>NC_137956.1:13411678-14011678 GCF_963924665.1 Micromys minutus
TGTTTTTGTTTGGGGTGCTGGTAAATGGGTAACGACATTGCCTATGGCTGTGTTGGGACCTCCACAATACAGGTACTTTTAGGTGCAGTGTGGACCGGGAACGTACGACTTTACATTTTTCTGGCAATCGAATTTATATATACGTTTAGGAAAATAAGCCTGCATTCAGTAATTGTTAAGAATAATTACTCTTTGGGGTCATTTGCAGGGGTTTTTTTTTTTCCTAGATGAAATATATCTAGGCCAAGCTTTAAGATACGATTTAGAAATATTACAGAATTAAGAAAACGTAGTTTAAAATTAAGAACGACTCTTAGTGGTAACAGGAAGGTTGTTTATTCCTATGAGAAGAGGAAAAGTAATTTTCTTTATTCTTTGTACTTGAGAGTAGGGAAGTGGAAAGCAGCTTTCTTTACTCTGCAGGCCAGACTTATTGTCAGAAGCGATGGAAGCTTTCTCTGGTTTTCCTCCATAATAAGGAAAGCTGGTGTGCTTTCCTGACTTCATTTCCTATTACCTCCACGCTAATCTGACCATGGTAGGCAACCCCTGCCAACAGGCGGAGAGAGGAGTACTGCTTCCTGCAGGTAGCCAGTGCTGTGCCTGTTTTTGTTTGGAATTTGGAAATTCACCAGATGGCTTTCTGTTGTTCAGAGTCACCAGGCAGATGATTATACTTGTAGGCTTCTAATTCACTTTAAATTCCAAGTGGATAAAGACAGGATAATAAAAGCACAAAGCTATCACTAAGAGAATTGGTCTGATGTCCATTGCTGGACATTCTAACTTACTGGATTGTAAATGTACTGATGTGAAAGTTTGAGTTTCTCCTTGTCTCATTCAATAATTACCAAAAAATTGAGACAGGATCACATTATGGAGACCAGGGCAGCCTTGAACTTCTAGAAATCCTGCCTCAGCTTCTCAAGGACTAGGATTACATATATGAGGGCTTTAGAATTTACTATTTTTAAGAACTTTTAAAAAATGGTCATTTATTTATTTTTGTTCATTTTGAATCTTTGCCTGCATGTATGTGCAACATATACAAGCCTGGTGATCACAAAGTCAAAAGAGGGTGCTTGGAACTGGTTATGAGCTGCTGTGTAGGAACAGGGCCCTGAACCTGGGTCCTCTGCAAGAGCAGGAAGTGGTCTTAACCTGTGAGCCAGTCTCTTCAGCCCCTTGGTTTACTTTTTAAAGATCCTTATATTACAGTTTGGTTTTTCTCTGGTAATTTTGGGAAAAAAAAAGATAAAAATGGGTTTTTTTCTTGACTCATCAAATATTTTTAGTAGTCTAGTCTGCTTGGTTGGAATAAAATAGGGAATTTAATATTCAAAGTCACTGCCTTCATGGAAGGCCCTGTTAACAAGTTAAAAAAGAAAAAAACCTCAATGCATTTAGAGCAGTCTTCTTATCCATAGTTTTCAGAACTTCTGTTAGTTTACTGAGGTGTAGTCAAACTTGACAACTGTTTATAATGCCCTGGTGCCACCTGTGCTCATGAATCTGCACACAAGAACATGGAATACAGGTGTGTTTTTCTTATAATTTATCAAATGACTCCTTTGTGCTTTTCAGCCCTATGAAAATGAAAGCTCTGTGAAAGCAATCCGAATGCTGGTGGTTTTACTATCATATTCTCATGCCTGAAAGAAACTTGCTGTTCATGAATAAACTAGGCCATGACTGTGAAAAGGTTGTAGAGGAAGCATAGAGAGCAACCATGGGAACATTATTTTATGCTTTTCAAGTTAAGAGAAGTGTGACACACACCTTTAATCCCAGCACTCAGGACAGTCAGGGCTATACAGAGAAACCTTGTCTGGAAAAACAAAACAAACAAACAAACAAAGAAATGAAAAAGACAAGAAAGGTGTCCTTAAGAACTGCTGCGAAACACCTTGATCCTGAGGTGCATCAGTGTTTGGAGGTGGTGTGTGGTTTCCTGGTTTAAAGCAGGCAAGGCCGAGAGCCACAGAAGCTCTTACTTGCTCATAAGTAGAGTGCTTGCCCAGGCTGCGCAGAGCCTTGGGTTTGGTCCTCAGTATGGAATAAAAACGCAGGTTGGTGAATGTTTATGATCTCAGCACTCCGAGGTGGATGCAGGAGAGCCAAAAGCTCAAGGTCATCCCTATGGGATACATAATACTTGAGACTTTAAAGGTAACTTTGGCTGTCTTGTCTGCAGTAAGTTAACGAAAATGCAAGAATTAAAGGGAGATGAATTCGAAACAAAACACTTGCAGTCTTGACAGAAGTAAGGACTGGACTTGGAAGTTGGAAAAGGAGAGTCAGTAGGCTGAAGGTAGTTTGGTATCCTTTGTAAGATTTATTCATACAGTGCCCAATTAAGATGAAAGTAAGGGAAAACTCCAAGTTTACTTTTTGCAGTTGAACTAATGCCATTTATTGATCCTGAGTAGACTGTGAAGGGAAATAATGCTCTATTGGGTCCCAAGTCTCAAGTGAATGTTTGATATTTTTGCTGTAGAATCTGTTAACGAGTAAGGGGAGTTCTAGTTGTCTGCTTTTGTGACTTTGTGAGGAGAACGGTTACTATTTATTGGATTCTCTGTATTGTCCTTGTGTTGAATTTTTTCCATTGTTGACTGTTTCTTTTACATCTGTTCATATACTGACATCAAGCAGCCCCTTTTCACTTGTGACAATTTAGGCAGGTTCTCTGTCCATTCAGTGCGTGTTCAAGAATAACAATTGCTTCGTTTAGTTACCACACAGAAGCTTGTAGTTTTTCCCTATCTCCTAGTAAGGAGACTAGTCATAATCACGCATAAAATTATGGCTGTCAGGTATAACAAAGGAGTATTTACAATAAGAATGTTATCTGTCAGAGTCCTTTAAAGTGTGAATAGGGAAAGGAGTGGTGGAGAAACTGCTTTCCCCAGAGACAGTAAAAATGAAAGCAACATGGATGTTTCAGGGGATGAAAACCTTGCCACCAGGAAGAGTGCAGCTGAAGCTGACCATGACATCATCAAGTGTGCCTCCATAAAGACCCCTGACTCGCAGGTGGAGACAGCTTCAGAGGGTGGGAGCCAGCTGGGAAATGATTGCTGTGTTTGGCATCTATAGCTTGCTTGTTCTGCTGCCCTGTTTGATAGTCTCTCTCATCTGTGATATCCTCCTAACAAGTCTCTCCCTTTTGTTTATGTATCACACTTAAATCTAGTTTGCTTTCTTCTTTTTTTCTGCCATCTGAATTGCTTTTTCCATTACTTTCTCCCATTTAATGTGTTGTGTATATATGTGTGTGTGTGTGTGTGTGAGTGTGAAAGAGAGAAAGAGTGTGTGTGTGTGCATGCGCGCGTGCGCGCGCGCGCACACACACACACACACACACACACACACACGATTGCCAGACAGCCTGCTGGTGAGGTATTCTATTTGGTGCTGTAGCACCACAAATTCTTGGAAAAAAACAAAACAAAACAAAAACTGCTTCAAGTTCTTGTCTAAACCTGAATTTAAAATACGTGAAGAAAAAAAATGTATTGAGGTAATGCAACCACTTTGGAAAATAAATTGTGTTCACATCAGTCTTCAAAACAATGCATATTATTGACCCAGTACACTTTGGGTGTTTAGAGAGAGAGAGAGAGAGAGAGAGAGAGAGAGAGAGAGAGAGAGAGAGAGAAGACCTTTGTCATTTATGTATTTGATACTTCAAACACTACACTCTATACCAGACCATGTTTCAGACAGTGATATAATTTTAGTTCATTGTGTATGTGAAAACGAGATCAAAGCATCTTCTATCACTACACGCTTTTGAAAGTCTTATTTTAAAAGTTTTATTTTAAAAATGTTTATTTTATGTGTATGTGCCTTAGTATGTATGTGTACCATATTCACACAAGAGCCTGTAGAAGTCAGAAGATATGGTGGGTCCTCTAGAATAGTTATTGAAGGTTATTAGATGCTCTGTGGTTATTGGGAACAGAACCCAGGTCCTCTTGCAAGAACAAGCTTTCTTAACTGCTGAGCCATCTCTCCAGTCCCTTAAATGTCTGTACCCCCACCCCTTTGTGTGATGCATGTATATGCTTGTGTTTATGTGTGCATATATAGGCACATAATTGCCACAGTGTACATGTAGAGGTGAGGGACAACTTCAGGTATCTGTCCATGGCTTATACCTTGTTTGAGACGAGGTCTCTGGTTTCCACAGCATAGACCATGGTAGCTGACCTGTGAGTTCTGGGAAATGTCCTGCCTGTCTGTGAACTATCCTCCCTGCTTGCCTGCCTTCCAAAGAAGAGCTGGGACAGTACAGCAGCACTGGCTTTTTGTGGTGCTGGAAATTAGAACAGTTTCTCATGCTGACCCAGGAAGTGCTTTACCTACTGAGCCATCTCTCCCAGCCCTCCATTTGTTTATCTATTTTAATGAGCCAAATTATTTCAATTGTTCATTTCTTGCATTTAAAGTACACTTTGCTATCTTTAGCCTGGGATTCTTTGCTGTCATCCTTAACCATTACACAACTACATCCAACCAATACCCATTTCTTGTCATCAACCTTAATTAGGCTGTTTTTATTCTCAGCACAAAGTGCTCCCACCAACTTGACATACATAGGTTTACCACACTTGGATGCCAGCACTCAGACCTAGGCTTGGGGCTTGTCCAAGACCTTGGCAACTTCATGAATTCCACATGCTAAGCCATCATGGAAGAGGGAGGTCTCCATAATCTCTTGTAAAGTAGTACTAATGTCTTGTTAAGCTCTAGTGGCAGTGCCTTCCTGGATCATACTGAGGAAGCTGAATCTTGGACACACCTGAGTCTCAGCAGTGGGGGAAAATTCCAATTTTTTTTTTTTTTTTTTAAATACAGAATTACTCACTGAACTTGGAGCTTGTAGTTCAGCTTAGAATAGATGATTTAGCAAATCCCTTCCAGGATACTACTGTTCCTTTCTACCAATGATGAGCATACAAGCATGTGCAGTTACACGGCATTACCGATTTCTAATTTAATTGATTTGTAGCTGCAGAACATCCTTTACATAATTTCAATTAAAAATTCTTGAGACATATTTTATCTCCCATAATGTATTCTGTCTTGAAGAATGTGTGTGCTTGGAACGAATGCCTTTTTTTTTTTTTTTTTTTCATTTTTGGTTCTCTTCATAGTTCTGGCTGTCCTGAAACTAGCTCTGGAGACCAGACTGGCCTTCAAACAATTTTCTGGTACTTTCTGATCTCCCATTTGTGTTTGCCTTAAACTCCCTGTGGGAGATGACCTTGAACTTTTGATCTTCCTGCCTCTAGCTTTGCATTGTGATTAATGGTGTGCCCACCATGCCTAGTTTATATAGTGTTAGTGCTCAAACCCAGCGCTTCCTCCATGCTGACTGAGCACTCTATCAACTGAGCTGCGTCCCGGCCTCTACCTGGCATTTTATACCAGAGATACATCTGAGCTCTGGTTTTCATGCTTTTGCTGCATATATTACCCAGCCATTTTACCAGTCTCTTGAAATAACATTTCTGCCTTCCCTTTCTTTTAGAACTTTCAGCAAGCATTAGGGCGCACTATGTCTAGGGTGTGACAGTGTTCAACACATCTAGGTTTAAACACATGGTGATGAAAGACTGCTTCTATTTTCTAAATGTTTAGGTCAGAGGACAAGTCTGTCCTTAGCGTGTGGGTTCTGGAGATTGAGCTGAGGTTGTCAGGTTCACTGAGCTTGCCTCCTTTCCTTTCCCATGACTTCTAAACCTGCAGAATGTCTCTGTCTCCAATGGGAACCGTTTTCCATTATGCTTAACTATACTTTCAGTTATGGACTAGAACCTGTAAGCCAAAATAAACTATTTCTTTCCCCAAGTTGCTTTTGGTGATGTTTATCACAGCAACAGGAAACTAATGAAAATAAACTGTGTTCTTAAGATTCATTTGTTTTTTATTGTGTGTGTGTATCTGCCTTTGTCTGTCTGTCTGTGGTGGTGAGGTATGGGCACATGAGTGGAAGCCAGGGATTGTGTCCTCTACAGTTAGGTGCTTGTGAGCATGTGGGTTTTGGGAATCAAACCTGCACTTAATCGCCACGCCATTCTCCAGCCGTTCTACCTGTACTTTGTATGTCTGTGATGGAGTCTGTATTCTAGAGAGTAACCTCTGGCTGAACTTTTTAGATGGAATGTGTCCCATTAACAGCTTTAATAATTTTTTTTTTGAGATTCTAATATAATCACCTCCAAGCCATTCCACATACCTCCTTTGCCCTCTTTCAGATTCAGCCAAATTAGTTCCTACCTGTCTTAGGGTTTCAGTTGCTGTGAAGAGACACCATGACCAAGGCAATTTTTCTAATGGACAACTTTTAATTAAGGCTTGCTTACAGTTTCAGTGGTTTAGTCCATTATCTTCACAAGAGAAAGCATGGCGGCATCCAGGCAGACATGGTGCTAGAGGAGCTGAGTGTTCTAATCTTGATCAGAAGGTAGACAGGAGGCTCTTGCTTCTGTCCTGGGCAAAACTATGTTACCTCCATAGTGACAGACTTCCTCTAACAAGGCCACACCTCCTAATAGTGACACTTCCCATGGGCCAAGCATATTCAAACCACCACACTGCCTATCATTACAATTTCATCTTTTGCTTCTATAAAAATTTTAAGTGTGTGTGTGTGTGTGTGTGTGTGTGTGTGTGTGTGTGTAATTGTGATAGGGTTGTTTAGTCAGAGGCAAGAAGTTGGGTCCCCTGAAGTTACTGGTGGTTATAAGTCAGTTGATGTGAGTGCTGGGAACCAAACTCAATTCCTCTAGAAGTATTATGTAGAATACTCAACAAGTATTCTTTAACTATTGAACAATCTCTGCAGTCCCCTTTGCTAGTTTTTGTTGCATCTTTTATCCACTATTATCTCTTACATCCTTGTTATTGTGGAGAATATAGAAGAAGAAAATGTATGTAATTGAGCTGAAAGGATAGCTTAGTGGTAGAGTACTTGCCTAGCATGTACTAAGGCCTAGGTTTGACTCTCACTACTGGAAGAAACTTTGTTTAATTTCTTAAACAATTTTGCTATTTAATGGAAATCTTTCCTTAACCTTTCTTTTTCTAACCCGAATTTCAGTGAAGTACAGTGGCTAAACGTTTCCACTGATATCAGTGTTATTTTTAACAGTATGTTGACATGTAAGTACTCAGGGACTTGTGAGGATTTTAAGTTTCTGCCTCACATGCATGAAGCGTTGAATTACATCCTTAGCACCACATAAGCTGTACACATTGATGCATTTCTGTGAGTCCAGCACTCTGGAGGTGGAGATGGTACGATCAGAAAAGCTCAAGGCAGTTCACGGCTACCTAGAAAGTGTAAAGTAGCATAGGCTACAATGAAACCCTGTCAAAGAAAGACGGGGGTGGGGGGGGGGAGAATCACTTAAAGAAGGTTTATTCTGTCTACAGTCTGGGAGATTTCATCATGTTTAGGAAGCAGTGAGTCAGCAGGAATTGGGGCTTAGCTATATAACCTCAAGTCCTGCCCAAGTGACCCACTTCCTTCAGCAATATTCTATCCTGTAATGACTCTTTAACCTTTCCAAACAGTTTCAAAGAGCTAGGAATCAAGCATTTAAACTTATGAACCTATGGGAGACATTTTCATTTAAATCATAAAAGTTTACCCCTGGCTTCCATAGGCTTATGGCTCTCATGATGTACAGTGTAACACCCACATAGTCATTAACAGTTCCCAATACCAAAGAAAACTGTAAATATTAAGTCTCTCCTGATACTCAGGCAACCAACCACATGAGTTTTGATTTTAAGTTACATACTTCCAATATACAATGGTACAAAATAAACATTTCCATTCCAAAACGAAGAGGTGGGTGTATACTAAGGAAAAGTCAGTTCAGAGCAAGACTGAAATCCAGCAGGACAAACACCAAATCCTGCAGTTACATGTCCTGTTTCTATAACTAGTGGTAGAATCAGTTGGGTTCTAAATAGCCCCATCTCTCTCTATCTGCTACCTACAGCAGACATAACCTCTCTTGAGCCAGCTCTGCAGCTTTTGGTTGGTGGATGTTGATGGTCCTGGCATCTGCAATATGCTTGAGTCTCCATTGCAACCTAAGCATGACTTTTACAACTTTACACAGGGGCCTGGTCTCTGAGCCTTCCTTACATTGTGTGGCTTTTGTAGCTCTGGAACCATGGAGGTAGACTCCATGACCCACTCAGTCTTTCGTCTTTGAAAACCTGCCTGAAAAAAAACCACTACCACATGAACAGAACATGAACAATGCCAAGTTCTGTTGCCAGCTTCAGATGGCCTCTGGCCCCTTTGAGTTATGTCAGCCTCTGTGCTCTCCAGGCTGATTCTAGCAGAGCACTTCCCCTAGGTGTAGGCATCCTTTGAACTGTGCTCTTGAGTTCAGGCTATAGGATAAGTTTGAGATTTCAGTGTGGAGGCTAAGATCTTGCACTCAGGGCCTTTCCTGTTGTCTCATGCAGAGCAAAAGGTTTCGTTACACTCACAGCCACCTGTCCGTTCTCAGTACTGGCTCCAGATTTAAACTTGCACACATATTCCTTTCCTTCCTTTCCTTGCCAAACTGACAAGGAGGGAGATACGCGGAGGAAAGACACAGAAACTGACCCACTCTCCAGGTCTTGCTGCATAGACTATAGACCTGGAAGGCCTCAAATTCACAGCCTTAGCCTGTATTACCGAGTCTACTTACTCAAGTCTCTGACAGTTTCTTAATCTCTTTTTGAAGGTGTTCTGAGTAGGTATTGTATTGAATGTCTCCTTTGGGGGCTTTTCTGATTGTTCTTGTTGACTAAATCGGCATTAGGAGTTTTAGGGAAGAACAGCAGAGAACTGAGGAGCGTTTCCTGTTCTGGTGTCTGAGAGGGTGCTTATACACTGTGATTAAGATGTCACAATTGATGGTATAGCCTTTGGCGCTGGAGGTGTCTCCGCTGCCTGTTATTGGTTTTGGGGTTTTTTGTTTGTTTGTTTGTTTGCTTGCTTTGTTTTTTTGTTCATTTTGCTTTTCTTCTCTTTAAATTTGGGCTGGGGGAGGTGTGAATTAACAAATCTAGCCTATTCTGAAGAAATTCTCGGTATGTTCATAACATGATTTTAAAATTTTTCTAAGAAAAATGTGTTCTTTATTTGATAGGTTATATATAATCAGTTCTGTAGTTTTGTGTTTTTAATTTTTCCTAACTTACATATTTGTGTGTGTATTGTGCCCGTATATGGCTCCTGTGTGTGCATTAGATCTGAAAAAGTTGTTGGAGGTTATATCACTGTTCACTAGGTCTTTGCCTGAACCGGGGTTTGCATTTTCTCAGCTATTTTAGAAGGAACCAAGCCACAGTGGTCCTACTTCTGCCCACTTAGAAGTTTGGGGTTACAGGGATCTAAATTCTGTTGCTTATGATTGTTCAGTAAGTACTTTTAACAACTGAGCCTTCTCTCTAACCTCTGGTGTTTTAAAAACTTGAGCATTTATTGTTGAAGTCTTGACTGACATTCTCAACAGTGCTGCCCTGCTGCCTTTGGGAAATCATTCATGAAACTGTACGAAACAAAGGTCTGTGACGGCCAGGATCTTTTGAATGGCCTGCTAAGTTAGTTTGACTTTTAGCCTTGGTGCTCCAGGTATATCTTTCTTCTCTACTTGCTAAGTGTCCCAGTTTTAGTTTGATTTGTTGTTACAAAATACCATGACAGAAGCAGTTTAGGAGAGAAAAGGGTTTAATTTAGCTCACAAAATTAGTCCACCATTGTCTGGATGTCAGGGCTAGCAGCAATTTGAAGCACCTAGTCACATCCAGTTAAGAGCAGAGAGAAAACAGTGAATCGTGCTTGTGCTCAGTTTATTTTTTTCATTCTTACATAGTACAGGACCCCAAATCAGAAAATGGTGTCCTCTAGAGTGGGTGGGTCCTTCCACCTCAGTTAGCAAAATCAAGACATTCTCCCTAGACATTCCCATAGGCTAGCTAACCTAGATAATCTCTTATTGAAACTGTTTTCCCACAATAGTCTAGACTCTGTTCAGTTAACAACTAAAACTAGTGCTCACACAATAAGGTAGTCAACTTTGCCACAGGCTAACTTCTAAAGAAGGCCCATACTGTTGGTGTCTGATTGTAGAGCTTTCTAACACTGATGGCCTTTGTCAACACAGGTACCTGAGACTAAGAAGGAAGCCCTTTTAATTAAGGACTCCTGTATCCCTTAGATCATGAAAAATTTGCTCCAATTCTTAGGAATTGGGGGTTTGTGATTAGGACTGCTCTGCTTAGTCTGTTTGGGGTGCTGTTACAAAGTCTCAGGTATTACATAATTTGTCTTTGTTTACTTTTGGGGGTTGGAGGGTTTTACTATGTAGCTAAGGCTGGCTCAGAACTCTCTGTAACCCAGACTAGTCATAAACTGGTTATTTTTCTGTGAGTCCCAAGTGCTGGGGTGACTGGAACGTGGGACTGTACTCAACTCTCAGTGCTAGAGGCTGGAAAGTCAGAGTACTCAGAATCAATATCTGGAAGCATTCTGCTTTCTCACAGATAGTAACTGTGACTATCCTTATGAAAGGGTAAAACAACTTCCCTGGGCCGTTTATAGGATTGATCTCATTGCTATAGAGTCTGCACTGTGTCTCCCTAAGTTCCTTGGGGGTGCGATTTTAAAAATCTGAGTTTGGGACAGTCCCCACAGTCCTTCAGGAGATCCAGCTGGGCTTGCCTTTTTGAGTCTTGACTAGGAAAGTGTAACTTTTTCTTTTCTGTCTTTTGGATGCTGGCCAGAGCTAAGTATGGTCTTTCTGGGACTTTATACTTTCTTACTGTTTCTTTGAAGCCTGCCTCCTTGCTACTTAGCTGTTTTTCTGTCATGTGGCTGACCTACATGTTGACTTAACTCAAACAACATAGCTTTACGCTCTTCTTGTCTCCATTTTTCTTCTCTGGGAAGATGCCAAGACTAACATGTTGCCTGCCTTTTATTTAAACCATGATAATTTATCCTTTAGTTGAAAGGGGGGAAAATCTAAATGTTAGACAGACCCCAAACATTTAGATGGGTCCTAGCCCTTTGTCTTTAAAAGGGGATGAAATTATCACCTATAGAGATCATCCTTAGAACCATGAAATTGGGTTACTTTTTTTTTTTTTAAACAAAAAATAATCTCAGGCTAGAGAGATGGCTCAGTGGTTAAGAGCACTGACTGTTCTTCCAGAGGTCCTGACTTCAATTCCCAGCAACCACATGGTGGCTCACAACCATCTGTAATGGGATCTGGTGTCCTCTTCTGTCCTGCAGGTGTACATGCTGGCAGAACCCTATATATGCAATAAATAAATCTTTAAAAAAAATCTTAATGTTTTAAGTAAGTTTACAATTTTGAGCTGCATTCATGGCTATCCTGGACTACAGCCAGTGGCTGGATACAGCTGGAAGATATGCTTTATTTTTTTATTTTGTCTGTTTGTTTTCAATGGTGCTGGAGATTGAAGCCAGTATCTGTAGCATGGTGCAAACAGACTATCACTTAGCCTCCGCTTCCCCATCAGACTTGTAGCTAGGTACCCTTTGTCCTTTGCACTTAACCAACAAGTTTAGATTCAAGGGTAAGTTATCAGTTATCCCTGTTACCTTCTGAAAAATACTTGTACTTTCTTTCTCCTGCCCTTTGGGGTCAGTCTGACCTCTTATAACACTAAGACCCTGAACGTAATCTTAGCCTAAACTATGAAATTAGACTTTTGTCTTGCAGCTTCGTTCATTTTCCCTTCCCCCTGTATTTCCTAATGACCATCTTTGGTGTCCTGATCTAAAGTTTTCTGGTTATCAAATTAACTAACTTGATAACACACAAGGTCTTTGTTTTTATTCTGTTAAAAGGCAGAGGTTGTTGAATCTAACAAGTATTAGTGGTCCCAATGTAGTTCTCATGGGAAGGCAAACACTAAATTAGAGGGAATAATTCCTAAAATCATAGTTTGTATATACACGTATGCCTCTCCACCATTTTATTGCACCTGTGCACGGGTGCAAACCGACTTTTAATTTTTTCTTTTTCTCTTGAAGGAAGTAAGATGCTTCAAGAAATAGTTTTTAAAAATAGAAAAGGATCAATATTAAAACAATATAGAACAGAGTTTTGGATATGCTCACATTTCTTACATTTAGTTACGTTAATGAATACTTATTTCAGTTTGTTTTATTTCAGCTTTGGCTAGATCAGAATCTAAGAGGGATGGAGGCTTTAAAAATAATTGGAGCTTTGATCATGAAGAAGAAAGTGAAGGAGATGCAGATAAAGAGTAAGGATATCTTCCTCCAATATTTCATACAAACGGAACTTTTCATTAGAAAATCAATTTATATTTTGTGAAAAATTTTAAATATTATGGTATTTTTTACAGTAAGAAAAGAGAAAACAGTATTTTATTGGTAAATAATTTTGTTTATTTCTCAGTCTTGAAAATGTATGTATATAATACATGTTTTCTAATGATTGAAAAATAGCTAGTCAAGTTTTCAAACTAAGGTAAACCTCTTTCACTTTTTAAAAGGCAACCTTTTCTGGAAACAATTTGAAAAGCCACAAGTTGTCAAGCCTTTGAATTTTAAATGAAAGATTAAGTTTTTTATTTTATTTTTTTTTTTGTTTTCTATTTGTGACCCCTGATCACCAGTTTGACCTTGGATCAGATCTCCACCAGGAAAAGGGACACCAGTCTAAACAGTATGAGTAGGTGTTGTCCAGATGAAATAGAAGCAGGTCATACTCAGTTCATGTGCTAGAATCGATCCAGTGTAAAATTTTACAACACAGCAGTGGTTTTGTTGTATTTGGAAATACTATGGGCCTAATCCAGGGCCTTAACTAGGAAAGTGCTTTTTCATTGCTTGTAATAAGAGTTAGAATAGTACTTTCCTACAATATGATAATCATGTTGCAAATTCAATACTGTTTTTAAGCTCTTAGCTTACTCACTTTTTTTCTACTGTCCAAAAGAAACAGCCTCAGATACATGAAAATATATAAAGTTTTGGCAGGGCAATAAATATACTTTTACTGATTTTATGTTTTGGCTTCTCAAATCAGGGTTTCTCAATATAACAACCCTGGATGTCTTAGAACTGCAGACCAGGCTGGCCTCAAACTCACAGGGATCTGTCTACTTCTGCCTGCCAATTGCAAGGATTAAAGGCATGAGCCACCACACCTATAAATATATTTTTAGGAACTTTGTTTTCCTAGTTTTTTGGAAGAGGGTTTTACTCTGTAGCCCACACTAGCCTAGAACTTACTGTATAACTCAGAGTGTCCTTGAATTTGTAGCTAACCTCCAGAGCCTTTTTAGTGTTAGAATTATAGATTTACCTTACCTCACCCAGCTTTTTAGAAAGAAATTTTTATACAATTTATCATTCAAGTATGTTGGCTAAATATTTGAGGTATTTTGCATTCACTATTTTAAGAAATTTTATCTGGAAGAAAAGTTTGAACTCATAAATTTATTTCAATAAGATTAGTACTTTATGGTCACCTTATCCTTTTTAAAAATTATTTTTAAATTTAGTATTTATATAGTTTTGAAAAATGGCCCTAAATAAAAAATTATGACAGATATTTTACCTTTCATATATTTTAATACAATTTTATAATAATTTTTATGTTAACAATATTGGTGTATAGTAGCATAATGAAATAATATTACATTTTATTAAAAATAGCTTGACATTTACTACAAATAACTTGTATATAGCAGAATTATTTAAAATATGAGTTTGATTTCTGTTCTGGAAGATTTACTATGACTATTCTTTAAATGATCTATTAAGTTTGTCTCATGTACAGACTCCATTTTTCAATTAATTATGTTGCTCAGGGGTTTCAGTTTCTGATCACTGGCCAGTGAGCTGTTATTGTAGTATTAGCAGGGTTGGTGTCTGCAAGGGCGGTGCTGTGATCGTCACTGTGCAGCAGCAGCAGCGTGCTCAGTTTCCCTTAGCTAACTTCCCTTTCCGTGATGGCGCTCTGCTTCTATGACTTCTCTCTTCGGCTGTCCATGGCAATTCCCAGAAAAGGAAATATGGAGCATGACTATGGGATCTGTAGCCTGGCAAACAAGAGCATATGCTCATTTAAGGTGGCATCAGCAGAATAGCTTTTTTGCCCATTTCCTAGATTTGTTCATGATTGTGTTGGAAAGCAGCCAGCTGTATAATGTTGTGTTTATTTTCATGCTGTTGTGGCAAGGACGTTACAGAGGACAAACATATCGTTACTACATGGGAACGTAAAATGCCTGCCTGAGCCTTTGCAGCAAAGTTTGCTAATTCCCCCAGATAGATGAGCAGGGAAGATAAAGCAGATATATTTGTTTGAACTGCAACTGTTGCTTAAGTTGTCTTCCTTTATTTTCTGTATAGTGGGGCAAATCTACTCACTGTAGAAGATGAGGATTCTGAAACCTCAAAAGGAAAAAAGGCAAGTGTTGCTTCAAAAATACTGTTTCTTTAGTATTACATACAAAAAAAAGTTATTTAAAAAAATTTTGCCTGGGCATGGTAATATGTACCTTGTAATCCTGGCACTTAAGAGTCAATGGAAGGAGGCTTACCACAAGTTCAAAGACAGATTGGTCTATATGGTGAGTTCAAGGCCACAGAATTGAGGCTGCATCATTTGTAAAGAAAAGGATTTTTACTTTTTTACTGTAAGCCTCCCTAGCAACCCAACCCCGTTCCCCTTATTGACTTCAGACACAGATAGTTCTGATTTGTCGTTGCTGTTTATCTCTATACAAAGTGTCTTTGGTAGGCTTCCCATTGGTATTAAAAAATAGCTACATAAACTTAATAAAGGAGAAGGATTTATTTTGGCTCAACTTTGAGCCATTCTTAAGGTAGTATGCTGTACACAGTTTTCTAGTCTTGCTTTCACTTGGAATTTGTGAAGGCCATCTATAGGACACCGTAGGAAATAGCTCTGGGAGTGGGAGATGTCTCAGTGAGACGTTTTTGCTCCACAAACGTGAGGACCAGAGTTGGGAATCTCCAGGACTTTGTGCACACCAGGTGCACACTCTACAAACTGAGCCACATCTTCCTCCATTCCTCAGTAGTATGTGGCTTGTATTACTTGGAAAACTGACTTGGGCCAAAAATATTGTTTTGATTTTTTTGTGAAAAAAAAAATGTTTTAACTATGAGGCCTCACCGCCCGTCCCCCCCACCCCCCGTGTGTGTGTGTGTGTGTGTGTGTGTGTGTGTGTGTGTGTGTGTGTGTGTGTGTGTGTGTGTGTGTGTTGGGGATGCATTTGTACTTGTGGTCCAAAGTTGAATTTTTTTCTTTTGACTAATCTTTAATTATTGGGGCAGAATTTCTTGCTTAACCCAGAGTTTGCTGATTTCATTCATTCCCTTTCCTGGGTATTTCTGCTTTCTAGATGCTGGGCTTCAAGTGGCCACCATGCCCGTCCAGCTTTCATGTAGGTTCTGAAAATCTAAATTCATGTATAGGAGTCGTGGTGCAGGTCAGTTGGTAAAGTACTTGCCTAGCATGCATGAAACCAAAAGTTTGAACCTTGGCACCATAGAAACCAGGAACGGTGCATGCCCGATGGAGGCAGAGTCAGAGGTATATGGGGAGGCAGGAGTTCGGAGCTAGCCAGGGTTACACTGATACCCTGTCTCCAAATACACTGCCGAATAAACAGATCAAAACAAATAAAACTTTTTTTAAAAAAGAAATAATTACCTTTCCTGGAGCTAAATATTATGTATAACATAGTGAGAAAAACCTTTTTTAAAAAAGGGATTTGACAATATAGTAAATGATATTTTCTCTGAGATTATAGTTCCTAACTGTATTCGTTAATATCCTAACAAAAAATGGATTAGGGAAGAAAGGGCCTATTTGCTGACAGGAAACAGTCCGTCAAAGTGGGCAAGGCATGATGGCAGGAGTGTGGGCGAGCCTGGCAGTCAAGCAGTGAGCATGTCTCACCTGCTTATAAAGAACAGGAAGTGGGAACAGATAATAAAACCTCAGAACTCACCTTTGGACATTTTCTTCAGTAATCCTATGTGTCTTAGAGTTCCACAGCTTTCCACACAGTACCACCAGCCAGGACCAAGTGTTCAATCCAAGCATAGGAACCTATGGGGACATTGCATATGCAGTCCACAACATAATGGAACTAGAAGTGCTGGTTATTTTATTGCTGACTGAAATGTTCTAACCCACAAACTATCGCAGCACAAGTAAAGAACTGAAGAATTTTTCTTAGATACTTTTGCTTTGATGATGGCGTTAGGTTGCTGGTATATTATGGTTCCCCAAATGCTTTCTCAAAAAGATACTACTCATTTAAGACAGAGCATTGCTGTGTAACCCATGCTGACATTGAACGCTCTATTCTCCTGCCTCTTTCTCTCCAGTTCTAGAGCTTTAGACTTGTACCACCATATCCCATCAAAAGGGCCAATCGCTCAGTCAGGAGCACGGTTGAGGGTCTGGTAAAACAGCTAAGTAGTGAAGTGCTTGAGAACCTGAAATTCAGTCTCCCAGGTGTTCATCTATAAGAACATGTCTCTGTGAGTGCCTCTAATTCTGCCATCATTTTCAGTGTAAATCTCCTGCTTCTAGTTTTCCTAACATGATATTATATCAAAATCATCCATAGAGGTAGCCCTCAAATGCAGGTTTTATAGTAAAGACATATGGGAGTTTTGTTGTTTTGCCTTGAAAAGGCAGGCATCCAACACTGAGCTCTGAACATAATAGGCAAGCATCCACCTTTTTTAAAAAAAGTGTCATGCTTCCATTATATATCTCAGTTGTTACCTTTGCCTGTTTATGTGTGCCTGTGAGTTCTGTAGAATAAATACATGTACTTTTCCTTTGGCCACATTTATCACTGTAGCCCAGACTAGGTTCCATAGTAAGACCTTGATGGTTTGTTTTGTTTAGTTGTTTATTTGGATTTTCGAGACAGGGTTTCTTTCTCTGCGATTTACTCTGTAGACCAGGCTGCCCTCAAACTCAGATCTACCCACCTCTTGCTCTAGAGTGCTGAGAATCAAAGGTGTGTGACAAAACCGCTGGGCTATGCTGGTTTGAAGAAGAGAACTGCATGCATGAGATTGGTAAATAGATGTGTGGCTGTCTTTTATGTAATTTTGAAGTAATTATCACTTAGAACTAAAAACTGGGACTGGAGAGATTGTGCAGTTGTTAAGAGCACTTGCGCTTTTGCAGAGGACCTGGGTTCAGTTCCTGGCACCCACACAGTGGCTCACATGATCCAGTGCCTCTTCTAGCCTCAGATATAAGTGCCCCACACAGTACATCTAATGTATTTTGGGCAAACACTCATACCCATTAAAAGAAAAGAACTGAGGACTGTAGTGTCTCTTGTTCAGAGAATGTACCAAAGACAGATTGGTTAGATGCTAGACCTCTTGCCAGGCTCTTGTTAGTGTGTTTATGTTGATGTTGTACCTATGAAGGCACAGATAGTATCTCAGTTTGTATTGATGCAGAAACTTTGATTCTGAGGCAAAGCAAGTATTTTGCGGTACCATTCTATTGATAGCAGCAATCCTGTTAAACAGTGGAAATCTTAGGGGTTTTTTGTTTTTTTAAATTGTTTTGATCTGGTTTTGCTTTGTAGAGAGAAAACTAGCCCAAGACCCATCAATCTTAATTTTCTAAGTATTTTGGAGAGTTATATGAAAAGAAAAACAATATAGTCCCTGTTCCTACCGACTTTCAGCATCAGAAGGAAAAAGCTGAGCCATTTCCGTCAGGTCTGCTCCGCTGCTGTCTTCTCGCCATACCTTCCTGTCTTTAGCAGCTGTGACCGGTTTTCTCTTCCATCCCCCTTCTTTCCCCCGTGCTGCCCCCCTGTCCCTTCTTCTCTTCCCTCCTCCCATTCCTCTTTTTCTTTCTTTGAGAGAGTTTCACTATAATAGCCTGGTGTGGCCTGGAACTCACTGTATAGACCAGGCTGCTCTCAACTTTGTGGCAGTCATCTTGACTTTACCCCCCAATCTCCAGAGTGCTGAAATTAGAGGCCATTTTGCTCTATTTACATTTAAACTGTTTGGTTACATTTATGCTTGCGAGTGTAAGTCAGAGAAGAACTTGAATCAGTCAATTCTTTATCTAAGGCTTGGGGACCGAACTCCCATTTGTTAGGGTTGGTGGTAAGTATCTTTGTCTAACTAGCCATCTCAATGGCTTTTTAATTGTGTAGCCTAGGCTGGCCTTGAGATTGTGATCCTCCTGCCTCCACCTTGTGTGCTGTCATAACTGACTTGTTTTTTAAACTAATGAATTTGAGATGTTGATGATAAATTATTACATGATGGTATATATTGACTTTAACATCTGTGGATCTTCTTGCAGTTAAATCGGAGATCTGAAATTGTTGCTACTAGTTCTGGTGATTTCATCTTGAAGACTTATGTGAGGCGGAACAAGACTGACGGCTTTAAAACGTTGAAAGGCAACCCAATTGGACTTAACATGTTAAGCAACAATAAGAAACTGAGGTACATTGAAAAGTTGAATAAATTCTTTAAAAATAAAAAGATTAATGTGTGGGTGCTTCACTATAGAGAAACATTAGAAGCTAAACTACGTTTGTAGTCAAATTCCCATTTCTTTTGCATTTGTTAGAAGGTTGCATAGATTCAAGGAATCTTTAAAAAATTTTCTGAGCGCATTACCAGTGAATGCTGGTTAAAGATACCCTCAAACACACCTAGTCTATAGCTTGTTTTTTTGTTTGTTTGTTTGTTTTTGTTTTTTTGAGACATGGTTTCTTTCTCACTGAACCTTTAGCTTGCTGTTTGAGCTTTTTTTTTTTTTTTTTTAAAACCAGTGAACCCCTTTGATCTGTATGTCCTTACCTTGGCAGTGATGGCCCACAAGCAGTTTTGAGTCTTGCTTTTTCAAGGATTCTAGGGATCTGAACTCAAGTTCTCAACCATTTACTCCTTGAGCCATCTTTTCAGTCCCCTTTTATTCCTGAAATAGGATTTAATTGTAATCATTTCCTTGCATTTTAGTGTGTGACATCTCATGCATTTTCTTTAACATAAGTAAGTAGAGAATCACTCACAGTCTTAGAAGTCTGAAGCCCCATGAGGTAGATATTCACACTTCACTTAGCACCTAACAAGGGTCTGGCTTTTCTCTTAGAAGACTTTTATTCCTCTTCTTCAGATAAAATAGTCTTTCCTAGAGGTTATGATAGCAAGTCATTCTTATCCTCAGTCCGAGCTATTAATATCAGTAACATCCCATAAATGGACTTGAAAATCACTCTTTTCTTTCTATTTTATTACTATATAGATAGCTGAGTAAGATCGATAAGCATCAGGTAACGTTCAAGTTAGTAGCAAAATTAAAGTTTTAAACTTTGGATTTCTACTCTAGTATCCCAGTTTATTCTTTATTTCTTGAAGAGTTTGGAAATACTTGGAAAGATATTAGGAAGTCTCCTAGTGGATAATTGTAGATGCTTAATTGGACTTACCTTTTATTTTAATTATGATTTTAGTGTAAGATTTAGTGTATTTGGAGTCTAAATGGTAATTTGTCAATGTGTATACGATTTTTACCTGTTCAAACTGTTCTTTGCTTTTTACTGTGCAGTGAAAATACACCAGCTACAGCATTATGTTCTGGAACTGTAGTTCATGGTAGACGCTTCCACCATGCTCACGTACAGATGCCAGGCATCAAAACGGCAGCTCAGAGGTGAGGACCACGTTCTCTTGGACTGTATCATTCCCTCTTTTTAATAGAAAGTTGCACACCCCTTTCATGTGTAGAACTTGGCAGTTTTCGTTCTTTGGAAGAGTTATAGCTTCAAAGTAATTCATGAAATCTGTTATATTTTGACTATTTTATATTTGCTTTTTAGAAAGTCACAGTTTGAGGAGAATTTAAAATAAGAGCCATTTATTGTATTACTTTTTAGGTCTAAGAAGATATTTAAGGAAGCCGATACATAATACTGTGCTGGATTGAACTATACTACTGGTAGTTGGCCTAAGGAGCAAAACTAACTTTTATTATTTTTCTTGTTGTATAAGATTTCAGTGTATCAAGCAGATCCCATTAATTCAAGTGTTTGGTTGTCTTTATAAATTTAGGAGTTTTCACTGATGTTGACAGCACTGTTTCATCCCTAAGTATTAAAAGTAATATAGGGAAAAGGTTTAAAGGATTTTAAACTTTTTCAGAGTCATTTTTAGAATGTTATTATCTCCTTTCAATGGATTCAAAATTCTTTGGCTCTAGCAGTTAATCATTACCCGTAAATACTGTATTATAACTGATAACATTTTTATTTGGTGTACAATTTACATGGTGTTCTTTATTTTTAAGCTTGCTATTCATTTATTCATTAAAAAGTGTTTCAAAGCTTAGAAACTAGCTATGTCTGGTGCTTATATAGATTTACTAGAACAGATCATTAACTTAAAATCTTTAAATCTTTCTCATAATTTAAGGTGATTAAATAAAAATCTTTTGTTTTCTTAAATATTTTACTATAGTTTCACATAAGTTTTATTTTATTCATATGAGTACACTGTAGCTGTCTTCAGACCAGAAGAGGGCATCAGATCACATTACATATGGTTGTGAGCCACCATGTAGTTGCTGGTATTTGAACTCAGGACCTCTGGAAGAGCAAACAGCCAGTGCTCTTAACCACTGAGCCATCTCTCCAGCCCCATATAAGATTCTTAAGAAATTTAGTTCAGAAGACAGACTTTACTGCTCACACCAAAAACTTGTTTTGTAATGTAGGATGCACAAACAATGCAGGCGCTCTGGCCACCGTAGGGATCTAACATAAGGACGAAGGATGAAAAGTCAGGTTGGGTTGAGTTTTGTTTTACCCTAGGTCTTTGCCTTGTTGTACCTTGAATGTGTAGTAATAATCATCTTTGTAAATGCTATTTAGTTTGAAGACCTAATGGTTTTGGTAACTGGAATTAATTCATATTCCAAGAGTCAAGATATACGACCAGAATGTTTTGGAGCAGTAAAGAAAACAGAGTCTGCTCATATTTGTCTCAATCTGTATATGAGTAAACTTTTTTTTAAAAATTCTGTGACCTGCCTTGTAAAGGATTTTGAAGTCCAAAGTCTAGTTCCTCTTGGTTTTATTCCTTCAAAAAGTGATTTGTATTTTACAAAATGGGTATAGATGAAGAACAGTATATTGAAAGGCTAATATGACAAAATCCTACCAGATAAGTGAATGTGTAAGTGGTGGCATATACCTGAAATCCTAGCACTCAGGGTTCAGCTACAGCAAAAAAACATGCCGTGGGTTTGAGGACAGCTTGGGCTAGTGAGTTTAAGGCTAGTCAGGGTTACTGCATAGGGAGAACTGTGTCAAACGTGGCCCTAGGTTCTGTCCCCAGCATCTCTACCCCTAGCAAACAAAGGCTTTGGTGTAAGTTCAGTAGTGCAGCTATGTCAGAGCTGGGCTGCTGAGGGACTTAACTTTAAGTGTGCTGAGCACTTAAAGCACTGAGCACAGTTGAAGCCTAAAGATAAAAGAATTGTCTTTTAAATTTTTTCTTAAATGTTGTTGTTTCCTTAAGTCTTAATTTGAAGTTTAAAAAAAAAAAGGTTGCCAGTTAGGTAGTTCTCAGAACAGTTTTTGGAGAGTATTGGGGCTTTTTTTTTTCTTTAAGTCAGACCTGCATGCTAGTAATTAGATTAGTAGTTTTTAAGGAAGTTTATTTACTTTTTAATCTGAAAAGGTCATGAAGGAAGGTTGTTAAATATTACATCAGTTTTTTATCACTTGGCAGATGATTTTCTCATCTGTTTTCTTACTACTATTCCAAAAATTATATATTAAAGAGACTCATGCACTCCTGTTAACAGAGAGTAATGCAGAGATGAACTGCAGGTATTTGTCTGTTTTCATTGCAGCGTCTCTCACTTTATTTAAGCAGACCTAACACCTAGCATATTTTATAGTCTTGTGTTTTACTTATAATTCACTTTTTGATTAGAAAGTTTTCTTAGCTTTCTTTAAAGGATTGGTAAAAAAAAAATCTTCTAAGGCGAAAGTAAATAAATGTCTTTACCAACATGTTTAATGCAGTGAGGTATGGCACATATCTGTAATTCACAGTTTAGGAGCCTAAAAGCACTAGAATCATGAGTTTGAGGCCAGCCTTTATTGATACCTTCTCTCACATGCACCAGAAAACAAAACAACAACAAACATAAAAAACCATGCATGAAAAACTGGGTCCTAGGATAAGCAAGATTTAATTAATTGTTAATGGATGGCTCCACCTTGGGAGAAGATTTAAAGTCCTAAATCAATATACAAACATCAGAATTAAACCTATTTACTTTCCTCCCTTTATTTTGAAGTTCTTATTATAAGATTTATCATGTTTTTATATTCTATATCTGTGTGTAGCTATGAGTCTGAAAGTGCTCAGAAGCCAGCAGAGGTACTGGGTATCTGGAACCAGGAGGGTAGGCAGCTAGGCAGCCCTGCTGTGGGAACCAGAAGTCAAACTTGGGTCCTCTGAGAGCAGTATCAGCTCTGACCTCAGCCATCTTTCTGAGCCCTCCTTTTATAAAGCCCTCTTTACTAGTTAAAAGAACATTAGTTAAAGAAACTTTTCCTTCCCATTTTGTATGAAACTTTCAAGTCCTGCATCATGTTTATTCTTATATACACGCCCTTTCTGGAGTGAGATTTGATAGTACATGCATTGAAGCTTCTCGTGAATGCTTGTAATTTAGAAAGTGTGTGTGTGTCTGTGTGTGTGTGTGTGTGTCTGTGTCTGTGTGTCTGCGTGTCTGCGTGTCTCTGTATATGTGTGTATTCTGTATATATTGTGTGTGTGAGCCTGACTGTCCGTGTTGCTGAGGATGGAACGTGGGGTTTTTATACCCACTGACTGACATTTTCTATCTCTAAAATGTACTTTCCTCATGGATAAGAAAAGAGAGGTGATAATTTTCTTCTCTTCCTACCTCTTTTGGTTTATTGGGAAGAACCAATCCTATGTCATTATCTTTGTTCTAGCCTCTACATTTTCTGAGTTGTGTGCAGGTAAGTTTTCCAAACAACACAGCAGAGCTCTAAACTCTGTTTACCTCTTGGGATCAACTTTATGATCCCACTTAGGGATCTAAGACTAAGTATCTTACTTAGGTCCTTAACATTTCCTGGGACTATAGCTTCCCGGCAGTGGGAGGGGAGAGAGAGAGAGAGGGAGAGGCAGGCAGGCTAGTTTGTATTTGAACTTGTGTTTCTATTTCCTTGACTTTAATAGGAATACGATGTTATCTTGTTTTTCTGTCACCTGACAGATATATTTAGTAGCGAAGATAAACTTTCAGATGTATTAGTATAGATATATTGTTTCTTCACTATCAGAAACCATTTTAATATGTCTTTTGAGTGCTGCTCATAGGGAATTTACTGTGCTTTTTTTCTTAAGTTGCTGGATTGTATAGTTAGCTTACTTGTGTAAATTTCAAGATTGTTATTTATGTTTTACTTACAATTTTGAACATTTAAGCCTTCATGATGAAGAACAATAGTTTCAGAGTGTGGGTTTTTTTCTAAACAGAAGACTGTAGTGTTACTTTAGGGTGTCTGAAGTCTTCTGGGGTTTCTTGTTGTGGAGAAATATAGAACTTTTATACACTGGCTTCATAAAACTTGTGATAACAATATGGTTATAAGACTAGGTTTTGTCTTATCCATACAATAACATACAGTATTTATTCTAAGACTGTTGTGTAGAACAAGTTCTCTAGCCTTAAAAACTTTGGGTCTGATAGAATAAATTCAAAATTATTAGAATTGTTTATAACTTCCAGGAAATGTCATTATTTCTTGAAAATTATGCCTATTGACTGTTCTAAAATAATCTGTTACTAAATGCTTTATAAGTAAAACCCATTTGAGAATTTTCATGGTTTGTGCATTCATGTTTTCCTGTTAAATATGTGACTACTTAAATTATTTTATGTTGACTACAATTGAAAAGAAAAGCAATAGTTGACATAAGCACATGCCAAATAGTGTTGGAACAAGTTGCTTGTGTTAATGGTTCTGCTTTGTTGACTGCAGTAATTACAACTGCAGTGACACCGACAGTGGAGCCTCCTCTCACACTCTTTTCTTTTTCATGTTTTAAGCAATCAGGACCGAAAAGAAAGGTAAGCCTAATGTAATTAGAACATGGGTGTAGCAGTGAAATAGCACTTTATTTGCTTTGAATAATACCCTGAATTGGAGCTCATCACTAAAGCTTAATGTTTAATGACAGAAAACTGATTAATAGTACATTTCGGTATGTGGGTGATATTTCATATAATTCTTAGTGCATAATTCTTATTGCATGGATATATTATATATTAATACTGATGTCTGACTAATGTTCCTTGATAATAAGATTTTCAGTGTCTTAATAGCAAGGTTGCATACAGTAAAATCATCAAAATCTTAGTGCCAGGAAGGCATGAGCAAGCTAAGACATAAGGAGCAGGAGACTGAGGATAATGTGAACTAAATATAAATAGCAAGGCCTGTCTATATCCTGGAACTTGCTATGTAGACCAGGTTAAATTTGCAGTGTAATTTAGTATGCTCTGTAAAATGGACTAAGGAACAACTTTTTCTTATAGAGTAAATCTAAGTGAAGTATGTCAATCTTTCTGTTCTTTTAGTGTGGACTGAATTTGCTGCCAAGTGTAGTAAGGAGAAAACGTTAGTTTTCGAATAGAGAAAACAGGGAAAGGTTATCTTAGACAGGAGGCCAAGGTTGGCCATGTGTGCTGGTTTAAAGCCTGTAATCTCAGTACTTGAGAGGGAGGCTGGGGCAGTACATCCAAATTGTACAAGCTCAGTCTGGGCCATGATAGACATATAAAGGGAAAGACTGCCATTGCTGCACAGAGAAACCCTGGAGACATCCAGGGGAAGGAAAAGGGAAAAGCTGGAATGGAATGCACTCCTTAATTATGGCTGCAACCTGGAACTACAATTTAAAGAGATAAGATTATGGGTAGGGATTCAGTTTTCTTATCACATAAAAATACATAAACAAAAAAAGGTTATTCTTGTGGGCAAAAGAGTAGTCACAGGGATAAAGGTGTTTGCCAATAAGCTTGGCAAACTGAGTTTCATCTCTGGGATGTATTCAGAAATGTTTTTATATTAGGCTTAAAGAATATTTTTATGCCTGCATTTTAGTATAATTTAAGGGCAGTTTATTGTTTATTTGTGTTGAAAAGCATGCAGGAAAGTTTAGAAATAGTGACTATGAAGTCTGGAAAATAAGAAATTAGATATTTAACACATTTTAGCATTGTGGGTATTACATGATATTCACGTATCCATTCTTGTTAGCAATGCGTGGTAGAACAGAGTGTCAAGTTCACTCACTGTTCTGCATATACATTTTATTTTTCAGAGTGTTATAACTTAAATAGTTGTGGAGTTTAGTTAATTATATGCAGCATTTCAAAGTATTTACTGTGTCTGTTGTCCAAATTTAAAAAATAGGAGACACAGAATTACAGTGGAAGTATTACCGTATTTGCTTCCGGCTTGATTATTGTGTATAACTTTTTAGTAGGAAACATGCATATTTTAAGCTTACTATAGTATAGTTAGGAACCCAACATGTTTTTTTAAGGTTGATTTACTTGCTAGGCTGAACTCACTATGAAACTGGTTGAGTTTGAACTCCTGAACCTTCAGCCTTCCCAACTGCTGGGATTGCAGGCATGTGCCACCATGCTGAGCTAGATGCTGAAAGCATACCCTTTAAAAAATGAATTTTGAACATGTAAATTGATTCTTTCACTATTTTTTACATATGCAGTATGAACTGATCTCCCCCATTATCTTCTTCTTTCCCAATGTCCTCTTCCTAACATGTACCTACCTCCCTTCTCTTCTCCCCTCCTTCCTTCTTCCTTCTTTTCTCCCTCCTACCTCCCTTCCTCGTCTGGTCCCGCCCCCCCCTCCCATGTGCACAACCCACTGCATTTAATTAGAGTTGCTTGCATGAGCATGGGCGGATGACTTCTTACTTAAGCAAGGACAACTTGCCACTAGCTACATCACTAAGAAATACTACTTGCCCTTCCCCTAGTAACCATTAACTACCCATGACTCCTCAAGGAGAGAGGGGTCTTTTCCCATCCATGATGGAATGTTGATGGGCCCACACTTCTGCAGGTCTCATGTAGGTAAACTCCACTACTGTGAGTTCACGAGCAAACTGCCCTCTTATGCCCAGAAAATAACATTTCACACCCCTGTTCCTCATTCTCAAGTTCTTACATGCTTCTACCACTTTCCCCAGTGTTTACTGAGCTTGTGTATGTGAGACAAAGAGTGTGTGTGTAGTGTGTGTAGATATGTTTCGAGCTGAGCACTCAATAGTCACTTTTTCTTAACATATTGGTCATTGGTCTTTGTATTAACTGTCATGTATTGCAAATAGAAACTTCTCTGAACGAAGCTGACTGTGGATATATAGTATGTACAAACATTGAGAAGGCAGCTTGATTCTGTGTTTATGTGGCAAACCATCAACAGTAGGTTACCTACCAGGACCTATAAACCTTTCCAGTAAAGGACTTTTGACCAGGTCTGTAGTATCAGGCATAAATCCCCTCTTGTGCAGAGTCTCTCTGTTGCACCAGTGGGCATGTTCTGCCCAACAGATTGGTATTATAGCTCAGAGAGGGTTCATAACAAGGGTCAGTGATAATTTTTCTTCCTAGTTATTTCCTGCGCAATGAAAGCTGACTAACAGAGCTATTAGCCCTTCTTTTTCTTTGGTATATTGTCTTCACATATTCCAGACTGGCTTAGAATTTTAGATAGCTGAAATGACTTACCTTGAACTTTTTATGATTTGTGATTACAGGTAATAATAGTGTGTATGTGTATTTTCCTGTGGTGTGGGCACATGAGCACAGGTGTCTTTGGAGGTTGGAAGTATTGACTCTTCCAACTCTTCCAGTAGCTGGAGCTGTAGGAGAGGGGGGCGGGAAGGAGGGAGGGAGGACACAAGAGTGTGTGTGTGTGTGTGTGTGTGTGTGTGTGTGTGTGTGCGCGCGCGCGTTCGTGTTTCTCTGCAAGATTAGTTAAGATTTCATTTAACTGCTGAACCATCCTAGTCCTAACCTTGAACTTCCGTATCTGGTCCTCTTCTCTATACCTCTTGAGTACTACATACATACATCCATACATCCATACATACATGAAAAGCAAATTGTTTTTTCTACCCTTAAAATTTATGTCATCACAGATTTTAAAATCTTGGCAGAGGAGAAATTGTTCACATGTTCCTGATACTGCTCTAGTCATCGTTGCTGACACAGTTTGCTGCAATTCAATTCTAAAATTGTCATTTTGTAATTGTGGCGCTATGGACCAGCTAATCAATTTTATTGTCCCTCCACTTTTTCATCTATAAAAATGTTGATAATGTATAGCTTAAAAGGTTATCAAGAGAGTATGGAGTTAGCAGGAAATTTTTGAGTGTTAGTATCTGGCACATAGTATTCATTGTTTGCTGGTTGCTCCTACAAGTACACTACTGTCTCCTTTTAGTAATATTTTCTTTGTCATTCATATTTTGAGTACTTTTGAGTTTTATGTGGAAATAATAAATACTTGAAAGTACTCATTTGTGATTTATGTAATCAAATGAATTACATTGCTCTTTACTGAACAGAAACTACTGAACACTAGTGTGAACGTTTATAAATACATAGTGTAGCTGCTTTAATTTCCTGCTGATATAAAATGAGTATTTGTATATATTTACCCAGGCTTGAAAAGTATCTGTTAGAACTTTTGAGTTAGTGCTTTTTTTTTTCTTTCTTTCTATGGTGATTTTTCTCTTAATACTTGACACAACATGCTTTTTTTTCTTTCTCAAAATTAGTATACTTAGATTTACAAAAGTATACTATTTAGGACATTTACTTACTCTAGTTAGGTTTATTATATGTTCTTTGTTGAGCCAAGTTCAACAAGTGTGGTGGATTATAATTGTACTTACAGCACAAAGGCAGGGTGATTGCATGTTTGAAGGTAGACTGTTAGATAGTAATGATAATTAACTATATCAGGCTTAACAGAATAGTTTAATATGTTAGGCAATTTTATTTCTGGCTATAATGCCCCACGACAAGAGCTAACTATCACTTGTTCTATAATTGATTAACTTGTTTGATACATTTTTGTACTGATATTAGCAATGTCTTCAAGACCAGCTTTATATAATATTTGGTTTTTGTTCAATATTCATTTTATTCATTGATTACTTTTTAGATAACAAACAAATTGGGTGGTATTCTGTTGGCTAATTTGTTCAAACTGACTGTTTTTATTGTGAATGTCATAAACTGGCTAAAAGGCAGTTTCAAGAGAACAAATCTAAATTTTACATTTGAGGAATAAATACATAGCTTCTAAAGTAATTACTTTGGAACCTGAATAAAGGTAGTGTCTGGAATACCAGCTACTTAAGGCTAAGGCAGGAAAGTCACTTTTTTTTTTTTTTTTTGAGTTTGAGACCATAAATGAAGCACTTTTTTAAAAAATAAAAAATTAAAGACTTCCTTGAAAAATCAATAATTTAAGTTTATTTACAGAATATGTATTCTAGCTATTTACAGAATATGTCGTGTGCTATTGTGACTCTGGTAGGTTGAAGTTGTAAGTGAGATATATACCACCACTGCTCCCTAGGTGTAGTTCTATTTTCCTAATGTAGTTTTATTTTATACTGTCAATTTTTAATATGACAAGCTATGGTTTCTCTGAATAAATGTATTGTAGGTGTTCCTTTGACTTAGTCATTTTGAAAACTTTGTTTTCTATTTGAATAAAATCATAAAAATTTCGTTTTGTAGGAAAGAATACCCACCTCATGTCCACAAAGCTGAAAACAATCCTATAATGTTAAGTCATGGCCCAGGTGGAGGTAAGTATAGAGTTCTGTTTGCTAACTTGGGAAGGGTTTGAGTTCCTGCAAAAGTACAAAGAGAGAATGTAGATGCTTTAGAATACTCAGGGGCTACTAGAAATCATGATGAAAACTATTTATAACCGATTTCATATTTTTTTAAATTTTAAAGTGTGTTTTTACATTGTCAGGATGGTTGTACAATAGGTGATTATGTTATGCTTTTGTCAAAGATTCAAGTATTAATTATAGATTAGCTATAGCTTTAAAGTAGTTTTATATCGAATAATATCAGGTTGTATATTAATGCACAAATAACATGTATCAGATGTATTTCACTAACAAATTGATTTTTCTTATGAATTAGTGATTTTATTTATTTTAATGGGTATATGGATTTGCGTGCAACGGGGTGTGTGTGGTGATCAGAAGACAACTTGGGCGGCGGGGTAAGGGGGTGTCCCTTCCTTCATCTTGTTGAGGCAGACTGCTTTGTTGTTCCTGCCACTCTCCTCAATCATAGCTGGCCCATGGGTTTCCAGGCAGCTTTCTCCCACTTGTCATTCTGCCTTAGTAATGCTGGGATTACAGATGCACTCTGGCCTCAGCTTTTCTTTTATATGCATCCTGGGGTATAATTCCAGTGGTTGAGTTTGCACTGTAAGTGCTTTTACTTTCTGAGCCATCCTGCCGTCTCAGCATTATTTCTGTTTGTTTTGAGATCAGGGTTTTTCTGTTTCAGACTTTTAACTTAAATCTCCCTTAACTTCTGGGGTGGAAGGAATCTAAAGGTGTGTGTTGTTGAGCCCAATCTAGAATGGATTGTTTGTTTGTTTAGTAGCTTTGGTTTTGGTAATTTTAACTTCGTGTATACATGTATTTGTGTGAGGTGTATGAATTTGTACTGCTGCCCATAGAGGCAGGAAGCTTCATATCCTTCTATAACTATAGCTACAATGAAAGGAGGGTGTGAGCTGTTTAACATGTGTGCTGGGCACTTAGTCTGGTCCTCTTCAAGAGCCATCTGCAGAGCCCCTGTATAATAGCTTTCTTAGCATATGTCTTCCTTGTTTATAGACAAGACTGGGCTTGTTTGTGCACATGATGGTTCCTAGTTTCAAACTTTGGTACATGATTGAATATACCACTCTGATTAAAAGTTTTCGTGCTCAGTTTCATTATTTCTCATTCTCTTGTATTCTTCACTTCAAAGTTGAATTACATAGTTTGCAGTGCATAGTTACATTAATAAATTGAGTTTAGCAATAATATTTATTCTTCAATATCCATTCTGTTACACTTTCATTCTTTATTGAACATTGATTCCATTCTACTTGGTAAATTAAATACATTATCTATGTTATATACTTATGTTCTGTTTCTTATGGAAGATTCCCCTAAATTTAAATTTTATATAAATTTAAAGTTTGTACAAAAGAGTAAATGATCCCATAGAAATATTTAATTACTCGCCCAGGCTTAACCCAAGTCTGTTTAATGCCAAATTTCTTGTTTAGTACAAAGTTACTTTGATCTTCAAAGAAGAATGTATAAATACTATTCTCATTTGACAAATGAGTTACAGAAAACCAAAGTGATTAGACCCACTAGTAATATTTTAGGTGCCATTTAACCAGACTGTTAGACTACCTATAGTTTCTTCAACCATAGTCATTAATACTCAACAATATTTATTAAGCCTGACAATTTAACTCACATCTTACATCCCAGCACTCTGGAGGCAGGTGGATCTCAGTAAGTTTAGGACCTGTCTGGGTCACTTAGTAAGTTCACGACTATATATATATACATATATATACATACTGTCTCAGGGGCTGGAGAGACGGCTCAGCAGTTAAGAGCACTGACTGCTCTTCCAGAGATCCCGAGTTCAATTCCCAGCAACCATATGGTGGCTCACAGCCATCTGTAATGGGATCTGATGCCCTCCTCTTCTTGTGTGTCTGAGGACAGCTACAGTGTATTCATCAAACAAATAAACAAACAGTATACTACCCAATAATATTCACTAAGGAATTAGGAATAATCTGAGTTTCTTTATCACTTTCAAATAATTGTAGGAAATAGTTAAAGAAAAGTTGCAAAAGGAACAAAATGGTTCCTATTTATTCATTCTTGCTATACCTTTTAAATCAGTACTTGTCAAAATGAAGATTTGTATAAGGTGTCTGCTTATCAGCTTCTCCTGCACCATGCCTGCCTGGATTCTGCTATGTTCCTGCCTTGATGATACTGCACTGAGCCTCTGAACTTGTAAACCAGCCCTAATTAGTTGTCCTTTATAACGCTTGCTTTGGTCATGTGTCTACTCACAGCAGTAAAACCCTAAGACAGAAATGGTGGCTCAGCCTCACACTGCCCATGTTCACTCCTGCCTACCCCCCTGGATTGCTGGGATTATAGAGCTGCACCATCATCCATAGCTTTATTAGTGGTTTTCATGAACCTGTTTTTCGTTCATACAACAGTTGTTCATTTTTGTCTAATGGTAATTTTCTGTTTTTATTCATTTTCCATTATGGGCAGCACTTATAAATTTCAGGAAAATGTTTACATATTTAAATTATAAGCATTTTTGGGAGAGGTGTTTTTACGCATTCTCATATCCTAGAAGAGACTCTTTGTTTCTGTAGTGGTGGGCATCAAACCCAGAGCTTTATGTGTACCATGTAAGCAAGCACTCTACCAGCTGAGCTGCCTCACCCCAAGCTGTGTATTCAGTTTGTTTGAAAGGAATATGAAAATTATATTAAGATGCTACCTCTTTTCTTTAATTATATTAATGGTAATGAAGCCCTCAATTTTTCAGCCACGTTTGTGTTGGGCAGGTGGATCAATGTATGGTTATAGGATAAACCACAGAACTAGCATATTGGATAGAATGCTGCACGAAAATCATTCAGTTTTAGTATTTTCTTTGTAGATTGTGTGTTGTGTTCCTATCATAGTTCCTGGAATATTTTTGCCTTTTAAAAGAAATCATCACAGTATTAACAAGATGAGGGTAGTGGATACAAATGCTTGAGTACTTGTGTTAGACAATGTGAATGTGATCTCTCACACCCTTAAAGGTGGAAGGTAAGACTTGACTCCAAGACTGCCCTCTAACCTCCATATATGCACCTGTACTCAAACACATTATACGTTACCACCACCGTCATCAAATGAATTTTAAAATGAAGTAAAAATTACTTTTCAGATAAGATGATTTAGTTGTACATTTATTTATTCAGTGTGTGTGTGTGTGTGTGTGTGTGTGTTTAGCCCAAGTGTCACATCCCACGTGCAAAGTCCAGAAAGCAATCCTTTTTATTATGCTATTTGCTTCATTTTTTGAATTTAGGGTATATTTAATAAGGAGTTTTGTGAGTTATAGACACAGGACTTTGCTAGCATTAATAAACAGTTTTGTAATACAAAGTTGGTGTTCATGAACTAGTAAGTGTAAATATTTTGGATTTTGTCAAGCACATTGGATTTCTTGTTTGTTTTGTTTGGTAATATTCTAATTTTTCCAGGCAAGTAGAATCTACATAATTATACATTAAACTACCCATAAGCCTCTGCTTTTCATTTTGTTCCTTAAGCTTCATATTTTTAGTAAGTCTCCAAAAGTTCAGAACTAATTGACATTATATGCTATTTTTTAATATATACATTTTGATTACATATTTCATGCCATTATGTCTTGGAATTACAATTGCAGTCAGCTGATAAACCACTGCTTAATTCACATGTATGAAGAAAAGCACCTGCTCATATTCAATCTATTTTATTACTTAAATATGTAATATCAATTTTCTATCCATGTGCAGTAAGCATCTGTAACTTTGGAGTTTGCACTACTGATTTCAGCCACAATAAAAAAGAAAAATTGCATCTGTCTTGAACATTTACCTTTTGTTTGTTTAATTTACTAAATAGCACTGTAAAATAACTACTCATATTGCTTTTATAGTATTTTGGGCAACATAAGCAATCTAGAAATGATTTAAAGTATAGGTAGATGTGCACACAATACAAGTTTAAGTACTACATTTCTTACAGGCGCCAAGCATTTGTAAAGTCTAGTCAGAAAGAACCATGTAATTAGGCCCCTCTCATATACAAAGAGAAGACAGTATGCTCAATTTAAAATATTATGCATACTGCTATATTTACTTGTATTTTAATTAAATAGTATTTATATGTAAGAAGCATTTGGCAGAAAACAGATTCATATTTCAATGGAATAATACACACACAATACACACAGATCTTGTGTTCCATTTATAAAATCTAGTGAAAATGTGTTTTTGAGGAAAAGATTTTTTTCTTTATGTGCATAATTGAGTTTAGTTTAAAAAGAAATCTTGAGTAGGACCTGGTGTCACGAGTCTTTAATCCCAGTACTTAGGAAGCAGAAGCAGATCTCTGTGAGTTCAAGGCCAGCCTGGTATATTTAGTGAGTTCCAGGTCAACCAAGGCTGCATAATGAAACCCTGTCTCAAAAGAAAAAAATAAAGAACAAATTAGAAGCAGCGTGTTGACTAAAGGGTTTTCTTCACAGCACACCCTTTGTTAGCCAGTTTGGTCTGTTTCTTCCTGGGCCTTTCAAGTACTCAGAACCCATAGCCTGTTGATGGTCATGCTTTTAGACAACTTTGCTGTAAATTTATCTTACAAGTAATTTGTAATATTCTAGACACTTGTGTTTCTATAATGTCTGACTTTAAAATGGTCTCTGTGTTCTTTTGTACAAAGAGTGGAATAGTATAGCTCTTAGTGATCATTTGTTTAGAAATTGCAAAGCAAAGTATTCCTTATAAAAACCGCTAACATCTGTATGCTCTAGACTAGTGTGTTTTCTCAAGTGTAAAACCTTGATGGTGTTTTTTAAAAACAGTCTTTCATGTCTTTTTGGCTGTAGGCAAAGTAAGTCTTCAGGCTCTAGGTTTCTTATCTCTGTTGAAACATCTCTTCCTCTAAACTCCTCTACCTCTCTGCCTGTGCCCTGCCTCTGCCTACACACAGTACTGGGATTAAGGCCGCACCAGCACACCTCACCATTTTCCCATTTAAATGCACCACAGTTCTGTCTTCATGCAGTTCGGCAGTGTGGTAAATACCTGTCCAGTTTTATCTTTTGTAGTTTTGGGGTGTTAGAAAAATATATGACTAAAACCCTATTTCTCACAGCAGATTGGCAAAAATAGAAAAGTACAAACAATTATTTTGTTATTACATGAGTGCTAATAGACAAACTGATTGGTGCTATGGAAACTGGCTTGATTAATGACCATTCTGTTGGGTGGACTTTGTACAGAGAGGGATATATAGAAGAGAATAAAAGAAAATACTCTAGAAAAATGAACCTCTGTGAAATGAAATGCAGAATCAAGACTGGCATGTCCAGGGTCCACATAAGGCTTTATAATTAGAAGAGAAAAGGAAGGTGGACACAGTATGTGGCTGTGCTAGCATTCCGGGTCCAGCAGCAAGAGTAAGCCTACACTTTTAAGACTAGCTTGGACTATATAGTGAATTCATACCAACCCAGTTAACATGTTGAACTTCATCTCAAGAAATAGGAAAGAAGAGAATAAAATATTAAAGTAGAACTATTTAGCAAAGTTGGGAGGACATCAAGAGAACAGTTACATCAAAACATAATAGAGACCGTCTCTTAGATTTCTAGGGAAAGTGCATATCTATAAACAACTTCTACCATGCAGGAAGCCAACCTAGTAGCCTAAGAGTTTAATTTTACCTTCTCCCTAAACTTCTGTACCAAATGTTTAAATTCCTATATTATTACTGATCTGAGAACAGAGCAAAGTTGGAGGGAAAGAGGCATGTGTGTGGTTTAGTACAATGTTTCTGTTGCCTTACTGCTCAACTGAACAAAATGTTGCCATACTAATGAAGTAGTCTGGAGCAGGAAAAGCCTGCTGAGAAGGAAAAACCTGGTAAGAGTAGCTTGGACATTATTATCACTGCCTTAATCTTAAAGGTCTTGTTTTTGGTTTTGTTTTTTACATGTAGTGTGCATGTGCGCGCGTGTGTGTGTGTGTGTGTGTGTGTGTGTGTGTGTGTGTGTACACACGTGTGCACATGCACACACATACCCAAATGAACAAATTTCAGGAGTTCCCTTCTGTCATGTGGATCCTGAGAATCAATTTCATATTGTCAGCATTGGTGGCAAGCATCCCTGCTAACCAGCCATCTAGTTCTTCTGTATCATACATGTTTATCCCATTTTTAACTAAAAATTAAAATTTGAAAACGTGGACTTTAATTCTTCTATAACAAAGATCATTTGAAATTGATTAAATTTAAATCTAGTGCTTTTCACCCCCCACTTTCTTTAGACCATGTAATGAAGAAAACTGAAGATTCGGAATCATATGTAGAGCCTGAAATTAAGAGGAAAGTACAGCAGAAACGGCACTGTAGTACTTACCAGCTGTCTCCTCTGTCCCCTGCCTCAAAGAAGTGTTTGACCCATTTAGAGGTAGGTAGAAACAGTATTTTTGTTACTGTTTTAACATTAATTTTGTGACTTATTAATGTGTATGTGTGAGTGTGGTTATGTGCATCCCATGGTGTAAGGTATGTGAACATCACCCTTTGGGCGTTGACTCTTTTACTCTGGATCTTCAGGATCAGACCAGGCCTTCAGGCTTGTAGGCTTTACTTGCTGGGCCATCTCCCGAGCCATTCACATTGTGTTTATTGCTTATTGCATTCTAGGGGATCTTTCATTGTAAGACCCAAAGAAACCTAGAAAAGCTATTTAAGTAAATGTTTCTGGCTTAAATAGACCATTTTCTACTTGTCCAAACTTTTTTTCTATAAATAGTTTATCAGTGTATCCCTATAACAAAATTCAGATAATTGTACTCAGCCAAAATTTAAAGAAATAAAACTTTTTTTTAAGTGTGGTTTTATTTGGTTGGCTTTTGTTTTGAGAGACAAGGTCTTATTCAATACCAGCTGACCTGAAACTCACCAGGCTAATGTCCAGTTTATTACAGTCTTCTAGCCCTAGCTCTCAAACTGTTGATTTCAGACATAAGGACCTATTAAATATATATAGATAGATAGATAGATAGATAGATAGATAGATAGATAGATAGATAGATGGATGGATGTATCTACACATGTCATATGTAGCTATTAATTTTTTAAAAAATTGGATGGGAGAGATAGCCCAATTAGTACAAGTACTCATCAGACAAATCTGAGGACCTGAGTTCAAATCCTTAGAACCAATGTAGAGCCAAATGTGATAGTCCATATGTGTAATACCAGTGTTCCTAGGGTAAGATGGGAGGCAGAGACAGGAGATTCTAGTGTTAAAACAAGACAGTTTGTCTCACAGTAGAAGAAAGCAAAGACTGAAACACAAGGTTGTCTCTGACTCTCTTTGTTTTCACATCTCCCACTTTCTTCTTCTTTTTTGGTTTCTCCCCACCTCCCTTCTCTCTTTTTGTCTTCCCTGTTTCTTTCATACTAAGTCACACACAAAGACAAAAATTTTTTAATTAAAAAATTGTACTTTGTGTGTAAAGAGCTGGCTCAGCGGTGAAGGGCACACTGCTCTTTCAGAGGACCTGAGCTCAGCTGCAGGCGCCCACATCGGGCCCTTCCCAGCATCTGTAACTGTAGTAGAACATCTGCCGTGTTCTTCTGGGCACGCCAGGAGCCTGCCCTGACATGTACACATACCGCCCCAACACGGTAAATCTTACTGGAAATACTGGGTTTATTGTTTGTTTATTTGTTTGTTTTTAACTTTCTGTTCCACAAAACGCAGCCCCCCCCCCCCCCCATTTGGTGATCTTAGGACTTTGGCATGCTGGCAGGTCCTGGTCACGGGATGCCCTCGTTCAGTTGTGTGAACACAGTTCGTTAGTAGGTTAGGCTCCATGTCAGTGTTGCATTTATTTGCCTCAACTCTTTAGACTATTTCTATCTGGAATAATTCCAGCAATTGCTCTCTTTGTTTATTTCAAGATAGCTCTGGGTGACCTGGAACTCACTTTGTAGACCAGGCTGGCCTTGAACTCATAGAGATCTTCCTGCCTTTGCCTCCCAAACTCTGGGATTAAAGGTGTGCACCATCACTTCCAGCAATTCCATTAATTTCCTTTTGTTCCCCTTGAATTTTCTATTTTTTAAAGAGGAAACTTGTTTTATTTTTGTGGGTGCTGAGATGTGAATTCTGGGCCTGATAGTCTCAAGTGCTCTCTCCAGCCTGTGTTGAGTTATTTGCATTCTCTCGAGCACATGGGTTCTTCTTGAACTTCTGTGGGTTTTGATATTCAGGTGATGCTTACTATTGTTTGCGACCATTCCTTCAAACTGTCCCTGCTTATTGACACATCACCCATCATTCCTTTAGGGCTTCATTACTTAGTGTGACAAAATAGTCCAGATTTTGTACAAAATATTCCACGTGTATGTGTACGGCAAAGGCCTTGAGTTCATGTCAGTGTTTATCTTTTTGTTCTTTGTAGGATTGTAATTCTTTTTGGCTATAGAATTCTGTCTCCCACCGTCCCTACCATATTTATGCATTTGCTCAGTTTTCCTATTGACCAGTTTTCTGGTTTGCTAGCCTAAGGTTGGCTCAGGCCATATTGTGTGTCCTAAAAGCAGGGGGAGGGGGACTCCTCTCAGCATGTCACCCTTCCTCCCTGGGCTGCAGCTCACAACTGCTTTATGGAGAAAGACTTTCTTGGGCTCCACTTCTATGCCACTCCGTCCTGTTTTCCATTAGAGAGTGAAAAAGGTTGTAATAGTCTCTTTGTAATCTTTAATATATAAACAAGATTAGTAGTTCATCTTTCTATTTAAGACTAAGGCTCCACACTGCACTGCTTTTAAGAAAACAGGATCCTTAAATGTAATGCAATGAGACATCTTTTGGGCACAAAATACAAATATTATTGTTTGAGACAGACTTGATTTTATTAAGTAAGGTTTTTTTTGGGGGGGGGGTTGGCTTTGTTTTTTGTTTTGTTTTTTTTTTTGGTTTTTTTTGTTTTTGTTTTTGTTTTTAATGTGTAGAGTCTTGGACATAGTATGCAACATTAAATTTGCAGTTTTGAGGACCAGACTTTATGTTAAAGGAACCTTACCATCAAACTACTCTCCTAACCCAGAATTTGAAGTTATTTAACTTTGTAACTTTTTTCCCCTGACCAAATGGGACAAAGACAGGACTTAATCAGTTTTGTATTCAGAATGAGATTATAATTAACAAATTGTTTACTTTGTTAATAAAGTAAAAATTCACTTTGAGCTGTGCAAGTCCATAATTGCAGCAGCAACAGCAGTGAGAGTCAGGAGGATTGCCCCAAGTGTGAGGTCAGCCTGGTTGATAGTGTTGCCAGGGCAACCAGTTCTTCAAACCATTCTCAGAAAATCTAACATAGTGAGGTGAACATTTTGGCATCCTGATGCTGTCTCCCAAATAACCTGACTCACTTAGGACCTTCGGGAGACCATGATGATGATTGTAGGAAAAAAACAAAAAAAAAACAAAAAAAAACAGACTTCATTTTTTCCCCTTTGGCTTTCTGAGACGGTTTCACTGCCTGTCCTGGAACTCATTGTCGACCATACTGGCCTTGAACTCAGAGAGATACACTTGCCTCTGCCTGTGAAATTAAAGTGCAAAATTAAAAGTGTGTGCCGCCACTGCTGGGCATTTTGAGACTTTTAAAAGAAACGTTTTGATGCTGCTGTAAAATACCAAAGTCTTTTCTTTCTTTTGCTCTTTTGGGACATAAGGTTTCTGAACAGCGTGAATGTTGCCCAAAATGTGGAAAAGAAAAAGAAAATCAGACCAGATGCCAAAGTTGTGGTATTGTTTTTCATAATGATTTGCAAAGAAATTGCCGACAAACTGTAACTTTGAATGAATCTACTGGACCATTATTAAGAACGTCAATTCATCAGAATTCTGGAGGACAGAAATCACAAAACACAGGATTAACAGCTAAGAAATTTTATGGGAACAGTGTGGATAAGATTCCAGTTGATATTTTGCTCACCTGTGATGCTGGCAGACATAATTACATACAGACAAATGGGAAAGTCATTTTACCTGGAGGAAAAATACCTAAAATCACAAACCCGAAAGAACGAAAAACAAGCATGTCAGATTTAAATGATCCAAGTAAGTATCCTCTTTTTGTTTTCTCTTCCTTCCTGAAACTCAAAAGCCCTTGGGTTCCAGTGGGCCTCCTTTGTTCCTGAGCATTGCTGTATTAGATTAGTAGATTAATTGTATTCTTTAGTATACTTAATAGCCAATACTTTGGGTGCATGGTTTTTAATATAAGTGTTTTTGAGAAGCACGGTTTTAAGAGGCTCTTGTGACACACAGGCATCATTTGGGGATCAAGTGATTAGAGCATGTCTATTCCGTTATGAAAGTAGTGGCTGACTTTGTCCCCATTCTGCTCGTGTTAAAATAATAAATGAGAAAAACAATAGGCTTTGCTCAAGTCCTAGTTATTGCTCATGCTGGTGTAGATCTCCTACCTAGACTGTGTGTGTTGTGGTGAGTAGGCTAGTCTGGCTGGCCAGGGAGTTCCACGGCTTGTCCTGTCTTCCTTCCCTATCTATGCTGGGGCTAGAAACTACCATGCTTACCTTCTATGTGGATTTTGGGGATCAGACTCAGTCCTGGGTACTTGCAAGGGTTTGCCAACCAAGCTGTCTCCCCAGACACTTTGTTAGTGATTTGAAGAGATAAAATAACACAAATAATGAATAATTTTATTTCAATACAATATTTGACACACAGAAAAGGAAGCAGTGGAAATTTATGGGCAATTAAAGCCACGTTAAAAGAAAGTGCACATACAGTTTAAAAGTTAGTATGTACCAATCCCTGTAATAGGATTTTAGATATTCTGCTTTCTTTGTAACAATCTTGTGAAATAGATATCATTATAGTGTCTGATTTCATAGAGGAGAGAAATAGAATCAAATAATCAGCTTTGAAAATAATAAAAGCCAGTATTTGTTGTGAAGCTAAAGAGATAAGTGGCTATTGCTGGAGTGATGGCCCTCTAGGGCGAGTACATTCCGCCATAACTTAGCATGTATGTGTGGGTCCTAAAAAGAAAAAGACCCTGTACGTTCATGCATTATACCTTTTTTACCCACCTCCCCTTTCTTAAGGTTGCTTACAGAAGTAATTTACAGGTACCTGCATCACCAGAATTTCTAGCTAACTATTTACTCTTACAATGGAACACTTTAAAGACTATCTGTTAACCCAGGGTATTTTTAATGTTTCTTTTTCTTTTTTCCTGTATAAAGCACAGTTTTAGGTTGCAAATAACCTTTTACATCAAAGTGTGTTACAACATTGAAATCAGTGAGTAACTGACTGTCTCTGTGCTTGCATTAGTTTAGATTGTCCATTAAGAAGTGATTTTTAAGTCAATACTTTATGACAAATCACAAAGAGTATTGATGGTAGAATAGATGACAGAAATTCTTGCTGGTGTTCCTGGAGTGAGGAATTGGGATTTTACTCAGAGCCTTGTGGGCCTCTTCAAGGTGACGGTCAGGGAGCGTTTGACAGGTGTAGTGATGAACCCACGATCAAATTGTCCTACAATTGTCTTCCTCATGTTTATTGAACATCTCAGGATCAGTTACATTTTTACTGCTTTTCATCGTAAGGGAAAATTATTGGCCACATATTTTAAATGTATGTTATTTTGAACACAATTTGAATATTTTCAAGCCATAAATTTTTTGTAAGTTGGAAATAGACTTACGGATAACTCTGAGTTACTGGTGTAGCTGTCTGTAGATTAGTGGTGACACTATCGTGTTTTATTTTTTCTTTGGCAGTACTGGAGATTTGAACCCTGGGCTATTCTTTTTATTAGATACAGTGGACTATATCATACAGTGTATTTTGTTGTTTTTTGTGGAGTCAGTCCTTGCCTCCCAACTTTACGTGCACTTCAGTGGTCAAACTCAAGCCACTGGGCTTGTGCAGCAAGCAATGTTACATGCTGAGCCATCTCATGAGCTCCTCCTTGATTTGCTTTTATTGATCTCATGTGGAGAAGATCTAAGATAAATTTGGTATATTTCCCAGTTAATATTTTAACTGACAAAAATGAAATATAAATGTAAATTTTTCATGTAAATTTTGACTTTTCTTTATGAATTTAGTCATTTTGTCCAGTGATGACGACGATGACAATGATGACAGGACTAAGAGAAGAGAGAGCAGAGAGAGCACGTCCCCACAGCCTGCCGACTCAGCACGCTCCTCCCCAGCACCGACTACTGGGAAAGTCGAAGCTGCACTGAATGCAAATCCATGCAGAGCAGAGCAGGAACCTAGAAGCAGTCCAGCAGAGTCTGAGTTAAATACTGTGCTCATACCAAGAAAAGCAAGAATGAAGGACCAGGTACTTTCATATTAAGGTCTTTCCTTTGTGGTATTACCTCTATTTTGAAAAAGTAATTTGTTAGGGAGACAGCAGGAGAAGATGGCTTATTCATTAATGCATGCTCAAATACTATTACAAGGTTGTTCTAGGAGACCACTAAACTATATGCAAAAATAAATTACAATTTAACCAGAGGCTTGAGTATAAGAAGCCAACAGGGAAAAGCCAGTATTAATAATACAACATTAACAAAATGTCAGGACAGGATTTCTCATCTAAGATGTCGGTGACCAGAAATGTTTTAAATTTCAGGTTTTTTTCCCCCTAAATTTGGAATATTTGCATATATACAGTTAGGTATTTGGAGCTAGGAACTAAGTCTAAAAAGAAATTGGTTATTTGTTGCATACAGTACATGGATAATCTTAAGTTTTGTACAGTTTTTTGTTTACTTGGCATTTTTTTGTAAAATTTCTAATTTACTTATTCATGTGTATATGTGTGTGCACATGAGTACAGGTACCAGGTGGTTCCTTTGGAGTTAGAATTGCAAGCTTTTGTGAGCCCTCTGATCTGGGTGTTGGGGACTGAACTCAGGTCTTCTGAAAGAGCAGAAAGTGCCTTTAACCAAAGAGTTGTCTCTTCCTTAGCTTCCTGGCCTCTTTGCATGTGTGTGTGTATATGCATGTATATATTTCTTAGAAAACCTAGTAGACTAGAAGTTATTTTAATTTCTGTGTGTGCTACCATAATACATATCTTACCATATTTTATAACTTGCTTGAAAATTTCAGAACATTCAGATTAAAAAATAGTAATGTAAATAAAAAGATTCAGAAGGAGATTTATAATACAAATGACATACAGTATTGTAATTGACTAAATGTTATCGAAAGTGAGCAAACAGGGCTGGCTCTACAAGTAAAGGTGCCTGCTGACAAGCTTGATAATCTTTTCAATCTCCAGCACGCACCTTCATGAGGGAAATGAAGTAACTCCTACCCATTGTCCTCCGACTTTCCCTGTGCATTGATGTTCATGTGCGCGCGCGTGTGTGCGCGCGTGCACACACACACACACACACACACAATAAATAAATGTTTTAAGAAAGTAAGTAACTAAAACTGAGGATAAAAAAAGACTAAAGGAGCAGATGTATCTGACCTTTTGACACTGTAAGGTGACAGTAACTATAAGTGATGGTTATTGTAAGATAAACAGTGTAAGAGTTCATGCTGGAGACTTGAAGAGATAATTGTTTTAAGTCTCACAATGCCTTCAGTGAGTTTATGAAGGTCTTCATAGCGGTTGTTGGCAGCATGTGGAGCATAAGTTGGACTTGCTGTCAAGTATAAATTACCACATGAAAAGTGCCTACTAAAGATGAGCTATAACTGTTTCCTAAGTAGACTTTAAAATTAATACACAATAATACATGTCCCTGGTAATTCCACAGAAGGGGAGGGTGCTTTTCTGGTTTGGCAGTAGAAAGGAGAGCTATGACTTTTGGGGAAATCAATGTTTTAAAAAAAAAACATATCTTAAAATTTTCAATATATATCATTTGACCCCATAGAATATTTCTCAAAGGAATTCTTCCCTCTTTCTCAAGGTGTGAAGTATTTATACAAACAAGATTCTTATCTGAGCATTGTTCCTCATGGCTGCAATCCCAGCACTTGGTAAGCCAAGGCAGGAGATAGAGACTACTCTGGGGTAGAGTGAATTTTAGGCAAACCTGGGCTACAAAGTGAAACTCTGTCTCTAAAAACAAAACAAAATAGAGTCCAACAATAGCAAGGTACTATCAGAAATAAAAAAAAAAAATACTGTCCACTGATACAGGGGTGACTGGACCAATGTCACAACTGAAGATAAAAATTCAACTTAAGTTGACACTTTATCTAAAGAATACTATGTAACAAGATACAGGAATATTTGAATTTATAAAGTGGACAGGTTTTATAAAAATGAACGTTTTTTAAGCAGAGAAAATAGGTTTACTAAGGAAAAGAGAAAATCTGGACCTTAATACTGAAGAACAACAAAGATAGCTTTTTAATGGATTACTTTTTATATAATTGTAGCCTTTCCAAGCATGGCAATGCAAGCAGGATAAGTAGCAGGAGCGTAGGTACATTTACTAAAGACATTTTAGCCAGGGTATGAAGCATAAACAGGATTTCATAAATTAGTGAGGAAAAATAGCATTAGTTGATGCTGTAGTTCACTTTTTATGTGTTTGTACTTTCTTAAAATCAGAAAGAAATGGAAGGACTGAGAAGGAAAGATTGCTTGCTACACAGCCTGAAAGACCTGAGTTTGATCTTTAACACCAATGCAGAAAATCAAGTGAGAATTGTAATTCGGCACTGGAGAAAGGGAGGGACACGTGCGTCCCTCAGCTTACTAGCCAGCCATCCTTACCCAATCTAAGAGCCCTAAGGTCCCAGTGAGACCGCTGACACACTGACATACAGGTGCTTGCACAATGGTGCTCACACAAGCATACAAGCATTAGGAATGAATCAGGTTCAGGAAAGGTGGTAATCAGTTAGTGAATATGAAATGAACGATTCCTTGTTGTTAACAGTACTGCTGGAGAGTATGCTTCTTAACATTGTAGTGCTGCAGGGGTGTTTGCAAAGACAGAACGTCAGGGTTGTAAATTGGTATAACCTCACTGGAGGACAGTTGAGCAATAATTGTACAGGGAACCGGACTGTACTTCAGAGATGTTTATTGGAGATCGTTTATCATGGGGACAGACTGAAAAATGCAACATAGAGGACTTGAGTTAAATGAACTGGACTTCTGTGGATTATTTGGGTTTTTGATGGACACTGTTTCCCCTTTCTGTGATGCTGTGTAGCAGCTGTGGATCTGTTGGACTCTTTCCTCTTAGGATTCTACCGGGAGCAACACTTGTTATCTATAATTAGTGAGCAGAATAGCTCTCATGAGAAGATGACTATAAAGCTTAAAGACCAAACCAAGGGGCTCAGTGGTTAGAGCACTGGCTGCTCTTCCAGAGGTCCTGAGTTCAAATCCCAGCAACCACATGGTGGCTCACAACCATCTATGATGGGTTCCAGTGCCGCCTTCTGGTGTGTCTAAAGAGAGGAACAGTGTGCTCACATAAAAACCAAATCAAGCCAAAGCAAACATGTCTAAGATATTTTTAAAAGTCTTTGATGTGTCCTGTTAATAATTTAGGAAAATAGTCATGATAAACAGTTTCTTAATCTGAAAAAGTGATGTATAAATCCATAGCTATGTGATGTGGTGTGTTTTCTTAGAAGAATCTGGAAGTAACCAGTCTCCTGTTTCCAGCCTTGTCTGCCCTCAAACACTATATAGCACAGGCTGGCCTTAAGTTCTCACACTTCTGCCTCAGCGTCCCCAGTGCTGAGGTTACACAGTGGACGAAGCCTGGTTTGGGCTCATTCCGTTAAGGCAACTATCTCCGGTGCCCTCCGTGATGTTGCCAACTGTCGGACTCCATGCCCTTACACGTCTGATAAGCATTTCCGTGTCTGTGTACCATCAGTTGGTGTGCTCTCTGTTGTGAATTGAGCAGTGCTATAATGAGAATGGGTGTGCAGACATCTCTGGCAGCTGCTCTCAACATACTCTGGATAGTAGCAGTTGTACTGTGCTACTTTAGTTTTTGGAAAAAATGTCTGACTGTGTTTCTGAAATGGCCATAGTAATTTAAAGTGTGCCTTTGTCTGTATCCATCTTTCTAATGCTGTTTTGAGACACCTTACTGTGGTTTTGATTGGCATTTGCCTTGTAATTAATGGTGCTAATCATGTTTTCCCTATGCCTGATAACTATTTGTGTGTCTTCTTTTGCTGTCTGTTTAAGTCTATTGTCCTTATTTTTGTCTCTTTATTAATTTGTTTTGAGATAGGAAATCTCATTTTGCCTAGGCTGGCCTTGAACATCCTCTGTAGCTAAAGATGTTCTTCCTTCCTCTACTTCCCCAGTGCTGGGTTGTAGGCTTGAACTTCATTGCCAGCGTGATTAACTGGATTGTATCTGTGTTCATTGTTGAATTCCTTATGTATTCTAGATAGTAACCCTTTGCTATATATATAGTTGACAATTTTTTCTCACGTCTTTTAGGATCTGTGTGTGTTTGCTTTCAGTATTTTGTGTGCAAAAGTCCATTGCTATTCTGTCACTTGGAAGTCTTTGCTCTGTGTTTGTACTTGTTTTATAGAATTTAGATTGTATATTAGTGTCTTTATTTAGAGATAATTTTTGCATATATCAGAATTCAGTATTTAAAGCTATTTTTTAAAAAATGTCTATGTATGTGGATGTTTTGCCTGCATGAATATCCCCATCACTGATTGCCGTTGCCCACAGAGGTTAGAGCTGGAGTTGGAGTTACAGATGGGTGTGAGCCACCCTGTGGTTGCTGGGAATTGAACTCAGGTCCTCTGAAGGAGCAGCGAGTGCTCTTACCCTAAGAACCATCTCTCCAGTCCTATTTGTACCCTTGTGTTTGTTGATACTGCATTTGTCCTGCATCATTTATGAAAAAAAAGACTATGTATTCTTAGCACTCCATCCAAGTATGTTACATGAAGCAGGGCACTTGGGATGCTGAGGCAAGAGGATCCTCAGTGTGAGGGCATCAGAGACTACACAAAGATTCCGCTTTAGAAAACCAAGGCTAGGGTTGAAATGATAGCTCCACTGCTAACAGCTAAAACAGACTTTGAGAGGACTAGAGTTCAGTCTCTAGCACCCATAGTAATCCAAACAGTCTGTGAAGCTTTCCTTTTCTCCCCTTCAGTAGTGAACATGCATGTGCACACTCATTGATGGAAATGAAACAAAACATAAAATTGCCTGTAGAAGTGTGAACGTGGTTTGTTTCCAGGTGTTTTATTTGGTCGCATTGGTCTGTGTTCTGTTGTTGGCCTTTTGCTCTGTATTTATTGTGCTACCATGCTGTTTGATTACTATGACTCTGGAGTATATTTTGCAGTTAGAAAGTAGTTGTGTTGATTTTTCTTAGACAGGGTTTCTCTGGATATCCCTGACTATCCTGAAACTCTAGCCCAGGCTAGCCTTGAACCCCTGAGATCCTCGGGTCTCTGCCTTCTGAGTGCTTCAGAGTAAAGGTGTTCCCACTGCCTGGCTGTAAAGGTATTCTTAGCCTCACTGCTTTTTATTATAGCAGACAGAAGCTGAAGGACGTTACTGCTTTTTGCAAAATCATTAGTTGAGAACCATAACTTGAAAATTTACATAAAACCCATAATTTCTATTTTCTCTTACTTTGAGGTAGGACAGTCCATGTAGTAACATTTCATGGGATTTATTTTGTTTGTTTTGTTTTGTTTTGTTTTGTTTTTGCATGTATGTTTAGTTTTCAGGCTTGTTACAGTTCCTTACTATGTGAAGTTTTTTGTTTTCTTTTCAGCTTGGTAATTCCATCAGCACACCTCTAAAGCGTCGTAAACTAAACACTCATGGAACTTTAATTCATGCTATGTCTTTAAGCTGCCAAAACTTTGATAGTGTCATTTTAAACTGCCGAAGTATACGAGTTGGAACACTCTTCCGACTGTTGGTAGAACCTGTAATTGTAAGTATGTTCTTAAACTTGCTGCACTTGGTAACAAGAATCAGATGCCACTGACATGGTTAATCAGTATATTTAAAGTTTGCTCAATTAAGTTACTGAAGTTAATATTTAAATTTTCAGATTGCCTTAAGAGTATATAAATAATAACCCATTAAAAACTGATGGGTATGTAGGTAGAATATAAATTCAGAGTGATATTAGATTTACTGTAGGAAATATATGTGACTCTTACAGTTAAGTTCTGTCATTTGGCATTTTATTATACAGTTTGGGTACCCATTGTCCAAAAATGCCAGATATGCTGGTGTACACTACAAGCCATTTTGGAGTCTGATGGCATCAGGGTCACTTGGAAGTTGGGTGTGGTGGCATGGTTACAAGCAAGTAAACAAACCAACTTGGATGAGAGACACATTATTCAGCCTCAAAAAAAAAAAAAAAAAAAGTTGGGGGTGTTGAGTTGGTTTTGGGAAGGAGCTCAGTGATAGACCTCATGCTTAGTATCAAAGCCTGCTCATCCGTCCTCAGGGTGGGTTGGGAGAAAGTTTTAGATTTTGGAGGATTTAATTTTTTTTTTAGATCAGGGACTTTTAACCACCAAAGTCTAAGAAAATATTCCCCATGAATGCCTCTAAAATATGAACCTCTTTTGGTCTTCAACATTTTAGAAATTTAATCAAGGAACATGTAATCTGTCTTTGCTTCTCATGTATCTGTTTACTGCTGTTAATACATCTCGTTCTTCACTGCCTATCAAAACATATACCTTCACTTAATTCTCTTAACTTCTCTAAACATTCAAGATAACTCGAAGACTCAGGTTCATTGATTAGGCTTAATGTTAAGTGCTCTCTACATTGAAATAATTAGACAATGACATCATTTTATAACCAATAATGATTCAGGAAAAGAATATCAGGTGCTAAAATCACTGGGTAAAAGATAGCCACTCACTTTAAGTATCTTTGCTCGGATTGTTTAGTTATAAAGGGACAAGTACGGAAGCAGAGCAGAAGTCTAGCAGTCACTGCTGAGGCAGGTGATTAATGACATAAGCAGTGAGAGCCTGGCACTTGGGGGCCATATAGTGGGGTCTCAGCATGTCATCCATGTGCTACATTTCCTGAAAGTGGATGGATTGGATTTGGAGACAAGGAAACACCTCTCTAGAAGATTGTATGGTGTATACAAATTAGATCTCATAAAAGCCATGCCCTGGAGACTAGAGAGGCAGGTTTGTAGTGTAGACACAGTTGGTTTCTCTATGTAATATTGACAGATCAATGGCTGAGGGAAAGGAAAATCAAGGATTGATAGAAACTTAAGTATAAACTGCAAATCTAAGTGATGATGTTTTAGTTGTGTAGGAAAATGTGCTTGTGCTTAGAAACTCTATGCAGAGGGTTTAGGGGTGATTTCTTTTTCTTTTTTTTTTTTTAAATTTTAAAACTGGATTTAATGTTTTAGAATAGCAACAAAAAGTAAATGGAGTACATAAATTCAAGCACTGGGTAAAATTTCAGTGAAAACATTATTACAGAAAAGGTACATGCAACAAATACAGAAGGAAAAAAGTTGCTAAAAACCCAATTTTGTTACTAATTGCATTATACAGAATGGTCTAAAAGAATTGTTAATCGGGATTTTTCAAGTAATCAGAGTTTTAAAACTCTAACTAAAGTATATATAAAAGACATATCTACACCTGGGTTATAGGTCAGTGGTTAGCATGTGTTAAAAAAAGACCTCAGTTTGAATCCTAGCATACCCCACCCTAAATTTTTTAACCAAGAATACAAAAAAAATTAAAATATATAGCCATGTAAATACTTGCCAGAGTCAATAGAGTAAAAACTACATTGGAAAGTTTAAATATTTCAAGACATTTTTTTTTCCTCCCAAATTATTTACCAGGCCAACTCCTCCTTTGGGTACATTTGTCTTGTCTTATTTTTCATTTCATTTTTGTCTTAAGACAGTATCTCACAAAGTAGCCCAGGCTCAGGCTACCCTTAAATCTGTGACCCTCCTGCCTTGGCCTCCCAATCCCTAAGATTACAGTGTGAGGCAACATGCTGTAGTTTGAGACAAATACTCTCCAAAAGAATACTGATTGAAGCTTAACTCAATTTAAATACAAGAAAAAACCATTGCAGAATGCTAGGCAGACCCAAAGTAAATGAATTACACAACCAGGAAACATCAGGAATACAAGAAAAAAAATTTCATATGTGAAAATGAAACAGTAATGTGTAGATATATGAGAATATTAATAGTTAATGAGTCTAGAAAAGGGGTGTTTAGGTTCACTGTAATATCCTGTCAACTTCTGTAATAAACTCAGTTGGAGTTACAGATGGGTTTGATTTTTTTAAGATAGGTATTTCTATATGACTCAGTTTGTCTGCTCTTTGTGTACTTGTAGACCACATATACCATTTAGAATATGTAGAACAAAAATCTCAATAAGTCTATCATCAATACTAATTTGTCTTTTGTCTTTAAAGTTTTCTTTAGAGTCAATCAAGATACATCTAGATGGTAAGCTATTTTTTAATCTGTTTATGCACTAAAGTTTATCTATACTGATCAATTTTTATAATAATGTTTGTTTAATTAATAGTATAAAAGGTGTTCATGTAATTTTGTTTTGCAGTGCAACTAAGCCTAATATTTTATAGAGTTTCCTTTTTAAAAAAGATTTATTTGTTTATTTATTCTATATAAGTACACTGTAGTTGTCTTTGGACACACCAGAAGAGGGCATCAGATCTCATTACAGATGGTTGTGAGCCACCATGTGGTTGCTGGGATTTGAACTCAGGACCTCTGGAAGAGCAGTCAGTGCTCTTAAACACTAAGCCATCTCTCCAGCCCAAGAGTCTCCTTTTTATTTGGAAAAATTATGTTTTATAAGTACAGTTCTTAATAATAGTATAGAGTATCGTAAAATATTAATTTTAAGCTTATATTTCCTCTGTTTTTGGTTTGTCACCTTAAAAATTTATCCCTTTTATCTTTGTTTCTCTCTAGGACCAGAAAGTGATCCTATAGAGATTATTTTAAATACCTCTGATCTGACTAAATGTGAATGGTGTAATGTCCGGAAGTTACCAGTGGTGTTTCTTCAGACAGTACCAGCTGTTTATCAGAAACTGAGCATGCAGCTGCAGATGAGCAAAGATGATAAAGTTTGGAATGATTGTAAAGGAATAAACAGGATAACGAGTAAGTTTTGTAGACAAATTGCAGTTCAGACAGAAGTTCTGCGGAATAGCAGAATGAAAGTGTTTTAGAAAGTGGAGTGTTTTATGAGTGCATCAGGTCAGTCAGTACTCACTTCATTTGGGAGGAATGCAGTTTTCTTACTGTGAATGGGTACTACAGCCTCTGAGGAAGGGCCAATAGAAAGTGGAAGGGCTGAAGATAAAACCTAGGCTAGGCTGGGCTGGGCTTGGCTGGGCTGGGCTGGGCTGGGCTGGGCTTGCCCATTTAGAAAGGCTGCAAATTGGGTTAAACCTTCAAGGATCTGAAGTCTGCAGCACTTAAATAAATTGAATTTAACTGATATGATTTCTGAGTTAAGTTTGTCTGAGGAGCTAGAACTAGAAAATTGTAAAGGGCATAGAAGAGGTCTTTATCCTTAAATACATGTAGTTTTTCACTCTGTCACACAGCACAGCTGTTCGTGTACATTTGGGGATGGGGAGATGGTTCGGTGGTCAGAACTGCTTACTGCAGAGGATATGTATGCGTTTGCTTGCCAGCACCACATGCAGCTCACAATCGTCTGTAAGCTCAGTTCCAGAAGGTGTAACTCTTCTGGCCCCTCTGTGGGCACCAGGCACACAGTCCTGTACAGACAAACATGAAGGCAAACACACACAAACAATAGAAGTAATTTTGTAAAAATACAGTTTAGCATTAATTGCAGCTTCAGCTTAGCATCCAGTAAATGCTGTAAAAATTTATACATTACTGAACAGCAGCTTTGCAGGTCTATTTTGTGGAGATTTTCTAGCCATCCTTGGCAGAAATGCTAACCTATATATTTTAAGTTATGATTTAGTTTTGATCCTTTTGGAAGGGTGGTTCTCAACCTTCCCAATGCTGCAACCCTTTAGTACAGTTCCTTATGTCATGGTGACCCCCAACCATCATTGTTGCTACTTCATAACTCTTAATTTTGCTACCGTTGTGAATCATAATGTAAATATCTGATATGTAGGATATCTGATATGCAATCCCTGTGGAGGTTTAGACCCATTTAGGTTGAGAACTATGTTTTAGACGTAGATTGTTTCTGTTTTTTAATAGTTTTGTTAGTGAGCTACTTTAGATCTGGTTCCTTGAGTAACATTTCTGGGTAATACTGCCCATTTTCCAGTATCGTTAATCCCTGTGTACCAAATACTGTTATGAATGTGTATCCAGAACTTGTAAGTTATCTAGGGAATAGTTGGTTGGTACTCCTCTCATCTCTGTGTGCACATGTGCGTGCACACACACTGATATGGCCCACAGGTGGTCAGCCTCGGGTATTGTCCAGCTTTTTGAGACAGATCTTTCACTTGTTTGAGATTTTAACATGTAGTAGGCTAGCCTGGCAGGTATGAAATCAGTGGTCTGCCTGTCTCCTACTCTTCTTATGTGTGCATTTTGGGAATCACACTGAGGTTCTCTCATGCTTTGGCAAACGCTTTACTGACTGAATTATCTCGCTAACCCTCTTTTGGCCTTTTCTTTAAAACAAAACAAAACACTTTTTAAGGAGTGTTTCAGTATTTGCTGTGTGGCCCAGGCTTCCCACAAACTATTGGCAGTCATCCTACCTTCCCTTACAAGTCACCGAATTCATCATCACTTGCTGGTATATGCTTTAAAACTGTCTACTTAATCCGTTCAGTATCACAGCTATATTTATTCCTTTTCAGGTTTAGAAGAACAGTACATTATTTTAATTTTTCAAACTGGCCTTGATCATCAGGCAGATGTGGTCTTTGAAAGTATCATTACTGACATTGGTATACGGAATAATGTTTCCAACTTTTTTGCAAAAATTCCTTTTGAAGAAGCCAATAGCAGACTTGTTGCCTGTACAAGAAGCTATGAGGAGAGCATCAAAGGAAACTGTGTGCAGAAAGAGAACAAAGTGAAAACTGTAATTATACTCTTAAGTCTTACCATAATTTTAATAATTGGATAATTTTGTTTGCTTTCTATAAGGGATCAAAACCTTGATTGTTGGGAATCAAAACCAGGGCTTGTACATGTGTTAGGCAGACATCTTGCCATGAGCCATACCTTCAATAATAACGAGTAATTTAAAAATGAAATGTTTAAATATCAGTCATTTTAATCTTAGACTTCAAAAATTTTTTTAAAGATTTATTCATTTTATGTATATGAGTACACTGTAGGTGTCTTCAGACACTAGAAAAGAACATCAGATCTCATTACAGATGGTTGTGAGCCACCCTGTGGTTGCTGGGAATTGAACTCAGGACCTCTGGAAGAGCAGTCAGTGCTCTTAACCACTGAGCCATCTCTCCAGTCTCCAAAAATTATTTTAAAAATTAAAACAATTTAAATTTTAAGATCAGATCTAAGTTTTGGATCTTATTTAGTTGCCTTCCACACCTTCTGTTCTTTTCTCTTTCTCCCATCTCTTCACACTGCATTTACTGCTCATTCAAGTATATTGTTACCGTGTGTCCCAGAGCTGAAGCTTAGGTTCCCTGTGCATGGTACACGTTTGTTTTAACATAGTTGACAATGTTGGAAGTAAAGAATACACTCTGCTGTAGTCAGAATCTGCGTGCAGTTATATAGAACTGCTGTTAGGTAACTCTAACTGCGTGCTCAGAGGAGCTCTACCATTTATATAGCAATTCAGTTTTGCTAGTTTTGAGATTGGCTTAGCTTATTGGAAAAAATCTTTACCTGGCTACAAACTTAAATGTGGGTTGTTCAAGGCATAATTTGATAGGTTTTGTTTGTTTTAGGGTCTTGTTCATAAACAAATGGCAGACTGGCAGTCCTGCCTATATAGCTGAGGTTCCGGAATTACACCTGTTTCCACACTCAGCTGAAAACTCTGTTTGTTCATTTGCTTTGGTTTCCTTTTGTTTTTATGGCTATTCATTTTTAAGATTATTCCTACACTGTAGGTCTAGATAGCCTAGGTTTTACTATGTAGCTTAAACTTTGTAATCTGCCTATTTTTTAGCCCCACTTCAAAGGCTAGGATTAAAGGTGCTCATCAGCTTGCCTGGCAAACTGTTTTTCCTCTTTGATGGTCTCCTGGACAATTATTCTCTATCTCCAGTGAGCTGTATATCTAGCTCCAAGTCTTGATAACTGAACTAGGCTTCATACATGTAGTGGGAGGCAGGGAAGAGGAAAACAGAAGCCTTCCTCTTTTGCAGAGTTTTTTTTTTTTTTAAGCAGGTGTAATGGACTCAGGTTTTCCTGTAGGAAGTGTTTAGCTCACTGAACTGTCTGTTTTTAGCCCAGCTTTCATGGACTGCCTAGCCTTTGCCCTAAGTTAGGTCTCCACTGCTGTCAGGGGAAACAAAACGAGCCCAACTTCAGGATTTGTTTCTATTTTAGCAGTTCTTTAAATCTTTTCAGTATGATTCAATATGAGTAGTAGATATAAGAAACTAGAAGACCCATAATAACATATTATCTGGAGCTATTAGTGAGACTCGCCCCGTTACTAGTTTTTGTTGCTTCTTATTTTTAGGCACTGTTCACACCTTTCTAGAGTGTTATTTTCAGGCTTGCTTTGTTTGTTTTTGAGGCAAGATACTGCTATGTAGCCTTGGCTGCCCTCCAGCTGCCCATGTCTCCTGAGTGCTGGGGTTATAGATGTGCATTTTCCCTTGAAATGTCTCTTCTGCTTTTTACTTGTTCTTTTTATTTAAAAGTTCCCCAGTTAATTTCACAAACTTTTTTTTTTTTTTTTTTTGGTTTTTTGTTTGTTTGTTTTGCCAGGTGTCCTTTGAATCTAAAATACAACTTAGAAGCAAACAAGAATTGCAGTTTTTCGATGATGAAGAAGACGCTGGAGAGAGCCATACAATCTTCATTGGCCCTGTAGAAAAGTGAGACATTCTTTTATGTTTTCTGTGCTTAACAATGTCTGGTTCTGTGTTAAGTAATGTTTCTTTCTCCTTTCTACAGATTGATAGTCTACCCACCACCTCCAGCTAAGGGAGGCATTTCTGTTACTAATGAGGACCTGCACTGTCTGACTGAAGGAGAGTTTTTAAATGATGTTATTATCGACTTTTATTTGAAGTAAGTTAACTGACTAATTGATAAACCTGACGTTCTGCCATTGCATGTCTTTTTAAATCTTTGCTTCCTAAAATAAGGCTTTTGATTACAATTTTTTTTTGTCATTGCTATGTACTACTCAAGTATTCTTTCTTTAACTTTGTCTCATCAGTTTTTAAATGAGAATAAGCTCTTCCAGAGTCCTGAGTTCTGTTCCCAGCAAACACATGGTGGCTCACAACCATCTGTAATGGGGTCTGATGCCTTCTTCTGGTGTGTCTGAAGACCATAACAGTGTACTCATATACATGAATAAATAAGGAAATCTTTTAAAATGAGAATGCAGGGTTGTGAGAACTGAATGAGGTGCTGCTTCTGAGATAGTAAGGAAGTGCCAGCACAGTCTTCATAAAGATGACCTGTTGTATGTTTACTGAAGTGTGTACTGAGAGGGCATATATACGAAACAATAAAACTTAGCCTTCCTAGATATTTCAGCATATCTCATAACTCAAAACATGTTTTGAAACCTGGAAAATTGATTTCACATTTACTTCACTGTGAGGGAAAAGTCTTCAGAGATCTGATACCCTCTTCTGGTTTCCAATGAAACCAGCACTCACATGCACACAGAATATAACCTTTGAGTAACATTTTTACTGTTCTTTTGAATGGCATCATAGCTCAGCTTGGCTTGGATAGGAACACTTGGCAAGCATGTATGAAATCCTTACAGTTTTATGCTTAATTGTTCTAGGATTGTTAAAATCTCTAGCTTGCTGTTTTTCAAGTCACCTGTATTTTGAAGTCCTGTTGGTAGGAAAATGTTCTTTTATAACCTTGGAGAATTAACCTTTACCATTATGTGGTACCCTTCCTTATCCCTCACCTTCCTCTCTTGAGTCTGCTTTGTTGACTGTGTTGCTGTTTCTTTTCACTTTCATGGCAAGCACTTCATCCTTTTATTTTTAGCCCTTTAAGTCACTATGTAACATTTTGGAGTTACTACTACCACTGCTGCTCCTGCTGCTCCTCCTACTTCTTTGCAACAGAATTTCACATATCCCATGCTGGCCTCAGCCTGTGTAGCTGAGGATGACCTTGGGCTGTGGTCTTGCTGCCTGGGATTGCAGACATGTACTACCATACTTAGCTAGGAGCTGAAAACTTGCTTGTATGGTGTTTGCAGAATAAACCCAGACTTCACTACATGCTAAGGAAGCACTCAGCCAGCCAACTTACCCCTACTATTTCTGTTCTTTATATTTCATACTGAAGCAATCTTGATTTTTTAATATCATACTCAAATATTATAATTTACAATCCTGACTTTATTTAGTGTTCATTTATAGTTAGGTGTCTAATTAAACTTTATATAATAAACCCCTATGTAAGTCATACAGTTAATAAAGGAAATCTAGGAAAATACATTATACTTTTAATTTTTTATTTCTATCTCATGATATTTTTAAAAGTGAAATAAAAGGATAGTTTTTCTCATTCTACAAGAGTTTTTTGTTTTTGTGTGTGTGCAGGCAGGTGTGTACACAGGTGCCTACCAAAGCCAGGAGAGTGTCCCAAGCTAGCGCTGGACTTCCCATAACTCCTAGCGCTGGAGTTATGGTCCTTTGTGAACCACCCAAGTACTTGATGGGAACGGAACTGGGCCCTTTTGTGGAAGAGCGGGAAACACCTTTAATTGCTTCTCTCTCTCCAACCTCTTGTTTTACTTGTTTAAGAAAGGATTTGGGGACTGGGGAGGTGGTTCTGTGGGTAACAGCGCTTGCTCTGTAAGCAAGAGAACTCAGTTTGAACCCTCAGCTGTTCTGCACAAAGCACATCTGCTTTCATTGCCTGTGATGTCAGCACCAGGGAAGGGTGAGCAGAGACAGATACATAAATCTTGTGGGCTAGCAATAAAGGCCATGAGCTTGATAGCGGAGGATTAATGTCTTTTAAAGCCATGGATTTGGGGGCTGGAAAGGTGGCTTAGCAATTAAGAGCACGTGCTGTTTTTGCAGAAGCCCAGGTTCACTTTCTAGTCTTTGATTCTAGTTCAAGAGGATGCACCACCCCCCTGAGGCTCTGGCACACACATAGTACACAAATAGGTAAAATACACATACACATGAAATAAAAATAAGTCTTTTAAAAAATATATGGATTTGTCTATATATAAAAAATGGAATTTTTGTTTGTTTTTTATTTATTGAGTGGCATGAGTTTTTTGGGGGGGCGGGGGGCAGTTGTCTTATTGTGTCGGTTTTGGGCATCAAACTAAGGTTGTCAGGCTCAATCTAGGCCTTTATTTGGTGTGTGTGTGTGTGTGTGTGTGTGTGTGTGTGTGTGTGTGTGTGGTTTTTCTCTCTTGTATTTTGGAGACAGGGAGGACCTTGTCTGCAAATTGGTCTCAGTTTCACAACAATCCTCCTGTCTCAGCATTTCCAAATGTTGAGATTACAAGTAGGGACCCACAGATACCTTATCCTCACTCCTTTTGAATTGTTTCTTTTATTTAATTCAAATTTTTGAGTTTTGGAAAGTCTCACTCTGTAGTGTAGCCTGCAGGGCATTGAACTTGGACTATAGCCTAAATAACCTCAGAAATGTCTATTTTCCTATCTCCTCTGGAGCATGAAAAAACAGTCAAGAACAATACCCAGCTCAGTTGATGTTTTCAAAAGTAGCTTTTGGCCAGCAAGAATAGTATGGATTTCCTTTTAGGTATAGCTCCAGTCTTCTAACTAGTTTACTATATATTGTTAGGAATATTATTGCAGAAATCAATAACTGATTTAAACTGTGTTGAGGGGATTATCTTTTATAATGCCTTTCATAAGTTGTATTCTTTTTATTACATCTTGAGCTTTGGTTCAGAGAAAGAACTCAGCAGGGGATGATGCTGGCTTGCCAACCTGAGTTTGTCCCCAGAAGCCACAGTGTTCCCATACACAACAGAGCACTGACTCAGCAAATGTGACTCCACATCCGTGTGCTGGTGTGCATGTGGATTCCCTCCAGACACTTCATCATCATAATATCAAGTTTTTAAATCTTGAGCTTTGAAATTATTAAATGGTATAAGGTAAAAGGCCTTTGAAGAGAACAGACCTCTTCTTACGTATTTTGTATTTCTGTGTAAGATTCATAAGACTTTCATACTATTTTCAAGAGAATATGGCCATAAACCTGATTTACTTAACTTTTGTGACAAATTTGAAACATCAACAATTAAATTTATCAAATTATAATTTCCCATTGCAGTATAAGAGATCATGGATGTTTATATAAATAAGTTTCCAGTACAGTAGCAAGAGAACCAAGAATGCTTGTTTTAAAAGGTTCATTCCCTTGACAACCAGTGTCTGCTGTTCCTCTGTCCTCAGTTCCCCTCCCCCTTCTGCTTTCCTTTGGAGAAAGGGATGCCCCTCTCTGAGTGGATTCTTATATTGTGTTATGAGTGTTTTCCTGCATGTTTGTGTAGCATGTGCAGACTGGGAACTAGAGTTACAGATGACTTTGTGCTCTGGCCACCAAGCCCAGGTCTTGGCAGAGCAGCACATGCTCCTGCTGCTGAGCCATCTCTCCAGCCCGGGACTAGCTTCTTATTCTGCATAATATTCTTGGAATTTTTCTTCGTTGTTCTGCTGATAGTGGCCATTTCTTCTGCTGAGTAAGAGTCATACATTCTACTTTTCCATTCATTAGTTAATTAGCATTTCTTTTTTGCTGTTTTGAATAATGTGTCTATGAATGTTTCTATAAAATATTTCTGTATACTTAATTTTCTGGCTTAGGGTTTGTTTTAAAACATATATTTCAAGACAGTTTTAATTCTTAAAAAGACTACTTTAAATTGCCTAAAGATATTTTGCTGACTAATACATCTAGTACATTAAGTAAACTTTATTTCTAAGACAGTGATTATGGTGACCAAATAAATGACTATTTATTGAGTAAATTATGATCTATTATATGATAATTGATTTTTTTCCCCTAAAATAGATACTTGGTGCTTGAAAAACTGAAGAAAGAAGATGCTGACAGAATTCATATATTCAGTTCTTTTTTCTATAAACGCCTTAATCAGAGAGAGAGGAGAAATTCTGAGACAACTAATCTGTCGTAAGTCAGACTCTTAACAATTCCTTTGGCACGTCTTGCCTTAGCACCCATGGGAATTAGTTTCCTATCTCACATGAGATATCCAAACATTCATGTCCTGTGGGTGAAGTGCTGTAGTACTTGCATTTGACCTGTATGTATTCTTTTATATACGTTATTTCTAGCATGCTTGTAATGTGGTGTAGATATCGGATACCTGGAAAGCTGTGTTCTTCGTGGGTGATGACAAGAAGTGTGTGTCTGTGTCTTATATGGCTCAGCTTCCTCAATATATTTTTAATACTTGAATTCATGAATGCAAAATGAAGGGCCTATGATAATTAAAGACCAAGTCCAACAAAAGTCCCACAGATCTCTGTATTTACATTCTTGTTTCTTAAATTTTTCACTAGGAACAGCAAGCATACCAGCTCAAATTCATTTTTATGCTGTGTGATATATATGTGTGTGTATATATATATACATACATACATACATACATACATACATACATACATACATACATATACTTTAAGGTGCCCTGAAATAATCTTGTGCACTAGTTTTAAGTGATAACTTTTTTAAAAAGATTTTTTAACTTCTATTGAGCAAATTTTATTTCTATTCATCTCTCAAAATAATATCATTAATTATATCCTGATAACTTCAGAGTACCTAGAATTTAGAGGCTATAGGTCTAATACCTAGAGCAGTGAGGCCCAAATAGGAACTCGTTTGTATTTCTTAGCTGGTGATGACCCCATCACCGTTGTGCTTTGCTCTGAGTGTTCCGTCAGTGATGCTAACACAGGAAACTTGAACCTATTTTGTTTTCTCTTGTTCTCTTTGTGGACTGGGGACTGAACTTGTACTGGGCAAACTGGTGCTCTCTACCACTGACCTGCATCCCAGCCCTTAATCTGTAGTAGTTTCGGTTTGGTCTTGGGTGTGGTTTTTTGTTGTTGTTTGTTTTGTTTTTCCCTCTTGAGACAGGGTTTCTCTGTGTAGCCCTGGCTGTCCTAAAACTTTATCTGTAGACCAGGCTGGCCTGGAACTTACAGAGATCTACATACTTCTGCCTCCTGAGTGCTGGAATTAAAGGTGTGTGTCACCATTGCCTGCCATTTAATTTGATCTTTTAGTAAGCTCTAAGAATTAAGATTGTTTTCAGACAAGTTAGGAAAATTCTACTTTGCCATCACACCTGAATTTTTAAAAAAGTTTTATTTATTATATATAAGTACATTACAGCTGTCTTCAGACACACCAGAAGAGGGCATCAGATTTCATTACAGATGATCATAAGTCTTCATGTGGTTGCTGGGATTTGAACTCAGGACCTCTGGAAGAGCGGTTCGTGAGTGCTCTTCACACCTGAATTCTTTACAACTGTCATTCACTCGTTTCTTACTTACTCTTGAATTTAATTGATCAAAAGATTTAAGAGTTGGTACAGCATCTTGTAACAACACTTGATTTGGGGTTGCTATGCCAGATATAAATTATATTTTCTACTATTTAAGAATTTTCTAATTTTTTTATCACAAACTCGAAATAGATTTTTACCACAGTTCATAATTTATGGTGTTGCTTTGTTTATTTTCAAATAGTACATATTTTACCTGATTCCTTTCTTTCATGCTTTGTTAATTATCTCAGTATAGTTCCTAATGGCAACACTACACCAGTTAAATGGTAGGGGCAGAAAGAAATTCAGCCAGGAGAAGCACCGAAGCTCCCTGGAATGTTGTGGATGAACTAGAGACTCCTCCCTGCAGATTTAGTGATGAGACTTCATGCCATCCCTTCCTGACTTCATCTAAGATATCTTCTCGTGAGTCTGGAGTGACGGCTCGGTGAAGAGCACTTTACTGCTTTGGCAGAGGGCTAGGGAGTGGTTCCCAGCTCCAAAAGGCAGCCCGTGGCGATCCATTACTCTAGTTTGAGAGCACCCAGTGCCCCCTTTGACTTGAGGGACCAGACACATGTGTGATGGATGTACATATAGGCAAAACACTCAGACATATAAAAAAGAATAAATACATTTTAAAATGTTAGGGTGCCATGTTCTTTCTTCAGTTTGTTAAAATATCAAGTGAAACCATGAGATGTTACAGCCGAATCCTCTAATCGTCAGTCAGCTCAATATAAGCTGTAACTGTGATGACAAAGACAATGATTGATCTTTTTCTTACAGGATACAACAAAAACGGCATGGAAGAGTCAAAACGTGGACCCGGCATGTAGATATTTTTGAAAAGGACTTTATTTTTGTACCCCTTAATGAAGCGTGAGTAAAATTCTGTGTGAATGTGATGTTAAAGTCTTTTTTCAACTGAGGTTTTGTTTTAAACATATTTCTGAAATTTGTTCCATGTATTAATCCTTATGAAAGTAAATATGGTTTTCTACTGAATAATACAATATAGAATTTTTTACAGATTATAGCTTATTATAATTTTATTTTATTGGTTGAGGCCAAGAAAGTCATTTTTAGAAATACTGCTCATATGATGCAAGATCGTCTATGGAGTTGGCCTTGTTTATTGTTTAGTAGGAGTCTTTAGTTCAAGTTTCACTCATGTTAACAGCAAAGGGGAAGCTGGCTGGAGTTATTGTTTACCCCTCTGAAGGCCATGCTTTAAAAGGAACTGTCTTGTAAGTGCTTCCTTAGCGATGCTTCGGTACTTCATACTGTTCTGCCGTGCCTCTGACAGGTTCATACATCATACAGCTTTATCGTGTGATTGAGACTTGACAGTTTGTTTCTTTCTTTGCTTTCATTTTATACAACCCATTTGAAAGAATTTGGTCACTGATTGTGCTTTTGGGAGAGTCTGAGGTAGAGGTAGTTTCTGTGACTAAAAAGTAGCCTTCTTGTGTGGCAAAAGGCTTTTGTTTTCTGGCATGCACAGTGACCTGGTATTGTGCTCTGCTTAGACAAATTAAGAAATGCCTTAGCTTGTCCCATTGTTCCCTCTTTATGATTGGAATCGTTAATACTGACTGAAATTCATATAGTGCAGGGCTGTTACTACCGTCACCTAGACTGTAAATTGCAAATATAGACTCATTATCCATTCTTTTCTTTCTGTAAAGCAAATTCATTTGATTTTTTTTTTTTTTTTTTTTTGGTTTTTTTTTTTTTCTTACAACTTTATTTAAAGAAGAAGGATACATGTACAGATTTTAAAAAGCATTTTGGCAATTTTTTTAGAGGTTTATAGCATGCATTGAAATCCCACTAGTTACTATAAGCATAAAGTACACGTAGAACAGAGTGTAAGATGTGAGTTGTTTCTGGGGTGTTCTGAGCTTTCTGGGGTTAGTATCCAATTATCAGTAACTGCATATTATGTCTGCTTTTTTTGTGACTGGGTTACCTCACTCAGGATGATATTCTCTAGATGTATCTATATTCCTAGGAATTTCATAAAGTCATTGTTTCTAATAACTGAGTAGTAGCAAATTCATTTATATGAGAAAACCTTTTTCCCCCAGTGTTTTACTCACACAAGGATCACTTCAAGACAATAATTTGAAGTTAATTTGAACAAGTATAGCAGGATCCCAGCTTAAGGTGGTTTTGTGGTCTCAGTAGCAGGAAGACCCTCATTTCTATTTTCAGCATACTGCGAGTGAGGGGAGGAAGGAGGGTGGTCTTAATTAGGACAGCTTATCTCTCTTAAGTCAGAGCATTAGTTTCAAAACACAGCTTATTTGAGACTGAATTTTTTATTTTTTATGCATAGCATAATAAAAATTTATAATTAAGTTTAACTTTATTCTGCGTAAAATAAAGTTTTTTAGAATTTCTCATATAAAGTAGAACAAGTCTCTTAAGAGAAGGTTTTTTTTAATCTGAGTTTTATAAGATCAGAATAATAAATGTGTTAAGTTGAGCTATAATTTAGGTCATACACAATTTAGTGCTACTGCGATCACTGTCTGTGTCCATAGACATCAGTATGACATGGGTGGTGGAGAAGCGTCAGAGGGGCAGTGTAGGGTTCCGCACCCGTGACTGGGTGGAAAACACTCCGTAAGTGTCTAGTCCTCTTAAGAGGTTAAAGCTACATTACTAGAAAGGTCACCATTGATTTGTTATCTGCTCATTTTAGTCATGATGTTAATCTTTGATTTTTTTTTTGAGACAGGGTCTTCATATGTAGCCCTGACTGGCCTGGCTCTCTATAGACTAAGCTCAAAAAGACCCACCTCTGCCTTCTGAGTGCTGGGATTGAAAGCATGCACCACCATACCCTACTTGATGTTTTGTTTTGGTTTTTTTTTTAAGATTCATTTTTTAATTCATAAGTATGCGTGTTTCCCTGCATTTGTGTGCACCACGGGTGCCGTTGGAGGTCAGAAGAGGGCACCAGATCCCCTAGAACTGGAGTTAATGTTTGTAAAATGCCACTGGGGTCTCAGCTAGAGCATAAGTGTTCTTAGCCAATGAGCCATCTCTCTTACTCATGATGCTGATTTTTTTTTTTTTTTTGAGCCCTCTATTTTTGAGGTTAGAAGTGATCATATGCCTCAGTATTGGCCTTTAACTTAATAGAAAAGAAAGGCATTTGAAGCAACAGGAAATGTATGACTTCTCATGTTGGCATGGTTGGTAGAGCTGTGAGACTACACTCACCATGTTGCATCATCTTTCATAAGTGCTGCTTTTCAAGATTTCGTGTGCTCCATGCTGTCTCAGACTTGATGTGTAGCCATAGATGACCTTTGGCCTTTACCTACAGTAGTTAATTCACGCCTGGTTGTAGCTTCAGATTTTGAAACACACTTTTCTACATTTTATCATTTTTAAAACTGAGGTGGAACTTAGGATTTCCTGTGTTTTAGATTGAAATGAGGATGTTGACATACTTTTTCTTCCGCTTGACCCAAGACCATTGTATACTAATAACTAATTAATTCTTAAGAATAGGAAAGAAGTATTAATTCATCTGGCCTTTTGATTTGTCTGAGGTTAGTGTTTTTTTGTTTGGGGATTGTTTGTTTGTTTTTGAGACAGAACCTCACTCAGTAGCTTTGTAGACAAGGCTGGTCTCAAACTCACAGAGATGAGTTTGCCTCTGCTGCGTTAGTGCAATGCCTCACCTGGCACCCTTGAACCTTTTTTTAATACTGAGAACAAAACTAGTCTTTATGATCTTTGTAGTGAATGTTGTCAGAAGAAACAATACAGTTCCTAATACTGCCTTGGGAGTCATCTAATACATACAAAAATAAAAATGCAAATTACCTAATGATGTCATGATGTTAGGTATATAGCTCAATGGTAGGGTACTTGCCTAACACAGCCCTACCATGTTTGATCCCTAGCAGGGGGGAAAATGTTTTTTGTTGAGGGAATATTTTTACTACATGACAGATATTATACTCGTCTAATAAGTCCTCTTTCATCTGTAGCCTGCTCTTTGCATACTATGGTTAGTAAATAACTTACTAGTGAGGGTTAGGCTACATGGCTTTCTTTGTCTAGTGAACTATACTGTTGATAGCCATAATACCTGAAATAGCAACATGAGCTTGCTTGATAGCTAGAACTTCTTACGAATACTTGAGATTTTATAACAATAACTAGATTAGATATGCTGTTTTCATTTAATATTAATGGATTCACATTTCAGCATAGTATAAGATTAAGGATTGGATATATTGTTCTTAATAATAAGCCTTTCTTTAACAGTCGAAAGAGACATAATAAAAAATTTGAATGGGTTCTGTAAATGAAAATATGTAGAAGATTATTTGCAAGAATGAATTTAATACTCTTATAACCAATTAGTTACATTGTAATATAATAATAATAATAGATACTGTAATAATAATTAGGTACATAACAACAACCCCCCAAAAATTAGTGGACATTGCAGTATGTTAGCCACCAACAATAAGCAAATAAGAATAGTTATAAACAATATAAGAATTTTAAAAGGTCAGTATTTGTTCACAAACTTGTGAAAACCATCTCAATTGATAGTTATTGACAACCACAATGAGCTTTTCCAATGGTATGTTCAGTAGTGTTGTTTGTTTTCACAGTGCACATTGGTTTTTGGCTGTTGTTTGTTTCCCTGGTTTGGAAAAACCAAAATATGAACCTAATCCTCATTACCATGAAAATACAGTCATGCAAAAAACTTCAAGTGCAGAGGACGGTTGTGTTTCTTCTGCCAGTGAGATGGATGCTTGTTCACAGAACTCTGCTGCGAAGCCTGTGATTAAGAAGATGCTAAATAGAAAGCATTGCTTAGGTGTAACTGATTCCAGTGCTGCACAGGAGGAAGGTGAGCCTTGTTACCGGAGAAGCGCATACAGTGTGAAGTGCAGTATGAAAAGAAAAAATCATGCTGTCCATGAGAACGCAGAACCAAGTAACGGAGAATCTGCATGCCAGGATATTTCTGATAGAACTGAAAATGAGAATGGCCTTCAGGATGAATGCTTAAATTGTGCGCATCATCCAGGTATGTACTGATAATATTTTGAAAGGGTAAAGGAATTCAAAGTAGAATTGTTAGGGCTATGTATTTTCTCTTGTCAGACTTACTGAGGTAGAATTTTCTTACAATAACACTAATTCATGGGTACCACTTAAGTTTTATTAATGTATTCAGTCATGCAATCAGTATGACAACCAACATTTAGAATCATTATTTAAAAAAAAAATCTGGTGTCTCTTGTGCAGTCAGTCTCCTCTCTACCCCTAGACGATCTCTAGTCTGAAGTTGAATGTGCCAGTGAAAAATTGTTGTGTAACAGGCTGTAGAAACGTTAAAGTTGTTATACACTGTTACCTTCCAGTAGTCTATATAAGATACATGTGGAAAGTATTTTTATGCTTAATAAAATAATAAAAATTTTGTGCTTAAAGAGTTCAAATGGCCGAAGACAGAAAATAAAGCTTTCTCCTTCAAACAAAGTGGGGATTCCTATTCCTCGGTTTCCTCCCTGTGTTCTGTAGGAAGAAGGTAGTTCTGTGGCACCTTTTTATTCCCTTTAGCTCTCGTGAATTGGTTCTCATTTCCTACAATTAGAAACTACCGTTTCTAGACCCTTTAACAGAAATCTAAATGCTATGGTCAAAACTCTTTGATATCAAGTAACTTTGCTCCAACCTACATGTTCTGTATGTGCTGACTTCAGCATTATCCTAGTCAGAGTTACTAATGCTGGAACAATGCACCGTGAACAGAAGCAACTGGCAGCAGACAGCTACATCACTGTTCAAAGTTTGAAAAGTCAGGACAGACCTGGAGACAGGAGCTGATGCAAATGCCTCCTTGCTCCTGGTGGCTTGCTCACTCACAGTGGGTTGGGCCCTCTCACATTGACCACTAACTTAAAAAATGTTCTGTATGCATGGCTGCAGCATGAAATGAAAAGAAAATGTAGGCAGTTTCTTTTTAGTCAATATTCGTGTCAAATTGATATGAAGCTAGCCAACGTAAGCATTATTCAATGTAGATGTACGTCAAAACATCTTATTCTACCCCACAAGAGTTTGTGGGGTGGCCCCTCAGCTTTATTGCTGAGTATCAAACCCAGGGCCTCCCCGTCTACCACTGAGCTACAATCTCCAATCCCAAGAATATGTTTGGGAATTATGGGTCAATTAAAAAACTTACATTCCATAGTACTCAATGTAGTCTCTTCCTCGCAGATATTAAACTGCATAGACCTGTAAGCTTTTGTGGGATAAACTAAGCTATAGAAAAAATATGGATTTAAAATTAGGCAAGATTGAATATAATGAACATATTTTCGGTGCTTTACCAATTTGTATTGGTGAATTAGCACTTTCAAATCTGGCATGGAAGTACAAGCTTCTAATCCCATCTCTGTAGAGAACAGAAGGATCAGAAATGGATGGCCAGCCCTAGCTACCTAACAAGTTCAAGGTCAGCCTCGTTTATGTTCAGACCCAATCTCAAACACTAAAAAAGTTAACTGTAAAGGGAGGAGGCATGGCTGAACTTTTGCAAGGACATTTTGTTATACTAAGTTTCATAAGGTCCTGTAGCTACGAGATGAAATGGAAAGGAAAAATAAAACAGGAAGAACAAGATTGGTCGTTAAAAGCCAAACAGATGAAATCTTTGTCTAGGTTCTTTTCCAGTCTAGTTCATTAGGATATAGTTAAACAAAATAGATAAACAAGCAAGTTTTTAACCTGTAATTCTTTCAGTATGAATATTTTAATTCTTTATTTGAATGAAATCTCTAGGACCTGAATATGTATAGAGTAATGATTGATTGATTGATTAGTAATGATTGATTGGTTGCGTAGGGCTTCAGCAGGAAATGACAAAAGGTAGGGGAATATGGAAATAGGACAGTCGTAATATGGGATTTCTTCTCGAGGCCCAGCAATGATTATAAATTGTAAGGGCTATAATGGTGGAGCTCAGTGGTAGAAGGCTTGCCAAGCATTTTTGAGTTCCTGGGTTCAATCCCCAGCACCACACAAAAGATAATAACATCAATAACAATATTGTGATGGTTGGTAATTGTGCATAATTGTGATCATATGACTGTTTTGAGTATTTGTTGAAGATTGGTTCCAACCTCATTCCCTACAGAAAGATTAAAACCATGGATGCTTACGTTCTTTACATATAAAAGGTAATAGCGTTCATATATGGTGTGTTTGTATCCTCCCATAGACTCTAAAACATCTCTAGATTACTTATATTGTCTAATTTGTTGTAATTTCTAAATATGTAGCTTTTTTTTTTTTTTTTTTTTTTTTTTTTTTTTTTTACTGATGCTTTATTTTTGCTCTTAGTTTTTATTTAATCTGCCTGCCTACCGGGCTGGTTTAAAGGTGCACAGCACCATGCTGCAGCCTGCCCTCCTATATTCTTGATGCGTACTTTGTTCAGTGCACGAGTAGAAAAGGCTGACTAAACTAAAAAGTACTGGATTGTACACTTGAAGTAGGTGACTGTTAGATGAATTTTATTAGCTATCTAAAAAACAAGACTGGAGAATAGCTCAGCGGAGAGAGCATGAGGCCCTGAACTCAATCACCAGTACCACTAGTAATATAAAATAGTTTCTTTTTGAATAAAGTCTTAGGCGTTTCAGTTGAGGTGAAGTAAGTGGAGTGAGTAGTGACCGTATGCATTGGAGCACAGCTCGGGGCTTTCCGTGCAGCGCCTGCAGAGCTCCCCAGTGCCCCTTGCAAGTGGTTTGGTTAAGCGGACAGTCTGTTTGAAGACGGCCTCAAAACCAGGTGGAGACTAAATTACAAAATACTGGTTTCTGCGGGTTTCATAATTAACATGTTCATTCTTCATTTCTTGTAGTTGTACACTTGTTTTCCTTTCAGGCAAAGTCCGTGAAGCTAGTATCTCAGAAAACAAGTTGTTGGTGTAAAAGATAGCGCTAACTGTTTTTGTTGTTGTTCTTTTATTTTGCTTTAGCCCAGTGCTGGCCAATTCCCATAGTTTGAGAAGTGCTATAAAGTAACACGGTTGATTTTTTTTCCCCCTCTTATTGAGGTTTCATAGATTTTTATCAGCTTCTTTGAAGATCTCAATGGCTCAAAAGTTTACTAAGGGCACTCTCTAAATGTGATTTTCCCACCTCTGAGAGAATGACTAATGAGTCTTATAAATGATTTATATGAAAGGTTAGGAGTTCATGAAAAACATGTGCCTTGATCACTGCCTGACTAGCTCAGTGATATTTGGAATATAGTTCAAAAGAACTATTTTAAATAGTTCACATAATTTTAATTCTCAGCTCCATGTAGTTACAAGTGTTCGCGAATAATGTCACATAACCTGCCACAGTAACTAAGTGGGTTTTCAGCTGGACATGATGTAAAATAATTGACCAGACATGAGGAGCACGTGCACGTAAGATTTGCAGTCACACTCTAGAGACACACTGGGCTGCTGAGATGGCTCATTGGGTCAACGTGTCTGCCACCAAGGCTGATGACTTGACTCCAATCCCTAGAACCCAGATGTTAGAAGGAGAGAACTGACTCCTGGGTGTTATGCTTTGACACACACACACACAGAGAAGTATGTGTGAACACGTATACACACAGTAAATACATGTGTTTTTATCAAATGTTTTTGTTTTTAAACTACTTTTGATTATGTGTGGTGTGGGTGTACACATCCCGTGGAAGTGCCCTGTTCTCTCTGGTGGCCTTATATGGACGCTAGGATTGCATTTGGGTTCCTTTGAAGAGCAGGAATACACTTAACCACCGAGTCTTCTCTCCAGTCTCACTCACCCACAACCTCTGGTATTTATTTTTTTGAGACAAGGGCCTCTCTGGGTATCCCTGGCCAACCTAGAACTCAATGCTCTGACCAGCCTGGCCTCAAACTCAAGAGATTCCCTAGCTTCTGCCTCCTGAATTCTGGGATTAAAGGTGTATACCATCACACAACTTTAAAAAAAAAAAACTTTAAATTACTTTATCCCATCCAAATACTAACCAAGCCCAACCCTACTTAACTTCTGAGTTCCAGTGAAAATTGAATGCATGCCGAGTGGTATGGCCATAGACTACAGCATATTTGGATGGATTTTGAAATAGTTTAATTGGTGCAAGGTAATATTAATGTAACAATACTTTCTATACATATAAATTATTTGCTTCTAGAAATAATCTGATTGTATTGACTAAATATTAATTGCCTTGGGATTTACTCAGATGTGTTAAGTTTAAACAAATATAGAACACTTATTTCTGAGATATAAATTGAAGAGGTTTGTGTGTAACAGAGGGTTTGCTGTTGTGTTTTAGTTAGTAGCACCCACATGGTGGCTCACAACCATCTGTAGTGGAATTCAGCGCCCTCTTCTGCTGTGTCTGAGAACAGCATGTACTGGCATAAATGAACAAATCTTATTAAATGTACTCAAATGATAAACCGTTGGGGAATTGTTTTTTCAATCTGTGCAGAAGCAAGTCTGTTTGTACTGTTCTTATTTACCTTTCATTCTTTCCGAGTTTTTATACTTTAATCTTCAAACTATAATTCTTATCTGTCTTCATGCTATTTTTGGTCTATGGCTTATAACTTTTTTTGAGGGAATTTATGTTATTTTTAGACTCTTGTAGCTTTCTGTTTACTATCTAGCACCTACTACAAACATTCGACACACATCCTTATATATACAGTCACATACACAGATTTACGCACATTTATATAACCTTTTTTTTTTTCCCTATGAGTTTTGGGGTTTGAGTGGTGGGACAGTTCTGTAATTGACATCGACCCATGTTTTTATTTAAAATAATCCACTTTATATTTGTTGAATTATGTGCTTTAGCAGGTTTTTATCATTGTCATTTATTACTAGCATCATACAATGTTTCCTGTTGTTACAGATGCCTTAAGCAAAATCAGACTAAACTATGGTGATCAGTCAGCAGAAGGTGGGAAACTGCTTGAAGATGAGCTCATTGACTTCTCAGAAGATCAGGATGACCTGGTAAAATCAGATGCTTTGTAGGAATCTAGCCAGTTTTGCAGTTAGAAGTTACCAGGATATATTTATTAGTATTGGTGCTGAAACTGTGATGTAGGCATTCAATTCTCATACTACCCCAGAAAGTTTTAATACAGAGTTTATTTCTTGCAGAGGGGACTGTATGTATAGCTCAGTTGTAGGGGGCTTGTTTACTATATACAATGCCCTCAGTTCAATGCCCAGCATTGAATAAAAGAAAAAAATTAATAATGTTTCTTTTCTAAATATTTATGGGCTGTACTTGACCTTTGGTCTAACAACATCTGAGATGTGAGTGGCAAAATTTCAATTATGTAGTACACATAATTGTAGTAAATGTAAGAACAGTAAAGTTATAACTTTTTCCATTTGTTCAGTACTTTTTTTTCTTACATTCCCAATGACTATTTTCTTGTTTTCCAATTTAATGGACATGTATTATAAGAACAAATAATATTTAATTAACATCATAGGTAAATTATACTGTTTTTTGGATTGTAGTTGCCCTAATAAATATCATAAACACTTAAATTTAATTTATAGTTTTGAAAATAGTTATTTAAACTGTAAAAAAATTTTATGAGAAACTTAATTTTTTAAAAAATTCTTTGTAGAAACTGTATGTTTGTTTGTTTGTGTAGCACACTTGCATACCACAGTGTGCTTGTGGGAGTCAGAACACAATTGCAGGAGTCCTACCCTTTCACCATGTGGGTCCCTGAGAGAAAACTCCGATTTCTGATTTTAATATTAAGACAGACTTTCAGTTCACATGTACTGAAGATACTTCAGACTTTATGCTGCACAGGGTATTTTATGTGTTATTCTGTAACCCATAGCATATAACTGTCAGACATTCAGATGAACTGCTTTTTGTAACAGCTAAGAACTCAGCCTAAGCTGTGACTGTGAGCCGTGTGCCTCAGTATCCCTATTTGAAGATGTAGGCTGAGGTCTGTTCAAGATTTTGAAGTTCTTTTTACATAAGTTTTACATTTAAACTATCTATAGTGACTTTACCTGATATTGGGAATTTGAAACAAATTTGTGAGCATTGCTGTTCACCTTAGATTGGGATGCTCCTTTGCTGGGAAAGAAAATAGTGTTTTCCAGCTATATATTTATAAGCCAAGGGATAATTTTAAAATGACTTGTATAAGATAAGGGGAAAGGAAAAACTATAGCTTAAACCCATCTTAGCCATATGTAAACATCTGAAAGTTTATCCCGACACAAAAAGGCCTTTAGTGTTGCCAGGCTGGTGATGACTTAGTGGGCAGCATGCTTGCTGCACATGCTGACATCCTCAGTTGAATCCAGAACCACATGAATTTGGAAGGAAAGAAAACCAACTCCACAAAGTCCTTCCTGACCTCCACATGCACACATACAATAACAATGAGCAAATGAAGTCAAGTGACAGGTTGAGGTGTCCGGGTCAGTCCCTCCCTGAGCTAAAGGAGTTTTGTCACCTGCAATGCTGTTTTCTTAGATTATTAGTTCTTTTGATAGTAGATGCTTAATAATTAACCCCTTCTGTATATCGATCTTTTATAGGATGATAGCAGCGATGACGGACTCCTTGCTGATGAAAACTACAGTTCAGAAATAGGACAGTGGCACTTAAAGCCCACTGTCTGTAAACAGTAAGCACCGAATACATCCTGAAGACCGATGTTTGTTTGTTTGTTTGTTTGCTTATTAGAGTTGTAGAATAAAATACACAGAACAGTTCTTAAGGAGAATTCACAAGTGCTCCCAGGGTCAGGGAAGCAAAGGGTATGCTATCTAGAGATCCAGCAGGGAGGCCGTTTCAGTTTTCCCAGTGCACAGGGCCGTGCACACCTTCATAGTGAATCATTCAAACTTTGTCTGTTGTGGTTTTGATGACCGAGAGCACTGTGTATCAGAACAGTGATGTGAAATTCCAGTTATGCTAGTTTCATAGCTACTTTAAGAGGCAGAAGGCGGCTGAAGGCAGTCTTCCCCTGCAGATAGGGCTCTAGAGAGGACATTCAGATTCGCACTCTGCCATGCTCTGTGTCAGAGATTTCCTTATTTATCTGCATTTACAGCATACATCTATAGAATTAAAATTCTGAACATTACCTCTGATTTAATGTTTTAAAATAAAATCTTGCCTAAAAACTATTTTGTCACAAACTAATTCTCGTGGGTACCTGTTTGGCTTTCTGTAATAAGCTGTAATGAGGCCATCGGGGGCCAGTGAGCTAGGCAGCAGGTAAGGACATTTACTGGCAAGCATGATGACCTGAGTCTAATGAGCCCCAGACCCTGTGGAGTGGAAGGCAAAAGCCAGCCCCTTTAGGTTGTCCCTCCACGTGCATACAGTGGCACATACATGTGCATACATGTTCACAATACTTTTCTAGGCTCCCATTTTTATTTTGCTGGAGTTGCATTACGATTCTGTAACATAGTATAACATTAAGGTTGCCATAGATATCTAAGGTTCCTGTCTGTAAGGTTTGTTTCCTCACATATTTACTGAAACCAAAGACGTGTTCAAGGTTTTTAATCTTATTAATACACTATTTAATTTTCTTATACATATGTAACATAATTCATATTTAACTTCAATTATTTTTGTCCTGTAGACCTTGCATCCTACTTATGGACTCACTCCGAGGTCCTTCTCGATCAAATGTTGTCAAAATTCTAAGAGAGTAAGTTCAAAACTATACCCTACCTGTTTGATATACTGCAGCTGAAGTAGGAAGTGTACTTAGATGTACGTGTAATCTTGTTCATGTGTGTTGTTCTAGGTATTTAGAAGTGGAATGGGAGGTTAAAAAAGGAAGCAAAAGAAGTTTTTCCAAAGATGTTATGAAAGGGTCCAACCCAAAAGTTCCCCAGCAGAACAACTTCAGCGACTGCGGTGTGTATGTGCTTCAGTACGTGGAGAGCTTTTTTGAGGTGAGTTTCGTCGTGTCTGGTGAAATAGCAAAGTATGATTTGATTTTTTCATGTGATAAGATCAATAAGAAAAAGGTTCTTAAAAATGACTCTAAGGATCAACAATTCCCAACTCAGATCTTTTAAAATGTAAAACTACTATAATTATTGACAACCAAATCCTAGGCTTGTTGATCAACCTGTTCTAGTGTAGCTCACCTGTGGTTCATGCTGCTTCGTCTGTGCACACACACACGCGCGCGCACACACACACACACTCACCTCTGAAGTCTGAAAAGCTGGTTTCATCCCTACCCTTACACTGAATTCTCTCTTGACCTCCAGCCCCTTTCCACTATTCCTTCCTCACTCTCGTCCTACAGCCTGGCCTCTTCCTCTTGACTCCTTAACCACTATTCATTGAAGTACCACTGAATCTCTTTAGCACGTAAAGTCACGTGTGTGCATTCCTGTGGCCACATTCAAGTCCAGTGCTGGTGTGGTTCTGAGATGCAGTACCAGAGAGTCTCATGCCATCTGCTCTTCGTATCGGGTCACTGGCATCAGGTTTATATTTAGTGGCTTCTGTTGCTGTTGAGCCAAAGACAGAATCCTTCTGGTGGGTTATACATAGCTGAGTAGCAACCAGTTGGAAGTCATTCTGTTTTTTTGTGCCTTGTCTCCTGGCCTGCAACTCCTGATGCTTCTGTCATTCTTTGGCTGACTAGCAGCTCCTTACTCTCCAGGTTAGCCTTAAATATCAGACCAATGGGGTTTATTCTCATTGTACATCATACTTTCCTGTTATAATGTTTGCCAAGATCACTTTTCTTTTATACAGTATGATGCTGTCATTCTTTTCTTCAGCTGGGCCTGAAAGTAACTACTGTGTTTGCTGCTGTGGAGATTCTTATAGTTCTCAGTTCTGTTGTACAAACAACTATAAACCATTTGCTAACATTAACTTTATTGCAGAAACAGGGTATGGGCAGAACTCGTCCCAGTAGCTGTAGTTTGCCAGTCTCAGCACAGACCAGCACTCTATCTCCAGTGCCTAGCTCTGTGCCTTGCTTGTGGAGTGTAACAAGTGAATAGATACTGTTGAGTGTTTTAATTGAAACGAAAATGTGCCCCATTATTCCTAATAGCCATTTAATCTTTTTCTTTTCAGAATCCAATACTAAATTTTGAGCTCCCTATGAATTTGGTGAACTGGTTTCCTCCCCCCAGAATGAAAACAAAAAGAGAAGAAATTCGAAACATAATTTTGAAGCTGCAGGAAGAGCAGAGTAGAGAGAAGCTGCTGAAGGACGCCTCCTCCGCAGAGACGTCCTCAGGGGAAGGGGCAGAGCAGTACACCAGCAGTGTCTCGGAGTGACGAGGAGGCTGGAGCTTGAAGGGTCTCCCTTCCGAATGACACAGTTCACTCAGCGTGCAGACAGGAAAGAGCTGCAGTACTCACTACTCAGAGACTTGGGGTGACAAAGCCTGTAAAATGTCCTAAGTGATTTCCAAAGGAGTGTGTATCAAGTAAAAGTCTGTAAATATGTTAATGAGGCCAACTTTTCCAACATTTATAATTATTTTTTTCACTTTTAGGAAGCCTTTGTTATGTATTTTCTGTTAATAGTACTAAAAGTGCAACTTCTAAACACAAATAAATAAAAATATTTATAGGAGGAAATGATTAATTTGATATTCTTTAGTGAACTTGCATAATTCCTCAGTGTGATTTTCATGGGAATAGAAGTATCTGATTTTTTTAAAACCTTGTCCTAAAATAACTCAAAAATGTGAAAATATAATTGTCAAAGACATTTTAAACTAAAAATGCATCTTTATATGCTTGCATAGCATAGCAAGAAAAAGTAATATCTTTGCAATTTATGCTCTTTCATCTGTTCAGAAAACCCCAAAAGTACACTATTTATAATTTTACACGAAACCTAAACACCATTAAGAGCAATCACAGACAATGCGCCTTGACTTCTGCTGGTGAAGCGTCTGCCAGGGCAGACCCTCTGCAGCTCAGGGGAAAGCAGGCTACCCCGGCAAGTGCAGCTTGAGTCTCAAATATCCAGCATTACCTCTGCAGCTTATCTCACTGAGATCGAACTGGTGACGGGGCAGTCTCAGTCTGAACACAGGGCTTCAAGTAGGACCTTATTTTCTCCATCTTCCTCAGCTTTTCATTATTTTTGTCTCACTGTTTAGATAAAGTACCAGACTTTTTGCTTGAGTATATCTGAGTGAATTATTTTAAAATGCAAACATGTTCTCTTTAATTGCACAGTGCAGCAGAAGCTCTCATTTTCAGTTCTCTATTTAAGTTGAGAAGATGTGGGGTTAGGCCTGCAGTTCAGTGATAGAGCACAGGTTTCACATGCGGGAGGCTCCTTGGTTTAAACCCGTGTAGCAAATAAAATACAAAAGTGTGAAGCTTTCAATGCTATATTTGTAATCCATGTAGAGTTCTCACTTGTGTATGTAGAAACTATTATTTTCTCAAATGAATGGTATATATTTCGAGTCAAGTGTAAGACTTAAAATATATATTGTAAACCATTTTTGTTAGTGAATTTTTAAATGCCCATTACAAGTTGAGAATAAAAGGCCATTTTGTGAGCAGATAATTTATTTTTAATGTGGCCATCTCTGGCACTGTGAACCACAATTTAGACTGTTAAGGGTTTGGTAAAGTATTGGAAGGGTTTAAGTGGGTGAGAATGTTAACAGCAAGCTTGACTCTAGTGACAACTGAATTTAGTGTAAGGAAAAGTCACCTTAGTGCTATCGATCATTGTTTCCTTTTTCTACTTTGACCTATCTTAACTTTCTTACTTGCGATTCTTTTTAGTAAGACTTTACTACTATTATTTACTATTATATGGCTACTAGGCCATATAATTAGCTCAGATATGTTTTCTAATTTAATCTAGTTAGATTCGAATTTAATTTGGTTAGAAAAGTTTCCTAATTTTATTTCTCACAGAAAATGCCAACATGCTTTTATTGTCTACTGAATTAAGACCAAAAAAAGGGGGGTAGGGGCTAAAAAAACAATAGTATAAACAGAATTGGCAAACTTTATTTTTAAAATGGACTCCATTTTGCCAAAATTTTAGGAAACTAGAAAAATTACTGTAAAGACAAGGTAAACTGGCACAGACCAGCTGCTCAGGGGCTGAGCTATATGACCACTTGAGCCTGGCAGTTAAAGGTCAGCCCGAAATATGGTGAGACCCTGTCTCAAACAAAACACACTATTTAAAAATCTTGTGGTGTTTTTGTTTGATTCTTGATAGCTATATTTTATAGTTAGATAGCTTTTGATAAGGTAAGATTATAAATTGTTCCCTGGGCTAATTCTGGTCAATATTTTTCTAATTTCAATATGAAAAATAGTTTAACGTGGAGACTTCCCTTTAAAATGTGTGGTTAGTACAAGCTGTGGGACAGACTCTGCAGTCAGAAACCCCTCACTTGACACCAGAACGCCGGGAGGCTATCTGGTGACTTCACTAATTAGATAGAGCTGCTGTATTGGTTTTCTTGTTGGATAGAATAACAGTTAATCATTTTTAGAAGAGTTTTAGATTACGTGCCATAAAATTTGTATGTGTCTGAGCTGCTGGTAGTTCAGGAGCAAAGGTGCTGTTAACTGGTCTCATCCCTTTGACGTCACTGACTTCGTGCTGTTAACTGGTCTCACCCCTTTGACGTCACTGACTTCCGACAGCTGAGAACTTGACTGGGTCAGCCCCACTCAAACCTGAAACAGCTAGCCTTTCTTTGCATGCAACTTGTGCTTAATTGACTCAATTAAATGTAGAAGGTTTTATTTGAAAGCATAAAATGATTTGCATTGTGTTTTGTCTCTAAAATGAATTCAGTATTTTTCTCCAAAAAGCCTTTTTGTAGTCCCTGAAGACTGTCAAGATAGAAAGTAAATAGAATACCAGTTCTCTCAGAATTACTCTTAAGACTCAGTTCGCTGAGTCCGTTTTAATCAGGAGTTGATGGAATGATCTGTAGGAAAGAAATAGCTGTTTATGTAATGAGGCAAAGACTTTAAAACTTCTCTGTGGAGTGAGGGCAAACGTGACTAGAATTCATGTTCAGGGCAGCTTCAAGTGAGTTAGACAGGTTTTTCACTGGGCTTCTCAGTCTGTCTCGTGGTAATGAATGTGCAGAATTATTAAAAGCTCAGACCACCATAAACAGTTGGACCGTATCTTCCATTCCCAGATCAACCAGAGAGAACAACTTAGGATGCTTTCACAACTAAACTTCAAAAGAAGATGGTTTTGAAACTGGTTTGAGGGTTTAAAAAACAGTTTTTTCAACTGTTGGGTTATTTAGAATTTTGAAAGTAATGGATTAGTGAAATGAAGTTTTATGAGAAGCTTTTAAAAAACATGAAAACTTTTGTAAAGGAAAGGTTATAAATAATTTTTTACGTTAATGAGTTTATTTAGAGAAAAGAGACTTGGTACCTTTTGTAAGAGGCTCCTTCCCTTTTCTCTGAACCTTATTGCTAGATAAACTTCCCACTGACTCCACTCCGTCTTTTACCTTAGAAAAGTGAGCTTCATACCTAAAGGTATGGGGTTTTGGTTTGGTTTGCTCAAAATCTCTGCAAATGGTTTTTCTTTTGTAAGTGGGACTAGCTTTATTAACATAATTTGAATATTTTAAACTTGCTGAAAGTTGTTCAGATTTATAAAAAAGTTATCATAAGCTTTTACAGGTAACTATAAAGGAGTTTAATTCGATTTTAAAATTCAATAAGCATTCAATGTTTTGAGCACCCACTATGTAGTAGAGGACCAAACAGACACCATGTTCCCACACTTCACAGTGTGGTGGGAAATGCGTTAATCAGCCTCACAAATGAGTGCTAGCCAAACGGTGTGTATAAAGATGGTAAGTTCCAGTTGTCAGGTTAGAGACTTACTGAAGGGGTGATACTGAACCACTGCTTGTGGGAGAGTAAAGTCTGAAGTAGAATGATGCTCTTGCCTAAAATGATAATTGTTTCATTAGTAAAACATGTACTGAGTGCTAGATGTTGTTTAGAGCATTTAAGATGAATGAATTCTCTTCCTTAATGATCTTAGGAGATTTATGTACTGCTAGTGCTTACATTTTATGAGGCAGATAGGTCCCAAGAGTTTCCTGAATTCATAAAATTAAAGTCGCTAGGTTAACTTGTACTTGGTAAGATTAGTTGAGTAAGGTGTTGGTGATTTTCTAGGGGCCCTGTCATGGAGCCTTTCCTCTGATGTAGGGTGGAAGGGGTTACTCTAAAGTGTGCCTGTCTTTAAATGACATGTAAACATTTGCATAGTTTCTTAGAATGCCTTACACAGTTCAGTGAAGTACAAAGGGAGGGGGGAAGCTAGTCACGCAGGGCCTTGTGGCCTCATTGGAGACCACGATCACTGCTGTGGAAAGTGACTGAAGCACTTCAGAACAGAGGACAAACCGGATCACATGTGAATGCAGAGGAGATCATGGTTTAGTGAAAAGGGGGCCAGAGGGAGCGCAGTCTCATGAAGCTAGCAGCTCCCAATGTGAGGCATAAAATAGTATGCCTGTGTGGTAGGGATGCTGGAAGAGTGGTCCCATTTGAAATGTTCCCTTTAGGAGCATTCAGCAAGAACACAACAGGCCGTGTTGTTTCTTGACAAATGGTTCAAAGGTAGCTCAAGCATATATACTGTTTACAATCGAAAAAATGACTAACATCAGCATTACTAACAGAAAATATGTTGTAGAAGCCAAATCATTTCTAAAACTAGTGACAACTACCAAAGAAAGAGCGTGGACTTTTTTTTTTTTAAACAAAGCTTTCTATTTTTAAATGTAAACCTCATGAAAGGAAGATGTAACATTAGAATAAAATACCAGTGTTCTTTTCCAGAAAAGACTAAATGGGTGTAACCTAAAAGTAACCCATGGTTGATCTAGTTGCACAAGATACCCAAACTCGAAGCTACCCAGTGCTTTCAGAGTTCTATACTCCATTCCCTGTCCCCTTGTCAGCTGACTGAGCCCAAGGAAAGAGCAGGCACAGGAAACAATGGGAATTAGAGCAGATCTAGGTATTTAGTTTAGGTTGAACGTAGGTTAATAATTTGCATATTGGATGAAAACAAGGTGTGAAAATGACAGTCTAATAAATTATTTTAAGATGGACTTTCTTATTTTAACCTCTGAAATACGGCTGTATTTTATCAAATAAATGTGACTCTGTCTCAGAATTAACGGAAAGCATGAATATGCGTTGCCACGCCTGGTCCCTGGTTGTGCAATGCAGCCCATTAACTTGCCTGCCCTAACAGATTTCACTTGAGAACCTGTTACACATGACTTAGTACTGTTACAGGCAGCTGCGGAAGCCTCGGTGCACTGCGCATCCATCTCTGCGCATCCATCCCCACACTGGCTTGCTGAAGCAATCTATGAGCCTGTCTCCTACCTGTTTTATACCTGAACTGAGGCATGTAATTAAAGTTGTGACTTTTTTATTATGCTCTGAACTTTTCTCTCCTTTTTTGTGCCCCCCCATTCATATTATTTTCTAGGTATTTATATAATCTATGAAAATACAATTTTTCTTATGAAACTAGGGTAACTTTTATAAACACAGAATCTTGTCTCCGCAGTGTCTCGCGGAAATTATTTAGCCTTGTTATTCATACTAGTCTTGCCTAAGCTATGGAAACATTTACATCGCAGCCCTTACTCTATGCAAGGTATTTCCTTTCTTTGATCATGATAACATGTCCAGAGAAGCAAAGAAGAAGGAGGCCAACTCTGCTTTTTTGTCACTGCTCTCCGAATCGGGCTTCTCGGCCTTCAGAGTGGGAAGCAAAGCTGGTGGCTGGGTAGCGTTGGCTACAACCTCCAGCCAGCAGAAGCCGTGTTGCTGCCATTCAGTCTATATAAGTCTGCACCTTCTAGCTTCCAACTGAACAGGAAAGCTTTTACAATTTCTCCGGAAGCGGAAGGGCTTTTTGGTTGGCTGGCTGGCTGGCTGGCTGGCTGGCTGGTTGGTTGGTTGGTTGGCTGGCTGGCTGGCTGGTTGGTTGGCTGGCTGGCTGGCTGGTTGGTTGGTTGGTTGGTTGGCTGGCTGGCTGGTTGGTTGGCTGGCTGGCTGGCTGGTTGGTTGGTTGGCTGGCTGGTTGGCTGGTTGGTTGGTTGGTTGGTTGGTTGGTTGGTTGGTTGGTTGGTTGGCTGGCTGGCTGGCTGGCTGGTTGGTTGATGGGGTTTTGTTTTTGTTTGTTTTATTGTTTTGGTGACTTCTGCACTAGTGGGCATTTGTTTCTAGTTTTTTATTTCCCTTAAAGGTGTTAACAGTTCTTTCTTTTAAAGCCTTGTATGAAAAACTCTGCAGTTACCACTGATTAGAATGTTCCCTGCCCCCCCCCCCCCCCCCAATGTTTATTCTTCTCATTAGCATTCTGATCTCTGACATGGCTTGTGGAGAGCGGGTGTGGCGGCAGTCCCAAGATGGCTTTTGGGCCAAGTCTTATGACTAGCACCTGACTTTCTCCTGCCCCCAAGATTAGCCACTCCCACCGTTCAAGCTGCGCAGGCGCACCCATGACTCAAGATGAGGCCAGATGACAGGGACCTATGAACTGCAGCCACTTAGCATGGACTGGGGAGGTGGAGTTGAGAGAGGATAAAAGGACTGCGCTTGGGGGTGGAGAGAGACAGACAGAAAGAGAAAGATTCTAGCAGAGACAGAAAGGGGAGATAGAAAGATTTTCACTGGCATGCTGTAAGGTTCCTGAATAAACCGCTTTGAGAAGAACGCTGTGTCGTCGCTCCTTTTCTGCTGGTCGGAGACGGTAGTGACAATGGCTGTTTGTGTTACAGATGTATAGGGTCTTGCTATGTAGTGCAGAGTGTCCTGCCACAACCTCCCGGGTACTGGTGTCATAAGCCTATATACTTTCTATCTGGCCGGCTACAAATGAACTTTTTTGATATCTCATTTGTATACCTCATGTTATATCTTCCATAGCTGATTTTTTTTTTTTAATGTTATTTGACTTTTCAATCTTGACTAACTTGAGGTAGTACACATGGGCAAATATTTTACAAGATTTTTAAATTGTAAGTAATAAAACTGAAGTTTATTTCTGTGTATGGCCAAAGCTCTGGGTGTTTTCTTCTTTAGGTTTTTCAAGTTAAGACTATCAGTTGTGCCAGCACCGTTTATTAAAAATCCTGTTTGACATTGAATTGTCATATTCTCATGCTAAATTATTGAGATTTCTAAAATTTTACTTTTTAAACTTTTGTCTACTGATTTCATTAAGCCAGGTACACAAAAGGAGGTGATAGATTAAGCATTCTATTTGTGGACAAAGAATAAGAATAAAAGGTGAAAGCTCATGTTAAAATAGGGCAATCAAATGTATTTTGTTCAACAAAGTAGAAAAAAACACTGATTCAGTAAACTGAAAGTTATTCCTTCTTGCTACTCAGGAATCTGGTTTTTAAAAAGATGAATACAAAATAAACTCTTAAGCCTAATGAAAAAAGAATGGCTTAAAAAAAAAAACAAAGTACCAAGTCAATGGATCCACTTGTTTGAACTTTGAGGGAAAATCAAATTGTTTCAGGCCATAAGAGTCCTCAAAAATATTACAGTTCATTTATGAAACCCATCGACCTGTAATGCAAAGTTCTAGTGAAGGTGTCAAAAGGTAGGAAACAGTGAGGGTACAGCTCAGATGCTGAACGTAGACTCTGGGCTTGCTCCCAGCACTGGAAGGTGAGAAGAAGAGAAGAAGAAAAAAAGAAAAAGTAACAGTGTAATAAATTGTAAAACAGTTAAAATCAATGAACATAATCTTTAAAAAAAAATAGGTACAACTGTTGCAAGCATGCTAAGAAAAAAAACTTCAGGGAGTAATGGAACATTTCCATGTGGGTTTTTTTTTTTTTTTTTTTTTTTTTTTTTTTTTTTTTTTTTTTTAAGTGCAATAGGACAAGAGCAGATATAGCACCTGAATAATATACACCCAAAATTAATTCTGACAATGTAAGTAGAGAAAAATAATTGGAGAACTTCACACTGGTGGCGAAGAATCGGAAATGCGATTATAATTAGCTGGTGGTAGTTCACTGGTAAATACACCTGCTCCTAAGCTTGACCACCTGAGTGTGAGCTCCAGAACTGACTGGCGAAGCTTCTCTGATCTCTGTGTACATCACCTCGTCCCCACACGAACCTTTTTTCAAAAGAAATATAGTACCTGTACGAGAAAGTAGAGCACTTTGTTGACAACTATAAGCCATAACTATAAGCAGTAACCCTACAAAAATAATTTTTAATCAGGAAGGAAGTGCTATAGAAATGCTGACATCCTAGCAATAAGTCTTCTAACACAATTGCACTTAATAAGTTTACATGGGGGACAAATAGAAAGAGAGGACGAGTTTGCCCTGCACACCTGTAATTCCCAGGTGAAGGAGGCAGGAGGATAATGAGTTAGAGGACAGCCTGGGCCACACAGCGAGGATTCTCTAAAGGAATTGATAGGGTGGGCAAGATGGCTTAGTAAGGTAGAGCTGAGTGGACTCCTGGACACCATGTGGTGGAAGAAGACAGACGCCCACAAACTGTCCCTTGACCATATATATGCACACGGGGAAGCACACAGTAAACAAATGTTAAAAATAATGGTTAAAAAAAAGAGTAAACAAAACCCTGAATTAACTAAAAGAGATCTTTGTGTATGGCAATATGAAATCCAAAGAGGGATATGACATGAAAAATGATGTGTTAAAAGGAAGGATCTGGAGTAGAGAAAACAGAGACTACACCAGAAAAAAAGGTATCGACATAGCGGAAGAAGAGAGGTATGGGGTGTGTGTGTGTGTGCGTGTGTGTGTGTGCGCGCGCGTGCACATGCACATGCACGAGTGTGTGCTGGATTGAGGAAACGGATCATTTAACAAAGAACTAAGTCATCGAGAATGGCCTTCTGATCCCCTTGCATGCTGAGATTGCAGACATGTACTAACACAACCTTTCTGCAGTTCTGGGAATAATACCCGGGAGCTGTGTTATGCTCAGTGAAGCACTCTACCAACTAAAATCCATCCAATCCCTGTTGTGAGTTTTAGAATAAATTTTTATTATCATTAGAAGTTGAAATGATAATTAGTAGATTGTTGTAGCAGTTTTTCCATTTTTATTCCTTGGATATGGACTTGGCTACTAATGGATAACTTCTTCTAGATTCAACCATTAGTCATAATTTCCAGTCGCCAGGTAACCAAGAGAACCCAGGGCAAGGCTAAATTCATTAGCTGGAGTTTAGTGTGAGCAATAGCTTCAGACTTGAGAGACATGGTTGACACATTTGTCCTTCTAGAAAATACAGTTCTTAGGGGATGGCAACCCCATAGGGAGACCAAGAGTATCAACTAACCTGGATCCCTGGGCACTCCAAGAAACTAAGCCACCAACCAAAGAGTATACACAGGCTGGTCAATGGCCCCCAGCACATATGTAGCAGAAGACTACCTTGTCTGGCCCCAGTGAGAGAGGATGCGCCTAATCCTGTAGAGTTTTGATGCCCAAAGGAAGGGGGATGCCTGGCAGGGGGTACCCTCTCAGAGTCGAAGGGGATAATGATACATAAAAAAGAAAATACAGTTCTCTGTGCAGCTGCTTTTCTTTGCCACTGCCCCCTTCTCAGCACACAGCTGAGAAACAATTCTTACTCTTTCTGAAGCAATAATGAGGTGAATTCTGATTTTTAAAACATACTCCTATGAAAAGGCATCACATGAAAGCTGGCTGTGGGGGCACATGTCTGTAATCCCAGCACTCAGGAGACAGTCTCGAGGATTGCTGCAAGTCAGTGGTCAGCCTGGTCTACATGGTGAGTTCCAGGCCAGACAGGATTACATAGTAAGACCCTGTCACAAACAAACAAGTCAGCCAGCTGACAATACCTATTACATGATATTACCATGCGGTTTGTATCATGCCAATGCTAAGGCTTAATCTTACATTCGACAAGATCTAAATGTACACAAGTACACAAGAGTAACATATTTGTCTGGTAACAACTTGGATGCATTGGTGATACACCCTTGATGCCTAAGTTATAAAAGGTATTTCAAGAATTGTCAGTGGGCCAATGAAATGACTCAGTGGGTATAAAGGCACTTGTGAAGGAAGCCTGTAAACCAGCTTCAGGTCCTTAGAACCCACCTGAAGATGGAGGGAGAGAACTGACTCCCCACAGTTGTCCTCTGACCTTCACGTGTACAATGCGGTATGCTCATACATACCACAGTCATACATACATGGATCAGTACATATTTTTAAAGTTCTCAGTGCTTAGTTTCAGTAACATAATAGAAGTCTTTGTGTGCTTGCTTGTTTGTTTTGTTGGTTTGGCTTGGTTTGGTTGAGACAGGGTTTCTCTATAGCCCTGGCTGGCCTAGAAGTCACTTAGGTTGATCAAGCTGATCTCAAAGCCACAGAGACCCACCTGCCTCTGCCTCCCCCCTCCCTAGTTCTGAAATTAAAGACTCGAACCACCATTCTCGGTTTAGAAAGCCTATATTGAGGCAGGGTGCTTCCCAATTCTCTGGTCAACTTAAATATCATTATTGGTGTGATCTTTTTAATTTATTCTTTATTGGGGTTGTGGGATCTGGATCCAAGACTTTGCCTCGAGCAAATGCTTTTAACATTGAGTCACACTCCCAGCCCCAGGTGAAAATCAGAAAATGACAGTGTCTCAGTGTTGCTCATTCTGGCTTCTGCTCCAGGCTTAGGGGATCTTGTTGCCTCACGCTCCTGACTAGCTGCAGCAACTTCTGCACCACCACAGCTTTCCACAGGTAAACACATTTCTCTGTGCAGAATGCTTTTAAAACACCAAAAGAAAAACTTTATTATATCCAGAAAGTACCTTAGTTTTTTTTTTTTTTTAATTAACCTGAGTTAATTTAGTTTGCTTGTCTTCACATTAGAAAAACAAAAAAAAAACATTCCATTAGAAACAAAGAACGTTGTGGGAAGCACTGGGTTCAAACCCTGGCTAGGGGGTGGGTGGGAGCTTTCCACTGAACTGTAATATAGTGACACAATAAGGAAACATATGTAATGGACCGAGGGATGGCTCAGTGGTTAAGGACACTTGCTGTTTCTGCAGAGGACCCAGGTTCGAGTCCCAAAACCTACATAGTGAGTTAAAACCATCTGTTACTCCAGTTCCAGGGGATCCAGCAAACACCCTTTTCTGATCCCCAAAAGCTCCTTGCATGCTTTCGGTACATGTGCACACACTTAGGCAAAACACTAATGAACATAAAATTATATATATATATATATATATATATATATATATATATATATATATATATATATATATATATACATAGTATTTATATATTTGTGTATATAATATATAATTATATGTATAATTATATAATATTGTGTACGAAATAGTAGCACAGATATATATCACATCATTTTGTGTAATTATAGTACCTATTATATACATACATACATTCATGTGTACATATTGGGCTCTGTCCCCAGTTTTTGGCGTGGAGAGTCTAAACCATTTCTAACGTTTTAATGGTATGGCTAAAAAAAAACGGTTTTTTATTGTCACAATTGTCATTTCTGATTTCCTCTGATTTGTATTTTTAAAAATGACTCTTACTTGTTCGTGGAATGGGGTGAGTGTACAGAGATCAGACAAAACTTGCAGGGGTGACCTGTGGGTCTTAGAACAGAACTCAAATTATGAGGCTTGCGCGGAAGCACCTTTGCCCACTGGGCCATGTCACCAGCCCGGTTTCCTCTCTTCCGAATCAGCTCAGGAACAACAAAGCAGCAAGGAGCCTGTACCCTGGGGTAAGTAGCCAAGAGTGAGCCTGAATGGCCTGGTGCCAGAGTGGCAAGCCACTACTTTCCTTCCCAGGCTAGCAGGTCAGGCACAAAAGCATTACGTAAAACGACCAGGTAGGCAGTCCGTGGGAGGTGGAGGCAGGAGGATCTGGACTTCAAGGTCATTTCTGCTAACATAGTGAGGTAAAGTCCATCCTGGCCTGTATGAGCTCTCATCTCAAAACGAACTTCTTTTCTTTTCTTTTTAGTTTTAGCATTGAAAGGAAACACTTTATTAGACAACAGAGTTATGGTTTCAAAAATTTACATCAACAGAAACAAAAGCCATTCTGAACACAATTAAATATGCTTGCCATTATGGTTTCTGTGCACCTTTCAGAAACCTGGTTTAAAACAAATGATTACGCACGCTACGCATGATAGGGCCGCATTACTGTACCCGAAGCGTGAGTTACAGACTAGAACTACTGTCCTTGGGGCAACTGAAGCAGAGAAGAGAAGAAAGGAGGCCGCGGCCACAATGCTTGCACGGTCCAGTTCCAATCAGTCTGACAGGTCCTCTGATCCACCACAATTATCCTGGAAGGTCTGGACCAACCCAATCGCTTCCAAAAAGCAGGGTTTTAGTTCATCTTCTTCCAAAGTCCCTAAAACGATGTCTGATTTCCTTCTTTCTGGCTTGATGCCTGCTTTCTTTTTTCCTCTTCTGTTCAACAACAGAAGTTGTTGGACAACTTGATCTTTGTTTCTGTTTTTCTTCTCCCTTGTAGAGCCCTTGGTGGGGTCCAGCAGTACCACGTTCTCCTCAGGTGACTGCAGCGATCTTTCCAGGTCCTCGTCCAGAGACTGAGCTCTCTCCGCATCTTCCAGATCCTGAATTTCTCTGCTGGAAAGAAACCTGCTGTCTTTACTGCTGTTGGTTTCTTGTTCTTCCAAATGCTTTTTATCGGTTTCATCAAGTAGCTCCCGAGCTGGTGGGGGAATCTCATCAATGTGATGCTGAGAGGTGGCTCCTGTTAGTTCTCCTGGTAGGCTCTTTCTCTTGGTAGCACGGGTTGATGTTACAAATGCTGTAGAAATGTTAGAAGAGCAAGCCCCACTGAACATACACAATCTTTAAGGGTCAGTCAGCTTTTGCAGGTAGGGTTTTAGAACATGTAAGGAGAGATTCCAGGCTCTTAGCTCTCTCTAGGACAGTTGTAGATTTGGTAGACAAAATTCTCATAGCTTCTTGACCATTTCGACAAAATGTGGATCCTCTTTTAACATGAAATGTATTTTCAAGGCAGTCTTCATAGTGACTAGAAGCTAAAGAAATCAACTTATTAAATAGCTTGAAACTGAGGCTTGGTCAAAATCTCAGCATGCTTTCCAAAGATGTCTCTTATATGGAAATTTTCTTCAACTAAAGTGATAAAGAAATATATTTTTACTTTAATCCCAGTATTTGGGAGGCACAGGCAAGCAGGTCTCTGAGTTCAAGGCCAGTGTGGTTTACATTGTGAGTTCCAGGACAAACAGAGCTACATAATCAGACCTTATCTCAAAAATTAAATATATGATAATGATGATTCAAAACAAATTTCTTAAACTGGTTTGAGTGGTACTCACCTTTAATCCCAGAATTTGTGAGGCAGAGGCAGGCCAGCCTTGAACTACACAGTGAGTTCCAGAACTACCAGAACTATGTAGTAAGCCCCTGCCTTGAACACAACAAACAACAATAAAAACACTTTCTCTTGACCTGGAGAGATGGCTCAGTGGTTAAGAGCACTGTCTTCTCTTCCAGAGGTCCTGAGTTCAATTCCCAGCAACCACATGGTGGCTCACAACCATCTGTAATGGGATCTGATGGCCTCTTTGACACAACGGTGTACTTACATACATAAAATAAATCCCTTAGACAAAAAGACTCCTTTACCTGGGAGTCACAGGAACTACATGACTTCACATAGTTGCTGATTAGTGTTTCATAAAGGAGGCAAGTAGGACAGACTTTATTCTGAAGCAACGGACACTGCTTTGAAGAAAACGTCCATTGAATGCTGAGTAAAATCAGGGGCCATGTGGTGGAAACTATGTGACTGGCAGAAGAAACAGAGCTATGTACCTAGCAAGCATCCAAAATGCAGGCACCAATGTCCTGCAGGCGCTTTGAGCTGGACACTGTTTGGTGATGTAATACCTCCAGACGCCGTCAGTAAAGGTCAAGGTGACCAGAGCTCACACTGGCTTCCCTTCTATCTTTTCCCCCAATGTCACTTTCACAAAATTTACTTAAAAAAATATATATTTATTTAATGTATGTGAGTACACTGTCACTGTCTTCAGACACACCAGAAGAGGGCAATGAGCCATCTCTCCAGCACCCCCTCTCCCCCAAATTTACTTTTATTCTTTTATTTATTTATTTATTTATAAAGTTTGTACTTTTATTCTTACATCTGGAACCATGATCTCTAGAGGAGAAAAGAGCTGGAGACGGATGTCATCACCAGTGCCTAGTGACCGACTACTTTGTGTCTATGAAATGAAAAATGAAGCCTTCACAAACAAATTTCAGGGCTCAGAAGCTTCTGGGTTGGCAGGGAAAAATAATTATGAGTCACAAAGGGCCTGTGCCCCAGTGTGAATGTGCCTCCTGACAGACAGGTCAAGTGTTGGAATCCACACTGAGAAGGCCAGAGGGCAGGAAGGTCACGTGGGCCAGGGAGTAGGAGGGGAGTAGGTGTGCTAGCTCACACCTTTGAGAGCAGTTCTTAGGAGAGAGGCAGGCAGTTCCTGGCTAGGCAGGGCTACACAGCAAGAGCCTTTTAAACAACATCAAACAAACAGAAAGGGAGGAGGGATGGAGGAGGGGAAGAAGGGAGGGAGGGAGAGCTGGAAAGACGGACGGAGACAGGAATGATGAATATATATCACAATGAGAAGTCACAATGTGAACACACCCATGTATCTTGGCCAGGTTTAAAAAAGTAGACCATTATCCATATATAGTGTCCCAGTTCCTTTTCCTGTTTAAGTGACAAAATACCCAAGAAGAAGCAACTTAAGAGAGGGTAGGAGGCTCAGTCCATCAGGGTGATGGAGGCACAGCAGGGGATAGGAGGTGGTTGGCCATGAGGCATCTGCAGTCAGGAACTTTATAGCCCTGACATGGGGCAAGGCTATAAACTACAAGACCTGTCCCCAGTAGTGCCCTTCTCCAGCAAGTCTCCATCTCTTAATGTTTCCCCAACCTTCTGGAAAAGTGTCACCAGCTGGAGGTCAGAGGTTCAAAACCATGAGCCTACAGGGTACATTTCACATTCTCTCGATGTTCAAAAAACCTTTCACATGCCTTTTGGAAATCTATTTTATTTATTTGCTTAAAGTTTTTTTCCCCTCGGTGGGGTGGGGTGATATACCTTGTATTATTACAGGTGTCTGAGTGCCTTATCGTGACTGGGAAGACAGAGGACACTTATAGAGAATTGATTCTAGCCTTATACCTTGTTGAATGAAGAGAGTCTCTCTTGCTACTTTTTATTTATTTCCCCACGCGATTCCTGTCTCCGCCTTCCATCTTGACACAGGAGTGCTGGGGTTTTAGAGGCAAGCTGCTGAACCCAGCGTTTTACATGGGCTCTAACTCACATGGTCAGGTTTGTGCAGTGAATGCTTTTTCTTGATGAGCCATCTTCCTGGCTCTACGTGTTGATTTTCAGCTTTTCATTTGTGTGTGTCAGTACACGTGTGTGTGTGTGTGTGTGTGTGTGTGTGTGTGTGTATCCTTGCACATGTGTGTTGGTGCACGTACCCATGTGCCTGTGCAGGTCAGAGGAGGACTCCGGGTGTCCCACTCTGTTGCCCACAGCCTTATTCCCTTGAGGAGGGGGAAGGAGGGAGAGGAGGAGAGGGAGGGGAAAAGAACAGAGAGAGGGAAGGGGGAGAGGGAAGGGGAGAGAGGGAGAGGGAGGGGGAGAGGGAAAGGGAGACGGGGAGGGGCTTAGGTGAGTATGGTAAAGGTACACGACTTATTTAAAGAATGTCTCCTTCCGAAATGCATCATCCGGTGCAATAAATAGATACCACAGAAAAACAGCAATGGTATCTTGAAACAGATCAAGGAAGCTTCAAGGAAGCATTGCCCTGGGAGCTCCTAACTGAATCTTTTGGAGTTAAATATTACCTTCTGGTTAATAATAACCAGACATGTGAGGAGCAAAGCAGGAAATGAATTCACAGAGCAATAACCCGAACCCATCCACTTAGGCTTCAGTGAGATTTAGCCTATCATCACCTGTGTAAGCCTCGCTGTGTAGCCGCCAAACACTCAGCACCACTCAGGATAGTGGAGATCCAGCCGTGTAGACTGTGAGGGCCGGCTGAAGGAACTCACTACTGCCGTCATCAGCAGAGCTGGCCCACACTACTGTGAATCACCTGTTCCCATCTCTGAATCTTTGTGTCACTTTGCCCAAGCTTCCTGATAGGTTAGGTCAGGCCCCGTGCCAGGCCTCTGCTCCAGCTCCAGGTAGTGAGAAGGACTTTGGCCCCAATCTCTCTCCCAGGTGAGCAGGCCTCCTGCTTCTGCCAAAACAAAAATGAGATTCTCCATAAGTGAGAGACTTAGTGGACAGATGTTCACTGTAGTCCTGAGTGGAATCATCTCTCAAAAGGCTTCACGTGGTGCCACCACATAGTGATTATGCTAAATTACACTTAATTAAAAATAGCTCTGCTATTTTTATTAATTTCTTGAGGCAGGCAAGGCATCAACCTTCAGGGACAAGAACATAAAAGGATATAGTGTTTTGTTTTTTTTTTTTCTTTCCTTTTCCGTTTTGTCCTTCTCGTCCTCCTTCTTTGTTGTTTGTGTTTTGAGACAGGGTATCTGCATAGATCTGGCTTCTGGCAGTCCTGGAACTCACTATGCAGATCAGGCTGGCCTCAAACTCACAGAGATTTGCTTGTCTTGGTCTCCTGAGGGCTGGGATTAAAGGTATGCACTGTCATATCTGACAGTTGTTTCCTTAAAATTACATTTTTAAATGTGTTTATTTTGCACACGGAGTATGCTAAATGTCATGGTGAGAAGGCAGAAGTCAGAGGACAGTGCGTGGAATGTTTCCTCCTGTGCCATACAGGTCCTGGAGTCTGAACTTAGGCCATTACATTTGGCACAGGCACCTTTCTCCTACTGAGCCATTTCTCTGGCCCTTGCTCTGTCTTTTACTTTGAAATAGTCTCATTCTTGTTACTAAGGTTGGTCTGGACTTTCTGGTCTGGACACTCCAGTGATTCTCTGGAATTATCCTGAAGCAGATGGACCTTCAGGTGAACGCCACTGTGCCCAGATGGAGAAACTACAGCTTTAGTGTGGGTTGGGTACAGTATCTTAGTAGGAGACCATGTGCTTTATATGCACAAGGCTTTGTGTTTGATTTTAATTTTTTGTTTGTGTATTATTTTCTATATTGCTATAACATTTGCTAAAGGGGGTTTTGATTTTTTTGTTTGTGTATTATCTCCTATAATGCTATAACATTTTCTAAAAGCTGAATGATTCCTTTTCAGATGGAGTCTCAGAGTGTAACCCGATATAACTCACAATGCTGCTCTGGACTAGCTTTGAAACGACTGCAAATCTCTGTGCCCCTTTGTCATGCTGTCCCAAGTTTGAGCAAACATGGCTGGGTTTTTGAGTTTTGGAAGACAGAGGAACACAAAATGTCGCAGCACCTTTGACTGGGGCTGATCCAGAAAGACTCCTGTTAGCAGTGAGTTTAAGTTACTTGAAAGATATCGAAGGAAAAAAACCATATTCAGTGGTATTTGTTGAAGCAGAACTGTGACTTTTTTTACTCATGCTACATGGCTGGGACAGGGACACTAGCGATGGGGTTTTGTAGAGGGAATGGGAGACTGGGGTCTGCACTGAACTCACTGCAAGTGGGAACTTACAGCCAAGACCAAGGTGAGGTCAGTAGGCAGAGGATAAAAGGCAACACCGGGAAAGATGTTAGCTCAGGCCATGTAGGGTGAGCAGACTTCAGCAGAGGGGTGCTGGAGGCTGAGATACTGAGGGTTGAGCTTCTTGCTGAAGGACTCAGCAGGGTTCTTGCCAACACTGTATTTTATAAGGAAGTACACATCTGGGTGAAGGAGGCATTTCAGAAGACAAGTTTGGTCAAGCCAAAAAAACCAAACAAAATTGCTATAGGTACAGGGACACGATAAAGGGGGCGATGTAATCAGCTGTGAGAGGAGTTAACTCTAGGAATTAGCAGCAACAACATCAGGAGTTCATTTATCAAAGAACATGACCCATCCTAAGATGGAGCCTTCGCTTGCATCAACTCCGGAATCATTTAGGACAGGTAATGAACTGGATTTGGTCACTCTGAAAGCCGAAGAAGAGAAGGAGCCCCGGAGGGTGTAATCCTACAGTTTCTGGGCACAGGGCCTGGAAATGCCAGCCAGCAGGACTGTCAGCATTAGTGGAGTTTGAACAGGAGGACGAGTTTCTACATCACACCCACAGGGACCCTGCCCACATTACTCTAGGAGTTAGCTTCACAGACTCTTTAGACTCTTCACACACCTGTAATATGAATTTCTGTAAGCACAAATCAAAACTCATAAAAATGCGCATATGGCTAGGAGGGGGCAGTTCATGAAATTCCCATGTATGACATCTATAGATCTTAGGCTGAGAACTTCTAAGGTATGGGCCAAGTATGCTCAGTGGTAAAGGCTCTTGTCACCATCAAGCCTGGGGCGGTGAGTTTGAGAGAGAATCAAATTCCCACAAGTTGTTCTCTGATCTTTCACTTGTGCAGGTGCACACACATGCAGAGAAGCACATGCACAACACATGAGTAAATGAATAAACAAAAGTTAAAAAAAAAAAAAGGAAACCAAATAAAAAGAAATCCTGGGACAGCCTCTGCCGCCATGCTGGGGATGCATCATGTTTGGTAGAGGGCCTGCCGAACAGGCACCAGGCTCTGGGGTTGATCCCTAGGACTGTGTAAGCCATGGTGTCTGTGATCTTAGCACTCTAGGAGATACAGGCAGAAAGAGAAATTCAAAGTCTCCAGAATGATTATATATATAATAATATTATATATATATATATATATATATATATATATATACACACACACGTGTGTGTGTATGTATAAAATTGCTGAAGACCTAATTATGTTTTAAAAAGAAAGTTAAAGAACATTCTCAGCTCTAAGCAAGATGATCTAGGCCTGCCTGTGATATATGAGACCCTGTTTTTGTTTGTTTGTTTGTTTTTTGTTTTAAAGGGGGAGTGTGTAGGGTCAATGCGAGCTGTAGAAGCTAAGGCATGTAAATATGGACTGAGTTTGGGTCACAAAGGCAGAGTTACTCCCGCCATGTTTGATGATAGCAGTTTCCAGAATCGTCATCTGTCTGTCCTCCCTCTTTATTCAACAGTAACAGTAATGGCAGGCACTGTTTCTTTATTTAGCACTAAGTACTTTACCACTGAACTATCTCTTGGGCCCTGTAGGCACTTCTTAATGAAAAAGGGACAGCGCTTGACACTTGGAATCCAGAGGCTCGTTCCCCATGCCCTCAAAGAGTAAACAGAAGAACACACGGAAGCAGAAATAGGTGGCAATAGTGCAGTATGTATTAGAAGAGACATTTGTACAGTCAAGTGAAAGATGGGAACAGAACTGAATTATGCCTAGGATTTGCCATCAGGGCGGGTAGGGAAAATTCTTAGAGAGGACAAGCAGGCTTTGTTTGAAGGAATAATTGGGTTTAGCCTGGCTGTGCTCCAGTGTAGTAAATAGCATAGAGTGTGTGTTTGGGGACACAAAAGCCCTTCAGAATGACTTGAATGTAAAGTACGAGACATGGAGGATGGCTGTGGGTAGAAATGGGATTGGGCAGCTAAGCATGGAGAAGGCAGTGATTCCCAGGACAGATACCTGGTGGCTCAGCTTGTGGCCTTGAATATAGGGACGAACTGTGACATCGCATGACCAGTGAAGAGATCTAAACAAAAAGAGAAAGAAGAAATAACCCACCATGCTAATTAAACAAGAACAGCCAGTTTGTGAAAGGTGGTCAGATTTGGGATCTTACCAGGTGTTTTTTAGGACTGATGTAAGTCAGTTGTGGTGAGCTTGCTCAGCATGCTTCAACCCACAGATCCAGTCCCCAAGTGTGTAAGGGTCCAGGGGAAGCTATCTTAAGGGGTTTGGACATTCTTCTGAGGATAGTGGAGAAGCATTCGGTACTGAGGTTTTAACTCTGGACCGGTGGTTGTGATTATCTGAGATCTGCAGCGCTGGTGGCCTGGGAAATGATAATGTAGCAGACAGAAAGAGGAACTGGGCAGAGAGATCCGGGGCTAGAGGCAAAGAGATTAAACAGACTAAAGTTGGGGACAAAGGGAGGAAAAGACTCATGGACATCACTAGTCACAAAAAGCAACTGTCAATACAGCAACTTCTATTGACTTGCAAACAGATTCTTATGTTAAATTCAAAATTAAGTAAGGCATGTATTAAAAATATGCAGTGATCTTCATTTTGCCTTTAAAGAAATTTATTAATTATTATTATACTACCTACTTTATGTGTAGAATGTTGTGCTTGTATGTATGTCTGTGTACCGCAGGCATGCAGTGCTTGTGGAGGCCAGAGTAGGCTGTGAGATTCCCCCTGGAACTGAAATTAATGACTGTTATGAGTCACCATGCGCTCATAACTGCTGAGCCGTCTCTCCAGCATTAGGGTCTTCATTCTAAAAAGTCAGTGGTTTCTTGGTACCTGCAATGCATTGGAATGGAAGCCTAATGTTAGGCATTGTCTTAGTCTGCTTTGTATTAAATTACCAACCTAAACCAGTTTGGGGTTTATTTCACCACTAAATCCATCCTCGAGGGAAGACAGCACCGGAACTCAAAACAGGCACCTGAAGGCAGGAACTGCTGCAGAGGAAATGGAGCATGCCTACTTCCTGGCTTATTTACCCTGGCTCATTCAGTTTGCTGGTTTATATTTCTTGGGACCACCTGCCTGGGAATGATGTTTTCTACAGAGGACTGGGTCCTTCCACATCAATTATCAATCAAACAGGAAAATGTCTCGCAGGTTCAGGCCAATTCGATGGGGAATTTTCTTAGTTGAAGTTCCCTCTCAGATGACTCTAGCTTGCATGAAGTTGCCAAAAACAAAACAAAATAAAACAAAAACCCACCTAACTAACACAGGCATCTTCTTCAGTCTTTCACCATCTTTTTTTTTTTTTTTTTGTAACAGAGTCTCAGTGAATCTGAAGCTCACTGTTTCTGCTAGAATGGCTGGCCAGTGAGCCCAAGGGTTCAACTTGCCCTGCAGCTTTCTCTTTCATCCCAGCACTGGAGTTACAGAAATGAGCTCTGCCCCTGGTTTTAGTTCATTTTACAATCACTTATATACCTGAGTTTTTTTGTTTTTTTTTTTTTTTTCCTTTTGGCAATCTGGAGTTACATTTCTGTGGTTGCTGTAAATTACTTCCTTTCTTGGTTTTTCTTCCTCTTCTTCAGTTTCCCTAATTTTACTTACTGTCTTATGAATTTGAAGTGTGTTCAGTGGAAGGTAGCTTTTCATCAAGCCAGTTGCGTGGTCTCTGAATGTCTAGCCCTCTCCTATGAATTTTGCGGTGATATGGATTGAACCCGGGGCCTCTCGTGCTAGCCAAGTATTCTACTGTGAAGTTACAGCTCAGCTCTCTCTGAAACAGGATGCCACTGACCATGCTGATTTTGAACGTGCAACCTCCTGAGTAGCTAGAATCTTAAGCATGAGGCACCAGGTCCTCTGTGAATTCCTGAAACTTGTCTCCTCTAGGTATCTTCCTGACAGCGCCCAGTGGTCAGAGTACAATTTAAGGAGTTGGTTCTCACCTTGAACCATGTTTCAGGATGGGCTGCAAGAGCTCGCACTAGCTCATCTACCTTGCTAGCCCCTTATTTTGTTTTAGTATTAACTTCTTTTCCGTGTTAAGGAGATGTTTGCTCTCAAATTTGCATAGGATTGTAATATTTAATTTTAAAAAATGACTCATATATGACCTTATAAAGACAGTAAAATTAAACAACCGGAAAGATAAAGCGGGGGCAGTTGGCTCAGTTCCATAAAACCAGCCCACAGGGATCATCTTTACTTCGAAGCTAGCGTAGGCTACTTGATGAGTTCCAGGATAGCCTGGCTACAGACTGAGACTCTCAAGAGTTCAAATCAACAACAACAAAGGGGGCGGGGTGGAAATTAGGGTCTATAAGAAGTAAATACGATCTCAGCAAGGGAGGCCAGCCAGGGAAGAAAAAACATTTTCTTCCGTCGCCCAGTCTTCCAAGGGCTGAACAGGAAGTTGACGCAGGCAGGTGGGAAGCACAAGCTTGGATGGGCGGCCGTGCCACCCTTAAACCCCGCAAGCGAATTCCCCCGCAATTCGCCCGTCCCACTCTCAGCTTTTCTTCAACTGACTCCGCTGTGGACCCTCTCTGTGGCATTGGAAACAACTGCCACTGCGTCGAAGGAAACTTCGTGAAGGGCCACCAGCAGCCAGCAGCTCGCAGCTACACAGGGATGCGGTCGAAGCCTCTGCCCAACCCTTGAGGTCCCGCCCTTCTCTTGCCTCACGCCATTAGGCCACGCCCCTACCCAGCACTCCTTTCTCCCCTACCCCTCCCAAGCTCCGCGCGTCCTGAGGACCCGTCCCTCTCAACCATAGCTCTTGAGGTTTCACCTTCCCAGCCTCGGATCTCCTCTACTTGAGGCCAGGTCCCTCCGCTCCTTCATTCCCAAGACCCTGCTCATTGCGAGTCTGCTCCGCCCTGCCGCAGAGGACCACGCCCCTCTCTGGCCTCTGGCCCTAAAGCCCCTCCCCTTAGGCTGTCCCCGCCCCCTGCCGATGAAGATCCGCCCTATCTTCATCCGCCCCGCCCCGCTCTCACCAGATCCCGCCTCCGGCCCCCGCCTCCCGCCCCCTTGGGCGCTCCGTAGCAGTGACGTGCGCGGCAGGCCGGGCACTCTGCGGGGCTCTCCCGCCGGCGGGTGGAGACCAATCCGGGATCTGTCCCAGCAGGAAGCGAATCGCGGCCGCCGTCGCCTCCGCTGCTCGCTCTCGGCCGCAGCGTCGCGCTCGCTCTTCGCGCCCGCAGCCCCGCAGCCTCTCCACGGCCGCGACCCCTCGCGCACCTGCCTCGCCGGGTGAGTGTGGGCTCCTGTCCGCCTGCCTGTCCCCACCGCCTTGGCCTCTGCGCTTCCCGGCGCGGACCGGAGCTCTGGCTTCCCTTTCCCGGGCCGGCTGGGCTCCTGTCACCTGACGAGTCCCACCCCACACTGCGAGATGGTTTTATTTTCTCCTTTGGAAGCACAGTGGAAATTCTCCATAGTTTGTTGTCAGAAGTAAAGATCAAATGATACCATTAATAATTTAGCTGGGTCGAAAACCATGGTAGCATTCTGCAAAGCTGTAGTCCCTAAGCGGTCTAGTATCCCGAGTGTGAGTTTTACGGATGTGTTACTGAAAACAACTTCGTTATTTAATTCCAAAACGTCTTAAACTAATTAAAACATGCTAACTGTGAATTGTATTTTTAAATAGGAAATAAGTTGATAAAGCCCTTCTTAGATAATCTATGCCAGGAACTTTTTCACAGAGATACATTTTATCTGACAGAAAGTATTGTAGGGCAGGGCTGTTTAAATCCTGATGTGGAGATACAGTTGGAGCGCTACACAGACGCAGCTCCCATTTCATACGCGTTGAATAAAACTTTAGTTTGCTCTCGAGGTGCAGTTGCAGGATGATCCAATATAGTCAGTTCGAGGCTTTTAATAGCCCTCGAGGCTCGGCGGCAACACCATAAAATCTGAGTCTCAAGCTTAGTGGTGGTCATGGTCCAAAGGTTGGCCGTGGAACAGCAGCATTTCTGTACAAATTAACTCAACTTCAAGACGTCTTGGCTTGTGGTTTTCCAACTGGGAAAGGTTTAGTGAAAAAAAAAATACCTTAGTGCCCTCTAGCATTAATTTTAGAAATAACCACAAATGCTGCAAGGCGGGGTGGGGGGTGTTGGGGGGGGGGGGAAGAGCCAGAAACAATGCAGTTCTTCAGAACAGCTCACTGACTTTTAAATGTCCGCTATTTTCTGTGTTTGCAGTTGCACAGGAGTAAACATGCACTGTGGCAAATAGAAGTTAATTTAGTCTGATGTTCATCTGCCTGGAGTGTTTTTATTGTGTGTGTGTGATCTGTAACCTATTTTTACTCTTCCTTTCAAGTTTTGTATTTGCTTTCAAAAGTTACTTGTAAAAGGCAGGGACAGACTACTACCATTAAGAAAAGAGTATTGTGATTAAATATACAGTTAAAAAGCCATGTAGATTTTACATGTGGTTTTATTACCTAGACACAGGAACAAGAAAAGTGAACAACTATGAATTTTTTAATAGAAACTACAACAACACATTAAAAACAAAGATGCAAATTATACTCTGTGGGGCTTATCTGAAAGGATTTTCCCCTGTTTACACGATCAGGTTTTAAAATAACAGTGGCCAGGAAATCGGAGAGAGGCTGAAGGCTTCTCTCTCATCCTGTTGTGGCTTCGCCTGGAGTCTGTGGTGGATCATTTATTGTTTAGACAACTGGCCTGTATCTGGGTTTTGAAAGGCCTTTAGATAGTTTTAAAGATTTCCACAATGCAAGGTCTGAATAAATACATAAGAACTCCACATTTAAAAATATTCTCTAGTTTTTAACTTTCTCTTGGGACTCAAAATTCCACTTACCATACAAGATTGGGAGTGTAACTCCATGGGCAGAGGCCTTGCCGTGTGTGTGTGTGTGTGTGTGTGTGTGTGTGTGTGTGTGTGTGTGTCCCTGGGAACTGGAGTTTTCATTTTCTTGTATTAAAACATCTTATTTAAACATAAAAGTTTGAAGAACACATTGTAATTTGGATAAATCTCACACAGTACAATGGTCATTTCCAGAAAGATACTTTGTTCAACAGTTTATGGACTGTTGATTTAGTAGTGTCATGGCACAAAAAACCCTGAAGGTTTGATTTACAAAATAATTTTCCAGGTCGGTGGTTTTTTATTTTATAGAGGAGAAAACAGAATTAATACTTGCATGTAGCTTTGGAGGGGGCAAAGTCCAGACACATGGGACACATGGGAGTCTTCTGACAGCAAAGCCTCTCTCCCCGCTTAACCAGAAGTTGTCTTGATTTCGGTTTGCTTGGTGGACTATTGAGATCCCTTTGTAAAATTGGCCTAGAGATTAGAAGCCGATGCCCTGAATAAACTGTGATAGGCCGTGCATGGCGTCTAGAACTAATCGAGAATTCCGTCTTCTTTCTCAAGGCCTTGAGCCGTGAGCCAGTGCTGTGGCATCATTTCTGGGGTGGTTCCAGCATGTATTAAGTATTATGTGCTTTTCATTTTGATGGGTTTATAGGAATTAACACTGCAATCTAATCCTGGATTGGTTTCATTGCAGCTGAGCAGGATATGATGTTTCTGTTCGGGATGGAACTTGGGTTTTTGTCCTTCAGATAAGCTAGATTGTTGCTCTAAATGTTACTCAGTTAACTTTACCCTCAGGAGGGAAACATGCTTCAAGATTAAGATATCCAGGCCCTGGGAGATGCACAGCACGTAAAAGCACTTGTCTGGAACTCTGATGACCTCAGTTGGATCTCTGGATCTCATAAGAAATGGTTTCTGTGAATCGCCGCACGTATGCTATGGCTCGTAGCCATGAACAAATAGTTCTAACTTAAGGAATAAGAAAATAATAAGAAGGATTAAGATACCCTCCTCCCTCCACCTCCAGAGCTTGCAGCTAGATCTTTAGCTTAGGACAATATTTATTTATTTACGTATTTATTTACTTATTTATGTACTTATGTATGTATGTATGTATGTATTTATTTTATTTATCTATCACATGTATATAATCTGTGTGTGCCCACACATGGCATACCTGTGAAAGTCAAAGGGCAGTTTTGTGGAGTCAGTTTCTGCCAAACTCAGTTCATCCTGTTTACTTGGCAGGTGTTTTGTTTTGTTTTGCTTTTTTTATCTGCTGAGTCTTCTTGTTACACCTCCTCCTCCTTTTTATCTTTTATCTTAGGATAGGGTCTCACTATGTAGTGTATAACCCTGTCTGGTCTGGAACTCACTAGTTAGACAGACCTGGGTGGCCTCTGACCCACGGGGATACATTTGCCTCTTTCTCCCAAGTGCTGGGATTGTACTACCACGCCCAGCTTGTAGGGTATCTTTTAGTCAAAACAGTTCATGGCTTTTTAAAGAAAATTTACTTTATTATTTAGTTATGTACCTGTGTGTGTGTGTGTGTGTGTATACATAAATAGGAACTCCTGTAGAGGCCAGAAAAGGGTACCACACCCCATTTACCTGGAGCTATGGTTGGTCGTGAGCTGCCTGGCTTGGGTACTGGGAACCAAACTTGGGTCTTCTGGAAGAACGGGTGCTCATAACCTACAAGCTATCTCTCTAGCTCTGTCTTTCTGTCTGTCTGTTTGTCTGTCTGTGTATATATGTGTGTGTGTGCATGTGTGCGTGTATGTGTGTGTGTGTTTATCAGTATCTCTTGAGCTGTAATTCACCTAAAGGTATGAAATTACAGTTCTTTTGGATAGATGTGTAGAAGAACCCAGGGAAGGCTGAGCTGTGGGCTGCCATGATAGGGTTTTTCTTGTTGGAACTGCTAAGAATTTGCATTCAAGGCTACTCATATTCAGTGAAAAAAAAATCATCCAATGACTTAAATATGAGTCATTAGCATTTGATGGTAACACGCTTTGTTTTCTCTTTTGGAAAGAGGTCAGAATACAGATAGTTGACAACTGACCCTAGTTAAATGACTTAAAAGTTCTATTTTTGAGGCATTAGGTAATGTTTAGAGGTACCAGGATCTTTTGTGTTGACAATAGTATGCTTTTATCTGTTAGCTTTTTTAGTGGGCTGATGATCTTAAAACAAATATTAGTAAGCAATAACATAAAAGTTTGAGAAATCACCCCAAATCCACCAAAATTTTCTCTGTGAGTATTGAAGCCTAGGAAATAAAACCCAAAGCACAAGTCTGGCATGTTTACAAATCTTGCTGGTGTTAAAAAGAGAGGAGATAATTGGCTGTGCAGAAAGCATGCGTCGGGTGAAACCAAAGCACCAAGCACATTCCTTCAGCGTATATTCACTCAGGGTGAACACCTAGTACCCATGCTGACTAATGTGACCAGGGAAGCTCCCGGCAAAACACAGGCATCTTTTGTGTGTGTTACATCACTTGTTATTGTCTTTGAAAGTAACCAGGGGTTGGAGAGATGGTTCCTCAGTTAAGGCCACTTGTAGTTCTTCCCGAGGACCAGAATTCCAATACTAGCATCCTTGTTGGGTGGCTTACGATCATCTGCAAGTCCATCTCCAGGGAATTTAGTGCCATCTTCTAACCTCTGCAGACATCGATACATGTGTAACATGTACTCACACAAACACATATAAATAAATAAAAATGCACACCTTTATTTTAAAGAAAGAAATCAGCCGATTAACCTTTACAAAGTGAGCTTTTTCGTGTGGCAGAGTTCTTGTTATCATGAGGATCCGTGGATCTGGGGATGATCAAGATTGGCAGATATATAGGAAGATGGTTTGAAATGGGACATTTAAAATCTACAGTGAGGTTCAGTGGAATGAGATCCAGCGTCAGCATAGCCTTGCAGTTCAGGTACAGGGGAGGCGGATGAGGCAGGGGGATTGAACTCAGGTTTTTGCAGCCAATCTGGGCAATATGACAAAATCCCATCTCAGAATTCAAACAAACAAACACCACAAAACAACAAAACAAACAAATCCAAAACCCAATCCCCCAACACTTCCCACTACCAAATGAGGTTGGAGATGTAACTTGGTTGGCAGAGTACTTGCCTGACTTGTGTGGAGTCCTGGGTTTTATACGTCCAGCACTGTATAAAACTGGGTGTGGTAGCACCCGCCTTAATCCCAACACGTAGAAGGTAGAGGCAGCAGAGCCCTTGAGTTTCAGGCCGATCTTGGCTATGTGAGGTCCTTTCTCCTGCCTCCCTCTCCTTCCCCAGATTAAAATCTGAAGGTGTTTATGGCAAAAGTGAATGACTTCCTTTCATATATATATATATATCTCCAAACAGACCCACACACATATAGAAGTAATTTTAAGTGCATTTTTCTCTTAACACAACTTGATTAACAGGCCTAGTGAGCTTATTCTTGCTTTGCAGGTGTGAAAATAAAGATTAAAAACCTTAAACATCATTCTTAAAGTTAACTAACTTGTTTAAGGTCAAGTAGTCCTTTAGAAGCATTTCTGAGGATGGGTCATCTCTGTATTCCCAAGGTGGTAGGCTCTCTGGGGCAGTATTTCTCTGCCTTCTAGTGTAAGGACTAGTTTGTTAGCAAGTAACTTACTTAAAATTCTGAAACATCAAGGTCACTAAAATTCGCTTCTTTTGTTGTCGTCGTCATTTTTATTTATTTATTTTTAGACAGAGTTTTGCCATGTAGCTAAGCTGGTCTTCAGCTTGACACTTTCTTGCCTCAGTCCCTTGTGCTGGGATTAGAGGTGTAATAAAATAAAAAATTGTATGTACTTGTAATGAAATAAAAGAGAAATGCTCTGGAGAATTTTGAAAATAACACTTATTAGTTTATTGGTGTTGATCTAATGGTTATAACCCCTTTTGGTTAGGAATCACTAATGGTGTGTGTGTGTGTGTGTGTGAGAGAGAGAGAGAGAGAGAGAGAGAGAGAGAGAGAGAGAGAGAGAGAGAGAGAGAGAGGAAGAGAGAGATGGTTCCCTTATACCCTAATTCATTTAAAAAATCGTTGAGGGGCTGGAGAACTGACTCAACAGTTAAGAGTACTTCCTGTTTGTTTTAGGGGACCTGAGTTCAGTTCTCAGCACCCAGACCAGGCAGTTCCTTATGTACCTGCCACTTAAACAGGCTCCAGTTCTAGGAAATCCAGTGCTGTCTCTTGACCTCAGGGCACCTTGTACACAAACCACACACACTCACTCACACACTCACACACACACACACACACTCACACATACACTTACACACACACACACACACACACACATACACACACACACACACACACACACTTTAAGAATATTGAGTGTTTGGTACTGTTCCCGGTCCTGAGGATACAGTGATTATAGTAAGGCTACGTTCTTGGGCTGAGTGACATTTCATTGTTGTTTTGAATTAAGCTAATTATAGACTTTTCATTCCAGTATGTAATCAGTGGGGCTGACTGTAAGGTTGAGAAATAGACAGTTGTCAAAGCAGTGTAATTTGAGGGCTACTGACTTATTTGCCCTAAAATATTTTCCTCCTGGAGACGCCCAGTCCACCAGGGTAGAACGCTGTTTCATCTCTGCTGCACACAAACACCAGGATGTGTCATTACTCATTACGGTATCAGGACACAAGGCGGGGAAAATTAATAGAGCCCAGGGCCCATGTGTTGGTGTAAGAGGAGTTGGTGTGATTTAAATTGTAGCTGTTGCTTATTGCCCTTTTGCTGGGTGCCAGATACTGTGCCACAAGAGTAATTGAGGCACGTTGGTTAGTCACAATGTCAGCACTGGGGACTGGCCTTGTGACTTATTCTACATATTGGGAAATTGAGACAGAGATAAGGAGTTTGCTATTTCTTGCAGTAGTTAGCATATGGTAGGTATAGAGTATGTGGATAGAGTGCTTATAAATGCGCCAAGCTCTGTACGTGGCAGAGGTGGGGAGCAGAAAGCCTTGGTGAAGAAGGAAGGTGGGGAGAGGCAAGAGGGTTGGGAATGGACGGGTAGATAGGAGGGCAGTGCTTTATAATGCTGTCCCTTAGGGTTATGCCTTCCGTGAATATCCTGGGACTTGTGATTCCGAAGGGCATGTAAACATGAGTGATTATGGGTCACCTTCACTGGGAAGAGACCTTAGGCACACCCAAGAGGTCTTAGTGTTTGCTAATTGTTAACTTGGTGGTCATATTAATTTATTCAGGTTTCTGTTTTCTTGTTGTAAAATTGAGGCAATGCTGCTTGCCTTTGTTATCTATCTGTCTGTCTATCTATCTATCTATCTATCTATCTATCCATCTATCTATCTATCTATCTGACTTGATTCTTCAGTTGGCAGCAGTTCAGACACAGAATGGTTTCAGAATGTCCCCATGTTGATCACCATTTCCTCTTTATTCCGTCACGTCATTATTTATTCCCCTTTATTTATGTCTTTTCACCAAAAAAAAAAAAAAAAAAAAAAAAAAAAAGAAAAAAAAAGAAAAAAGATTGTGCTAGAGTCTTGGGCAGAATCTTGAAGGTGGCCCTTGCTCATTTTGAAATTACCCTGGGAGCCGGTAAAAACACAAAGAAGGTGAGGGCAGGGCCGAGTGTCAGCATTTAATACGCTTGCCTTTGATTTACTGGCATACCAACCACCATTTGAGAAGTGCTGGCTTAAGGCTTTCTTCCTCCTGGTCTTAGGAAAGGCTTCAACAATGAAAGCAAGTGGTTTGGATTATGCAGGAGAGGTGGGGAGAAAGGAAGTGAAATATCCCCTACTAGAATCCTTTTACAGATTTTTCACTTTCTTTCTTTTTAAAGCTTACTTGAAGCTCACAGCATTTATATTGAGTCAGGGCAGCGCAGTGTTAAGTTTCATAACTAATTAGATTGTAATGACTTAGCTCTGTTTAGAGTGAATTAGTATGTAACATCTAAACTATTATACAAATAGCTGGAATAAAATATGCTTGTATGGGTCGTAAGATTAAAAAAGAAGCCTTAATTAGGTTTCTTTAGCGTGGACTACTGAGTGAGCAGAGATCGCGGTACTAGTCACAACATGAAAAAATAATAGGAAAAAGGATTTTAAATCCTCGATGATGCAAATTTTGGCCGTGTTTGCAGCAGCTAGCGAGCAAACAAGGGTAGCTAAGCATCGAGGAGTTAGCAACAGAAGGCAGTCATTCTCCAGAGATCACCAGGGCCGAAAGCTGCCCTGTGGAGGAGGGCCAGTGGGAGCCGAGGCTTTGAGGCAGGACCAGAGGAAGGGAGGTTCCCTGGCTTCTGCCTTCAGGCCTTGGCCAGTGATTTCCATTGGTAGAACCCAGCTAGGGAGCCAAATGATGCTCTCTGCAGGCTCATCCTCCCCAGAATAGCAGAGTGGAGGGTACAGCATGGGAGAGCCGATGGAGGAGAGCTAGGAGATTAATTAGAACCCCTGGGAATTTGTAGCATTCTCTCGGTGAACTTTAAATAACTCGTTAGCATTGTGATACATCTGTGAAATGCTTGGGACTACTTGTATATGATGTAATGAAGATGACTTATCCAGTTATTTAATAAGACATCTATCTATCTACCATCATCAATCTGTATTATCCTAAAAGGAACATAATCTACATCTTTTAAAATATTTTATTAACATGTCATTATGGCTTTTTATGTCTGTTACATAATTTTCATTACTATGCCTTTTTTTTTTTTTTTTTTTTTTTTTTTTTTTGGTATTCTCTGTTTAGTTGAATAAAAGGGTTTCAGTTAAAAAACAAACAAACAAGCCCCAAACCCAAACTTTTAAATAACAAATTATTTGCAAGCAAAATCCTTTGCATTCTGAAGCTTATATTTTTATTTACCTGGTCAGGTCAGTGTTTGTTTGAGGCAGGGTTTCAGTGTGTGAAGTGGGCTGTCCTGGAATGCCCAGAGTTTCTTCCTTTGTGTGGAGATTACAGGTGTGAACTGGCTTTACCTGGCTTTTTTTCTACTCGGGGTGCTTACTCCAGCCTCACCAGGGAGTCTTACCTTTGCCTGTCCTGGAGATCAAAACCAGGGCCCTTGTTAAGTGAAACTGCCGCCCCAGTCAATCTTAATTCTGGAAAAAATGGTTACTTTGGACACCTGGATGGAGGGTACTGGAGAAAGTCTCTCTCTTCTTACAGAGGCACAAAAGGCTCTTAGGATACAGGTAATAACACTTCCTCCAAATAGCAGGTGACTCACAGCTTCTTGAGGGATCTTCTGGAACAGCAAGAAGTTTTCAGAAAAGGAAGAGTCACTGCATTAGATACTTCTCATGCTGCTAGGACAGGACACTGGATAGAAGCAACTTCAGGGACAGGGTTCTTGGTGGCTCACAGTTTGAGGGAGACGTTCCATCGTGAGGAAGGTGTGGTGGGTGGCCTGAGGCAGCTGGTCGTGGTGTTTCTATAGTCAGGAAGCAGAGGGATGAGTGTTGGTCCTCAGCTGGCTTCTTCCATTTACCCTTTAAGTTCTGCTCGAGACCCTTTCTGCCCTACTCAAGGTGGGTTTCCCTCCTCTGGTAAACCCTTTGGAAATGTTTCCACAGACACATTCAGTAGTGTGTCTCCTAGGTGGATTTATATGTACAAAGTGGGCTTACGAATTTATAAATGAACAAGCTTTCCTTCACGTTTATGTGTTTATCTGCGTTTATTTCTGGCTCTAAGGAGCCAGACAGTTGTAAGCTACCATGTGGGTGCTGGGAACCAACCCTTGTTCTTTGGGAGGACAGCCCGATTCTTAACCACCAAGCCATCTCTCTAGCTCCCCGTTTAGTCATGGTTAATGAAAGTTGGCCATGCTGCCTAGTATTGAGAACTTAATCAGCTGGCTATGGAAAATATGCATAAATTACCAATGCAAATGCAAATAAAGGGCACCTCTGATGGAATTCCGGAGCTGAGGTTTGTAAAAAGAATGTTTGTTTTGTTTTGTTTTTGTTTGCTTGTTTCCTGCAGTCAGTGTGATCAAAATGAGTAGGTTTGGAATCAGTTACATTAGCACTGCTCTCTGGAATTGTATATCTCTTTGAAAGGTTTTTTTAATTTAATTTAATTTTATTATTTTAAAGAGGTGACAGAGTAACAAAGTCTAAAAGTCTGTTTTATTTAAAAAAATTTTATTTAAAAATAATTTGCCCTTATTTTGTTTGTGTGTGGAGTGTGTGCAAGTGTACCAGTGTGTGTGTGTGTGTGTGTGTGTGTGTGTGTGTGAGTCTAACAGCAGACACGATTACTAGTGAAACAGCCTTGTAGACCCATAGTGTTTGTCTGGATTCCTATTTCCAAGGAGAGAATTGGTGGTGTTGATTTACAAACAGCTCTTTGAGCTTCCCTGACTTAAGGACTGAGTTTAGAAAGAACTTTTCTTCTCTCCGTTATTATTTATTTATAAAATCAGATGAGTGTTTGCGTTTTTGGCTTGTGGGCACAGTTTTCTATCTGCTATCCTTCGGGGCTATGTATTTGGCAAAGGAACAAAGACGATGTGTGTGCTGGTGAGGGCTCTATGTGCTCCTGTGCTTTTCCTGCTCATATTTGGTCTTGGAGGCTTGAAGAACAAGATAACCCAGCTGTCTGTTACAGTGGTGCTCAGATTCCAAACAAAACCGGGGCTTGTGCTGGCCACGGAGCCGACAGAGGAAACAGATAAGCAAAAAGCACAAAATCAATCACCATTTATCCAAGTGGCTAATTGAGGAAGCTAATATTATCTTAAGAAAGATTATTCTGTTGGGGAGGAAGAATGTGGAGATGGGAAATGAATGAGTTTGACCTTATGACTAGACAACACACAAATATTTTCAAATAGAAAATGTTTATTTCAACCAGAACTTGATATTCCATTTGGTAATACATTCTAATCTCCCCCCTCCCTTTCCTCCCTTCCTCCCTCCTCCCTTCCTTCCTCCCTCCCTCCCTCCTCCCTTCCTCCCTCCCTCCTCCCTTCCTCCCTTCCTCCTCCCTTCCTTCCTCCCTCCTTCCCTCCCTTCTTCTATCCTCTTCCTTCCCTCCCTCCCTTGCTCCCTCTCCTTTCTTCTGTTTCAGAAAGGAAGGCTACGTAGATTAGGAATTTAGAAATGAACTGGTATTTGGCAGTTTTAATGAGCTGTTGGAAATAGAGGCCGTCCAGTGGCGGCATTCGCGATGTAGCCTGGGAAGGCAGGCCGCTCTTTACTCAAGGCGTGCTTCTGGATCTGATCCAGAATGCATGGACTTCGGTCTTGTTCTTTAGATCTTGTCTCCTTGGTATGTAATATTGAAATGGACTAACATGCACTTTTGAAACAGAACACAAGCTTTATTACTGACCCAAATGGAAGACTGTTAGGCTCCTGGGTCAGCTTCAGGCTGTCTGGTCAGCATGACTACACACTGCCAAGTGTCTGTCAGTGTGCTCAGTGACCATGATCATGAGTCCTGTGGCTGCTACCCACTCTCCAATCCAAGGTCTCTCTTTGGTACCCATGTACCTGTTGGATCTGGAATTTCCCTCCGGTTTCCATTGCCTCCCAGCCCCAGCCTACACTGCCACATGGTAAGATAAGGAAGACCTGCTGCACAGAAATGGAGCCATTCCTCTCGAGAATTGCTTTTATACACGTACACCGAGGTATCTCATTGAAGCGATGGTTTTCTTCCTGTGTATAAATGGACTGATTTCTAATATTTGCCACTCTGAGGGGCCTCTCACTTATGCCAGGGCCCAGTGGGGCTGACAGAATGGTTCTGCCGAGTGGGGAGAGGTTCTTGCTGTGTGCTGCAGTGACCTGAGTAAGCCCTGGGACCTGCGTGAAGCTGGAAGGAGAGAACTGTCTCACCGAGGACCCTCTGACTTGCACAGAAGCAGCTGGCACCTCAGCTCCCCTCCCCACATGGTCCCTTCTTAAAAGGGGACTCAGGAGGGAGTTGTTGTGTAAGGGGAAGAATCGGCTTGAAAACAAGTCATTGTTTTTTAGACTATCCTAGTAAAGTCTGTTTTTCACACTTTATTTTTGTATAATCATAGTTCTAGCTGTGCATACATTCGGTTTGAATGTGTCAAAATGGAATGTGGTCTCATTTCACATCTCATGTTACCAGTAAAGAATGGTTGGATGGTAGTTTTGCTCAAGTGTCATTTGCTGATTATACACTAAGGTGTATTTCAGTAGGTTTAGCTATAGTAAGAACCCCTTTTAAGCATTAGTTTGAGCTTCAGCATATAGCACAGTACTTTATAAAGTTTCTGAGTTTTGGGCCCACAAGATGGCTTCACAGGTTAAAGAAAACCTGGCAACATGAGTTTGTTTCCTTTGGATTCCACTTGAAAGAATAGGCTCCCAGTAGTTGCCCTCTGACCTCCATATGTTTAAGATGTCACACCCCCCCCCAATATGTTAAATAGGCCAGGCGAGGTGGTGCTTGCCTTTAATCTCAGAACCCAGGAGGCAGAGGTAGGTGGACATCTGGGAGTTCAAGGTCAGCTTCATCTACACAGTGAGTTCTTGGATAGCTAGAATTACATAGTAGAGACACCCTGTCTAAATAATAATAATAACAATAACAATACCAAAACCAACGAAACCCAAACCAAATAATAAGCAAAGCAAAAGTTTTAGAAAATTCATGATGTATAGAGTGGCTAAAGCCATTGTTTCCCATGTCTGAAATGAATTTTTCTTAGAATGGATAAATCTTAGAAGATAATTTATTCAAAGTTATGAAGTTGAAAAGCAAATAAACTGTTGTCTGGAACACACTTTCATGTGGTTGTGGGTAGAATATTGTCTGTCCCTAATATCATGCTAACGAGGCCTTGATCCCAGATTCACTGCAGCCTGTATTCTGCCCTGAACACTTCACAATGCCTACTCTGTACGCTGCCAATGAATGGGTCCAATGGCCCCGTTTGACTATGCTTCCCTCTGCCCTCTTGCTGGCCTCCGACTGTTGGTTTTTCCTCCCCATGCCCCATTGCCACACATTGTCTCAGTGGTCTGTACTTGGCACTTGGTTCTCTCACCGTCTTATGGTCGTCAGGTCAGCACCATTGTTCAAACTCTCACCTCTACGTACAGTTTTCCAGGATTTATTTCAGCATCATCTTGCCAGCGAAGCTGATGTGTTCTTAAAGCTTCCCACATTCCTTCCAGATTTCTCTTCTGTCTCTTACATGGCACCTCTCCTGTGGCAGAGCCCCTGTTCAGAACTTCCCAGCATCACTTGGTAGCTTTCGAGGGGCACCCAGCACTGCTCTGCCTCTGGAAAATCCGCCTTGGCTTCCACTCCTGCTCATCTGAGTGCTGGCATCACGGCTTTCCCTTCCAGACATGTCTTCCCCTGTTGGCTCCTTCTCTGTGTCTTATCCTTAGAGGGTCTACATCTAGGTGGACCCGATGCTGTCTCCAGCCCTGTAGGGAGCCCCAGTGGCTGCTCATTAACGTTCGTCACAATCCAAACTCTTGCTGGAGGGATTTGGGTCTTTGGGATGGCTAATCTTGGTCGTCAGTTTGACACATCTGGGAGGAAGGAACCTCAGCTGGTTAACTGCCCATCAGATTTGCTAATAGATGTGGGAGCGCCTAACCCACTGTGGGCAGTATCATCCCTGAACATGTGATGGACTCTAAGAAAGGCAGCTGAAGGTGAACCTGGGAGAAGCTCGGTAAGCAGCGTTCCCCTGTGGTCTCGGCTTTAAGGTCCTGGTGGTCTGTGATCCTACACTGACATGAACACAATGACTCTACCAAGTTGCTTTGGGTCATGTCATTCCAGCGACAGAAAGCAAACTGGAACAGGCTTCAAACCCTCTTTATTTCTCTGTGACACCCCTGCCTGTGTATGGTCTAGCCCTCTGCCATGGACCTATTCCCCAGACTTGTTATCGCTCCATTCTTACTCGGACTGATCCTTTGTTTGGAATGAGTCAGTCTTATCCATCTCTTAGGATTTGCTTGAATTGACTCTTTCAAAGTAGCCTTTTGAATTAGCTTCGTGTGCAAGGCCACGGTTAAATCCCCAGTATTTGAACGCCACCCCAATATCCTTTAAAAGTTTACATTTATATTAAAACTATATTATAGCATCAATATCAATTGTTATTATAACATATCTCCAATCACTCGCACTCTTCCTAAAAGCCTTTTCTTCTCTTACAAAATCATCGAGACTGTCATAAAGATTGCAGGCTGTCTGTAGTATTTACTGTATCAGAAGTTAAAGAAAATTTTAAATTATTTAATGTGCTAAACTATAGGTTGTTGCAGTAAATATTAAATAGTGATTCTGTTGCTATTATCCCCGTGGTCTCACTCCGAGGGAGCTGCTCCAGTGTGGAGCTGAGCACACAGACCCTGTCACATGATCCACAAGCCACCCTCTCCATGAGGTTCCCTTCCCTGGTGATTCACTCCGCCCACCCTGTTGCTTCTGTCCCGGGTGGACACCCCGGTGTGTTTCTTTCTTCCAGTGCCCGGTAGCTTATCAAGCAGATTTATATATTAAAGTCTCAATCTACAAACCCTCTACACAATAACCTTACAACCAGTGGAAAAAGATACAAACTGCTCTTCTATATGAGATTAAAAGATCCAAGGAAACCCTTAGAAACAATAGTAACAACCTCCTCAATCTAGAGAGGCACTGAGAGAAACACACATCTACCTCTATCTTTGTTCCTCCTGAATCTCCTTTTTCTCCTCTTCTCCCCCTCTTCCATCTTCCCAGACCTTCCCCCCCATCTCTCTCATGTCCAATCATGTATCGCCTTAACATAAATCTACAATAGATAATAGAGTATATTGATGGAAATAGCATGACTTCGAAGACATTGAGGAGATGGCATCGTTTTCAACCTCGGCAAGCCTTTCTACTCGTTTAAGAGAGGCCAGCTAGGTGTCACACACACTCAGACTACTACTACAATCAGCACGAGGATTCAGTAGATGTACATTGCAGCATATGCACATTTCTGGGAAGGGAAGGGAAGTGTCTGAGTCTTCACATAACTGTTTTCTTTTTAATCCTTCACCAAAACCTAGCAAGTGCTAGAGCTTGGTCTGTTCCAAGAGGGGCTCACGCAGGCAGCAGTGAGGCTCCGTGTCTGGCACAGGGCTACCCATCAGGCTTTTTAGCACTCTGTATGCCCTGTTCCCATAGGCTGATTGCATTGTGGATGGTCATCTGGGAACAGGAGGTCATACTGCACTCTATAGATTTTCTCAAGTTGTGTTGCATGAAAAATTGCTGTTTCACCTTCAGGGATACCTGACTTCTCTCAGTGCCGGGAAATACAGTGACACGCTTTACTCAGAACAAAGGCAGGAAGGTGAAGGAGCTCTAAGTCTGCCAGGTCAAAACATGCGCATTCTTCAATACAGGTGTGCCTCGGCAGAATAGTAGACACAGGTCAGGATATGACACCACGGGCTTTTACTGCTTCACCAAGGTCATTCTTAACACGGGGTGTATCTGATTTTTTTTCTCCAAGTGCCAACCGCTGTTACAGTTCGGTGTCACTGCCTTGACAACAGCTCCAGCAGTTTTAGCGACTACAGGTAAAACTACATTATTTCAGAGGGAACCACAGGGAAGGACGCCGGTGTCCTGTTGGTATTATGAGAACGGTTTGACTCTGCTGACTTGAGGGTACCTCCTCAACTGGATCCCTGCTCTAGGCCATTGTCCGAGCAAAATGTTGTGCTCAGAATTCTTAAAGGCCAACAACAGTGGAATCGCACCTTGCCCAGCGTTTACTTCAGTTCCTCCTGAGAGATAGAAGCCAAAAGCTTAGGCTTGATGAGGACCTGGCCCAGAGACGGAGACTCTCACACAAACACAACCTCAGAGTTCATTTGTTTCCTATAAGAATTGTGCACTTAAAATATTTTGAGGCAAATAGTTGTTGTGGGAGGGTCACCTCTATAATCTCAGTACTTAGGAGGCTTAGGCTGGAGGATTGTTGTGAGTTCAAGGACAGCCTGGGCTATCTTAAAAACAACACTGGAAGAAGTTTAGAGGTAAATTCTGACTTTTTTTTTTTTTTTTAATGAGGGCGTAACAGACTTTCTTCTTGTATTGTAAGTGGATGGTGTTCAGTCCCTTATGGGAAAGGCCTTGACCTCTTTTATCTAGAACTCGAGGAGTAATGTCAACCATCTAGTTGGTGTGAATAGCTTGCTGCCATCAGGTGAAAGATTGAGAAACTGATGGCTGGATGCTGAAGTCATAACCTTTATTTTTCGAAACATCAGTATATACCCTAGGAAAATCAAGCATCAGCAACTGGGCATTTAAGAGATGCATATGACTATACATAAAAGTGACAAGAATTACTTTTGATGTTGGATATTTAACCCAGGGACTCACCAGGGCTGAGCATTCTATTACCCCCACCCTTGACTGAGTGTTTTTAAGGAAGAACTTTCTTTTTGAAGATTTATTTTTATTTGTGTGTGTGTGTGTGTGTGTGTGTGTGTGTGTGTGTGAGCGTGAGTATGCTTGGAGCTTGTATGCCTATGGAGATCAGAAGAGGTCACAGGATTCCTTGGAGATGGAGTCACGGGCAGTTAGGAACTGATGTGGGTGCTGGGAATTGATCCTATCTTGTGCAGGTGTCCGGAGCTGCTGTGAGTTCCAGAGACCAATCACCACAGCTCCCCTTTCTTTATAGCTACTTTTGTTTCTCATGGATTCATTTAAATTAAATCTTAGCTATCATAAAATTTCATTATTCAGAAACATTTTTTCCTTAGGAGAGGCTCCGTAAAACTTTTTTCCTAGCTCCTCCCCTTCCTTTAAGCTGTCCTGTGTTGTACTGTTAGCTGTTGATTCTCTACGACTTGGTGCTTCCGTTCAAAATGATTGTTGTAATACCCACTTCATGCTCTTGAAATTAGTGGTCAGTAAAAGCTGCATGTGTATTTTATGTGTATCTATATATACATATGCTTGTGTATAATCCTAAAAATTAATCAAGCATAAAAAGAAGTTATACATATTATTTAATTTTAATAATTAAAGTGTAAACTGACATGTTTTAGTATAGGAAGGCTCAGGCACACCTGTGCTGCCAGGCACAATAAAATAATCTGATGCTACATATTATGCGGAGTGATCATAAACACGGCCTCTTTGAATTAGAGAGCTGGAGAAGTGTGTCAAACACTGTGACGAACACTGCCTTGTAACACGGCTTTTCCAACGTGACAAACACCTTCTGGTAAGGTCATAGATCAACTGAAGTTTTCTTTCAGCACACGTGGACTGCATTGCTGGGAGAGCAGTGAGCATTGAAGTAGTGTTAGGATGTGATGCACATCAACAGGTAAGACTGGAGGTCAACTTTTCATCTCCTGTCCCTGAATCACGGTATCAGAGCACCTTGAACGTTTGATAATAAACAGTGAGTTCTGTGTGCTCCCTCAGTTTGGCACGCTTGCTCATTCGCTTTGGCTAAAATCTTTGTATCGAGGTTTCTTCCTCAGTTCGTTGTGTGCTGTTTGTTGTCTTGCTTGCACCCCAAACTGGCCTCAAACTCACTATGTCACCAGAGCTAGCCTTGTGTTCTGATTGTATTAGTCGGGGTTCTCTAGAGTCACAGAACTTATGGTCTCCAACTGAAGGTGTGCCCCAGATTTACTACCACGCCTGGATCTGGGACTTGCTTTCTTCCAGATGACCTTGAGCTCTGAGATCTTTTCCTTAGTGTCCTAAGATTCATAGCCTCTATGCCTCAAGGTCAGGATTACAGGTGAGCCTCCCAATTCTGGATTGTGGTTCCTTCCAGATATGGTCAAGTTGACAACCAGGAAGAGCCACTATACTGATTTCCTCCATCTGCCATGCACCGCCGTATTCAACCAAATGTTACAATGTCTTCAAGGAAGACATTGAAGCTTTAATATTGAGTGGAAACATAAAAAAAAAAAAGAATGAAATAGCAACAGATGTCTTACCAATTCTGACATAAAAGAGAAACTATTCGAAGTATATAGTTTGGGGCTAGTGGTGTGGTTCAGTGGTTAAGAGTACTTGCTGCTCTTGCACAGGACCTGGGTCTGATTCTGGAACATCATCCATGTACTGGCCCATAACTACCCCATAACCCAAGTTCCAGGGATCCACGTGCGTGCAAGTAAAACATACACATACATAAACTAAACTGAATAAAGATGAATGACTTTACTAGTATGTAGTTCATTTTTAATGCCTAGCATTTGTTTTAGACGATCTCAGAGTTCACCCTGGTAAGAATACGCAGCATCAGTTGGGAGATGTAAGAGGGATGCACAGAATCATGCCTGAAAGCAAAACCTCACTGGAAAGAGTAACGTGATTTGCAAGTTCCACCCCTAAATGACTGATGGAATCTTTTTTATCTAAAAGAGTGAATTTACTCGCTCATCCATGTTCTTGTCAGCATATATGCTGCAAAACTACAGCCAGATTGCTGCTCTTTGTTGCTGTTTCTTTCTGAGGCAGGGCCATGTTCATTACCCCAGGCCGGCCTAGAACTTTCTATGGAGATTGGGTTGGCCAGGCCAGAGATCCAGCTGCTCCTGCCTACCATGTATTGGAAATAAGGCATTGCATCACCATGCCAACCTTAAAAAAAAAAAAAAAAAAAAGCAACTTTTAGCTTTACAATGTATCATTTAACTGATGTGGTCTAGGTGGCTTTGAACTTGAATATGGAACATTCTCTTTATTTTAAAAAGTAGAACATCATCTATGTACTAGCTATGTATTTTATAGCTATATAAATCAATTTTAGTCTGTCAAAGAACTGACTTTGGGAACAAGCAAAGGGTAAAAGCTAATGGTGACTATACAATATATGAGCTACTTTGCAATAGATTGTCATAAACGCTATAGAGTGATATATTCAAAGACATAGATAAATAATTTTCTCCTATTTCGGGCTGACAAAGGTTTATGTATTTTTGTTTGTATTTCACAATTTATCTTCTAAAGTATCCCCATACCTTGCATTTTATAAACATTTTTTGATAGCTGTTGATAGTTTAATGGAAAGATGGCTGGTTTTGATTGTTTTAACTTTCCTGATTATTTGATGTCAAGCTAACAAGTCTGCTGAGTCTTGATGCATGGTAGGGGCATAGATGGCACTCCGTAGGAGATAAATGGAAGCAAGGCGTGGGGGTGCCGCATAACTCTAACCTGTGCTCTTGGGAGGCAGAGACAGGCGTATCTATGAGTTCCAGGCCACCTTGAGCTACACAGTGCTTTCCTGTCTCAGAAAACAAAACAAACAAACGGTAAAAAAACCAAACCCAAACTCAACCCAACCCCAAACAAACAAAAGACTGCCAACCCCCAATACCAAAAACCAAAAGCCAAAAAACCCTCAAAAGCCCACTCCCCAAAAAAATCCCGAAAACAAACAAACAAAAAACCCCAATCAAATAAAAAGAAGTCAATGTAGATGTGAAATTACAAAGCATGTGCATTTAAATTAGCGGTGTTTCCCCTTACAGACAGTTCTTAATGGAAGAATTCTTTTAGTGGGGCCTACACTCATCAGTTTGTCTGGTGTGCTGAGAGTATCATGTTGCTCTGTGTCTCATCTATACGACACACTTCCTTGGCACCTTTTAGATAGGTTCAAATAGCTGTTTGAACCCATGACAGACCCTTTCTCCAGATGTTTTGTATCTTTCAACTTAAAGTTAAAATTCCAAAACCGTGTTTATTGTTTGCTTTCAATGAAATTGTCCCAATATTTTGCATGATTGACACAGTAAGTGGCATTTAGCACCGTGGCTATTGTGACTGTTAAGTTTGTCAACTAGACAGGACTGGGAAATCACCGTGGAGACAAGCCTCTGGCTTGCTCCTGTGGGATTATCTAGATTATGGTAATGTGGCTGGGAAGACACGCCTTTCCATGAGTTGGGGTCCTGCATGAATAAATGGAAAAAATGGGCTGAGGACAAGGGATCATCTCTCTTTGCTTCCTGATTGTGGTTGCCATGCGACCAGCTGCCTCAAACCTCTGTGAATTCCCCATCTAGATGGACCCTCAAACTGTGAGCCCAGATAAGCTCCCCTTCTTTCCTTAAGTTACTTTCGTCAGGTTTTTTTGTCCTACTAACAAAGAAAGTAAGCAGTCCAGGCGTGTTTGAGGTGCAGCTGGCCAGCATGTGATGCACTTGCCATTTCTGGTCTGTTTGGTTTTCTTTTTGATAACAGAATATGTAAATTGAAATGAAGAGATAAATAAAAGGATTTGACAAAGGAACCTACTAAAGTGTGTCATTTCTGATCCAAGAAGTTGATGCGTGAGCCTCAAGGGAAGGACTGTCTTTGAACTTGGGATGTATTCTTCAGAGATATATATCCTTCAGAGCTATAAGGCCATTCTTTGTAATTAAGATTGAAGGGAAAATAGCAGACAAAGATCCTGAACAGTGACAAATGATAACAGACCTGTCATTTTATCACTCGGGATTCAGGAACAGAAGGATCATAAGCTGTAGGCAAACACATATACTTGTGCACCACACACACACACACACACACACACACACACTCTAAAAAGTAAATAAATAAATCTTGTAAAAGACTCTCATCAACTAACCATCCACCCTCCCTAGCTCCCCATTTGAATAAGAGAACACCAAGTCGTTTTTCCTGCAGTATAAACGAGAATTTGGAGAGACTTTCCAAACAATCACTGTATGGATGCGAGCACAATGTTAATTCTAACATTTCTGCTCTTGTAGGCAGGGGACAGTTGCTGGGTTGCCATGCCAACACTATAGGCTGACTCAACCCCAGTTCTCCAAAGATGAGAACTTCCATGCTAGCCCTTTCTTACATGTCCTCTTGTAATTCCAGCCTGTGGGGCCGTTGCTTCCCTCCCCACCTCCTTCCTGCTCTGCTCCCTGCTCTTGCCTTTGCTGGTGTCACTGCGAGGAACCTGTGCATGGCACCGGAGAGTTCCGCCACATGCTCCAGCTTTGCAGTGCTGGTGGTGCCACCGGGAACATCTGTGCCAGTCAGCGCTCTGTCCTTTACTGTAATTTAAGCTCTTAGAACCGCAAACTGCTTGTCAAGTATTAGGAAAACTATTGGTGGCCAGGATGTTTAAAAAAAACCCCAAACCCTCAGGTTTTGTAGATAACTTATATTCCAGCCCTTATCACTTGTTTCTCTACCTCTGAAATTGTAAATTCAAATGATCTCCTTGATCCAACACACCTAAGGAATGTAACAAACCTTTAATAACTGTTAATTACCAAAACATGTCGTATGCTAGAAGTGTTAAAGAGACCATATTTCACGTTGGAAATGAAAGGATTATTAAAATTACTCATATGGTACGCCCAGATCAAAACATTAGAATAGATGCTTACCCTAGCAATGTGGCCTAGAATGGTCTTGAACTTGTGACTCCACTGTCTACAGAGCTAGGATTACAGCCATGTGCCACCAGACCTGATTTCTGCCATTTCTCCCCCACACCTCTTCTCTTTTGTCTGGGGGCTACATAGACCTGCTTGGCTTAGAACCTGCAGTGTAAATCAGGATGGCATCAAACTCACAGAGATCTCCCTATTTCTGTCTTCCAAAATCTGGGGTTAAAGGTGTGAGCCACCATGCTTGGATCACTCTGCTACTGTTCTAAATTTTAAATGTCATTTTACTTTTACACTTTCCTTATTTGGTTTTACACACAAAGGGTTTGCCTGTATATATATATATCTATGTGTACCACATGCACGACTAGGGCCACAGAGGTTGCAGCTATGGTTGTGAACTACTATGTGGGTGCTGGGAACTAAACCCAGGTCCAAGAACCTGAAGTGTTCTTAACTGCCGAGCCACCTCCCTGTCTCTGCTATTTTCATCTGGAGCTCCTGATGTGACTTCAGCTTTTTTTAAAACACTTCTTATAAGTTCTTTATGTCTGACCTATAGATATGGGCCACTTGACCATTGGTGAACATATATAGTCAGACTTGACCCTACATAACGAATACATTTTAAATGATTTAAGCAGATCAAAGTGACATCAGTTAACTAATTAAGTGTATGTATGTGTGCATGCATGAGTGTCATGGTGCAGTGGTGGAGCTCAGAGGATAAATTGCAGGAGTCAGTTCCCTCTATGAAAGTCTTGAGGGTGAGCTCAGGTCAGTAGGTTTCACAAAGCGTCTTTACCTACTGGTCTCACATTTTAGAATTCTTATTCACATATTTGTTGGTGGAAATTATTATTTTTCTTGTATCAGTAACTTCATTGAGATAAACTCACTATGCAGCTATAAAGAAAATCTCCATTTTGTCTGCTTAGATCTTTACGTAAAGAAGCGTTTTGTTTTAAGGTGTTCCGAACCTCACCAGTGAGTACTTAGTACGTCCTGCTCTGTGAGAAGTGCTGGCCAGGAAGTGACTAAAGCAAGATCACGTGGCAGAGCTCAGCCCCAATCCAGATAGACTGGAAACTGAATCACGTTTTCCCATAACGTGAGGAAAATCAGTTCTGAAGGAATGGTGGGGTGCAGTCATCTGTGGATGGGTGGAGTTACACTTGTTTTTTCAGTAGGCTCGCGCGTGTGCCAGAGAGAGAGAGAGAGAGAGAGAGAGAGAGAGAGAGAGAGAGAGAGACAGAGAGAGAGAGACAGAGAGAGAGAGAGAGAGAGAGAGAGAGAGAGAGAGAGAGAGAGAGAGAGAGAGAATGAATATCAAGTGATTTTCTGCTCAATTGCATTGTTTTTTCATACCAAGCAGGCACCAGGACATCATGGATTTTAAAGGGCCAATGCTGTAGTGGATCTTTAAAGAAGTGCTAGAAGTCTGTGTCGTTGGTTTGGCTGGTGCTGTAGCCCAGGACCTTCTGGGTGCTGTAGCCCAGGATCTTCTGAGTGCTGTTCATGGCTATACTACTGGGCTGTTCTAGTCCCAAAGTACTAAAATACTAAGCATGAACTGTGTTTGTGATCTTGTAACTTAAGGTTGTAAAAATCCCATCTTGTAAGGTTGGATTTTGAAATAGATTTACTGAATGTTTTAAAGATTTATTTATTTTTTTTACTTACGTGTATGTTCAAATGTCTACATAAATCTATGAGGCTTAGATGAGGCTGTCACATCCCCAGAACTGGAGTTACAGGAAGTCACAAGTTGCCATGTAGGTTCTGGGGACTTAACTTGGGTCATCTGCAAAAGCAGTAAGTGTTTAATTACTGAGCCATGACTATGAGTTTTAAAAATCTTCAAATCAACCCCACAAAGTAAGAAGGACCACAGTAGTCCCCTTCTTTTGAGTGGTAAACATTTCAGGATCCCAAAGGAATACCTGAAACTATATAAACAAGCCCCATATAACCAAAAAGAAGTGAATATCTGTGGCCGATGAGATAGCTCAGCGGGTCCTGATGTTGCTGCCAAGACTGACAACTGAGTTTCATTTTGGGATCCACATGTTGGAAGAGGAGAACTGAACATTGTCCTCTGACCTCCCTGTTCTTGTCATGGCCTGTGTGCCCACACACAGGCACATTTCCTGTTCTGAGTGGTTTTTATGTCAGCTTCATGCAAGCTAGAGTCATTTTGGAAGAGGGAACCCCACTTAAAACAATGCCACCAGGTTGGCCTGTGGCCCATAACCTTGATTGACTTGGGAGTCCTCCCCCTGAGCTTGTGGTCCGGGTGTAATAAGAAAGCAGGCTGAGGGAAGCCATGAGAGAAGACGCCAGTAAGCAGCATCACTCTGGTCTCAGCTTTAGTTTCTGCCTCTAGGTTCTTGAATTGAGCTCCTGCCCTGACTTCACATGAACGATGGACTAGAAACTGTAAAATGAAACAAATCCTTTCCTCTCTAAAGTTGCTTTTTATCACATTTTAGCATAGCGATTCATCACAGTAATAGAAATCCCAACCAACAGACACACACATATACACACACCGCAGAGAGAGAGAGAGGGAGAGGGAGAGGGAGAGAGGGAGAGAGGGAGAGAGGGAGAGAGGGAGAGAGGGAGAGGGAGAGAGAGAGAGAGAGAGAATGAAAATAGTTTAATAAAAAAAGAATATTTAGTATTTTTATGTAGAGATAACCAATGGTTTTTGTAAGGCCTTAAAAATGAAATGCATTTCATCTTGTAGTCTCATATTTACTCTTATGTAAAGAAGAGATATTAAGATATTATTTTTATAATGTTTCTAGAACACCTTCCATAGCTATATTTACTCATTACTCCCTAACTATGCAGCTGAGAATATAGCTGTAGCTCAAAGCAAATATGTTTTTGCTGAGAAGTTATCTATCTCTTATCTCTCACAAGTAATATACTTAATTTTTACATAATGAAAATGGTTATGAATTTTGAATTTCCCACATTAAACAAATTTGAAAACGTACTATTTGCCTCTCAAATAGGATTTGAGAGCAAATTTATATGTAATAGTAGCTCTTTACAAATTCAAATAATTCTAATTTTTAACGGGCTCCCATAAACAAACGTTTGAATATCTTTCATTTTTGACATTTTCCCCATGCTTTCTTAAAACCTTTTAAAACATCTATTCATTTACTTATCTATTTATGGGCATCCGCATGCAGTGTGTGTATGTGGAGTCAAAGGATAACTTGGGGGAGTTGACTGTTTTCTTTCATTCTGTGAGTCCTGGGGCTTCACCTCAACTCCTCGGGCCTGGCAGGAAGTGCCTTTTCTTGATGAACCATCCCTGCAGCCTCCACTCCTTTCTTTATTGATAATTGTCTTTGATAATTTCACACACACACACACACACACACACACACACACACACACACACACACACACACACACACACATCCCTTGTCCCTCTCCACCTTTTTTCCATCCTGATGCTTCCCTTTTTAGTTTATGTTTGCTTGTTTTATTTTTGCTTTATGGCTTGGCTCCTTGGGTTTTAGCCAGGCTCACTTGTTTAAGCATAGGTGTGAAGGTACAAGAGCAACTCCCTAGTGGCCACACCACTCAAGGCAGGGGACGATTTCCTTCGTTCTAGCGCACGGCCCTTTGCTCCTGTGGACCTGCTTGGGCTTCCGGAGCCTCTCCCTGTGACTGAATATCTACTGGCTTCTTGTGCGACTGCAGCGGTTAAGAGGCAGTGCCCTGTGTGTAAGGCAGCTTCCACAGCCTTCCCAGTGTTCGGGCTTTTCTGTTCTCTCTGCCCCGTCTTCCTTGAGCCTTGGAAGGGGGTGATCTGGGTGCACTCAGCAGTCCTTTCTTCGCTGGACCCTTGAGCAGCCAGGAGTCTCTGTGTGGCCTCGATAACCTTGTGTCAAAACTCTGCACTCCTAGCAGGTTTATTGTCGTGTGCAAGGCTAAAGGTGGGAAAGACGAATGCTCACTTCTCTCCCTGAGCCGCCTGTATAGCAGCTTCCAAAAGCATGGTTAGTCAGTGGGGAGACGTTCCGAGCTTAGAATTAGTTACTGACACTCTTAGTCCTCACTGGGTGTCTTCCCTGCTCTGTCAGATAACGGATGTAGTATCTTATGTGACTTTTCATTTTATTTTATTGAAAAAAAAAAAACATAGCTAGCCCTGGCTAGTCTGGAACTTGATTTGTAGGCCAGGATATATTTAAAAGAGATCTGCCTGCCTCCATCTCCTGAGTTCTGGGATTACAGCACTTACTGGGTTCTTAAGTAGTATTTACTATTTTGTGGTGTGTTTTTAAAGAAGATTTCCTTAGGAAAACCAAGGGAATGAATTCTCATAATCTTTTAATCTCTTCCCCCTTTTATGCAATGGTGCTTTAAAAGTGTGGGTAGACTGGGCCGCTATTTGTTTCATACACAGGCTTGTACTTGGGTAGTATTGCTTACACAGGTGACGGAGGCGCCGCTTTTGTATCTCTCGGTCCCATCCCAGCAGACCTGCTGAATATGATCCTCTCGGGATTCAGGCCTGAACTAGCTGTGCAGCCAACGGTAAGGTTAGAGTCTGCTTAGTAACCGGGCCCCAGTTCTTTTGTGTCTAGTAACAGGTGTGGGAGAAAGTGCAGGTCACCTCTGGGTCTCGGGACCACATACACAAGGTGCTGCTGCATTGGCTGCAGTGTGGGGTGCTGGGCTGGCCCTTGTCCCTGGGTGGTTTGTGTGAGCCGAGTTGGCAGATGTCCAGATTGGAAATATACTCTCAGGTTGCAGAGGTACCCAGGCTTGTCTGAGGGCGGCGTATGGGGTAGCAGCGCCCACGTGCTTGCTTGCTGAAAGATTAGTCGCCGTCCCTGAGAGTCCACGGTTTCTCATCGACAGTTGGGGAGCAGGCTGCCAGAGAGAGGTCCGGAAATTTGTAAGCCTTTTCCAATGGGGCCATTCAAATCTTGAGCTTTTCCAGCTATTTGTTTGATATTATGTCATTGTTACTAAGCTTGCAGTCTAACCATTAGTGATGTATTGGAGGAAACATGGTCCAGGTCAGTGCCATAAGTTTTTTTAAAGGAATGGCAGGGCATTTTTAGTTGAGGTGGCTGAGAGAAGTCAGTAACATTTGCAAAGAATTTTTGAATCTCGATATGCAGAACACATACTGTTTAGTATTCACAGAGCACGTAGCTTGTCATTCCGTACTAATCAGTACCTGAGTAATTCCATAGTACTTCCTTTGTCGTCTGTCCTGGTCCTTGTGCCCCTCCCCCACAGCATGAATACTTTGTATCAGCATTTTAGATTTTATTTATTTTATTATGTTTATGTGTAAGAGTGTTTCTACATGTTTGTCTGTGCACCATGTGTGTGTATGGTGCCCATGGAGGTCAGAAGAGGGTGTTTGATCCTTTGGGCCTGGAGATACAGATGGTTGTGAGCTACCAAGTGGGTGTTGAGAACTGAACCCAGGTCCTCTGCGAAGCCGCAAGTGCCCTTAACCGCAGAGGCACTTTGTCTCTGCATCAGCGTTTTAAATGCTGCCATGCACACTGTATAGTGAATTTGTCCTTCCTTCTTCACCCGCTTTTACTTTTGTGCCTTTGGGGCCTAGTGCTTTGCGCTTAGAAAAGATGCTCAGTGAAGTGTCCACCCAGTAAATAATCTTGTCATAAGTTCAGTTGTCATTATGATGTTGGTTTATTTATTTTTAAATGTTTTCTCTGAACATAAATTGTGGACCAGGCTGGGACAGTTAAGGTACAGAGCTGTCCAGCTGGTTGGACTCACTGCAGGCGACTCTCCAGTCCAGATGTAGTGCCGTATGAAACTCTCCCTTTGGATTGTTTCTGCCTCTTTCTCTTAACAGTGTGGTGATGAATGCGCCTGTGCCCTGGCTTCGCCAGCCTACTGGCCCTAAGAGCAAGAGCAACTTAGTGTGTACAGTCATTTGTTTTTTATTACTGTGGCGGGAGAAAGAAGTATTTAATTGTTACAGTTACTATATATATGTATATTATATATCTGTATATAATATCTGTCTGTCTGTCTATCTATCTATCTATCTTTCCTAAGGGGAATATTAGAATTTAATAATAAAGATAGAGAAAGCATAGTTTAGGGGCATATTCTTTACAAAGACATCGTTAGTTCTTTTAAAACAGATTTTATGCTTCCAGGGTTCAAGATAAAGTTGTTTTTGTGATGTTTATGGAGAAACACGTAGTTTCCTTCCCCCCAAGTCATTTTAGTTTAGTTTTAATTAGACTTGTGTAAAGGAATTACCTGAGAAAAGAATTCTTTGCCCCTCAGTTTCCAGAGTCAGATGACTGGAAGGCTAAGACCGTGGGGGACACTCTGAAACATGATAAAACATTGCGTTTAGTAAAATACGGAACAGACATTCATTCCAGTTCAGACGCATGTGCTTTTATAGAAGTACAAGTTTCAAAGCTTTGGGGAAAAGCAACAAACAGTGGATTAGATAGAACTCAGGGACACGGGGGAGCGTGTCTACTTCGGGTTTAAGTATCGCACACTTGTGCCGATAGATTGCAGCATCTTTCTGTTGGTCTGGGATTATCTTGCTTTGTCTCCCTCCTACTTCTGCGTACAAGGTGGCTGCATCGTGTCATAGCTCCCACGAGGCTTTTCTTTTCTCCATCGTCCTTACTAGTGAAAGCAGAAAAGATGAATGTTTCCTCATTTCAGGAATCTCTTCTGCCTGCTGTCCTTTGGTGCATTGCTGCAGGGTTGTGGGCCCTCCTACCCTGTGGCTGGTCTGGCTGGTTCACTTTTCATCCCTGTGCAGTATCCCATCCCAAGATTCACATTACTTCCCTCCTCCCCATTTTCCTTTCAGGCCTTTTTCCAACTGTGCTCCTTTCCTTGGCCCTTATCAGTTATTTTTGTCCTTAGAATTTCTTAAGGTGAAAACAGATTCTCTCTGTTTGGCCAAGAATTCTGCCTTCCTGGATGGCTCTGAAATCCACCCGCTGCAAATGTAAATTTTCACAAGAGAACAAATGTCTTTGATATCCCCAGAGAGCTTTCAAACCACCGTTCTTAGTTTTTTTTTAGCCCTTTCCTAAGGTTTTTATTTGTCTGGCAGTCTCATTGGCCAGCAGGCATAAGGTCTTCTTTTGGTTTTTGTTTTGGTTTTAGGTGGGAAGCATTACATGAATCACATGGTTGGGCTGCTGAACCAGAAAGCCAACTGTACAATTAGGACCTAAAAGGCAGCGTGTGAGGTGGGAACTGCAGCATTCTCCTCTGTCCTCAGGTGACAGCTCATAGGATGGAGTTTTTTTATTGTAGTAATGCAAGGTTTTACAGAGGCGATGGGTAGTTCTTACCTCTCAGATTGGTATTGGGGGATTTTTAAGGAGTCAACCTGTTGATTGCTTTGACAAGGACATCAGGAATCCTCTGCAAACATCCTGTTCATCTCCTTTGATAATTTTTTTAGTTACTCAGTGTTTGTGTAGAGGGGTTAGACCTGTATCATTTAAATAGTAACACGGATACATTACTTTTTCCTTTATTTATGATTCTTGAACGTGTCTCAGTAGAGAGGCAAAAATAGGCTAGGTTTTAGAGATTTCTGCCTCACAGTTAGGAGATGATTAGAAGGTTGGATATACTGTTTGCTAATTGTTGAAGTTTCTGTGTATGGGTATATTGACTGCATGCATGCCAGTGCACCATGTGGGCATGCACTGCCTGAAGAGGATAGAAGATGATATCAGAGCCCGGAACTAGAGATACAGACCATGAGTTACCATATGCGAATGGAACGCTCTAGCCCTTTGTTTTGTTTTCTGTCTGTCTGTCTGTCTGTCTGTCTGCCTGCCTGCCTATCTATCTATCTATCTATCTATCTATCTATCTATCTATCTATCTATCATCCATCTATCTATTCTCTCTCTCTCTCTCTCTCTCTCTCTCTCTCTCTCTCTCTCTCTCTCATGAGATGGGCTCTCACTATGTATTGGTTGTCCTGGTTGTCTGGAATTCACCATGTAGACCAGGCTAGCCTCAAACTCACAAGGGATTCACCTGCCTCTCTTTCTTGAGAGCTGAGATTCTAGGAGTGAGTTGCCACACCTGGCTCTTGTATAAACTTATTCCTCAGAGTTTGTTTTCAAGCTATTCATGGAATGGTCTATTGTGTGATGGCATGAGAAATGTCAATTAGAGAGACTTTATGGGAAGGACTGGCCAGGTGTGGGAAGGGTAGTTAGAAATAACCAGATTTGCACAGGAAGCCAGATAAAAGCAGCTTTCTGTTCTGTCGAATGAAACCAGGCTGGAAAACAAATCAGGCTTTGGGTTGAGGCCGCTGGGTGGCCCAGAGCAGAGAGGGAAATTTGTATCTGAGAAAAGGGGAGAGAGGAGCACATCTACTGGGGAGGACGGCTCCTGCAGTGGCCAGCAGGAAGTCACTGTCCACAGAGGCCCACTGTTGGGGGGGTAGGGGTAGGGTGGGGGGGTGGGGCACGGGGGTTGGGGGAGGCACTCTGTAAGTTAGTCAAGTTTGCAAGTCCCAATGCTATTTGTTCCAACAGTATGGGCTTACTCTACTTTTCACGACGTGTTTGTAAATTTCCAGCTACTCACCCAACCATCCATTTACTGGATTTGTCTTTCCCTCAGCAGCTCAGTGCCTGGCTCTGGCTCTTCCGACTCAGGATACGAGACCGAGGTCGGCGTACTGTGCAGGTTGTGCTGGTTCATTTGAGAGTTCCCCCAGGTTAATGGCTTTAAGCACAAAGCAACCAACTTTCTCGCATGGAAGAAGTTATGTGAGCAGAGTTGCCAGCGAAGCGCACAGTTCTGCTGAGATGCATGCCACTGCAGGGAGCAGCCTTAAACAAGAACACAGTGCCAACGCTTCAGTTCAGTGTGGTTTCCTTCCCCTTCCTTCTCTCCATCCCTTCTCCCCTGTACCTGTGTCTGTTAGGTTTCTGAGACAAGCCTTTACTGTACAGTTCAGATTGGACCACGCGGTCCTCTTCCTTTAGCTTGCAGAGTGTTGGGGTCAGAGACGTGTGTACGTACCCTGCTTGGTTTTTTTCTCTCTTGCTCTCTTCCTTTGCTCCCTTTCTCCTGTAAATTGACACATACTTTTAGCTTTTTTAAGGGATGGCATGCTGGCACAGAGTAATCAGCATCTCATCTCCTTAGATGCGATTCTTTCTATGTTTTTGGAAACATCAAGTTCTCTAGTTACTTTGAAATGCATAACCACTGTGGTCTCTGGTTATCCCACTGTGCTGTGGAGCTGTCAGAACCGGTGCCTCCCGTTTAAGCGTCTGTGGTACCTGTTCAGGCTCTCACTTTGTCCCACCCTTCCTAACATGGAGGTATTAGGAATTTGTACCTCACTCCTGTGTGTTCGGCATCTTGGTCTAAAGATGAGTGAGCGTGTGTGATTCCACATTGTCATAGTGACAGGATTTCCCTTTCATTCTAAGCTGCACCCCACCCCATTGTGTGAATGTACGGCAGCGGGGAAAGTTGCATTGGCTGAACAGAGGAAGGTGCTTCTTTATGATGCGTCCATGCAGGTGCATGCTGTTCTTCAACCACGTTCCCTCCTGTTCTTCCTACCTGTCTTTCTCCTGCCACACACCTTTCATTTCTCCCCAGCTCCATACACAAGAAAAGCATCATGCTTGGATTTGTCAGATTGGCTTACTTTACTTACTATGATATTCTCCAATTATATAATTTTTCCTGCAAATGACCTGATTTCATTTTTTCTCTTTATGGATGAATAAGGCTCAGTGTACATTTCTCCATTGGTTCATTCATTGGTAGGCACCTAGGATACTGTATAATGTGGCTGTTGTGAGTATGACAGCGATGAATGTGGGAGGGGTTGGGTTTCCTTTGACTATATACCCAGTATTGGAGTACCATGAGCATATGGAAGTTCTGCTTAGAGTGCTCTTATTCTTTGAATCTTAATATTGGCATTTGATAGTTTATAGTGAGGTGAGTGAACAAAGGGAGCAAGAGAAACAGACGTTGTTATAAAAGCAACGATTCTTTTGGATAAAACTCTCCCAAAGCAAAGCCAAAGCAGGAAAATGTAGAGCAATGAAGTGGCATCAAACCAAGCAGCTTTTGCACAGCACAGAAGCCAACCACCAGAGTCAAAAGACATCTTAAAGAATGGGAGAAAATACTGGCCAACTGTTATTTTTAGGGGGTTAATATCCAGAGTAAGGACCTTAAGTGAAAAGTCAGATCATCTAATTATCAGACAAAAATACTTAAACAGACACTTCTCCAAAGGATGAACACACACACACACACACACACAACTATAAGTATATAAAAAGCTCAACTTTTAGAAATATACATCCAAGAGCTACCGAGGTTTGTGAATTTTTTAAATCTTTGTGGCTAATGTTTCAGACTCTATTTTCATTTCTCTAGTTTGAAGTCATAAGTGCGATGTTCTGCATGGATTTATTGTTTTTTCCCTAGTAAGTCATCTATGTAACTGCTAGATGCAGTTATATGAGATGGGGCTCAGACTTGTCTTTCTACTAGACATATATCCAGTTTGCTGGCAGCATTCAGTGGCAAGTTTATCTTCCCTCATTATTCTGCATTGCTTCTTCTTGTTAAGGAGTGAGATACTCTTATGTGTCAGTCCCGTTTTGTTGGTTTATCTGTTCATACATCACCAGCACGAACTTATTAACACTTTACGGTATAGCTTAGCTTTCTGGCCAGTTATTCTGTAAGAATATCTTGGTAGTTGTTGACCTTGTATTTCTGCACAAATTTTTGAATTTTTCTGTTTCTAAAAAAGAAAAAAAAAAAAACAAGATCAGTTGGGATTTCAGTGGAATTGCTTTGAAGGTATGAATCACTTTGGAGGACGCTGACATATGTTTAAACTTTAAATTAATAATTTAAAAACCATTTAAAGCATTTAAGAGATCCTCCTGCCTCAACCTCCAAAGTAAATAAAACCACAGGTATTTTCCCTGCATGCTTCAGTACGCTGGTATAAGAGATTTTAAGACGTGCATTTGTAATTTAGACATTTTACTTTGTTAGCTGAGGTCTCCAAAATAAATCAAAAACAACAAACAGATATAAGATAAAAGGAAAGAAAGCAATAATATCAAGACATTGCTCAGCAGATCTCTGGCATGATAATGCATACTTATAATCCCAGAAAGTGTGAAGCTATCCTAGATTATGTAGTGTAACTGTCTTAAAAATCCAAGGGCAGAGACAAAGGCTATGCAAAGGATGGGACCTACAGGCACAGTAATTCAAAATACCACAAATACTTGAGTGTGTCCTCAACATTCCAGAGAAAACTGTCTTTCAGCCCAGAGTAAGTTTGTGTTCAGTCTGTCAGTTAAGCATGACGTAGAATAAGGATTCTTTTGGCCATGCAGGGACTTAAATTCACATTTTGTAAAGAGTAAGCAATGAAGGGAGGTCACAGTAGCCCCAGAGAACATCCAGGAAAGGAGGATGTCTGCTTAGACAAGCTTTAACAAAGGCTACCCTTGGATTTTTTTTAAAAAATAAAGTATGTCTTTTTATTAACTTAATACATAACCAGTATATTAACGAGGCTTTAAAAGACACCATCACGAGGAGTTCTGGGAAGGCAGTTGTTGCTGAGAACACTACTTTAATGTGAGTAACTTAATTGCAGAAACAAAGCAGGCTCTAGCACTGAATGAAAGAAAATAGTTCTTCCTTTAGAAACAGTTACTTAGTAGTTGTAACAGGCTCTCCCAGGATGCTAACTCCTGTGAGTTGAGGCCAAGCTGCAGCTGAGTTGAATTTTAATTGTTAGGTAATCATTGTGTAAACAAGTCTAAGAATGGAGATGTGGAGCTGTAACAGACCTGTGGAGCTGTGATTCAGCCTCGACTTTAACCTACCTCAATCACTAAGAGCTCTAAGTGAGGTTGGTAGGGTAAGGACTCAGGTTGGACTTTGGAGTCAGTGAGAGGGAGCTGCCTTGAGGGAAGTGGTGCGCAGCCATGTTGGCAGCTAGAAATAAAGGCCAAGTGGCGGCAGCACAGCTGGGGACGTTTCACAAGGCTTTTCCTTGAGACAGTGCCCAAGGAAAATCCAGCAGGCTCCTTGTTTTGGGCTGGGTTTGGGGAACTTAAGCTCCTCAGCGCAGCTCTCAACTGTGCCCTGGGAAGGCAGAAGCAGCCTTGGATGACATGCTCAGTTTGGATACTGTATTGTGATGATTTCTGTTTTCAAAGAATTACCATCTCAACAACTTTGTGATGTGATGAAACCAAGGTGCTTTCATCAGAGCTGTTACGGAGGACGGAATGATGTACACATCCTGTTTGTGTTGTTTTGTTCTAAAGAAGTCAGGAGTCCAGGTGCTTGTACCACTCCTGGAAATTCCTACTGAAGTGATTGCTTCACCTGCTTAGAAATGGCGGTTTATGTAAGTCGCTGGAAAATAAAGAAAGCCCACCACCTTACCCAATGTTGGCTCCAGCTTTGTATCTTATCTGTTTTAGAAACTATCATTCTATTTATTTCCTTTAAGTGTTTGATTGAATTCAGCATCAGTATGAAGTGCTGAGTTGAATAAGAAGCAATGAGTCTGATTTGAAGGATATTTAACTTTTAGCTCATTTTTAAATTGTGTGTGTGTAGGGATGGGGTGTTGTGTGTCTGGGTGCGAGTATGTACATGTGAGGTGTCCTCTGAGGCCAGGGGCATCAGATCCTCCTGAAACTGGAGGTACAGGTGGTTGTGAGTTGCCCTTTGAGTCCTCTGCTAGAAAGGCAGGAACTGAGCCGTCTCTCCATGACCCCTGGAAGAATGTTCTAATCCATTAGCTGACATCAGGCAGCAGAGGGGCTCCAGGTCCCATGTCCTAGAACAGAGAACTGAGCACAGGCATGGTTGGAACAGAAGCAGAGACAGTTGTTTAGGACAAAGTCAGAAGGGCAGAAGGTTAGCTGAGCAGGGCCCTCTTAAATGATTGGTACTTTTTGACTCATTTGCTTAGTGTGGGTGTTATGTGAGACTTTTCTTGGGGAGACAGGACACACATACTCACCCACGCCTCCACACACACCTCTACTCAAACTCATGCCAGACAGAAATAGCCATCCTGCCCACATCTAACCTAGTAAACCAACAAGTTTTTATTTTAGTTTCAGGCATATATATGAGAGTTCCTTACAGCAGCATGGACAACTCAGTATGCAGCTACATCCCCATAAATCTTTCATCAGCATGGGTGACAGGTCACAAACGCTGCACCAGGAGCCTCTGCATGACTTGGGGGCAGCTGGCCAGGTCCGAGCTTCTCCTCACCGTCTTCCCCCAGCAGTTCTCTACTGCTCCCATAACCTCCCGAAGAGGCCTTCGTGGGTGTCGTTAAGTTCAGCTCTCCCAGACCCATGAGGTTCGTTCACTTCCGGACGTCACTGTTGGAGGGAACGGTGCTCCGCAGCAATGGAGTCTGTCCCATGTAGTCCTACATACAGTATCATGTGCCACATGTGGAGTCTCTGTTCACTGCTGTGTTTTAGGATTGCAAAGAGCTTCAGGAGCCTCTGCGCCTGTGCCAGTGGCTCTAGCTGGTTGTGGCCCATCTTGGTGTAGATTCCCTGCTGTCCGCTTTTGCTGTGTTTTCTGAGTCATCATCACGCCCTGCAATACACTTGACTCAATCCTTCCGGCTCTTTTGTGAAGCCGAGAGGTGATCATCTTCTGTAATCGCTTTGATGCTGAAGTGGAGCACAGACCCCCCTCTAAGGGGCCTCCTCCCGCCTAGTGGCTGGAAAGGAGGATCGGTTCCCCTAACCGGAACTGGCTGGAATCAGTGTCGTGCAAAGCGCCTGTTTCCAAATTACGTCTGGATGTGTTGACCCTTCAACACCATTTCCCTGTGAGCTTAAGGCTTGTCCCCTGGCATTGCTGTTACCATGTCCAGCACCGTCAGGTCTTTTTACCTCCCTTCATCCTTTGAATGTTGGAGTTTAAGAATGAGGTCCTTTGCCTAATTGAAAGGGGTACTGATAGCCCTGTATTGAAGCAAAGGACAAAAGAACAAGTCCAAAGAGGAATTCATGAGAAACTGGACTAACCACAGTTTGAGGTTGTGATAATTGAGTGTACGTTGTACCAACGGTACTGAAGACTAGAAGCCTTAAGTCCTGACAGGTTTGTAAATAGGACTTGTGTTTATATTTAAGAACTTAACTTTTCTTGTTTAAAGATTTCCAAGTTTGAAAAAAAAAATTCATGTGTGCATGCCAAGGGAGGCAGGAGGAGGACATCAGAGTCCCTGGAGCTGGAGGGACAGGTGACTGGTTTTGAGCTGTTGATGTGAGTCTTGGGGAACTGAACTCGGGTCCTCTGCAGCCCATGCTTTTAACCACAGTCAACTCTCCAATGCCTTTGAGGTCTTCTAAAACTCGCAGCTATGGACAGCCTTGTCCCCGAGATGCTCTGTGGCTGGAGCAGAGCTCGTAATCGAGGGAGCAATCCCCCTGGGTTCTTCCCATCTGGGTGAGATTGCCCTTTATAAACCTTTAAAAAAAATGTCAGCAAACATCGCTGAGTGAAGTCGGCCTGTATTTTACGCTAGGTTATGGAAAGATGGTGGCTGAGTTCTATTTCTTGGGTCATTGTGGAGAGAGAACAAATAGGCCTTAACATTTTTTTTTTTTTTAATGTGTTAAGGTATGAGTGACTAGAACTGAACAGTTGATGTCTGTCTTTTGCACAGCCATGAGTCATGAAGTCCCTTAACATTATTTTTATGGACCTGTTTTGTTCAGTGTCTTAGCTCCTCAGTGTACCAGCCATTTTCTGTCAGTCTGTACCTTCGTGGGTGGCCTGATCCTATGGAAGAGGCTTATATTTAACTGTGGGTCCTTTCAGCACAGCCACTTTCAAAGTTATGGGTGGGACAGCCCCACTTAGGTCGATTTCCTCTTTGTAGAAGTCATAAAACCCTGTTCGTATAGAATTCCACTGAGGGCAGTTCTTGCCAAGTGCCCTGAATCCCCGCAGCTATGACCGGCATCGCCTCTTTAGAATCCTCGTCTTGTCTCCCTGGTTTCTTCTCTCAGTGGCAGGTCTTTAGGGCTAAGACTGTCAGTTCTCATTCATTCATTCATTCATTCATTCATTCATTCATTATAATCACTTTTCCCCTTGGCCTTTCGGTCTATATGTTATCTCTATTTTTGGAAAAGGTAAACCTCAAGTTAACTTGGATTTTCTGGAATTCCACTTCTTTTCTTTTGTACTGTCCCCCTAATGTTTGGAGCATACCGAGTAATTAAATAAGTATCTAGCAGGTTTAAAAAATAGCTTTCGATTACAATACACTTAATCATATACATGTGTGCACATACATGTGCACACACCCTTACCTCCCCCTTTATCATCTAAATTTATTACCTGACAAGCATTTTCTTGTCTCTTTTAACCTTTCCAGACATCAGTATATCTTGTCCCTATAACTCCTGTACAGGAACCGTATCTGAGACACAGGCAAAACACATCTGCAACCACCATGGTGTGTCTACTTGTCCTTCAAACACGGTAGGCCTTCAGAGGTGGGCTCAAAGCCTGGTGACCCTCCATTGTTTTATGTTTGTCTCCTTTGCTTTAGTTTTACAAAAGCAGGTTCATAATCCCACCCTGGGTTCATTTTTGTCACCGTGATGAGACACCCTGACCAGAAGCAACTTTGGGAAGAAAGGCTTGCCTTGGCTCCCACGTCCAGATTATAGTCCGTCTTCCGGGAAAGTCAAGGCGAATAGGCACTTGGTTACCTGCCGCTCATCTGGGTTTTCACTCCTCTGTAGTTCAGAGCACACACAGCCCATGGGGCCACCCACATTCCTGCTGGGCCTTTCCACTTCAGTTACCAATCAAGACATGCCCACAGGCTAAAATGGAGTAGGTACGTCCTCATCAGAACTGTGTTTGCAGGTGGTTCTGGGCTGTGTCAAGTTGACAGTTAAAATCAGCTGTCATACAGAAAGAACTCAGATAAGCTATTGTCTTACATGTATTGTAAAAGGAACCCGAATCTAAATTATATGTATGATAGAGTGAAACATTAATATCACCTACTATGTGATATATTTTCTGTGTGTCAGTCAGGAAGCAAGAACATGAGTCTACAATGACCACTTCTTGTTTCTATTGTTCCTTTAAAAAAATAGTTACATTTTAGATGTCTGCATCTTAGTTAGATCTGGCTAAGACAAAGATCTTGAAAGCCTTGAGGAGGCAGTAGGGGTGTCTATGCATGTGGGTGCAGCTGAGATTGTAGGCAGAAAGGCAATAGCTTGTACATGTAATGCCACCGCCATGAGTTAAAATTTGCCCTGTAGATATTTACATCCATATACACAAGACAGGTGTGTAAATTAAGCATGCCAAGAATAGTAACTTAGCTTGCAAAAGTGAGGTAATTGGCCACAGAATTTGCTGCCCCATTATTTTTAGAAACTCTGACGGTGGATTGAGTTTTGCCCTATGCTGTTTTAGAGAGAGACGAAAGGACATAATAATATATACAGGAAAGCGATTATCCTGAACACACACTATAGAGTTACATTGAGTGTCATCAGTAGAAACAAAGTAGAAACTTCCCATCTGTGTACCCCTGCCATGTAAGAAAGGCCTGGGGAACACAAAGTGGACAGGAGATGAAGTTTGTTCTGTTTCTTTCCGTGTTGAAGATACAGAACCCAGGGCGGCTAGCCTAGGTCATCTTCACCTTCTTTAGGCTTCAAACGAGCCTGCTGAAAACAGGGCAGGATTTTCCTTTCTTCCTTGAGTAACTACTTTGATCTTATCACCACAGGTTCCTTTCTTTCTTTAATATTTAATTACATTTATCTATTATTTGTGTGAGGGGACAGGGAGGTGCATATGTGCCATGGTGCACGTGTGGAAGTCAGAGACAGCTTTCAGGGGTGTCATCTTCTACAGTGTGGGTCTCAGGGATTCAACTCAGGTTATCAGGCTTGGGAGCAAATGCCTCTACTGCAAATGCAAGTCTTCATTGTTTTGAGGATGCTCACTAGCATCAGCCTACTTCTGTGGGTCTCTGTTGAAGCGTTGTGATGCTTTGTGAAGGTCTGGAGAAGATGAGGGAGCAAGCTATGCTGGCACACACAGCACAGGATGGCTCGCCACGGCAGAGCAGCGGGATGGATGCTCTGTTCCGTGCTTAGGGAGCGGCAAAGAGCATCCTGGGTGAAGCCCAGCGAAAGTAGAAGCAGTGCACATCAGAGGGGCTGGAAACAAGTGGGGTCACATGTAAGAGGCTTGTCAGCTGCGGCAGAGTTAGGCTTTTACGTGAGTAGCACTAAGGATGCTGTAAAACCAAACTGTGACATCACTCAGGTGATGAATGAGAAAAGTAGACTGATGTCCTCAGAGCTGACTGTGAATAGGAAAGGGAAGGAGCAGGAAAACAAACCACTGAGAACTATTTCTTATAATCTTGCTGAGGCTCTATGGACTAGGCCCTGGTAGGAATTGGTTACAGAGATTAAGTCAGATTCTGGATCAGATTGGAAGACAGAGGCAACAAAGGTTTGTCTTCGGTATAGACTGTGCAGGTGGAGGTCAAAGATGACCACAGCATTTCTGGCAGCCATGAGGCAGAAGCTGTCAGTTTTGGGAGGAGAACAGATTCAGAGGAAGATGGAAGTCAGGGTGTAGTGGGTGAGTTAGAGATGGCTGTTCTAGGAGGTCAGGGTGTAGTGGGTGAGTTAGAGATGGCTGTTCTAGGAAGTCAGGGTGTAGTGGGTGAGTTAGAGATGGCTGTTTTAGGAAGTCAGGGTGTAGTGGATGAGTTAGAGATGGCTGTTGTCTAGTAGTGATATAGAACTGTCTGTGTACTGTAGTTTATAGGAGAGGAGACTCTTTTGGCTAGAAATTTGGGCATCAGTAATGTGTTAAAAAGAATTCTTATTTTACTGGGTATGTGCATACATGAGTTTATGTGTAAGTATTAGCACTCCGAGGTCAGAAAGGGACACTGGATTCTCTGGAACTAGAGTTTAGGTGCTGGAAATGGGACCTGTGTCTTCTGCAAGAGCAGTGAGTGCTCTTAACTGCTGAGCCATCTTCCCAGCCCCATTATTAGATTGCCATTATTGATCATAAGGTTCAGCATTTTAAGTCTAGATGAAATGTGTAAAGCAAGAAAATGAGTGAATGGAGAAAAAAAATCCCAAGAGTTCAATCCTAATTTCTGACTCGAGCAGGTCAGGAAAACCAGGAACAGAGGAACAGGTAAAGAATGAAGAAAGAGTTCAGCCAAAAGAGACCAATAGGAGTTTAAGTAGAGTAAAATCCAAAGAGTCAAGTAAGTGATAACTTTCAGAGTATTCAGTTTGTCAGATAATGCTTCGGATTCATGACCTTGAGGATTGAAACTTGACTATGTGATTTAGCGATGGTCTCTGGTTGTCTGAGGCATTGAAATGTACACCGGACAGGAATGGGTTGACGGGAAGTTGAGCAGTGAGAAAATAGGGGCTGTGGTATAGTGGGCGGTGGAATAGCCCAATAGTAACCGGGAAAAATTGACCTTATGATGCTGGGCAAGAAGAGAGGAGGAGGAGAAGTGGGGAAGGAGAAGGGAGAGAGTGAGATTGTGTAAGATTGACTGGTGTTGACTGGGGTTTCCCATTGTGACTGGGAGGGGGTAGAATGAATGAATGAATGAATGAATGAGTGGAGTGAATGAAGAGACAGGGTCCTAGAATGACCTCTTAGAATGGTTTGGCTTGTTAATGGGTATACAGAATTATGAGCGCTTGAAGACTATTTAACTATTTTTAAAATAGCAAATTTGCACTTTTAGGACTGGCTTAATAGGTATTGCCTCAGTACATGTTATGTAATGGAATTGCAAAGAATCAAAATGGCTTCTAAATAGAAATTTAAAAAGATAGTTTAAGTTTCTCGTTTTGTGCACTATCTGGACATATTTGTGATGCTGTGACATGGGATGTATACAATGCACATCCATGTTACATGCACGTATGTCTTGGTAGTTTGGATTTTACGTAGGCAGTAAGAGCTAGAATTTCTCTTCTCCAAGGCAAGTAATAGAGACTCTGATCTTCCCCTGTCATTTTTGCCTTAGCTCTGCCTAAGAAGAGTTTCTCTGGCTTTACTCTGCCATACAGCAGGAAGACCCTCCTCACTCCAGGGTATCCTGCCCTGTCCCCCGAAAGGAGAAATGTGGCACAAGAGGCCAGAGCGAATGCTGTAGCAAGCTGGCCCTGCTGAGTTTCTCCAGCCAGTCTGTCAGCTTTGGGTCACATCCTTTAGTCTAATGTTTTGATTGAATGTCTTGCTTCAGTGATGCTGACATTAGGTCTCCATAAAAGCCCACCTGGTGTGTCATTTTATCTGGACCCCCGCTCTCCACCTCTCTGACTTCGGTGTGTGTGTGTGTGTGTATTCAGGTGTGCTTGTCCGGGTGTATTAATGTGCTGGTCAGAGGTCAACACCAGATGTCTTTCTCCATCATGCTTCACCGTTATTTCTAATTAATTAATTACTTAATAAATAACAGAATTTGACATTGAACCTGAGAGTCTCCAGTTTGGTCAGTGAGCTCCAGGATCTTCCTGTTTCCCTCATCCCCTAATGTGCACCTCCACGCCAAGCTTTTCTATGGGTTCGGGGAGTCCAAACTCAGTTCATCCTTGAGCAGGCTGCTCTTTCCCCTCTGAGCTATTTCCTCAGACCCCTTTCATAAAACTTCTAAGCCATCATGTGTACATCAGCGCTCTCCTGGGTTATGTGAGCCGCTTGGGCAAATAGTTGAACATGAGGGTGCTTTTGGGAACTGCAGTTCACAGCCCGGACGTCGGAAACACTGTCTCAACAATGTAGGACAAATGGCATCTAAAGTGTCCGTGTTGCTCCATGTGGCCGTAGGCAGGCAGGGTCAGAAGTAAATGGAACTAGTGGGCACCCAGCAGGCGTCCACTGCTACAGAACCCATAGCCTTGCTGGCTAGTAGTGTGAAGTCTCTGCACTTTTTTAGGTCACTGGAGTCTTTTGTGTGGTGTAAGAATAGAGGAGAAAAACAAGTGTAACCACTGCCACCTGATGGAGTCAGTGAATCCAGAGGCAGTGACGGGGAAAGAAAGAGCTTTATTGACAACAAGCTGGCTGTTGGAAGATACCAGGCTCTGGTCTTCCAGCGACCATCCTACCCTTTGCCCTGTGGGAGAATGTTTTATAGGGACTTTCAGGGGTGTCGGTTCCAGACAGATGGGCTGTCTCAGTTGTCCATTGTTGTAAACAAGGCCTCTGGAGTGTGGGCCCCTGTCACTCACTTAGGTCAGTGAGTGTAGTCATCCACAGCATCCAAACAAGGCACACATGACCAGCTTCTGCGTTGGCAGCTGTGTCTGGTTGTGTTGGTGTTTCTGGCCGAACACTTCCCAGGTGTGACCTTCTTCCATAATTTGGGACCAGAATCTGCTCAGAAAGTCTGTATTCTTGTTAATGTGATGGTTCAGTTAATCAATAGAAGACAGATTTTTAGCAAGCATTAATCCTCCAGAGGTACAGTCGGCAGAGTGAGGATTGGAGCTGGACTGAAGCCGCCCTGGGCTTTCTCAGGGAGTTTGTGGTTTCCTGACATAGCACTGTGTGCATTTGTAGTTGTTATCATGTTAAACTAGGCAACAATGTTGCATCCCATAAACAAATCGTTTTCAAAATAATGACCTTAACCACTATTCTCACATATCAAGTCACTGAAGTACTAAATGCAAGTGAGTCATTTTCTTAATTGCTAACTGATGTAGGAGGGATTCACTCCACTGTGGGCAGTGCCACCCCTGCCTAGGTGGCTCTGGGCTGTATAAGAATGCTGACTGAGAACTAACCAGCAAGCAAGCAGCATTCTTCCATGGCTCCTGCCTCAGCTTTTGCCTCTGCTCCTGCTTAAATTCCTGCTCTGATTCACTCAACGATGGGTTGTGACCTGGCACTACAAGATGCTGTGGGCCAGACTGAGGACAGTCACTCAGCAATCAGTGGCCCCTTCTGCAGCTCTTTCTTAATTATCTCTGCCTGGACAAATGGCCTAAACCTTCAAACCTCAATTTCTTACAAAAAGGGATGATAGCAATCTGGCAGAGATTTAATAGTTAAGTGAGATAAAACATTCACTTTACTTGCACTGACAAGCGGTCATAGTTCTAGAAGGTTCTTTGCATGCTACCAGAGGAAAATGGTAATTGTCAATTATCACCCAGTTGCAAAACCTGTGACCTACAACAGTGACCTGCCTTCAAGATCTATTGGTGCAGTAGTGGTACACATGTTATGGGAGCAAACCAATCACCTTTAGATTGGATCTGAGATGCAGTCTATAAGATGAGATCCATATCAGACACTGCTAAAGTGATCAAGAACCTGAGAGTAGAGAGGTCATAGGCCTAGGGGAAAACCTAGTACTATTGTTCTGCTAAAGGAACATAGCAATAAAATGATTCCAAGTGACATATTGCTGTACCCATAGATCAGTACCCAACTCTCATCAGGAAAACTTGTGGTAAATGGGAGTTAACAGAGAGACCCACACGTGGATAATGTGCAGAGACCGAGAGACTTTGGATCACTCAGCTATAAATGGAATATTTTCATCCAATCCCTCAAGGCTCAGGGAGCTGATCAGAAGAGGAGGCAGAAGCATTGTAGGAGCCAGAGGTGGTGAAAGACTCCGAGGAAATGGTGTCTTCTAGATTCAAGAGGACTAATGTGCTTACACACTTAAACAGACCGTGGCAGCACCCACAAGACCTCTCTCTGCACAGGTTCAACTCAGACGGAATTCTAGCACTGAAAGGGAGAAGTGGAAAGTCCCACCCCTAACCAAGAAGCTATTTGCAATTGATATTTGCTAGGAAAGGGAAAATAAGTTTTTTTCTAATGGAGTATCATTGGGTTTATTAGCTCTACTCCAAAACAGGCTCCATGCTCTGGAGTAGTTGGCCAACACAAAACCTCTCCCCTCTCTGCACACACACACACACACACACACACACACACACACTCACACACACACACATTTATATGTACTTATACTGCATTTATACTTTATGTTTTGACTTTTTTGTTATACTGCTTTTTGTTGGTTTTGATTTTCACTTTTTGCTTTTGCTTTTTGTTTCAATGTATGAGTGACAGAGAACAAGAAAAAGAACATGAAGTTGGGTGGGTAGGGAGGTGGAGAGGGTCTGAGAGGAGGTTAGGGAGCTGAAAAGTGTGACAGGATGTGCTATATGAAAGGGTTTAAAGAATCTTCCCAGCATCTTAATGTACCATGTAGAATATGGTGAAGGGCTTGTGGTTCGTATGATTGGTTTTCTCTAATTAGGTGAACACCGGCTGTAAGGAGAAACTTCCTGTTTCTCTCTGATGTGTGCATGGATCTGTAAGAAAAAGCATTTAACCTGTCTTAACAATTCAGTTTGTGTAGTATTCATAGTGATTTTTCTAATAGTGTCAGCGTTGGTCACTAGCGCTGTGCACGAAGTGGCCATAGACTTATGAGAATTAAGTGATAGGCTACAGGCTGTCAGTGGTCTGCAACCGGGATCGGCACATACTTCTGTCAGCCAGACCTGCAGGAAGGGTGTGTAGATCTCTTTTTTTATGTCTCACACTGAAAAATAGTTGACCTCCATATTTTCCCATGATAATCTAAACCTACAACAGTGGCTCACACATAGTAGGTGTTCAATAAATATTTATGAAAAAATATGAATACATGAATATAAATTCAAATTCTTTATTCAACTGATGCCATTTTTTTTTTGAGCTTGTTAATCTTGATACGTCTTCTTATTTCTTTGTCCTTATTTGGACTTAATAGCATTTCCTATCTATAATTAGTGTACCATTTTTAGAAAACCGGTAAATGTCAATGTTAGTGTTTAATTAATGCATGATACTATATGATGATAATAATAAAACAGTGCCCATATTTTCCATAACTAATGGAAGGAAAATAACCTGAAGTATTTTTTAGGCAGGCATTTTTAGAGGTAGTTTAATAATGAAGGGAATCTTGTTGGAAAGTGCTAAGAGGTTTTGGTGTACACATAATCTCTCATGGGGCAGAAATGCCTGGTAGAAAACAGTATTGGGTGAGTGCCACAGGTTGCAGCCACGGCTGACTGTTAGCCAGTGTCCAGTTTTCTCACAGTGTCTGGGCACCAGGAAGCTAATAGCTCTGGGGTACAGTGATACAGGTGAGAAACTGCCAGTTGAAAGCTGTGTGCCAAAGGCACATGCCAGGGGCTGCCAGATAAAGGAGTAATCTCTTCAAATGGCAAATTTGATACATCGGTCTTCCCATCACCCCCTTAAGGTCTGCTACCACAGGAGTTGTACCCCTCTTTATCCCACTAGCTATTCTCCTGTCAGACAGCAAGTCCCCGGGGCCACCATTCTCTTTGTTCACTATTCCATCCTGAGTGCCCAGTTATCTGTGACACATAGTAGGTGCTTAAAGAACCAGAAGAACATGGCAGTGTAAAGCCGTGCCTCCTGCAGATTACTCAGTGCTCCTGTAGATGGCTCCTGCTAGCTCTGGGAGTACTTAGTTACCAAATGCAGCTCAGACCTGGGCACAGCTCAGTATTAGGACATTCACCTAGTGTGCGGCCCCGGTCTTGATCCCAGCATGGTCTACATAAATAAGCAATCAGTCGTCAAATGAGCAGTAAAATCGAGTTAGTTTTTGGTTAAGGACGGTGTCTGCCAGCAGTGACTTTGGGAAGGGTGACAACTAAACTTCTATCAGGAGTCCCAGCGAACACTTACTTTCTGAGCCGTCTCACTTACCCAGGCAGATTTTTCTGGCAATCACTTCACTGTAGACTTAGGGCTGTGATGAAGAAACGAGGGCAAATATGTGCCTTGAACTTGGGAGTCTGTCTGTACTGCAAAGTTGCAGCACGGCTGAAGTTGGGGAAGTGATTTGAATAGTTCAGTTTGCCATTCCAGTTTTTGATGGGGTGGGGGTTGCCTTTGCTGTGTGACTTTGCTGTTTTCTGAAACTCTTTAAAAGGAGAATCATTCCTAAAAGATAGCGAGTGTCCCTTGTGTCCTTTGCCGTTGCGTATGGAACATTGCCTTCGCATTATCAGCGGTTTTACGGAGAGGCGGGGTGGGGACGGGTGGGAGGTGTGACTGTTAGAACGGTGATCTCAGTTTTATGTCATTCAATCCTCTCAGCAATTCTGTAAGGGAAGTGATCCTATCCCACCACAGAGATAAGGGTAAAGACAAGATCAGGGAAGCAACTGGCTGGGAGCAGTCAGAGTTTCAGGCCTCGGTTTTAGGAGAATTCAACTCTTTCTAGTCTCTCACCTCCACTTACTCGCCTGGATGCCGTGAGCAGTTCATTCCTGCACCAGTGACTGTCAAGCTGTGTGTATCACACAGGGCCTTAGGAGCAAGCAGCCAATGGTCTGCGCCCTGATGGGCTTACAGTGGCACAATGAGATGTGTGCTTCCGTGGGACCAGTCCTGACCTGAGGGCTGTCAAGAGTAGAAGCAGCTATAAATGTGCACTGTGGAAGCCCCTGTAAAAAGCAGTGTCAGTTTGGACTAAGGAAGCAGAAGAGAGGGTGGACCTGTGCCTAGGGGACACAGGAGTGGTGTAATTAAGGGTGCCAGAAGGATTGGGGATGCCGTCAGGTGTGATTTGGATTACTGATCTGTGGAAGAGCAAGGCAGGATGCAGACCAGAATAATGGTAACGATAATGGATAATATGGGTTAGTTTCGTTAGGTTCCGTTAGGCTGGTAAACACCTGAGGATTCCATGGAATCTGGGACCGTGAGAGAATGCTGAATATCACTCACATATAGATGGTAGGTAGAGCCCCAGGAGCTTCCGTCATCTAGGGAAAGCAGACGTGTGTATAGGCAGTAGGAGTCATAGACGTTGTAATTCACCTTACAGAGAATCCTCATCTCATTTGTTAACTTAAACTTAGATGTAAATGTAATAGTCCTTCCTATGTAGGTAAGGTAGCTTCATCCTGCGGCGTGCATAGGAAATATTACCCACCATGCACCCTGCAAGATGCCAACACTTAGCAGCTTTCATCTGGGCTACGTGTCTCTGTGTGACGCTTGGGGGCTACATTTAAGAGTCCACATGGGGGGGGGATCTTTGATGGAGCTCACAGGCACACAAAAAGCACATAACCACCTGCTCTTTAGGTAGAGGTGAATGGTGAAAGAATACCCCCCCATACTGAAAGTAGAACATCTAGGTTTGACTAGCTTGCAAATTGAATCACACATTAGTCTTATAAGACACTCCTTAAAACGAAGCATTTTGGATAGCTTATCCCCTTTGGGTTAGTCAGTAGACAAAATTATAAATGTTAACATCTCCGAATGCCAAGAGTGAAGGAAGCCTCCTAGGAACAGTTGAAAATGGGCGGTCCCCAGTGGGCGATACCTGGAAACCATTCAAATGCCAGACAGCAGGTAAACAGTACCTGGTTCAGTAGACCCGCACACAGCAGTACGATTGACTGTGCTGAGTATAAAATACTTTTCAAACGAAGGAAGCCAGACACCAAAGAATGCAGACGGTATGATCTTATGTATATAAATCATATGTATATAAAGTTCAAGAACAGAAAAAAAAAAAAAAAAAAAAAAAAAAAAAAGAGCAAAGGGAGGCGTGGGAACCACAGCGGGGCCGAGATGCTCTATGAACCGAGGACAGTGCTTCTTAGACAGAGCATTCATCTGTCCCAGCTCATTAACTTGCATACTTAGATTTGTTCACTTCCCCGAGAGTTTCAAATCAGCAGCAAAATAAGAAAACGAAAACATATGCTGAGCGGTTGCGTGGGAATAAGCCTGGGGAGTACGTGTCTGCTGTCTCAGGCTCCGGGAACTCACAGAAGCCGCCTACCCCTCATGGCTTCAGGTCCAGAATGAGTTTTTTGTTTTTTGTTTTGTTTTTGTTTTTGGTTTTTTTTTTTACACGCTTTGGTCTGTGTGCCATAAATATCTATTCCAACAAGACTGCTGAGCAACTCAGATTGTTTAGGTAGTGTTCCAAATTACCTTTGGAGGGCTTCCATTCCACACTGTACTCTTGGACACACAAGGCTGCAGCAGGAGCTCATAGGACTTACCCGAGGGTGGAGCAGCCTCTGCCTTCCTTACCTAAGCTGGGTAGAGGGGCAACGGGTATCGCAATGCGAGGGAGAAGGCAGAAGCCACCCGCAGGAGGCGGTTTTATGACTTGAGATATATATGTGCACGTGTAAAGGAGATATATTTTAAAAGCACTTCCACCATTATTCATGTTTTTATTTGTTCTTTTGAACAGGAGATAGTGGGTAACCTCCTTCAAAATGGAAGATGGAAAGCCCGTTTGGGCACCGCACCCCACAGATGGATTCCAGATGGGCAATATTGTGGATATTGGCCCTGACAGCCTAACAATTGAACCTCTGAACCAAAAAGGCAAGGTGAGTTTCTCAGAGAGATTTCAAAATGGGATCTCTTACACACACACACACACACACACACACACACACGAAGCTAGCTGACGTGCTTCATTAAAATGGACATGCGTACTATGAGGAAATGAGGTGCAGCGATAATCAGAGGCCTAGCATTCTAAGTCAGGTGATAAAATACAGTCAGTGGCAGCATTTTTACCCCACATGCTCCACCATTAGAGTCACTGTGTTAGCTGTGATGTCAGTGTTCCGGAGTAAGCCTGATTGCTGTTAGGATGTCAAGTTCTTCCAGGGAGCTTCAGCTCTCCTTTTCCTGTTTTTCTTTCTTCTTTCTGTTTACTTAAACGTACTTATTTAAACTTACATACTGTGTGTCAGATCTTTGAGTTATAGACAGCTGTGAGCTGCCATGTGGGTACTGGGATTTGAACCTGGGTCTTCTGGAAGAGCAGTCAGTGCTCTTAACAGCTGAGCCATCTCTTCAGCCCCAGATATTTGAGTCTTAAACCTTCCACATATTGTTAATTTTATGATAATATTATAAAATATGCTTTAATTCTATACATATATTATTTACTTCCTTTTAAAAAAAAATCCTAGACGTAGACTAGTCGAGATTTCTAAGTGGCAGTTGGGGGAAAGTGACCAGGAGTTGTGACTTGCTTACAATCAGGGCCTCCAGTCTGGGTACACATCTTTCTTCCTGTCTCCACAAGGCTGAGGCTTTTTGGTACCGCAGCCTCACAGTTTTAAGCTTAACAAAATAATCCTATTAGCCATTTCTTCTGACTAAGTATACGGATGCAATTTCTGTTTACTTCAGGCTCTCCAAATCTCCATGAATAATTTACATCCTACTGATAGGTGGCTAATGAATGCCATCTGACTGCCTCCCTTCTGGGAGCCTTAGCAAAACAAGATGAATCTCTTGTGGGAGTTTTGTTCTCAGAGAGAACACTGTTCTGTTACTGTAAACAACCCAGGAACCGGAATGCATCATATATATGGGGCCGTGTTAGTGGAGGCCACTTAAAGGTGCCTTCAGGAGAGGAAAAGGCAAAGTGTGCTTGCCTCCCCCGGCAGTGCTGCCTGTGTGTGCTTACAGCGCACTGCATATCTACCAAGTGAGTTTCTAAGCGTTCACGCACAATACATTTTGAAAGCTTTACCTTTGGCTTAAAATGTTTTATAAGCATAGTAGGCTGAAAGGCAGGAGTGAATCAAGGGCTGTACCTCCCGAGTCTGTTCTCTTGTGGTCTGTCACATCGGTCGGTGACAGAATAATTCAGTTCAAGAATAAACTAAACTCAATTTGAGGGGAAGTGCTTTTGCAAAATACTTTACATATTTCACTGTGTTCTGATCTATGCCCTATTACTGTTAATCAGGCACATATGTTGAACCATAGAAATGTAGTTTAATTAAATTGCTTTGGGGTATTTAAGAGACTTAGTTGCTCCTCCTCTGGAGCATTCATTCCTCATCTGAAGTTTTCCTCATTGGCTATAGCTCCCGCCAGGATAGGACCAAGCCCTCCCCCTGTTGCTATGACTGTGACAATGTTTACATAGTCTTATGGCATCAGCAGCTCTTTCAGAATTGGCTTTTCTATGTAACCATCACTATGAATTGATGTCTTTTACATAGTGTTCACCCTCGGGTTCATGTTGATCCCACCTCACTTCTGAAAAAGGGGGTCTCTCCCCCGAGCTAAACATGCACAACACTGAGAACACATGGATCAGGCTGCAAAGAATTAGCTTTCAGAGTGCTGAGTTTAACCGTCTTCCAAGCCGGATGTGACTTTGCTGTTGTTCTTTTGCAGTACCAGAGACTGTACCCAGGGCCTCACATTCTTTACATCAGCGCTTCACCACTGAGTTCTATCCCCAGACCACTAAATTGGTAATAATTTCGAATTGGAATGGTCTTTGAAGCCTGGGTTTCACTTCGTAAACTATGATAACCATACTGCATACAGTTTTCTGGCACATATAGAATTACACGTTTTTTCTTTTACTGGGGACCAGACCAGGGCCTTGCACATACTGAACATCAACTCTGCCATGGAGTGAAACCCGCACATGTTATTATTGGGAAGAAACCAGACCATTGTTCCTTAAGAGTTTCATTTGATACAGGTGGAAATGTCAGCAAGAAGAGCTGATTGTAATTATTTAGAGGTATAAATTTATAAATAACTGTTAAGGTAGCATGGATTAAATTTTAATTCTCTTTCGATGTAATTTGAGATCATTTGTTCTCTGTTACAAGATGCTATCTCAGTTCTGTAGTGGCTCCTATAGCATTTTAAGTGATAAAAGAATGCAACTTTCTTTATGGATTATTATTATTATTATTATTATTATTACTATTACTATTATTATTATTATTATTGAAGCAGGGTTTTATGTAGCTTTGCCAGGCCTCAACCCATTATGCAATCAAGAATGACCTTGAATTCCTGATCTTCCTGTTTTCAACTCCCCAAGTGCTAGGATTACAGGCATGGACCATCATGCCCTGCTATTTGTGGGTTCTTTTAATTACACGGACCAGATACTTTTATATTTTTGACATATTTTTGTGTAGAAATTGACGTCAAATATATTTCTCAAATAAAAACATTCATACTTTGGTATATGCAACTGATTGTGAATGTTTTTTGTTTCTTAAACAATAGAATTGTTTATGTGTAAATATATATACATTTTACTTTTTGGTTACTAGCATGCTCCTGAGTATACATTTAGGATTTATAATAAAAATTTCTTATTTTGTTAGGATACGTGTGTTTGTTGTTTTTGGCCTGCTGAGGCTGTCAGAACTTGGGTTGCTTTATTTGTTAATTGCTGTTATTGATTCGTGTCTGTAGTAGCGGACACAGTTTCTGCCGAGAGTTATTGTCTTCTGAATGAGTGCTTTGTTAAGTAGTAGAATCGTATTATACTCTAATAGAGAATGTATTGTTGTGGTCATTACAGTATATGCAACCAGTTGAACTCCTTGTCTTTTTTACTATCTAAAAGCATCAAATCTTTCTTTGCTTGTTAGACATTTTTGGCTCTCATAAACCAAGTATTCCCTGCAGAAGAGGACAGCAAAAAAGATGTGGAAGATAACTGTAAGTATTAAGTTCAAAGTTATCTCTCCATTCCACAAAACTATCTGCTCTTCCAGAAAGTAAGTGAGTGATTATGTCACTAGTACAGAAGCCTAGGTCAGAACACACAGGGTTGGTAAGCGTTCCCAGGAGCTTGGAAGGCCTGGGTTTGTTACTGCAGCCCATGTGTGCTTCCTGACAGAGTTTCTCGAGTATCTCCTGCTGTTCTTTTACATGTGTGTGAGTCGGGTGATGATTTACCAGAAGAACCAACTGAACGTCTCAGTAGTGTTGAAAGTCATTTCAAACCTCACAGTGGGAGATGAATTCACACTAATTTGGAAGTTGACAGAAACAGTCACATAATATCATTCTGTGGATAAGGCAAACCAATATTAAACAAAACAACACTGTGGAATAATTTGTCATTGAAAAGTATATTTCAGAGTGTTGTATTAAAACATAGTGTTAATTTGACTTGCCAACACCTTAAAAAACTTGATGAAAAATACTTTATTCATTCAACAGGGCATATTTAGTTGTAAAATTTCAGTATTAAGAAGTAATCACATTTCAGTTGTTTTGGGCTTTCTATCACTGCTTTAATAGATTTAATTAATTTAAATTCTTTAATTTACTCTAAATTAATTTAAAAAGGGGGAAGGTTTGCTTTGGCTTGTAGGTTGGGAGATGTCTGTCCATCTGTGCCTTTGGCGAGATGCAGTGTATACTGGCAGAGACGTGTGGTAGAGGAAGATGCTGACTTCACTGAAGCCAGGATGCAGAGAGAGAGAGCTAAAACAGGCCTGTGCCCCATCATCCCTTTTCTTTAAGGCATACCCCAGTGGCTTGCCTAAGGCCTTCCTCTAGGGGCCACATCTTAAAGGTCCCCTCACCTTCCAGCAGTTCCAAGTGAGGTAGTAGGCATTAACAGTATTGTCTTTGGAGAATATTCTGGATCTAAACTGTAGTGGGGTAGGTGTGGTATTTGAGGATCATTTCTAGCTACCATCAATTTCCTTAGAAGTTAAACAAATACCCCATAGAAAAGAGGATAAGAGAAAGGTGTAGGTTTATTCTTACTTTTGTTCACTGGAGTTTACAATTATGCCCAGAAGACGCCATGTATAAAAACAGGTGCTGTGGGTTCAGGGCAAGACAGTCATGGGTTCTGATTCTGACTTCAATTTGGAAGCTAATGTTCCTGTAGACCACCTTGTACCTATTTTAAGAAGCTCATCTGCAAAGTGAGAGTAATTATATACGTTGCTTAGAGGTGATGCATTCAAGACACTTGGCAAAATACCTGACTCAGTAAATTGCGGCTGTTATTGTTAGGTTCAAGGACTGAGAAATATTTTTTTCCCTTTTTAAAAAAATCGGACGTATTTTATTAACATTTTAAATGTTATCACCTTTCCCAGTTTCCCTTTCATAAACCCCCATCCCCTCCCCCTCCCCCTGCTTCTATAAGGGTGCCTCCCCCAACCCCACTTCATCCCACCTTCCCATTCTGACATTTCCCTACACTGGGGCATCGAGCCTTGGCAGAACCAAGGGCTTCTCTTCCCATCGATGCCCAACAAAGCCATCCTCTACCACCTTTACAGCTGGAGCCATGGGTCCATCCATGTGTACTCTTTGGATAGTGGTTAGTCCTTGGGAACTCTGGTTGGTTGGTATTGTTGTTCTTACAGGGTTGCAAACTCCTTCAGCTCTTTCAATCCTTTCTCTAACTCCTCCATTGGTGACCCCGTTCTTAGTTCAATGCTTGGCTGTGAGCATCTGCCTCTGTATTTTTCATGATCTGGCAGAGCCTCTCAGGAGACAGACATATCAGGCTCCTGTCGGCGTGCACTTCTTGGCATCAGCAGTATTGTCTGGGTTTGGTGGCTGCATATGGGCTGGATCTCCAGGTGGGGCAGAAATATTTTCTTCCTTCAAAAATTAATACAGAGTTTGATGAAACAATGTGGTTTTGAGCAATAATCAAGGCAAAACAGATAGAAAACATATGTTGAAAACAGTACAAAGGTGTCACTGTTAATGATTTCTAGGGGCTCAGTGAGATGATTTACTGGCACTTGCCACAGGCCCAAAGACCTGAATTTGAAATCCAGGACCCACACAGAGTAAAACCAGAACTGATTACCACACACACCATGTCTTATCACTCCCCACAACATATAAATATAGCAGACATTTGCTAGGGTACATGATGTGACCGCTTATCCTCTTCATATAGTAACACGTTTGGCTTAGAGATACTTTCATATGTAGCTAAGCACAGTAGGTCTGAATTTCCCACTTTTCTAATTAATGTTTTGAACACGCCGCTTCCTTTGCTGTGCCTTGCTTCACCACTGTTAGCCTTCCCTGGCTCCGGCAGCATTGCTGCCCTTGTCAGGTGCTTTCACCAAAGACTGCAAGTGGTGGCAATGGCACCACACTGAGGCCAACTGCCCTCATCGTGTCCCGACTTGAAGTCCCCCTTCTGAAGCCCTGTCACGTATGCAGTTTCGGATGTTGAATTTAGAATGTAGTTTCTTAGCTGTAGTTGGTCTGTGGTCTGAGGCTTGCCATTCCCATCAACCTTTCCAAGGGCAGCCTTCCTTATGTCTCCTCTCATCCCTTTATTCTGTATCACAGTGATCCTGTTGGACTAAATGCCCGATATCTGCGGTGTATTACAAACCATACGGTAAAGGTTCAGGGAAAGCAGAGATATAGTGTAGGTAGGTCCTGGTGGCGCACACCTGTAGTGCCACTTAGGAGGCCGAGGCAGAACTTGAGGATGTTGAGAAACAACTCCGCAGAGTCATCCTCTGACCCACACAGTGCCTAGCATGCATCCCCAATCATTCAAGCATGTCTACACAAAGTAGAAATACACCATAATGTTCTGCCAGGTCAGGTGGTTCCTATGTTTAATCCCAGCAGAGGCAAGCATATCTCTGAGTTCAAGGTTATACTGCTCTCTGTGGTGAGTTCCAGGCTATTCAGAGCTGCATGACGAGACCCTGTCTCAGAACCACTGTTAACTTGACTATAGTTAAATCCGTAAATACGTACACAGAAAAGGCAAGCAGGCCATATGAAGTACTGCACGGAAATAGCCAGGTCAAGTAACCCTCGGGCTGGTTGCTAGAAGAGGGTGGGATGAAACTAGATGGGACGGAAGTTGTTTCTGGGACCCCCGTGAATGTTCGGGGGTCAAACCACCAGGGAAGTAGTTGAGACTTAATATTTCCCACTCTGACAAACAGCAGATGTCCCCACGACAGTGGAATACCCTGAGCAGGGTGACTAGAGGATTTTGCCACTAGGGGTTTACTAGGTTGGGTGGACAGATGTCCTTGAGAAGGCAGGTAGGGCGTAAGGGTGAAGGAGTAAAGCGAGCAGCCACGCACACCACGTCAGTGTAGGGTTACGAGGCCGGCTCGGTGCGATTGTGTGGCGCTGTCAGCAGTTTTCCCTTAGAGGAAACAGCTGCTAGTGTGTGAGCAGGTGTTTCAGAGGGATGTGATGTGGGGAGAGGCTCAGCGGCATGCTGTGAGTAAAGAACTAGAATGTGTGGATGAGGCTTGAAGATTAGGGCCGTAGAATGAAGGGGACTAGGGACACAAACCAGATGTTCCTCCGCTGCCCGAGTCCTTCCAGATCTCCCCTGTGTTCAACAAAAAGATACAGCTCCACTGTCGAGAGCCCCAACCTAACTTACTTCCTCCCCTCCCTCTGCTCTCAGCGGCATCAGAAAGCATCAGGGCCCGTGGAACGAGAACTGACTGCTTTGTCTGTGTGCAGAGGCGGCATTTCTTTGCCAAGGTAGTTTAGCAAGAGGCTCTTGTAGGCACCATTGACATGTGCACCATATATATATATAGTCATAGAAAATTGTGAAAGTGTCCATTTGAATATATGTTTACTAGAGTCTTAAGTAGATTTTAAGGTGAGTGTTTATAGGTGATTGAGCCCCAGGGGTGCTCTTTGAAATGGAGAGAGGCTTAGTGCTCTGGTTTAGTCAGTTTACTCTGCAGTCTGGACTGGAGCAAATAGAGATTAAATCAACAGACAAACGAGAGGTCACCATAACCACAAAAGAGATCCTGTGATCTCCCTCCAGCCCTGTAAAGCGTTGGAACTGTAGGAAAGAAGGGAGAGGCATGCCAGGGACTCAGCTGATGCTCACATTAGTAAATTTACTATGGACCTGGCAATAGGCAATGCCATTTTTGTGTCATAGGAAGATTTGGAAACTTACGTCAAATGGGAGACAAGAGTAGATAACGTTGACTGTTGTGTTCAGTTTGGAAAACTGATAAAATATGGTCCCAACAGCAAGCAAAGTGGGTAAGAAGAATGGTACTGTCTGCTCTGGCATGTGGTGGAAATAAAGCACAAATGGGAGTGTGCAGGGACTAGATAGGGAAGACCTTGGGATGGTCAGACAGAGCAGAAAAATGAGTCTGGCCGGATTCTGAGCTTAACTCATAAATTTGCTGGGTCAAGATGTCCAGGGTGTCTCCTGTCCTGACTTTCCCTTTGTCAGTCATGTTGAGAATTACCCAAACGATCTGAAGGTTCCTTCCCACTCTAAAACCAGAACTTTTCTATTTTATCTGTAAGCTTCTGAGTGTCAGACTGGATTAACATCTCACTTTGCTGGATCACACATGCCCATAGTAGTTGTTTATAGTTGATTGATAGTTGGCAATTAAACCTGCCCTCAGCAGAGTGTACACTCACTGGGACTCAGTGGACATAATTCTCTAAGCTGGAAATGTATCATCTAAAGTTCTCACAGATGTATGTAATTAGGATTTCTTCTAGGCAAGTGTTCTACCAAAGCGTGTAGCCCAAATGGATTTATTTTGTTCTAGTCCATGGGGTTTATGTGTACCTGTATTCTAAGAACATGGGATTAAATTTTCCCTAATGAAGTATCTTTTAAACTGGAACCCAAGTGATTATGATTAGCATAAAGCATTTTATTTTGCCTTTTGTTTTTCAACTCTCTAATCCAAACCTCTGTCATAGGTTCACTGATGTACTTAAATGAAGCCACACTCCTCCATAATGTCAAAGTTCGGTACAGTAAAGACAGAATCTATGTAAGTATTCGACATCTTCAGTTTTTGTGGCTTATTGTCTCAAATGCCACATGCACTTTTGCCCTGCGTGGTCTGTGTGTGATGGGTGTGAGAGTTCAAATGTGTGCTCACCTGGTAGAGCTCCCTGTGAGCCTGGTACGCAGTGGGTACTTAATAAAATCTGCAGAATGAGATTATGAAGTCAGAGAACCAATTAACCTACTTCAGGCTTTGGTATATGTCTATCGATCTGTTTAATTTCACTTTCACACTGTGCAGAGAATTTAAGGCAGCCTATCTGTACTGAAGTAAAATAAAGCTAAACTAAATGAGGAAAACTACACGAATTAAAATGGAAGGCAATAGCTGAAGAGGTATCAGATATACAAGAATTCTGATCATGGAGCCTAAATAATTGTATGATTTCATTAGCCCTTAGATGCTGGCCCTAAATGTCTAGATCATTAAACACAAAGAAAGACAATGCTTTTGGTGTGAGTAGTTTGTATCAGATCATTCAGATGGATATTTAGCTACTGTGTTTTAATTACAATTATTCATTGGGCACACATGAGTGAGATTTTATTCTGCTAGGACCTGGTTGTAGATTCCTTTGTCAGCTGGAGATAGATTACCACACTCTGGTATCCTGTTATAAAGACGGGGCTTCATTATTTTTGAACGAAGGACGCACATGGCTTCTTTGACACTTACAAGATCAGATGACAGTCTTAATCTTTTATATCACTATCAATTTGCCTAATTGTACTTACTTAATTCTGACTAAATTACATCTAGTCTTTGCCATCTGTCCAAGTAGCAGCAGCTGGGAAATAGAACTATGGTCGTCTGTTCCCAAAGAACGACTTGTCCCCAAGCGTGCTGCTCGCCTTCACGTTCCTGTAATGTACCCCTCAAATTCAACTAGGTAAAGAATATATTTACATGTGAATATAGGTATTCATGGGTAGGAATATTTTCCAACGTTTATTCAGTCTATAGCTTGCAGTTGAACAGACTCCAGAGTTCACCAAGTACTGTTTTAGATACTGAAGTAATAAAGTTTAAAAAACTACTAGACAGTTTAACTAATAGGAAGCCAGTGAAAATTAATTTGGATATAACCCAGAGGCTGCTGCTTTTGAGTAGCTCTCAAGTCCAGTGTTGGCAGGGTTGCTGAAAGTCGTGAGTGCTGTGTGCTTTCCTCTTAGCCTGTTGGGCCTTTCACTTATAAAGTCATTAAATGTGTGCAACCCATAATTGCATCTGTTACTGTTTTAAAGGCTACATAAGGGTATCAGTTGCTATCCTGTATCCATGCATGCTTATGTGAATGAAACAATGTAAAGTAATAGTTTAAATGACATCTGTCGTTACCAGAAATACTATCCTCCCTTGTATTTGAGTAAAAGAACAGAAGAACCTTGTTTAACCTTTTCATGTTCCCGAAAGCTCTAATTCTTTACTTTGGTTCTTATTTTTTAAAGATTTATTTACTTTTATTTTATGTGTATATGTGTTTTGCCTGCATGTGTGTTTGTGTGAAAAGTATGTAACTAGTGCATGTGAAGGCCAGAAGAGGGTGTCAAGTTCTTTGTTAGGATTATGGGTTGTGGTGAGCCACCAGGCGGGTGCTGGGAGTGAAACCTGGGTCCTATGTTTGAGTCGACACTGCACAGTCACATCTGCCACCCTTCTACCCGGATTAGTCAGTCTTCTCTAGGAAGCTGCTTTGGGGCATTGTGCGCATTTAGCAGTTTGAGAGCTCAGGATTTTACATTTCAACAGTTGGAAAGAAAAAAGTATAATCTTATATGCTCCAGTTTTATCATTATTACTAAACTACAACTCTATCTGAGGAGGAGTTTTATAAATTCTAGTACATTTTCTTTTTTATTTTTTATTTTTAAAAAAATCCAAATTTCAAAATTTAAAAGCAATTCAGGTTGTTCATGAAACAGTTATCTCGGTGGTTGGCATGTGGTACTTTGCAGAACTCCCAAGACCAGGTGGTTGTCTCAGCGCTAAGTCATGCCTGAGCATTCACTGACGGGGAAGGCTCAGGAGCTAAAGATCCCTTAAGTGTTTGAGGAGCAGGTTAACTGGTCTGAGGAGACCTACGACCTGATCTGTAGGACTCAGCTTGGGATCCCTAAGTGGGCTCAGAAACAGAAGTCTCCGTGGGAGATTTACACACTCAGATCTTGGTGGTGATGTGGTGAAGCCGTGTACCAGGAAGAACTATGGGGAGGGATTTTGTTGTTGTTGTTTTGAGACACAGGGAAGTGAGAGGATATAGTCTTGATTTTGAAGGTGTTGGCCTTCAAATGACTGTGGAATGACAGCATAAAGCATTTACTCAGAACTAAGTATTTCTTTGGAATTAAAAAAAAATGGTAGGTTCTTTAACATCAGAAAATATTGGGCTGGAGAGATGGCTCTGCTGTTAAGAGCACTGACTGCTCTTTCAGTGGTTCTGAGTTCAATTCCCAGCAACCACATGGTGGCTCACAACCATCTGTAATAGGATCTGATATTTTCTTCTGGTGTGAATGAAGACAGCTACTGTGTACTCATATAATAAATAAACAAATCTAAAAAAAATCAGAAAACATTTAATATAGAGCTAGAAATGTAGAGTTTTGAAGTCTTGTTTGTACGAGAATTGAAGGGTTCTGTCTGTTGAATATTTCTCCTGTTTTCCTTGTTTAGTTTTGAAGCAAAGTAATACCAACCAGTTTCATTTCTCTGCCTCTCCTACTTAGACGTATGTGGCCAACATTCTGATTGCAGTGAATCCATACTTTGATATACCCAAGATATATACATCAGATACAATAAAGTCCTATCAAGGAAAGTCTCTTGGGACAATGCCACCTCACGTCTTTGCCATTGGTAAGTTGTAGTTTAATTCTTGGCCTGTATCATACAAGCGTACTAGATTTTTAAATTGTTTTGTGTCATTGAAAAGCTTTCACTGTGTGTATTCATTGTACATGGCGTGTGTTATATAAGGATGTTTTTGTGCAAGTGTGTACTGTGCATCATATGTATGACCCGTTTCCATACACTCCCTCACACCCTGACTTGTCCCCTTCTCTCCACTCTTCTCCTTGTTAGTCCATTTTGTTTCCTAGAGAGTTTCTCTTCTACTTTGATGTGGTGTTTATATTACGTAATCTGTGGCTCTATATGAAATCTAGGAACTGCACAGGACAGAAGACTGGCTCAGTCTGGTTATTTTGGTATTCTCCGGTTACATCTATTTTCCTGGAAATGATGTAATTTTGCTTCTGCTTATGGCTTAAGAAATTTCCATACCACAGTATTCTTACCTATTCCTGTGTTGTTGGACACCTAGGTTGGTCTCAGAACTTAAGTATTGTGAGTCGTGCTGTGATAAACATGGTGTGCAATGACCTGTGTGGTCCCTTGACTTGGAGTTCCAGGAGCAAAACTCATTGGTTTTTATAAAATGTGTGATTCGAGTGTGTTTGTGTGTGTGTGTGTGTGTGTGGGAGGGCATGTGTGTGATGGTACATGTGTCAAGGCACATTTGTGGAGGTTAAAGAACAATTTGGAGTAGGTCATGTGTGGAGGTCAACTTGGTTTTCTCTTTTCACCTTCACATGTGTTCCAGCGATCAAATTCAGGTTGCTGGATTGAATGGCAAGCACTTTTTACTAGCTGTCTCAGCAGCTTTCTTTCTTTCCTTCTTTTTCCTTCCTTCCTTCCTTCCTTCCTTCCTTCCTTCCTTCTTTCTTTCTTTCTTTCTTTCTTTCTTTCTTTCTTTCTTTCTTTCAAAAAAGACTTATTTATCTATTTATTTTATGTGAGCACACTGTAACTGTCTTCAGACACACCAGAAGAGGGCATCAGATCCCACTATAGATGGTTGTGAGCCACCATGTGGTTGCTGGGAATTGAACTCAGGACCTCTGGAAGAACAATCAGTGCTCTTAACCACTGAGCTATATCTCTTCAGACCCCAACAGTTTGCTTTTTTTGTTTCCTCCCTCCCTCCCTCCCTTCCTCCCTTCCTTCCTTCATTCTGTCCATCCGTCCATCTGTCTTCTTTTTATTTATCTATTTGTTTATTTATTTGAGGAGCCATTATACTGATTTTCACAGAGGTTGTACTTGTTACATTTCTACCAGCAGTATATAAGGATTTTCCTTTTGTTTGCATATATTAATTATTTATAAGTTTTTCATTAGGACATTTTTATATATGTGTATAATGTATTTTGATGGTATTCACCCCATTACTTTCTTTGGTCTCTCTACCACTCCCACGAATCTTCTGCCTGTTTTAACTACAGCCTTTGTACTTTAGTCTGGTGTGTGTGTGTGTGTGTGTGTGTGTGTGTGAGAGAGAGAGAGAGAGAGAGAGAGAGAGAGAGAGAGAAAGAGAGACAGAGACAGAGACAGAGACAGAGACAGAGACAGAGAGACAGAGACACAGAGAGAGAGACAGCCAGAGAGAGAAACCCAGTGGGTTTAATTAGTTTTATTACAGGAATATAGGCCCTTTATCATAGCTAGATTGCTGGAGAAAATGTTTCTGTCTATGAGTGTGCATTCATCTTTAGGAAACAGTGGGGATCCGTGAGTCCTCCTTGTTTCATGACAGGATTTTCTAGATTCAGTATTGAGCAGATGATCATAGCTGCTCTGAGTTCAGGATTGGGACAGTCACGTCATTCCTGGCAATCAGCATTTCATTTCTCTTTCCCATCCCTTTCTGTGGCTCTGATGTCCTCTCTGAAACCCCAGCTTGACGTTTTTGTATATTCTAGATATCAATTATTTGTTAGATATCTAGCTGGAAAAGATTTTCTCACACTGTAGCTGTCTCGTCACCTAATGTTTCCTTTGCTACTCAAAGATTATTAATTTCATGAGATCATATTTCTTAGTTATTGACATGGTTTCCTGAGAGGCCGGAGACTTCTTTAGGCCCATTCACAAAGTTTTTATCTATGGGTCTATCATGAATTTGCCCTACTTTTCCCTCTAACAGTTTCAGAGTTTTAGGTCTCACACGAAGGTTTTTCAAACATAAATAAAGAGTTGATGTTTGAATGGGTTGAGAAATAAGGAATGAGCTTCATCCTTCTACATCCTTCTAAGAAATCGGGTGCTTTGGATCTGGGCACTGCATTCCAGTCTATTGACCTACATGTCTGCTTTTTGTGCCTGCACGATGCTGTTGTTGTTGTTATTATTATTATCATTATACTGGAAAACAATTTGAAATCAGATATGGTGGTCTCTACTATTCTTTTTGCTTAAGATTGTTTTGGTTATCTGGGATCTTTTGTTTTCCCATATGAATTTTAATAGTCTTTTCTACTTAGGTGAAGAATGACATTTTGATGGAAATTGCATTAAATCTGTAGATTGCTTTCGATAGTGTAATCATTTCCATAATATTGATTACGTCCGCGGATGAGCATGAAAGGTCTTTCTCCTTTTCTTGTGTCCTTTTCTATTTCTTCTCAGTGTTTGAAAGTTTTTATTGCACTGTCTTTCACTCCCCTTTTCAGGGTATTTTATTTTATATTTTTTGATGCAGTTACAGATAGAACTGTTTCCTTGATTTCTTTCTTAACGTGTGTGTTTGGTGCTTTCTGGTGTATATTAGTGTAACTGCTAATGTTTGTATGTTAATTTTGCATCTCATCAGCATTTCTGGAATCGTACTTTAGCTCTTGGAGTTTTCTGTCGCATACTTTAGCGTCTCCTATGTCTGGTCGCATCATCTGTTAATGAGGACAGACTGACTAATGCTTCTAGCTGTGTCTGTTTTGTTTCCTCCCCTTGGACTATTTTTATAGCCAAGACTTGAAGCACTATGTGGATGAGTAGGAAAAGTTGAAACTGTTGTGTTGGTCTTAGTAGGAATGGTTCCAGTTTCTCCTCCTAGTATATTGTTGGCTTAGCTGTGACACAAATAGCCATTGTTATTTTGAGAATGCTCCTCTGTGCCTCATCTATTCAGGGATCTTAACACGGAGAGATGCTGGACTTTGCCTAAAGCCTTTCCTGAGATTTCTGTTAGAGTCCATTCCAGTGATGCATTATGTCTCTTGATCTGCATATGTCAAATAACCCCTGGGTCCTGTAATGAAGCCAATTTGATTTCTGGATATATCCTTAAATTTAATTTCCAAGTGTTTTGTTTATAAGTTTTGCACAGTATCCTCCTGTCGCTCGCCCACGCTTCCTGCCGGTAGGAACAGGCGTGCAACAACAACGGATTCTTCTACGGACAACCTTTATTGTACAGCAATCTGAGCAGGGGACTTCTTGAGCAGGAAACTTCTCTCTGAGCCGGGGACTCCCTACCGGGGTCTACTGTATAGGCGACCTCTCACGTGCAGTCTCCCACGTGCGATCTCTCTGCCCAGTCTCTCTCCACGTGGGATCTCTCTGCAATCTCTTTTACCAAGTCTCTCTCCACGTGGGATCTCCTGCAATCTCTCCTATCGGGTCTCTCTCCACGTGGTGTCTCCCGCAATCTCTCCACTATCTCTTGCTCCACGTGGGGGAAAATGCACTGCTATATATGCCTAAGAGACTTGTGTTGCTACCTGATTGGTGCATCCTCCTGTAGCTCAATCACGTGCCCCGAGATTGGGCTGTGACTTATGTGGTTGCCAAGCAACACGAGGGGAAAGGTTTTTGTAGGCTGAACAATGGGCAGGAAGCTGGCGCCATCTATTGGCGCCAACGGCTTCCTACATCCACCAGGGGCACTAGTATGTAATTTTGATTTTTCTCGTGTCTATCTTGTCTGGACTTCAGGGTGACACTAACGTCCTACAGATAATTTAGTAGTATTTCTTCCTTCCTGTTTTGGGTTGGTTTGTGAAATGCTGATGATACTTTATAAGCCTGATAGAAACTTACAGTGAATCTACATGGTCCTGGACTGTTTTTAGGTGTAGGATTTTTAAAATTATTATTTCAATTTTGATATAGACTTATTTAAATTGCTTATCTTATCTTGGTTTAATTTTGGTGGTTTATGTTGTGTTTTAGAAATGCATCCATTTTTGATACAGATTTTTAAGTTTAATTTTTGATAATTTAATACATTCATACAACGTTCTGTTGAGCACACATTCATCCCATTGCCCATTCTTACCCCTTTCCACATCTCTCTTCTCCGAAACTAATTCCCATCTTATTTTCATGTTTGAGATTTTGTCCAGATCATATATATGAAGGTTCTTATAGCTGCTGGGTGTTCAAGATTACATCATGTCACTCGGAGACGGCATGTCCTTGACGCATCCATCTTCAAGTTCTTACAGCCTTTTCTTGCCCCTCTCTGTGACTCTCCGGAGCAGGTATTACAGATGCCTTGGTGATTACTGAACGCTCTGCAGTCTCTATATTAACCAACTTCCAAAAGTTCTTCTCTAGCCAAAGGCACATAGCAGTACCAGTATAAGGTATAAATATAAATATTTGAACAGCAGTTTGACTCCATGTCCATTTTAGCTTAGTACCGGTGTCAGGTTTCCTCATAGGAAACCATGGGTTTTTGCCCGGGGTTACTGTACCGGATTTGTTTCTTTCCATGGACTGGGACTCAAATTGAATCAGATTTGGTTACCCCACCCCCACCAACAGTTGTGCCACCATTGCATCAGTGGGACCGTCTTGCCTGGCAGGTTGGTATTACAGTCCTCAGCAGCCACAGCCCAGTAAGGCCTTTGATAATTTACCTGGATGCAGGCCGCACAGCACCTTCCAGACCAAGAGCTTCATGATTAGATCCAGCGCGGTTTATCGGTGCATTGCATCCCACGTGTGTGGCGTCTTCGGCAGTAGCGCCCTTCTGTCTACCTCTTGTGAGTGACCAAGAGCAATGACAGCAGCTCCCACTATCTTGGGAACCTCCATGGCCTCCCTGGACATCAGTCCACAAGGCTTTTGTTTAAAGCTCCTGGCTTCTGGGAGCAGCGTGACTATTAATTCATGCCGAGAACCCTTCAGTCAAACATTAAAATGTCTTTGCGTTACCTTGTAACTTAATGGGTTTTATGTGACAGCTCTCTGTTCGCCAGGCTTCTGTTGAGCTGACACGTCCATTTTGTTTCCATCATCGCCCCCACTCCAGTCCTACTCAAACCTTCCCAGCTCTGGTATTACCCTGTGTTTTCCTGTCACATGTGCTTTGATCTCTCCATCTGTGTATCTTCCTGTCCCCCCCCCCCCACGCATCACATGTGTTTTACTATCTGTGAGTTGTCCCGTTGTCCCCCCCCTCGCCCACCTCAGTATTCACTTCTCATGTTCCTTTACTTATTCCTAGGCCTCCTCAGAGCCTACTCCAGTTTGAACTTGGAAATACAAAAAACTGAAGCCAGGATCCCCATAAGAGAGAGCACAGGGCATTTTCATCGAGGTTCCCATCTTAGTGGAATATAGGTCTGACAGTTTCCCTAGAATCTGTTGTAATGCCTCCATTTTCATTGTGAATTGTACTAATTTTAGTCCTTTCTTTAGCTAGCCTTGCTAAGGGTTTGTCAGTCCTGCACTTTACCCCCAAAGGACCAACACAAAGAATCATGGTTTCAACGATTTTTTTCTTTTCTTTTCCGTTTATTAATTTCTGCCTAATTTTAACAGTTTCTTTCTCTTGACTGAATTTCAATTTGGCTTGTTTTGTTCTTCCACAGGTCCAAGATGCATTGTTACGTGTTTCTTTGACATCTCCTTGATTATCATTTTTTAAAAACGTCGGCACTGGTAGCCATAAATTTCTACTTTTGAATGTCTTCATCATATCCCATAGGTTTGAATATGCTGTTGGATCAGTAATTTTGGAGGTGTCAAGTTGACATTTTTTTTTTCTGTTTTTGCATCGGAGTTTTGAACGTCTTGGGCTAGGTTTTTGGTCTCTTTGTATATTTATCTTGAACTTTTTTTTTTGGTGGAAATGTTTACACTGTGCAGGAGAGACTAGGCTACAGCAGGTTTGACGTGCCATTTTTCTTCCCTAGCCTGGTGTTAGGAACCAGGTCCTGTCTACACTAGTTCCCTAAAAGTAGAATACTAACTCCATAATCAATAACCATAGAAGTGTGGGCTCACCATGAATGCACAATAATGATTGACAGTTGCTACTTGGATGCCAAGTGCATTCTAAAAGAATAACCACCGTAGGTAAGAGGGAAGGGAAAAGGTTCACCAGTCACTGGGAACTAGTGATTAGCACTGGGCTTATAGAGAACCAAAAGGAGGGGGAGATAAACAGAACAGCACAGACAAAGCGAGGGCAGGGCTTTGGCTACAGGGAGCTAAAAAGAGAGGGAAGCACACCAAACAACCTAAGCGCTCCTAGCCTCAGGGGGCTGATGTGTGGAGACCCATGCACTATGCTAGACTGTGGTCTGTGGGAAAGCCAATCATAAGGTAAAGGACAGATCTATAAAACGAGAGGAGAAAGGGAGACAGAAGAAAAGAGATGGGGAAGGTTAGACAAGAGCACAGAGAAGTCTTGTTAGAGTGACAGGGGTGGTTATTAAATAGAGAAGAAGCACTCGTGTAAAGGGGGCAGTTTGAGTGCACACTCTCTAGTGTTGATGGCAATGTTTCTTCAGGCTCTCAGATGCCTGGCACACCTCTGGGCAGTCCTTCACTGGTCAGGTCACAGATACGGGACACATGCCTGACCAGCCCTGCAGGTACCAGGTTGTAAATGCTAATCTTCTAGTTTATTTATTTAATAAATGATATCATATGTCCAATGTATATTTTGCAAGATCTGTATTTCTCTTGGGCGTATTAGTGTTGTTAGGAACATGTATCCTACACCGGGAGGGCCTGAATACAGACAGACAGACAGACAGACACACACACACACACACACACACACACACACACACACACACACACACAGAGAGAGAGAGAGAGAGAGAGAGAGAGAGAGAGAGAGAGACTGACTTAAATATACCAGGCAAGTTTTGAGTACAATATGTAGTTGTGTATGTCTTTGAACTCCTGAACGTCCCACTTCTCCATTCTGAATGCTACGATTGACAGGATGTCACTATGTCTGGCTCTACTGGTATTTTCAGTCCTTATGATCACTCCCATCTCAAAGGCAGTGCCTTTTACAGCTCAGGGACAAGGTCACCTCTCTCTTACCTTAGACATCACTTGTAAATATGCTACTTATATAGGACCGGAACTGTTTTGTTTATTTTGTTTTTGGCTTATCTTTTTTTTTTTTTTTTTTTTTTTTTTTTTTTTTTTTTTTTTTTAAGGAAGTATTCTTCTTTGTAGCTCTGGCTGTCTTGGAATCACTCTGTAGACCAGGCTGACCTCACACTCAGAAATCTACCTGCCTTTGCCTTCCAAGCACTGGCACTAAAGGCATACATTACCATCATCCTGGAAGACTCGAATAGCAGGCTTTCTCTTTGTATTAACCTGCACCATAGCTTTGTAAGATGACAGACTTTCAAGTGGTAGATGCTCCCTATCACTGAGGAACCTCAGTGGGAAGGCAGTAACGTCTGTCTTGACTTTCATCCTCATCCTGAAGAACCCCAGTTCTGAGGCACTGAGGGACGGAGTAACTGATCAGAACTGGAGCTTACATTCCAATGTATTCTCAAAAAGTTCGATGTGTTGGCTAAGCCTTTGTACTTAGACATAATCAGCAGCTGCTCCTCTTTGGTGCTCTTTTTTTTCTTGTGCGGTCCGTTTCTCCATAGACTTTCCCCTTATGCTTTTGTTTTGGTGTAACTAGGCTTCACTTCTAGAGTTGGTTACTGTACACAGGCAGATTCAACATGCTTGCTGGAAGTCTGACTCAGTTCTCAGATGCTCTGATGAATGTGGCTATGTTCCCTTACCAGCCAGCCAGAGCATAGTCATTAGAATCTGAGTATGACGGAGCTCATCACAGGAAAAGAAAAGTTCAATGCTTAGAATGGAAACACATCAGCTTTTATTTTCAGTCTGTACTACTAACAGGGTATTTAGGGTGGCATTCTGAGGGTTGTGTAGGAGACCTTTGTGATTGGCTGGTGGGAAACTGGTTTTGCTTATGGTGCTATGTGCCAGTCTGTGTCACCACTGACTTACCTCTTTGTGAAGAGGCGTCGTCTGGGAGGTTCATAAGCCATCGCACGGCACAGACTCTGCGGCGTGGAGCCCTTCATGGCTACATCCCCTCATGGCATAGAGTAATAGCTACAGGGAACACATAGTTGATGTCCAACTAGAAGTAGAGGGTCAGAGACTCTAAGAGCAGAGGTGGAGGATGAGGACACGGTGTTTTCCAGACACAGTCAGAGATCCCAGGCTTGCTATTCTCATAACGACGCTCTCTTGTGAGAACTCAAGGTGTTAGGTGAGAACCCACCCTCTCAGAGAATGTCTCCGTGGCCCTCTTAGTGGGTCCTCCTTCCCAAACCTTCCCCTCCCAGCAGCATCACAGTGTAGGCAGGTGTTTCAATCACAGTGGACAGGTGGGAACACCCATGCCATCCTGTTTGGAGCTTGCTCTTAGAAGGACAGGCATTTGTAAAGCTAGTTTTGTTCGTATGGGTGGCACATGTTTGGGATGAAAAATAATTGTCTTCTTGAGCCAAATTGTTTTGGAACTATTTTCTTTTTAATATTTTGTCTTGAAAAAATGAGTTCATGACGATATTTTTCGAGGAAATCGTGTCATGTATTTCTCTCATATTCTCTTCTTTATCCTCTGCCGTCTCTCTCCTCTCTTGCGGGTCCCCCTTCACAAGTTAGTCTCCCTTCTGTTTTCAAGTCACAAGAGAGAAAGCACGTGATATTTATCTTTCTAAGTGTAGCTAATTTTGCTCACTGTGAAGAACTCTGGGGAGACTAATTTTAACTTGAAGTTCAGTCACATTAACAGAATTCTGCTTATTTTGTTATATCTGAACATTCAAGACACCGTACAGCATAAACACTGTAGTGTAAAAGTAGCTAGACAATCTGCATAAGCAATGCTAAGGTAGGGAGACTCTGGGACCTCATTGGCTAACAACTTCAGTAGAGGTAACATTACTAACGCTGGGCCTTCTATTTGATAGCTGTGACATCTAGTAGAGGCATTGTTGCCCCATTCGATGGTGACTTCATTTAAGCTCTTTTTATATATGTGGTTTATATTTTCGGAAGCTTCTGCAATAGTAGATTTTCATGACTGTTTTTAGAAGGTCTCTAGTGTGAGTTATCTCTCTCCGTACTCCCTCCTTTACCCCCAGTCTTCCCATTCCAGACCCCGTTTAACCTTTCTTAACCTAGATTCCCTCTTTATGTCACAGCACCCCATTTTCCCTTCCCTGGAGGCCTCACTTCTCGATGCTCCTTACTAATTTTCTGATCTCTGTGGTTATTCCAAATGAGACATATACATCTGAAGGTTTAACACTAACATTTATCTGTTTATCTTTCCGGGTCAGTATTTTCTCACTCAGCTGTTAATAAAATGAAATTATAAAATCTACAGGTATGTGGTTGGAGCTGGAAATAATTATTCAGTTGATTTATTTCAGTTGTTTCCCTCTCTCACAATAGGTTTGGTTGCCAGGTTTCTAATTGGAGGCTCATTCCTTCTTGCTTCTCACTGGGGACCTCATTAGTTATGCACACTCAGCGTTTCCTGTCCCTCTGCAGGACTGCTCTGGCGTTTGGGCAAGCTGAGCCAAAGCTCAATGTGGAGCCGATCTAGTTCAGCCTTGAGATGTTTGGATTTCCCATTGCTTCTCTGTTAGGACACTGCAAGCAAACACAGAATGACTTCATCATTCAAGGCTTCTCTAGGAGTAAGGGCCCCTACAGTAAATTCTTGCCAATAACTTTGCTTCCTGCATTACTGTGTTACTTTGTCCCCAGCTGATAAGGCTTTTCGAGACATGAAGGTGCACAAGATGAGCCAGTCTATCATTGTATCTGGAGAATCAGGAGCTGGCAAAACAGAAAACACGAAGTTTGTTCTAAGGTGAGTGTTTAGCTAGTCTGAAATGTTTGGAACAATCAGACATTGTTTTCACGGTTGTAAAATGTGTGACACCGAGTTTGTCGACTTACCCATTTTGAAGTTCAGTAGTAAGTTCGTTCACACCATCATTTTCATGTCATTGTGTTGTCATTGTTCTTTATCTCACAAGACTGACAACTGTCCTCATTCAGTACCTCCGGGTTATTCCTCCAGATGCCGTTCACCGCTCTTCTCCTTTAGGTTTCTATGATTTTCTCTAAGTACCTTGTTTAAGTGGCAGGTACATAAGGAACTGCCTGGTCTGGGTGCTGAGAACTGAGCTCAGGTCCCCTAAAACAAACAGGGAGTACTCTTAACTGTTGAGTCAGTTCTCCAGCCTCTCACATATTTTTTTAAGTGAATTAAGGTATAAGGAAATCTCTCTCTCTCTCACACACACACACACACACACACACACACTCCAGAGCTTCTTGGGAGACTGAGGCAAGAAGATCACTTTAGTCTCAAGGGGGTGGGAGTCTAGAGAACTTAGTAAAAACTTGCCTCTTAAAAAACATACTCATGTTATAGTATGTTATAGTATGCATTAGAATTTCCTTCCTGAAATTTATCGCTGAATATATTGCATAGATTTATTGCATTTGCTGTATATGTACATGTGTTGATAGGCACTTGGGTTGTTTCTAGCTATTGTGAATATAGTGCAGTTTTGAGTGTGTGTTGGGGGTGATGTCAGGGTCTTAAGTAAACTGGCTTTTGATACCATTGCATATCCTATGCTATAGTTTGGAAGAAACCAACATCTTATATGGTAGCTAATCTCTACATTGTAGAAAGTCAGCTCTAATGTATTATTTCTCTGAGGATTCCATAGGTTAGTCAATAAGAAACCCAAGAATATTCCTTCAAAATCCAAATGGACATTCTGTTCTCAATGTTGGTATTATGAAATATTTTCAAAGTTCCTTTTTATTTAACTTTCTTACATCTTGTCTCTCATCAGATCCCCTCTCTACCATCAAATTAAACTCTCAACATGGGCTGTGAAACCATGGCATTTTGAAAGTGGAAGGAGCTGTACTATTATAGAACTGTAGTTTCATTCTGTTAATTTAAATACTATAAATTGTGCCACTGCTGGGACACAATGTCAGACAAGAAGTAATTAAGGCAGGAAAGATGCCAGGATAGAAATTCACAGTGGTGGAGAAGGTGTGTTGGCCAAGGTTGGACACAAGGCATCGCACTCAGGAAGCAGAGGAAGATGAAGGAGTGTTTGTGCTTAGCCTTAGCTCTTCTCTATGCGGTCCAGGACCAGTCAATGGAATGTTGTTATTCACAGTCAGGGCAGGTCTCCCCACTTCAGTGTACCTAATCTATACCAGTCGCTCACAGACATGGCCATGGACCTGTCTTTTAGATGATTCTGGGTCCCATTGAGTTGATGGTCAATGTGAGCCATTACACATACCCAAGGAAGTTAAATCTACTGGTGAAGATACTGTGAAGACCAGCATATTCTGAATTTTTAATCAGAATTGTTCCTAATCTATTGCACTTATTAGGGTTTTGTTTGTTAGTTTTGCTTGTTGAGAGGGTATCTCTGTATAACAATGCTGGCTGTCCCAGATCTCTGTGATCAGGCTGGCCTTGATCACAGAGATCTGCCTGCTTCTGCCTTGTGAGTGCTGGGATTAAAGGTGTGTCCCACACTGCCCAGCTCAGTTCTTAGTTTTTTCATGGTGGGGTTCTTTATTAAAGTTATCTATTTGTTATGTAAATGTATATGGTTATTAAGTTAAATTGTTATTAAGAGATACTTATGTAAATCTATTTAAAGAATTTGTTAAAATCAGAATATTTTTTAAACAGCTAACAAATGTAATACCATGACATGCACTTACTCATATAAGACACATGCAGAGCCAAATAAAAAAATAAATAGAAATTGAAAAACATCACCATTTGTATGATGATTTAGGTTTTATTAGTTTGATATGTATAAATAGCAAACTTATAAATTTATTGTGTTCAGTATTGTTATTCAAGGATTTTTTTATCCTATATTTTAAATAGATACCTGACAGAATCTTATGGAACAGGTCAAGATATTGATGATAGAATTGTTGAAGGTATTGTTGATTTTTATTTATTATTGTTGGGTACCTTTGAAATTGACTTAGAAGGATCTTACTTGTGGACTACAATGCTTTCCTATTAGTGATGTGAGAGACCATCCCATCTCCTATGAATCTTTGCTCAAATACTTTCTTCATGGTGATCTATTAACCTATTGTCTTTCTCTGCCCCAGCGGCTTGTCCCCTAGGTGACTCTAGAGCCTGTCCACTTGTCAATCAAAAGTAAAGCCATTACAATGGGTAAACATTTAATCCTTGGGGAATTTGACATTACTTGATAATTTTTCTGTATTAATATTTCTAAAAGCATTTATTCTAGTATTTTCCCAATTTTTTCCCTTGTGGAAATGTAATATGTATATTGCTTTATAATTTTTCTTCATGCCTCTCTCGCAATTTTTTGATTAAGTGTTTTTTTTTTCAACAGCTAACCCCCTTTTAGAAGCATTTGGAAATGCAAAGACTGTTCGTAACAATAATAGCAGTCGATTTGGAAAATTTGTAGAAATTCATTTCAATGAAAAGGTAAAATGACATTGCTTTTGTGATATATTTGGAAGTGTTTATGTTAGTATGAGAGTCTTACTAGAAATGGAATCGGTGCAGTTCTTTCTGTGATGATTATTATTATAAATATTATTTTATATTTGTATGCATTTACAATGATTATTCCGAAGTTCTATTCAGTTTAAAATTAAAATATTGGATTTGAATGCATCACCACCTGCAGATTTATAGGTATTTTTTTTTTACTCACATTTGATTATTTTGTTGTCTTGATAACATGTAATAATGTGCATGATCATCGAACACAGCATGGTATATGACGATATGTTATCTGTTGACCTGCCTAGTCTGCAGTGATCACATGAGGGCAATTAGTGTCTTAACAGCAGTTTTTCGTGGTGGTGAGCTGAGAACTCCCCAGCAACCGTCTGTGGGCTGCTGTGAACACTTGGGCACACTACAAACTCAGTTCTGGAGCTGCTCATGGTAGAGCTTCGCTAACAGTGCTTAAAATGAAGGAGAAATATTCCAAGCTTACATTGTAGGTATTTTTGTCTAGTATTTGATAAGTATTTTAACTTCCTTGGTGAGCAGGTGCTTATTAGAAAAGATTAATTTAACATTAAGGTATATTTCAATCTCGTAGATGCAAAATATATGTTCTGTTTTGTCTTTTAGAGTTCAGTTGTTGGAGGATTTGTTTCCCATTACCTTCTAGAGAAGTCTAGGATCTGTGTTCAAGGCAAAGAGGAGCGGAATTACCATATTTTTTACAGACTGTGTGCCGGGGCTTCAGAAGACATTAGGGAGAAGCTTCACTTGAGTTCCCCAGACAATTTTCGGGTAGGTGGGAAAAACATCAAATTCATACCAGGTTTGCAAAAATCATTTACCTTCTTAGTCCTAAAACTCACTGTTTTTGGATTCTTACTTGGTTTTGTACATAACTTATGTTAAATCAAGTACAGTAGGCTTTCTGGATTTTCAGATTTTACATTTTAGGATTAATTATGAATTGTAAATATTGGGAATGATAAAGAGAGTGCTATGTATAGATTTTTTTATTATTGACTAAACAACAACAAACAATATTTCTTTACAGAGAATTGCTACCCCTGTAACTATAATTTTGCTGTTATGAATTATATTGTAAATGTCTGATATCCAGGATATCTGATGACCAACGGGGTCATGAACCATAGGTTGAGAGCCACGGGGCTAAGGTATTTCTTCCCCTTGTCCCATGTGGATACCTGAGATCTAACTAGATGGTGTGTTAGAATTGTAGCCTTACCAGTGAGCTCTCTATTGAGATTCATTTGTAAGTTTATCATGAGTTCACTGTCCCTAATGTGAAAACTCCAAATCTCGAACACAGCAAAGTCTGGGTCTTCATACTTTAAAGTTTGGGATGCTCAGGGGAAAATTAAAGTTGATACAAATACTCTGAAATGTAAGCATCTCTGAAATCTGAATCACTTTTTCAAAGTATTGAGATAAGTGATCCTCAACATGTGTAACACTGTAGGACAAGGTATGTAATTCAATAGGTAAAAGGACAGATGTTTAAAACCATATTGATTTAAACCCAATTAAAAATTTATATGGTTTTGTAATACTAGCCTTAAAATTGTCTTTAATGTAGCTGTGAAAACTTCAACCACTGAATCAGTGTTAGTGAATAATATATCATTATGCCTCTTAGTTCAATTCCACAATAAATACGTATTGCTTGATTATTGGGTGCTAGACATTGAGTCAGGATTAAAAGATAAATAGGGCATAATCTTGTCCCTGGGCAGCTTAGAATGTGATGGGAAATGCACGCAGTGTCTGAATGTTACACGGAAGAGGAAGAAACTGCCCAATCGCCATCGCAAATGCTGGGAGGACTGGGGGTGCTGATGTGGGGCTGGGGAGGTGGCTCCAGTTAGGAGCACTGGCTGCTCTTGCAGAGGACCTGGGCTCAGTTCGCAGCTCCCAGATGATGGCTCACACCACCTGTAATGCCAGTCTGAGGGGATTTGACATCGTCTTTTGACCTCTGCTTCTCAACTGAAGTAGAATTCAAAGTTAATTGTTCATTATATCTTCGTGAAAACAGAAGAGGCATTTTTGATGTTTTCTAAAATACAAGTTACTAGAAATCTTATGAATTATGATATATGTCTAGATTCCACCGACACTTAGCTGGCCAGAAAGTAATGTGACTACTGTGGCTTTAATCTAGTATTTCTTTTGGCTCGGAGGCATGGGAACACAGATAGCATTTCAGTCTCAGAAGATACTGCCTTCCCCAGCACAGTGAAGGGCAACAAAGCAACCACAGGCTTTCCTGCCTTATAGTGTGGACCACCAGCATGGATTTCATTTCCTCCAGGGCAGTCCCAGTGGGAGCAGGAGCGAGTGGGGTCTACATATGTCATAACTGACATTCCTCTCATGTGACATGCAACCACATTTCTACCCTGTCCCCCCAATAATTCACTGTAAATGACATGAAAGTGTTCTGATAATTTCATCGGGTTGTTACTTTGTTCTTCTAATTTACTGATAGGTAGGTTTGTTTATTTGTTTATTTCTTTTTACACTCCAGATTTTATTCCCCACCCAGTCCAGAGCTTTAAAGTATCATGGATGCTTTTAAAATGGTAGAATTTTATTTTGTCATTACCTTTTTTCAAACTGGTTTGTAATTTAGAGACTTCACCGCTTTGACATATTTGTAGCAGCTACACATGTATCTTGCAAAATGAAATGCTGAAAATGTTAAACATTGTCAATTTAAAAATATTTATACACATTTTATGGAAGCCTTCGGTACAGTCAGGCAAAAATCGTGGTGTATGAAGAAAGCGTACACAGAGTGACAGTGGGAGCTATAGCCTTTTTACCACAGCTAAGTGCAGGAATAGCATCTCTCCTAGACCTTTAATGATTTTGCAGTTCTTGGGTTTAACCCCAGGGCTTTGCATAAACTATGCTGGTCCTGGGTCACTGGCTTTCACCTTCCAATCTCTAGTTTTTGTTTCTTTGTTTGTTTGCCTAAGGCAGAGGTTCTTTATGTATTTATGTAGCACAGTCTGAACTTGAGCTCCCTTTGTTGATGTGTTCTTTCCCCTTGGATCCTATGTTAATTGTACCTTTATTCCTTTGTCTTAGTATTTAAACCGGGGATGCACAAGATACTTTGCTAACAAAGAAACGGACAAACAAATTTTGCAGAACCGAAAAAGTCCTGAGGTATAGTAGATTATATTTTTAACGAAAATCTTTAATGTAAAAAATATTGCTGAAGGATTTGTCTTTATTTTGGAACTTCTTGCTTTCTGGTTTATGTTTTAGAACTACACTATGACCCTGATCTCTCCTGTAGTGAGGCCCTTGAAACACGTGCCATTTATAGAACAGCACTCTCTGGTTCTTCTTGGGCCCAAATGCATTGATTTCTTCATGTTCCTTTTTGGATTCCTATGCTGTGAAACTTGTGACTCGGATAGTACTACGTGTAGTTAGGTATTAAGAAGCTCTACCCTGCTGTGACAAAACACACAGCTTGAAGTGCGGAAGATTTGCTTTTGCTCAGTTTCACTATTTCCGTCCACAGTTTCTATTTCTGGGCTGTGGTGATGTAAAATCCACAGTTAGGGAGCATGTGGATAGATAAAGCTGCTGACCACGTGGTGGCCAGAAGCAAGTGGGAGGTGAGACAGAAGGACAAAAGGAGAGAGGGGGTGTGTCAGAGACAAGGTAAGACCACAAGCTCTGAGATGGCTAGGACAGTCAGCCAGGTTCCCATGTCTAAGAGGCCATCAGTGCATTTATCTACTGGTAAGACTTGCCACTTCCCCAAAGCCATTTCTCTGAACATTACTGAATAGGGAACCAAGTCTTCCACACAAGGGCCTTGGAGGAACATACCAGGAGAAAGTATAAAGTATGCCCTTTTATTTATTGTCTACAATAAATTAATTTTTATTTATTGAAAATAAATAAGAGTGAGATTTGACAGAGACAGTAAATAACTTGAGCATTCCTGTGAAAGACTGTTTATATATAATTTTGTATCAACTATGTATCTGGAATATATTATGAAGTTTATATGTTTGTCTTTAAATAATTTAATAATTATGTAATTATTATTTAGAAAATATTAAATGTTTATGATTTTTAAACTTTTATAAATTTTAACCGATATAACTTTAGCATTAAAATTTTGTGTTGTATCTAAACACCACATTTCAGTTATAAAAACTAAATCATGATTAGTTATTGGTGCTAGTTAATCTTGACTCATTTTTAAAAAGATATTTATGTCAGTTGAATAAATTTTTACTGTTAGCAGTTCTTAATGGCTCTTGGTAATCAGATGTTTTGACTTTATTCAAACTAGGTGAGATAAACTATTTGTAAAATACATTAATATAAATGAATAGAAAGAGAATGAAATTCTCATTTCAAATCATGAACACACGAGACTGCAGTTAATACTTGTTTTATTTGATACTTTGCATATTATTTTTAGATATAGATATCTGTGTTACACATAAATTTTGTGTTATAGCCACAGCCGAGACTTTTGGAAGCAAAGTTGTCATTTATTATAATGTTTACTACATCTTGAAAGACTATATTCTTGTAAGATACTATCAAAATATATAAGGGATAGTCTTTTCTCCAAGATAATCAAAAGCCATACAAAACAACCGCAGCAGTCCTGTAGGAAAACACAAAAATGCCAAAGCAAAGACTAGACCGTGGGGGAGAAGGGGAACCGCTGCCTAGCCTCGGAGAGCAGAGTGCGCATGTGCGCTGTCAGCAGGATCGTACCCTCCTTCCGTATTACAGAGTGAAAATGCTTTATCAGAATCTTACGTCACTGAGAGAGAATGTGCATGTGTATGATTTGTACAAGTGAACTGTGGATTAATATGTTTAAATTACTTTTTATCTCTTCTTTGTCAGGAGGACGAGGTGATCATTTTGACTAATTAAGCCCTTTGCTTCATTCTGTTTGGGGGTCTTTCTGCTGTGTGCAAACTTTAGGAGGATGCAGTATTTTCAGTCTGCCGTGAAGCAAATAGTTCATGAGGATTTGGTTAGAAAACAGTATTTAAAACGCTGCAGACACTCAGCCACGAGACTAAAAATCCTGCATGACAGTGATCTTTCAACTCTGCATGTGGTTGTTGCTTTTACCTTTTTTAAAGAACAAAGTAGAATTTCATTTTCTAGACATTTTCCGGAAACCTGATACACAATCAGACACGTAAAGCATCTCGTGAATAGCAGGCAACAGTGGCATGCTGGGAGAAGAAAACATCCCCCAGAAGCATCAGACATTTTTGATGCTTGATAATTCTGATGCTGAGGTTTTTATTTTAACTTTAGTTTTATTGCTCAAGTTCTGGAAAATTTCTAGGTCGGTTTTTGTGTGTCTAGTAACTTTTTTCTGTCTCTTCATTTAGCTTTGTTGGCCTAACTTTCTGACCCCTCTGTCTGAGTTTGCTAGATCCTAACATATGAATACCTTAGATGGCAGATTCTTCTAGAACAGAATTTCTGTTCATCTTTTCTTCCAGAAAGCCCTTGCATGGATTCCCGGAGTTAGCCTATTGTGTAGTAATTTACCTCACCTCATACATACAACGTAGAGAAGTTCCAGGACTATTTGTCAGTCCATGAAGACGCTGTAACCTTATCTGGATTTGGTTCTGCTTATACAGCTGTAATCGTCAGCGGTTAATCTAATGCCATGCCTATTGGCACATTAAATTCTACTTACAATTCTTTTCACTTGTTCTGGTTTTTGCATATTTATTTTATTTCATTTTTTGAATATTAATTTTAATTGATAAAATTGCATATATTTGAAACCTACCTGCGTTATTGTGGAACGCTTTCTTACTGTATAAATCATGGAATGACAGAGTCAGATGACCATCCATGACTACCTGATTGCTCTTTGATCGGAGGCTGTGACTTAATCTCAGCCATTCCTTCCCTTTGTACTAATTTATTCTCAGACTTACAGTACCTTAGAGGCAGCGCCATGCTTTAACAACAGAGCATCTTATTCCATTGTTTTAGTTGAGGTTTTTATTGAAAGAATTTTAGACTCCCATGAAGTCTTAAGAAATAACACAGAAAGCTCTTGCATACACTTTCTATACCATTCTCTTTTTAAACGTGTTCAAAGGCTTAAGGTTTTCTGTTGACAATTTCATTTTTGCATGTCGTACATTGCTGTTGTAGGTTTTAGTTTACTTGAACCACATAAAGGCCAGCCGGCTGACACCTCTTGTTTTATAGTATGCTAAGGCAGGTTCCTTGAAGGATCCCCTATTAGATGACCATGGAGATTTTATCAGGATGTGCACAGCCATGAAAAAGATTGGTTTGGATGACGAAGAGAAACTTGATCTATTTCGCGTCGTAGCTGGTGTCCTGCACCTTGGAAACATCGATTTTGAGGAAGCCGGAAGCACTTCAGGTGGTTTCTTTAATGTTTTAATTAATCCGGCTTCAGGTGGTTTCTTTAATGTTTTAATTAAGGGATAAAGATGGGTATAATGTGTGTCCTCTAGCTATATGAATATTCAGTGATTGTGTGTAGGTTTGTCAAAATTACAACAAATTTCTGGGACATCTTCTGTTATGTGGGAACTGTGACAGTAATTGCTGCATCATCACGGACAAATCAGTAGCTATTATAAGGTTCACATTTTTAAAAAATCCAAGCTAATATTATGTTTTAATAGATAATAGAATAATTCTCCTATCCGTTAATACACACTTCTAGCCTTTTTTGTTTCATAGGCCTAAACTTGAATTAGTTAATTGGGATGATTTAATATAAGCAGCACATTCTTCTTTACTGAGAGATAAAGATAAAAGTTTCCTCTTAGAGGTTGGGAAGTGTTTAAGTGCAATCTGGATAGTGCCTTTTCACTCTTAATGGTTCCGTTTCCATATAAGCAATAGGACTTTTTCATAATTGCAGATTTGATACCTGAGTATGGAACTGACTCATCACCTGTTTTTGTAAATGGAGTAGTAGTGGGATATAGCCACACCCATTGTGCGTCTGTTTATGCCTGAGTGCATGCTACAGCGGCAAAGCTGTGGTTGGTAGAGACTGTGCCCTGTCAAACCAAAAGTGTTTACTGCCTGGCCTCTTGGAATGTAACATTTTCTAGTCTTGCATTAATACATTTTCCTAGAAAGTTACATCAAGGGTGAGTTAAGAGTCCGAAGCACCACTTAACACAGCAGCCAATTCTATGGGTTTCATTCAGATCCCACAAGCATATTCATTTGCACAATGAAGTAATACACAGTGCCTTTAAAAAGTACAGTTCTAAGTAGTGGCGTATGTATAGGAAGGGACTCCCAGAGAAAGAGGGGAGGGCCATTCCCCCCACTCTGTTTCCATTTTTCCTTTTTAAAATGTGAAGGTTTATATTTTTTATTTTCATTTGTATATGTACACTGCATGTGTTCCTGGTGCCGTAAAAACCATAATGGTGTAAGAGCCTATGGAACAGGAATTACAGGCAGTTGTGAGTCACCTGGTGGGTGCTGGAAACGGAACCTGTGTTCTCTGCAGGAACAGAACGTGCTCTTTTGGAGACAGGTCTCATGTAGCCTAGACTGGCCTCAAAGTGATCTTCTAGTCTCCCAAGCACTGGAATTACAGGCGTGTATCAGGATACCCAGCTTTGCTTAGCATTTTGAGGCCATAAGTTTGATCACAAAGCACCGGGAGGAAAATGTCTTCTGTGCAGTAAGATCCTTCATTATCGTAAGTGATGAGATTGGAGAGGCCTCCATTTTGCAGACATGGATGCTGTGCATAGGTATCAGTAAAGTGATAGACAGGAGACCTTGGTTCTACTCATGTGTGACCAGCTCAGGCGATGGTCGTAACTGTCTCTCATTACCTTCAGGCCACTGAGCCTTGTCATCCATGAGTGAGCAGACTAAGATAGACAGTCGACAGTGACTTTCAGGTCTGCTGCCCTCTGATCCCGTCAATAACATTAGACACAGCACAGCGTGCTGGACCAGCACATGGCTGTGAGTCAAATTCCATCTGATTGTATGACCTTGTCCTTTTTCTGTGCCTCAGTTTCCTCTCGATAGAGTGATTGTAGTCTCCAACTTGTCTTGGAAAGATAAGTCAATGAAATAAGTGTTTACACAGTGTTTTGAATACCCGCGTTTGGCAGATTGTAAGTAAATAAATCAAATTAAACACAGGCCACTCTTCATTTTCAATGAAACAAAAATACATGGAAACAAAATTAGGTACCCGGAATTTGCATTAATAACCAGAGGTGTTTTCAAAAGAGGAATTGGAAAATTTCCTTTGTAAATATATTGAAACATGCATTTTATTTGTACTCTAGCGTCATTAGAGGAAGGGAACTTGTGGAGAGGCTAAATAATTCAAAAAATAATGGTAAGCATGGAATCATTGACATACATAGGAATGGTAGAAATGGCAAGTGATTAGAAGTGGTAAGAGGCTTTCCTGTCTCTTACTGCCCCGAGGAAGGACATGCAGCTCCACAGAACGCGTGAGTGATCAGTAGGGGCATGTGCTTGCTTTCCCTCTTGCTTTAAATAAACCCAAAAACCAACCAAACAAAAAACCTCTGTTGTTCGAGAAATACAAGGAGTCCAGGGAGACCGGAGTGAGATAAACGTTAGATTGTTTTTATTTTAATAGCTAAACTTTTTTTTTTTTTGTATTAAACTTCATTCTTTTCTGTGACCTTCCATGGATCCAAATGATTTCCTGTTAATTAAAAATTAAAAATGTTCCTTCCCCCCTGTTCTTCCTATAACTTTATATAACTTCCTTGGATTGTCTGGTAACTTGTGCAGAAACCTAGTGCTTTTGTAATGATTTTCACACAAAGCTCATTTTCTAATAAATGCTTGTATTTATTACAAACAGAGGCTCCTCAGAGTCATGAAACTGTTTGATTTAGCGGAAGTGTAGAAAATACCTGTTAAGACTACATATGTTTTAAAAATCCCATGTAACAAGCATGCATGCCATTACAGTAACAACATCACAATAAACAACGTAACAGTACCTGACAGGCTTTACCTTCTCAAGATTAAAAACATTTTTTCCTTTGTGTTGATCTGCATCATTCTACTAAAAAATAAAAAAAGGAGGAAAAGAAGAAACATTTAAATAAACTAATGGGTTCCTGGTGTTCCCTCCGGTGTGCAATTTCAGTGTAGATTTGTCAGACAAAGGATTGTAGTCCTGGAGCGAGTGGCAAGGGAATCTGCCAGTGTTCAGAAGAATGCATAAGTGAGAACTTAAGAATTGTTTATTTCTGGAATTTTCCACAATAGTTTGACTTCAACTTGGCAGCAAGTTACGGAAACTGTGCACTGTGAATCTGCTGGCAGGAAGGGTCTCTTTCTCTGTGGATCTACCCCAGGTTAGGGCTTCCTGTTGAACTTGCTAGTACGGGTGTCCAACAAGGATGGAAAAAAGTGAGCTGGGTTTGAAAGTTAAAAGCAAGCCTCAACTGTCTCAAAATGTTACCTAAGTAAAGAAAACGCCAAGAAGCAAACCTAAAAGATCTGATTTATCTGGTGCTTATTAACTTCTCATGGAAACATTTCCATTAGGAGGCTGCAATCTGAAGAACAAATCTGCCCCGTCCCTGGAATATTGTGCTGAATTGCTGGGTTTGGACCAAGATGATCTTCGAGTCAGTTTAACCACCAGAGTCATGCTCACCACAGCAGGGGGCACCAAAGGAACTGTTATAAAGTAAGCTCTACCTCATTGCTCTGCCCAAATCCTAGTCTGCTATAGAAAAATACTTATATTTCGAAAACACTGAGAAATATATTAAAAAATAAATTTAAGTTCGGGGTGTATGCATCATTTGCTCTTGCCATTTGAATGTTCAGGCTGTGCCGGATGGACCAGAATTTTGTGCTGCCAGCAGCTGTAGTTGATTACATAAATAGATGGGGATTTGCACATCTTGGGGTTGTTTCTTGCACATATTCTCCATCACACAAATGTGGAATTGATTAAACAGGCAAGATTTGCTTTTGCACAGCTATAAACATTTGACTGGCTAAGTATCTGATTGTTTTAGGCAACAGAGTCTTGTCCTTCAAAGGTGGTTCCCCATATAAACGGTGTGTACTAAAGCCCCTACCTAGTGCAACTCACTTTAGAATATCTAGGAAAGGGAGCTTCTTGTTACACTTGCTATTTTTTTTTTTTTTTTTATTTAGAGGAAATTACAGGTGACAGAAAGTAAGGTGGTGGCCACATCATTTTATTTCTTGTCCCCTTGGAAGTATTTATTCACTTGTCTTTTGTGTGGGCATATATGTGATTATGATGTTTGTACATGTCAGTGTGGTTGTGTGAAGTATGTGTATGCACTTGGACGTGTGTGTGTGTGTGTGTGTGTGTGTGTGTATGTAACATGCTGACATGAGTATCCTCCCCAACTGTTCTCCCCTCATCTTCCGAGACAGGATTTCTCATGGAGCACAGAGTTCATCTGTTTTGCTGGCCTGGCTGCCTAGGGAACCCTAGAGATTCCCTCCTTACAGTAGGGTTACAGACATAGTCACCAAACTAGCTTTTACATGGTGTAATCCTAATTTATGCTCAAGTTTATGTGGCAGGTACTTCACCAAGTGAGCCTTTGCCTACCTCCTTTGCCTACGATTTTGAAAATCAGTAACCAAGAGCTTTAGATTGAGCCATATTATTATAGTTTCAGCTTAATAACATATATTTTTACAAATTTTGGTTTTCAGATCCTGTAGAATAAAATTGATACTTCGGTTTACCATTCACAAGTACTTTTAGCATCCCCTATCCCTTTCTAAAGTCCCATCCTTTTCTATACATGGCAGCAATGATGTCAAGTGACTTACTCAGAAAAATATTTGGCAATTACAACAAAGCCAGGTGTGGTGGCACAAGCCTGTAATCCTGGCATTTGGCAGGTTGAGGCAGAACAGTGACGGCCTGCCTGAGACACAGAGAGACCTTGTCTAAGAAACAAGAGAATTGCAACACATTTTTCCTAGTGACACAGTATTTTAAGTTAATGGATTAGCCAATTAGTTATTTTTCTTCAGTGCCACTCACACTGAAAAAAGAGAGCTCCCATTTCTGTAGTGTTTTAGGACAGTTCTCTCACCTCTTCTGTATTGTACACACACACACTTCCAGAGAATTCTGCTATTGAGTTTATTCAAACTAGTCTTTATTTTATTCACTAGTTTATTTATTATTTATTTTTGAGGCAGGGTTTGGCTATGTAGCTGAAGCTAGCCTTGATCTTACAATCCTCCTGCCTCAGCTTTCTGAGTGCTAGATTTACAGGTATGTTGTACCATACCAAGCATACTTGAATTTTTTGTTGTTGTTTCTGTGTAGCTTTGTATGTTCTAGAACGCACTCGGTAGAGCAGGCTGGCCCCAGACTCACAGAAGTCTCTCTACTTCTGCTTCCCAAGTATTGGGATTAAAGGCATGTACCACCACTACCAACACATGCTTGCATAATTTAAATTATTTATTTATTTTTGAACTGGGCATTTTTTCCCCATTGCATTCAGTATTTAAGATCTAGCATGGCACTTGGATAGTCCCTTCTCTGATATGTTCTGTTTATTAGACTCTAATTTTATTGAGGAAAGTAGCTTGCACTTGTGTCTCCAATATCAAATATCATCATCCCATCTAGTGACTACATACAGGAGTTGGAAAAGCAAAAAAAAAAAAAAAAAAAAAAAAATAAATAAATAAATAAAAAAATAAATAAATAAAATAAAGCCTTTTATTTGGTCCAGTAGTATATTTTAATCTAATTTTAGTTAATTGTTTCAGTATGTCTCTTGTAATTTTCTCTTTAATTTTATCTCTGCCTACCCACTTGAAACTTGGTAACTATTTCTTCTGTATAGGCAGAAGATACACTTTGACTTTATGTCTCCAGTATTATTCAGATACACTTTGACTTTATGTATCCAGTATTATTTTCAGAGTCTGTCCCTTTAAGGATGTTTCCTTGGACTGTTGTTTTCCTAGGGTCCCCCTGAAAGTGGAGCAGGCAAACAATGCCCGGGATGCTCTGGCAAAGACTGTGTATAGCCATCTCTTTGATCATGTGGTTAACAGGGTGAATCAGTGCTTTCCTTTCGAAACATCTTCTTATTTTATTGGAGTCTTGGATATTGCTGGTTTTGGTAAGCATTGTTTCTTTTGTTAACTTGTATTTGATTTAAAAAATATAACAATATTTTCTGTACAGCTGGTATGTTAACCTTTCTCATTGCTCTGACCAAATACTAGAGGGAAGCAAAAGAAGGCAGTGTTTACCCTGCCTTGAGGTTTCAGGGTTTTCAGCCTATCATTGTAGACAAGAGTTGGTCACATCCTGCAGGCCAGGAGAGGAAGGGGTGGGGGTGGGGCAGGAGAGGATATGACTATATATGGTAGCCTTTTGATGCCCCTCTTGTTGCGCCTGGATCCCTCGCCTCTGGATGGTACTTCTCACATTCAGGGTAGAACTTTCTTTTTGGTTCACTCTTTGGAAAGACTCTCACACACACCAGAGGTGTGATTTAACCATTTTCTCAGTATTATCTCATCAGTGGAATCAAGTTGACAATCATGGTGAAGTATCAGAAACCTCTTCTCGTGATTCACTTGACATAACTTCTTTATATGTTCCTGTCTGCATCTCCTTATGCAGCTCTCAGAGAGAGCTAATTAGTGCTCAAATGTAAACATTTGCAGTTGATAGGTCTCCACCCTCTTAGGTGAGTGCTGCTGCTAACAGTACTAATGTTGGGATATAGTTTTGGAACATGTAAACTCCCATCTTCGGTGAGATTTCATCATCTTTAGACACTTGTTAGCATGACACACATGTTCAGAGCGTGAAACTGTAGAACCTCACGGATCTTAGACATAATTCAACACTTAACTCTAGGATGAATCGCGGTTATAGAATTGTTGGTAATAGATTAAATAGAAAGTCAATCTCCTAAAGTACATGCATTTAAAATCATCTTTGTGCTCTAGGTTGCTTTAGTACTAGGTTGCTGTATTTTAGAAATGTATGTTAAAGAAGAACTTCTAGTTTTTTGATTTTCACACTATAGACCATTTGTGTGATGGGACACATTTTTGGGGTATGGTAGAACAAGGTATTTCTGATACCTAATTTTTGTGCCTGACAGTATATGTATTGAGTTAAGAACATTTTGGGGACATCCAATAAATAATTTTATGTGTTTTGGAAGCCTAGTTTTAAATGAAACCTTTGACACAGTAACTCCTGGGATAAATTAATGCACATTGTTGTGACACCTCCACTCTGGTTTTGTGCTTTCAGAGTACTTTGAGCACAACAGCTTTGAGCAATTTTGTATCAACTATTGCAACGAGAAACTGCAACAGTTTTTTAATGAAAGGATCCTGAAGGAGGTGAGTAAGGATATTTAAGTTTAAGGTTTTCTTTAAACGGTTTACATTCCAAGGAAGAAAATCATGTGGCAGTCACGCAGTCACCATGACTGCTGGAGTCTGCCATGAGGTGACCCGGTGGTTTAGCTGAAGTTTGGGGTCCTTGCAAGAGTTAATAGGCAGCTCTGCAGGAGGGAGTGCCTGTGAGTTCTTACCAGTGACTTTCATTACTGTGCTCAGCTTACAATTTCCCTCTTGATTTGGTTGTTTCTATTTCTGCCACTTTCCTTCTTAGTGTCTGCTTCTGCTTTCTCTGCCACATCTTGTCGCCTCCCTATGTGGATCAGCAAAGCCACCAGTGGGATTTTGAGCAGCCACTGGCCAGGAGTACCTCTGGATAGCACGTGCCTACTGTGCCAACTCCTGTGCTACAAGCTGCTTTTGAGCAGCCTGTCTCTGGCTGGCCACCGCTTCTTCTTCAGGAAGGAACTTCCTGTGTTCTCCGTGGCTAACTCTGGGCATGGCTGACACTCAGCAAACCAAGAAAGAGCAGGACAAGCCATTTTAGGATTCTTTAGAATTTAGTCAAAGCAAAGATAGCTTTGGATACATTGATTTGTTCAAAGGCTCATTCTTTTCTCCCCTACAAGCTGAATTCCCCAGTATTTCCTCCCAGTACCTTCGTCTTCCTTCCTTTGTACCATTTGCAATAGGTTTTGCTGATTGAAGATGCTAGAGTAGAGGAACTGGGAAGTTTCCCCAACTCAGCCCATCACTGTTCAGATGAAGAAGGCAGGTCTGAGCACTCCACAACTCTCTAGGCTTGACTCTCCTTTCCCGGCTGCAGGTCCACACCCAGTACTTCCTTTCTTTCAGGGTTGCCATCCTTGAGTATTTGAGCTGAAATATGTAATGTTTTTTTCTTCTTCTTCTGTATTTCCATCTTATCTAATTTTTCCCTATTATGTTTTGTGTTTTTGTATTTGTAAGGTTTCTGGCATATTACTGTATTTGTTAATTTTTAAATAGGCTGCAGTTAATTAGCTGTAGCATTAACAAATGAGTAAAACAAACACTTTTCTGCACTACAGTGTCTGTGTTCTGTCCAGCTGTGCCGTTAGTCCTTCCACTGCTGTAAGCATGCTTCACAAGCATGCTTTGCTTCCTTTCTACACCAGCTCAGCTCGCACTCCTAGAAATAGGAACTATGTAAGCTGAGTGTACTGTCTTATGCTTGCTTTTATTACCAGCCTTTAAGTTTGTATATGAATTTCCAGTTCAGATTGTGTTCAAGTTGACAGTGCCTTGTAGAATGTGTGGGAACTTCCCTGGTGTAGGTCATGAGAAGAAATATTTAACCATGGGGGGTGGTGTTAGAACACATTAACTTAAGATCAATGTGTAGGTTGCCCATATGATAAAAATTTGTTTCAAAATTATTTTTTAAATGATACTGATTTACATATAGAGGCTATGTTTTCTTGGATATATTATTGATGCATCATTCCTTATAATTATATGTATTATATTGCTATGGATTCTTTGTTATCATTTATAATTATTTGCATTTTCTTGATTTTAGTAGTTGGCTCCAAGTTCAAACTTAGCTTTACCTTCAGGAAGCCATTTAGGGCTATACCTGTTGGTAAAAGCATTTATATTTTAACTCGTAACTGAAATGACACCAAAGTCTGGTGGCATTTTATGTTGCATGGTATTTCCAGATTGATGACTATCATATTTGATTTACAGGAACAAGAGCTGTATCAGAAAGAGGGCCTGGGTGTTAATGAAGTCCATTACGTGGACAATCAGGACTGCATAGGTACGCTACTGCTATTCCACCTTTGGGAGTACTGGGGAGACAGTGGACACATTTGCTGGGAACCTCTGTGTTTGGGGACTTAGACAGTTATAGGAGTCAGGACTGTGGTGTTGGAGAGGGGATTTTTCATAGTATACCTTGCAAGTTAATTGTCCTAGCAAGGCATCCTTGCCAGCTGGGTTGAGAGGTTTTCTAAAAGCTCTGGTTATGGTGATACACATTTTACTGCTCTGAAAACTATTGGGTGAACCAGGTAAAGCGGAGGCTCCATTATGCAGGGAATAAGTAGACAACTGTTGTCTGTTATGACAAATTGCACAGTTTGGTGAGGTTTGCCCAGGCCTCTTGGTTGTGTTCTCTACTGTGGACGGCAGTATCTCTCACTGACTGCAAGTTGGCTTTAGAAGTTTCATGTTAAAGCTAGATAATACTGTAAAACAGCAAAACAGGGCCCAATAAAGAAACCTTGTCCCACTGCCTCCACCTTGCTCTTTGTCTAACTAACTAACGAATTAATCAATCAATTAATTTGTAAGGATGTTTTACCTGCATGTATGTCCGTGAACCACATCCATGCCTGGTGTCCACAAAAGTCCGAAGAAGGCATCTGACTTCCTGGGACTGGAATGACAGATGGTTGTAAGCAGCTGTGTGGGTGCTGGGAACTGAACCCCAGCCCTCTTGGCTATCAAGCCACCTCTCCATCTTCCACCCTCTCTCTCTCTTTTCCTTCCTAACCCATCTCTAAAGTCAAGTGGGGTAAGTCTGGGAATTGAAAGTCCAATTTGATAATCCAGTCACAATAATACACCTTGGCTAGACTTCGACAGAACAGTATGTAGTATGTAGCAGCCTACGTCGGTGTGGCCTTTCAGAGCCTTCCCTGTTCTACCCTGATCTGCTCAGCATTCTTTTAGCTACTGTCTTTTCTTACCTCTGGGCATTGGTTGTAGGGTTGTTAATCTGGCTGGAACTTCTTCCCTTCCGTTGACCCATTTTCCTACTTCTGTCTCATCCAGTAGCTACCTGAATACTTTTCAATACAGCTTAGATCGGCAGATTCACTATTCTTCACCACCGATTCTCAAAGAAGTGTCATTTTCTGATCGATGCAGTGGGAACCTTGGCTTCTCATGCTGTGTTCTAGAATTCTATTCTAGCCCATATAATCTATATCTATATCTGTATGTGTGTATGGATATATCAGACAGATATGACCTGCTGAGCCCATTTCCTTACTCTTATGTATACCGTTTCAAGGCTGACTACTTTGCAGTGGAAAACATAAGGGACTTCTGCCTGAGAGAGGCTAATTCTCCATCTTCCAAAACTCACTAGTTGCTTAGAGTTCTTTATGTGTGGGACCACGTGAGATTTCCCCGTCCACATTAGTATGTCTGTTGAGATCACCGTCGTTCTGGTCTTATCTATGCACCCATTTCTGGGAGAGACAGTTTCACAGCAGGCTTCCTGGCATTCTGACTCTTACAGTCCGTCACATCCTTCAGTGGTGTTCCTGGGGCCATGGGTGCAGGAGCTCAACAGTCATTTTCTTTGGAAAGTTGTTTGCCCATAACCTGTATTAAAGCTGTGATGTTACCTTTAGGTACATGGCCATATTTGGAATAAAAATTTTCCCATTTCTGGATTTCTGCAGAATATGTTCATGATTATCTCTTATACTCTAAATACTTTTTGAAGCCAGTGAGTAAACATTCTTGAAAGTATCGTTTCATCATTATGAATGTTTTGATATCTTAAAATAGATTTAATTGAAGTAAAATTAGTGGGAATCCTGGATATTCTGGATGAAGAAAATCGTCTTCCCCAGCCGAGTGACCAGCACTTTACGTCTGTGGTTCACCAGAAGCACAAAGACCATTTCCGGCTCACTGTGAGTTTGCCAGTCCAAAATGGAGGTTATCCTGGGAAGACAAACCTAGCAGTTGCACTAGGTTTCAGATGTTGTTAACCACTAGAGTCATGGTTATCCAAAGAGACTAGAGCAATTAAATTATAACCAGCAAACATTTTTTTTTAAAGATGGGCATGACATCGTGTTTGTGTGTGTGTGTTTGTGTGTATTTATGTGCATGTATCTACGCATACATATTTGATAATGAGGTTTTAGCCAAGTGCAGGAGCCCATGCAGGCAGGAGGGAATGGACAGTGAATTGGTAGAAAGATTAAGTAGAATTGTCTTAGGGAGGAGGAGGCGAGGAGAGCAATAGAAATGGGTACGATTGAGCCTTTGTCGCCCGGGTTGCTGAACTGCTCTTGGCTCTCAAGTCCTGGTGGCAGTGGAACTGGAGAAGTTCTCTGTGAACCTGGTGTTTGTTGCTGTTGAACAGCTTTCTGTGTTCCACCAACGCTATGCCTGTCCCTCCACTCAGTCATCATTGCTGGGACAGCGCACAGCTTCACCCCTGAGTGCAGAAGGCGCCTGCCCAGCACAGAAATGCTGACCTCAGCTTCGGTCACAAAAGCAGAAGAGACTAGCAGTGGGACTGTTCCTACTTCCCTGGAAAGACACAAGAGGAAACTAGAGAAGCGAGCACCTTCATGGAGGCATTGGGAGGGGGAGGGGGGCTGCGATTCGGGGAAGGGATAACATCTGAAAAGTACATGCAGAGAATATCCAATTAAAAAAAAAAGAAACTAGAGAAGCTGTTTAGAATCATTTAGTGCGATGAGGCAAACGACTTTGTTAAATGAGTGGGTTTTGAAGTTGTAAATGCTGCACCAGTCATTGCTTTGATAGGTCAAGCTGCTTAAATGGATAGGAACAAATATGCTCATTTCTATTTCTTATCAACAGTTCATATGTATACCAGGTGTTATTAGAGACATGATGAATATGTTCAAAGAGAGGCAGGGATGATTTCAAATTTAATGAAAAAAGTTGGTAAACATCAGTGGAAGACAGATTCAGTGGCCCGAAAACCTCGTGTCCACACCTCAGAACCACCTGCTCCATCGACGGACAGTTCTTACATATCCCTGACAGTTACCATAAAGCACAGTATTTTGGTGGAAAGAAAGAAGACAATATAAATCCTCAACAAAACTTCTGCTAAGTTGAAAGCTGTGTATTCAGTGTTGCTTGGTTCTGGCTCTTTGATACATGCCCAGTAATGCACGGCTGCCTTCACCAAATCAGTCAACAGAATTGTGACCAGAAAAACCCCAGAGACTTGTAACTTAAAGACCTCAAGCTCAGGCATAAGGAATGAGGTCTGGCTGCTTTTCTCAGGGAGAGCAAGTAAGAACAAAGCAATAATCCCAGTCTATACAGGCCATTATTAGTTTTGCGGTATGTTTTTGGAGCTGAGTGTGATGGTCTCTTAGGAGCACTTGGCGTTGTCCGAGGGTTTTTACCTGAATGAATTTATCTACTCCTATTAATATTCTCAAGTGTCAGATGAAAGACGGGCAAGGGGAGGTGAGTGGGATGCCTGAGTGGCATTTGAGGACCTGGTCAGTTAGGAGGCAGGTGAGGTGACTTGGCAGCAGAGTCCCCATTCTGCCTCCCATGGGATGGCCCTTCAGTGCCTGCAGAGTAAAAAGGTGTTGGATCACCTAGAGTTGCAGTGGTTTTTGGACTGCCAGCCATGGGTCCTCCGGAAGAGCAGGAAAACATTCTTTTTTTTTTCCATGAATTTATTGATTCACTTTAGATCCTGGTCACAACTCCTCTTCCCTCCTCTCCTCCCAGACCCACCCTCACAAATCCCTCACCTTATTAACCCCTTCCCTTTTCCCCAGAGGAGAAGGGGACACCCACCCCCCTTGGGTACCCCCTCATCCCAGGATATCAAGTTGTAGCAGGACTAAGCACTTTCTCTCCCACTAAGACCGAACTAGAAAGTTCAGCTAGGGAAGCCCACTGGCAGGCAACAGAGTCAGAGACAGTCCTGCTCCAGTCGTTAGGGGACCCACATGAAGACCAAGCTGTACATCTGCTACATGTGTGTGGAGCCTGGGTTCAGGCCCTGCATGCTCTCTGGTTAGTGGTTTAGTCTCTGAGTCCCCAGGGGTCCAGGTTAGTTGACTCTGTAGGTCTTCTTTCCTCCTGCCTGCTCAGTCATATTCCCCGCTCTTTCACAAGACTCCCCGAGCTCCGTCTCATGTCTGGCTGGGGGTCTCTGCATCTGTTTCCATCAGCTGCTGGATGAAGCCTCCCAGAAGACAGTTATGCTAGGCTCCTGTCTACAAGCATAGTATCATTAATATTAATACATAGATATGTATATGTGTGTGTGTGTGTGTATATGTTTTGTGTGTGGCATTCACACATGTGTATATGTTTTGTGTGTGGTATTCATGCATGTTGTGTGTGGTAGGCATACACTGTGTGTATATTTTCTGTGTGGCAGGCATGTGTGTGTGTGTTTTAAGTGTGACAGGTATACATGTGTGTATGTTTTGTGTGAAGCAGGCATGTATGTGGCAGGTGTACACGTGTGTATATTTTGGTATTACACCAATTTTCCCCCACTAAGATATAAACAAATTTTAATTAGATTCCACAAGTTCTCTAAGGTGTTTTTTGATACGTAAAAGTACTATGATTATGAACAATGTGAAAGTTCCCTTATGACTTTAGATACTTTGCATCTGTAACTGTCGGAGTCACTGACAGTCTTCTTGGTAACACAGTAATTTTTATGTGTACTTTCCCCCTCAGATCCCCAGGAAATCTAAGCTGGCCGTCCACAGGAACCTCAGAGACGATGAAGGCTTCATCATCAGGCACTTTGCAGGGGCTGTGTGCTATGAGACAGTGAGTAAATAAAGCCTTGCTTAGGAGAAAGCTGTCACTGTCACTGTCGCGGCTGCCCTCTGCAGTATGGTAGTATCTGGCTAGTTGGACTTAAGTAGTCTTAAAAATTCAGCTCAGTTCTTTGGCACTGGTCACCCTGAAAGTGTTGAGTACCCATGCTTGGCTGACCCAGACAGTGTGGGCATTGAACATTTGTGTTTTCTCAGAAATGGGACAGAGTTCAGGTCGGGTTCATTTATCACAGTGCACATAGAAACGTTTTATTTGACTGTTTTTTCAGACCCAGTTTGTGGAGAAAAATAATGATGCACTACATATGTCTCTCGAATCCTTGATATGTGAGTCCAGGGATAAGTTTATACGGGCATTATTTGAGTCATCCACAAATAACAACAAAGATACGAAACAAAAGGCTGGAAAACTTAACTTCATCAGCGTGGGAAACAAGTTCAAGGTATTCATGCAAAATAACTTAATCACTGGGCTTTTTTGGGGGGCTGTATTTAAGATAAAAACCCATTGTTTAATATTGTAAAGTGGATAGGGTAGATCACGGAAGTGCCACAGGTGTGTCTTAAGAGAAGACCCTGCCTTATTGATGCTTGTACGTAAGATCTAATGCTAGTCCTAGTAACTGGGTACAGAAATGCTTATAATTTTAGGCTGTGTTTCTACCCTGCATATCTGATTGATTCTCCTGATGTTCTTGCTTCATACTGCCTGCCTTCAGGTCTCCTCTTTCCCACATGTTTTCTGTTTCCTTCCTCGATCAGCGGTTTTGTTTAGCTGCGGTAGTTGAGCTCGGGATGGCTAGAGAGGACTAGTTGAGGAGTGAGGAAAAGCGGGCACAGCCAGGGCCTTCAGGTAAATGAGCATCTTCACAGACCCGATTCACAGCATGGTTGTTATGCTAAAGAGCCGAATCAAGAGAATGGTCCAGTTTGTAATTTATTTCCACACGTTGTCTCTCACAGCACCATGGGCATGCATATGACAATAAAACTTGGTTGATGCTTTTGATAACCTCTATAAAAAAGAAGTGCTCTCTCTGGTGTGGCAAACTCCTCAATTTGCTTATCTAACTTTAAGGAATAGATTTTTTTTATCAATTTCAAATAAAAATTCTTTGAAGTTTTAAAAGAAAGTGTATTTTAGTGATATAATACTATTAATTCATTATAATTATTGTTTAGTATAAAAATTAAAACCTTAATAAATAATTACAAAGCACAGATGTGCTTAAGGAAATGTAACTAAACTCCCTCTAAATTTCCAGAAAGTATCATTATATTTCCCATACAACTGCTCCTTGCCTTTTGAGATGTATACTTTAAATGTTTAAAATGATGTAATTAGGGAGAGTATTCTTAAGTATGTAAATCAGTGTTTTTCATTCTTCCTAATGCTACGATCCTCTAATACACTTCCTCATATTGTGATTCTACCCATAAAATTATTTCCATTGCTACTTCATAACTGTAATTTTGATATCGTTATGAATTATAATATAAATGTCTAATAAAATTTTCCCTAAGGGGCTCACAACCCACAGATTGAGAACCACTGTGGTAGAGCTCTGTGGTGCTTACTAGTAGCAGAAACCTTCTCAAATCCCTTTCCAGTTGAAATGGGTCCTGAACATGGTGACACAGACCTGTAATTCCAGCTCCAGGGATGGAGAACTAGGAGGAGGATTTAGATTCATGGCCAGGCTCTGCTCCCCGGATCAGCCAGAGCTATGTGATACCCCGTCTCAGAGCCAACAAGCCACACAAGACAAAAACAAAACAGAAAGAATTGACAGGGACCCTCAACATCAAATCTGATACTTATATTCCTAAATGCTAAGTTTCTTTTCTAAATGTAAAAATTTAAAAATGTAAATATAAAAGAAATCATAAAACATATCTAGGTAGCTGAATTTGTTTAAAGATGTATTGATTATGAGCCATTAATATGCTCGATGAGCAATATTTTTTTATCTAGTATTTTTCCATTCCAGATTAAACACTTGGAAACAGGTTGGTTTGAAAATAGCATGTTGGCAAGATGTGGTATCATGACTCCTGTGGTCCTAGGTGACTCAGGAGATCGATGAAGGAGGGTCATTTGAGCCTAGGCATCCAGGGCCAGGCTGGGTAACATAACCATCAGATCTTCCTCAGAAAACAAAACCACATTATCTCATAGTGCGAGTGCTAGTAAGAATGCACTTAAGATGATAGGTGGTATAAACAACCTTTTATTTGGAGGCTTTAAATACGTAACTGTTCATATATATAACGCTTGCCTACCTTTTGCTCTGACTGCTGGAAATTCTGTGTGAGTGATATGAACAAAATTTTCTACATATATTTTCTCAGATTTGCATTAAAATGAAGTCTTTTTAATTTTTATTTAGAAACAGGGTCTCATTATGTAACCCCTGATAACCTGAAACTTACACTATAGACTGGGCTGGCCTTGAACTCCTAGAAACCTACCTGCTTTTGCCTCCTGAGTGCTGGGATTAAAGGCATGTGCTACCATGCTGGGGTAATATGGAGCCTTAACAGGACTCTTCACTTTAAACATACTTCAGTAGCTTATTAAATTAAATTGGAATTATGTAAGACAAACAGAAAGCAGACTCTTTTCCAGTCGTTTTCCACCACGTGAAAATGTAAGGTTATTAAAACAATTTTACTGGTAGTGTTTTAGAAAACCTAATTTAATGGAAATTTTATTCTACTACAAACACAAATATTCATGTCTTAAAAAATAAGAATAAAGGGGGTGAGAGTGAGGGCTTAGGGGTTGAGTGTGTACTGCTCTTGCAGAAGTCCCAAGTTCTGTTCCAAGCACTCACATCATGAACCTGTAACTAGTTTCAGACAGTCTCAAGCCTTCGGCCTCTGAGGGCATGGTACTTGCACTGTGCACTCACATACACATAATTAACGTCAAATCGAAAAATAGCTAAATTATGCAAACGAAGCCTGAGTTGCCAAGAGTACTTCTTTGGTCCGGGTTTTGGCTTTGTGCTAATGAGCATTCCTTTCTGTCGTCTCAGCTGTTACCGTTCACTTTTTGCTTCTACTCTTCTGACTTTATCCCCTATTTTGGGGGTTGGGGGCAAAATACCACACTTGTCAGTGGATTAGAAAAGAGTGGATTTGAAACCATTGCTTTCTTTCCAAAGAGGTTCTTCATCTGCTTTTCAGTTGTTTGCGCAACAGACTGATGTTGGCTTCTGTCCACTCAGTTTGTGCATCTGACTCTGTTCTTCAGTCCCATGGCTAATTCATTTTATTCTAATATCAGGTACCTTCGTAGTAAGAGATGGAACTTGGATGTCTGGGCTTTGTCATTGCTGGCTCCATGCTCTTAGACATATTTTTTTCTCTCCCTAGATCTTAATACTTGTATAATAAGACCAACAATCTGCTCTTAATTAGGCTCATTGTATTGTGTTCTTCATTTGGATGAAATACAACAATACTCGGGGAACCGCTTTCCATGAGCAGTGCCTCACTCACAGAAAAGAATCCAGCAAAGTCTACACTTTACTATTAATTACAGCTATGCTCAACACAATATGCTAATTTAAGAATTGACATCTTAATTTGTATTTTCCAAGTAGCATAATAAGCATTTCAGCATAAAATGACTTTGTAGAATCGCAAAACAAACATGATTTCAGTGCCCTGTACCAGGGCAGATTACAGTCGGTGTTCTGAAACTAGGAAAGCGTGGTAACCGTATTCATTGTGAAAAATTTTGAGGGAAAATTGTTCGAGTTTTAAAAGCACTTGAAATGCTAACAGTTTAGATTAGGGAAGGGAGTTTCTGAGGCTAGATTAGGACAGTTGTTTTGCCGTGGTGCATGGGCCCATCCTGATGTGTAAGTGGAGCTTTGCAGCATGCGACACGATGGTGCTTTGCGTCACACACCGGGATGCTGCGCTGCAGCTTTCGTTCTGCGCATCCTCAGCATCCTCACAGGCTTCTCACCCACTGCCTGCACAGTTGCCTTATTCATCCCATTCGTCAATGTGTCATGATTTTCAGCCTTAATTATACAAGTCTCTGTTAGTAATGTAAGTTGTCGTCCTTGACCTCTCATTAGCCATTTTGCATGATGCTGCCTGCTCCAGAGTTTGTGTGCAGAAAGGTTGTTATGTCCCATGTGGTTATTTGTGCATGTTATTTTAGTCTAATATTGGCCAGTAAATATTAAGTCATCTCCACGATATATTTTGACTTTCTGAAATAATCATACTTTTTTTCATTCCTAGACACAATTAAATTTGCTTCTGGACAAACTTCGAAGTACTGTGAGTATACTTAATAAGAAAATAGGCTTTTCTTTGGAGCATTCATTTTCAGCCTTTTGGCTTAGTGTACTTCACAGAAGTGAAGCAGGCATTATGAAAGACTTGCTTACCCTGTTTTGGCAGAGACTTTGCAGTAGACTTCCCTGAGTCTGTTTGTCCTTTCTGAGCAGCAGTATGTCTGTAGTTGAAGTATGGGCAACTCTCTGCCCAGTGGCAGCTCGCCACATTGAGGCCAACTCCAGATGCAGATTCCTGATGCTCACTATCTTCTTTGAAATGGAATGGGGTGTGGCCATGGGCTGACATGGCTTAATGTCACAAAGGCCTTAAATTAATAAAAAAAAAAAAAAACCTTTAAATGCCAAAAAAGAGAAAGAAAACAGCTTTTAAAAACAGTCTTTTGAGAGTATTATTAGTGATTATCCAAGTAAACATGATAACCCTCGGATAATGGACGGTACATCCACATCCTCTTTCAAAGAGAAGCCCGTGTTTAGAGGACTAGAACTATTCTCAGTGCTAGATGTTTGCTGGGAAAGCAGGAGATTGAGGATTTCAGTCCCAGTGCAACCCGCCACCCCTCAGCCACACATGCAGACATGTAGCCATTCAACAGGCAGCTGTTAGGATAGTAAAATGATATTATTAGTTTTATCTTTTTTTAAAGAAAGGTCAAGTATATTGGAAGTGTTTGCTGTTAATGAAGGTTTCACAATAACGAAAATAATCAGTGGTTGTGAAAAAGCAAACCTTGTATTTTAATATTCATGATAAAACATGCAATTACCATAGCAACATTCTTCAGACATGACAGTGTGCTGCTGCAGACAGAAATTAATTTAATATCTTTCTGTTTTTTTTTTTTTTTTTAAGAAATGCCAAGCTTATTACGAGTTCATCTTTTAACTGCACTTTACTGATTCGCTCTGGTATTTCTTTTTCTAGTTGTTTTTTGGTGGTGTTGGCATTGAACCCAGGATCTTGTACATGCTGTGCAAATACTCTACCACTAAGCTATACATTTGGCCCTTGATGTTTTTTTCTTATGATTTTGAACAGGGTCTCCTCATATAGCTCAGGCTGGCCTCGATCTTGCTGTGGATCTCAGGATGCCCCCGAGCTTGCGGTCTTTCTGTCTTTGCTCCAGTGTTCTGGGGATGACAGGTGTGACTCACTGTACTCTAGGGTTTTGACTGGAAAGCAAGCCCCATGGAGAAAGAAATCCTAATCCCCCGAGTAAGGTGGCACACACCTGGTAACCCCAGTAGCTGGGAGTTTGAGGTAGGAGGATCAGAAGTTTGGGGCCAGCCTGGCCTTGCATAATGAGAACCTGCATTTAAAAAGCAAAATGAAAACCACAGTGAATAGGTGAGTTACAGAAAATCTGTGATTCCAAGGAAAGGCTTCTTTTTTATACAAACCACAGAGTTCAACATGACCCTCTCTCTTTTGAAGGACCAGCCATTTTTCAGCAGCTTACTGATGAAGCCATCCAGAGAAATCATGAATGTTCCGGGTCTCTAAAATATTTGCCTCTTAAGTGCATCTTGTAAAAAACGATAATGTTCTCTTTGAGAATTTGTACATGTGTACAATGTATTGGATCACATTCACCTGGCACACTTCCTAAGGAACCAGGCATCTGTAAACACCAAGTCTGATGAGGAGGTGGTTTTATTTCCATTTCCCAAAGACTGGGCTGGTCGAAAACGATGAGGTGGTTTGTGATTTATAGACACATGTCTGTGGTGAGCACCAGCACTGAAATACCCACTCGGTGCTGTAAGGTGGCTACTCGGGAGAAAAGCAGCCGTTTGTAGGTCTGCTACAGTATCTTCTGTACACAGCACTTCCACTGTGGGACAAACAGTATTCTTTCTGCTTTAGTCAGCAAAATGTGATCACTACATGGATGCCTTTAAGTTTTAAAACATGTTGCTAAACAAGCAAAACTTTAATAGTGCATAGCGATGCAGCTTGGGACCTGTTTATTTTTCAAGTCGAATGAAAATACTGATGTGTGTGTGTGTGTGTGTGTGTGTGTGTGTGTGTGTGTGTGTTTTGTTTGCTTACATTTTGGCCTAATTTTTAAACAGTGTTATTTTTAAGCCCAGTGGTAGAATGTTTGCCTGTGTGTACAAAGCCTGGCTCTGGGAAACAAAGCCCCAAACCCTGTGTGAGAAGATGGAGTTAAATCTACAGAGTGCTTTGTTTACATGTGACAAAGTAGTTGGCAGCGGAAGACTTTTCTTTCTATGATTTCTGACATTCAGTACTAAAATGTCATTGTGCTGATGTTTATTCATAATACAGACATTAATTTCAAGGGTCAAATTATAAAAGCATTACAGTGAAGATTTTTAGCTCCTTTGTAATTACTTCGTGTCATTTATTAGCGCTAACGTGATGTGAAAGTTGGTGGCATTCTAGATAGAGAAACATAGAGATGCTATAGGTACCATCTTAAAAAGTCTTTCTTATTCTCCCAGGGAGCCAGCTTCATCCGCTGCATCAAACCCAACTTAAAGATGACAAGTCACCACTTCGAAGGTGCCCAGATTCTGTCTCAACTTCAGTGCTCAGGTATCTCCACATTTTCACAGCCTGTCACGTCATTACACAAACTCTCACCATTGCCTCCTTTCTCTGCAGGTTCAGTATGATTCTGTGTTTCCCTTAATTGTAAACAAAGCACAGGAGGCAGATGGCGTGAGCAGCACTGACTTTTAGTTTCTGTCAAGTGCCATCAGGAAAGTTCACTCAGTTCAGAACATGTTCCTGGCAAACCTGGGTCTCTACATAGGCTGCTTCTGGCAGATGCAGGTCCATATAGTTCTCGTTTCCCACACAGCTGGGCTAGGATGGGTTGGTCTCCTGCGTCTCCTACACTACTGCTGGGGAAATATTACAGCAGGATGAAGCCCCTGAGTTCTCTCCTGAGTTTGGTTACCTGACCTCCAGCCCCAGCCGCGTTCAGTGACAGAACCAACCCCAGGCACCGACAGTGCAGCCATAGCTTCGGCCTTGCTCTTTCCGCCCTCTTAGCTCTGTCCAGCTCAGGCCCTGCTGCCTTTCTAACCCTGTCGTTCTTTCTCTGACACCTTTTTCTGGTCCTCTCAGAGGCCAGTTTACAGCGAGGCTGCGGTTGCTTTAAGCAAACGCTTTCTGAAGTCGTGTACTTGATTTTGTATTAAAGAGTCCTCCCAGATGGGGAGAGCTTCAGATCCTGACACCCACAGCTTCTCCTAACTCTTCTCACTGAACTTTAGCTGTTAGGAATCTAATCCAGCATTTTCTCCTTGTCTCTTCAGGGTTGGTAGGCCAGCCAGATTGGCACCATTTAAATTCACGGCCACAGACCTTTCGAACCTTTTCTACCAGGTTTCCCCACTCAGCATTTCTGTTTCTCTGCAGAGCCAGTCAGACCCTGTCCCGCAGGCTGCCTTGCTTTCTTTAGAACTCTGAGCCTCTGCCAGCAGATGACCTCTTCTCTTACCAAAGCCTTGTAGCTCCACCAGGACGCTGCCAGGCACTTCATCCTGTCTGCATCCCCTTCGGGCCTGTCCCTGGTGTGGTGTTTTTCTGCCGCTCACGCTCACGAGTCAGCAGTGCTGATTAGGAACTGGGCCAGGGCCCACGGGGCTGGATGGAGGGCCTTCATTTGCACTGACACACTAGATGCTCAGCTGTCGGTCACAGTGCCTTCCATAGCCTTGGGTCCTCCACTGTTCCCTCTGGATTCTTTTCTCTTTGCCACTTTGCTTTTGAGTCTTCTGTCTCCTGCCTTCCCTCACTTCTGCAACCCCTGGCTTCAGCCAGTATGGCAACCAGGAGATTGAAGCTATGAGCTCTTGAGCATTTAAAATGTGGCTGGTGGAACTTCTGGGGAGGCGATTTTGAATTTTATTTAACATTCAAATACAAAACAGCTATGCGCACCTAGTGCAGCCAAAGACCTCTGGCCAGCGGCCGCTGCCCTAGATAGCACAGCACATACTCTCACACATCCTGTCCCTTTCCCCAGCACCGTGACCTCCTCCACGGTGAGTGGTGCTGCTTCCCACCCAGGCTGAGCCTTCTCTCACTGGCTCTCCTGCTGCCATCATCCTGGTGTCCCCCTGACACCTGCTCGGTGCATTGTAGATGAGTGTAGCTTTGTGTCTTCACGGTTCAGCTCCGACCATGTCTTTTTACTACATGCAGTGCTCCCATGGCCCCTGCTGAGCATCAGGGAGGAGAGTAGCATCCTGGTGCTGTCTGTCCCTCGGGCCCGTGTGTTCCTAGTCTGGTCTTTGCATGCTTCTGTCTGCTACAGCCACACAGCCTTGCACCCACTGCTCCACTTCCCCTCCCACTGCAGGAGCTGCGTCCACTCTGCTTCTTGCTGAGATATCTTTCCTCCATCTTTTATGTGTCAGCTAGGAACGGCTTCCCATGAGACCCAGCCTTGATCCTGGCTCTCACTCGGGCTCTGTCCATGGCACTGAGGTGTGTCACTTTGGTCTCGCAGCCACAGTACAGATTGTATTTTTTTTTAATTGGATGTTTTATGTATTTACATTTCAGATACTATCCCTTTCCCCTCTCTCTCCTAATACCCTCCACCCCTGCGCCCCCCCCCCCCCGCTTCTATGAAGATGCTCCCACTCCCACCCACCCACTCCCACCTTATTGCCTGGCGTTTCCGTACACCGGGGAAATGAGCTTTCAAAGGACCAAGGGCTCCTCTTCCTATTGATGCTAGACAATGCCATCCTCTGCTACATATGTGGCTGGAGCCATGGGTCCCTCCATGTGTACTCTTCAGTTGGTGGTTTAGTCCTTGGGAGCTCTGAGGGGGTTGGTTGATATTGTTGTTCTTCCTATGGGCTTAAAAACCTCTTAAGCTCCTCCAGTCCTTTCCCTAACTCTCCTCCATTGGGGTCCTTGTGCTCAGTCCAATGGTTAGCTGCAAGCATCCTCATCTGTATCAGTAAGGCTTTGGCAGAGCCTCTCAGGAGACAGCTATGTCAGCAAACACTTCTTGGCATCAGCAATAGTGACTGGGTTTGGTGGCTGCATGTGGGACGGATCCCCAGGTGAGGCAGTCTCTGGATGGCCTTTTCTTCACTCCTTGCTCCACTCTTTGTCCCTGTATTTTCTCTCGTGAGTATTTTGTCACCTTCTAAGAAGGACTGACACATCCACATTTTGGTTTTCCTTCTTCTTGAGCTTCATCTGGTCTGTGAATTATATCTTGGGTATTCTGAGCTTTTGGGCTAATATCCACTTATCAGTGAGTGCATACTGTGCGTGTTCTTTTGTGACTGGGTTACCTCACTCAGGATGAGCCTTTAGTTCTTATCGCTGCCTGTTGACATGTGTGCTCCTGTGTGTCAACACCAGTCTGAGCGTGGAAGCTCTGGGCTTTTTCTCTGCAGTGTTGAAGACACAGATCCTACTTGACCATTCCATTTAGGATTTTTTTCCATCGCTGTGGTTAAGAACATGACCAAAAGCAACTTGAGGAAGGAAAGGGTTTACTTTACCTCACGACTCCCAGGTCACACCTGGCACTGAGAGTCAGGGCTGGAACTCAAGGTGGGAACTTGGAGGCAGGAACTGAAGCACAAACCGTGGAGGAGCACACTGTTTACTGGCTTGTGAACAGGTCTTAGACAACCCAGGACTCCAAGACCACATATTTAGTGGTAGCACCACACACATGGACTTGGTCCTCCCATATCAATCATTAACCAAGAAAATCCCCCATAGATTTGCCTACAGGCCAATAGAGGCATTTTTCTCAACTGGTGTTCTCTCTTCCCAGATGACTTTGGTTTGTGTTAAGTTGACTAACCAGGACAGATACTTTCTACTAAAATTACTATCAAGCGAGTATCAGGATAAAGAAGGGAGGATGAGAGGCAGGCCTTCTTTTGTAATTTGCGTTGCCTGCCTGTTAATGCTGACCAGAAATGTTCATGTTGATTCGAGGCTCAGATTGACCATTTATTAGAGTGGAATTAATAGTTTATATTCATCCTGTAGACTCAGCTTTTCAACCAATAGATTAGTATTTTTTTTTTGAGAACTTAGTAGAAGAGGTCTTATTTTAAAGCTGGGGCTAGAATCTAGCGTCTTTCAAGGATAGTGTGCTACTTGGCAGTGGTAGTGTGTGTGTATGTGTGTATGGTGTATATGTGTGTATATGGTGTGTTGTATTTGTGGTATGTGTGGTGTGTGTATATGTATATATATTTATGTGTGTGTGTAGTGTGGTATGTGTGTATATGTGGTGTGTATCCATGTATGTGTATATTGCACATAATATTTAATAAATTCTCCTTTTCTTCTTATGAGTTCTTGGGAGAATGTAGAAATGGAGATTTTTTTTTCCAGAAATTTTATTCTAAAATTAACCTCAGGACTTAAAGTGGTCAAACAGAGGACTTTGCTTTATGTACTTCTGTGAAATTTAGGAAGATAGAAGTCATAGTGGAGCCTTCTGGATGGGCTGCCTCTGCAAAATGGTCAGCTGTGCTGATTTCACTTGGGGTTTCCCTGTGACTGCTTTATATGACGAATAAGCCGGGACACACTGGCTAGAGGTGTGATTCCCTGGGTCGTTCCCACTGCTGATACTCTCTCACTGTAAGCTGTCTTTTCATTAACTCTAAGTTGTAAAATTGATGGGTTACTCACATGTCACGCTGGACTTACGTACTGTGACTGGAAATTGTCTGTGCTCACGACTCTAGGTATGGTGTCTGTTCTGGACCTGATGCAAGGGGGTTTCCCTTCAAGAGCCTCATTCCATGAACTCTATAACATGTATAAGAAGTACATGCCGGAAAAACTTGCGAGATTAGATCCAAGGCTATTTTGTAAGGTATAGATGCCTCTTCAATAAAAATTTCTTAGTAACAGATCTTTTCTATTAATTTGTTGTTAAAACTCAACTTCTAAAACTTGTTTTCCAGGCTCTTTTTAAAGCTCTGGGGTTAAATGAAGTTGACTACAAGTTCGGGCTAACAAGAGTATTTTTCAGGCCTGGCAAGGTAAATATATATGATAGTTGGGCTTCATATGCCTTTTCTTAGTCATTAGCGATTTCTATCATTACAGCATTATATGAAACAACATGAGATTATGTTTCTGTTCACACAGGTTTCCTGTTTGGGGGTATTTCCTATTCTGAGTTTAAATTATAATTTTAATCAGTATTGGAATCAGGGGATTGTTTAATTTTTTTCTTAAATTAGGACTAACCAAAACTTTCTAACATTTTAAATAAGTTGAAGCCATTTCTACAATATTTTAATAATGGGCCAGTTCGATAGCTCAGCATGTAGCCCAAGATGTCGCAGAATTCTCTGTCTAAATTGGGCCAGACTCCTAAATGCCAGGGCTATAAGCATGTGCCAGCTTGCTTGGTGAGTGTCATAGTGTGTTGGAGTTTTCACTGTGAGAAATTTCCTCTAGGGTGTGGTAGATATATAAAGCATATGAAACTTGATTGGAGTTTGTACTGACAGTTGTCAAAGTTTATAATAAAGAACTGTATGAACACCACATACATTAGGGGTTTTTTTAAGCTACCATAATACTGCAGTTGTGACATTCACTGACTGTAGGATACTTCATAGCTAACTGTATTCTGTACACAAACACCTAAGGTTGTTCACAAGTCTTACTGATACCACTTTCATGTTCCTGACATTGGAAACACTGACTTAATAATACATCCATATAATTGTAAAGATGACCGTTGTAGAGATGCAGCTAACTAGTTGCCCTAGTCAAGTATCTCTAGTGTCTTAAGAATAAGGCAATTATAATAAATCTAATTTCATGTTTTTTAGCACAGGAGGAAAATACACAATTGAATTGCTAGTCTGTGTGTCTTTGTCACAGAACCTGCACCATTTCCTGTGAAAAAAATGAAGGGGAAAAGAAAATGTAGGAGCTCATAGTTAGTATTGCATTACATTGTGTTTTATTATAAAATCAACATTTCTCTGGTTTCAGAGCTATAGTAACAAATTAATAGCTGAATAGAGAAACAACCTGGATTATTTACCTCCAGAAAGATGGAAAAGGGTTTTTGAAAGCTTAAAGCAAGCAGATTCAGAGATACATAGTCTTGTGAAACCACTTTAATGTTTTTTTATGATTAAAAACTTGTTTCATTGATTGGCATATGACACCCTTAACACTGCAGTGTGATATTTGGTGAAGAATGGAATTTGGTGGCAAATAGAAAAAGTATTGTGTTTGCGTTGTCTGTCTCTTAGTAGTAATTTCCTATTTTTGTCTAAAATGAGCGTTGGGAGAGACAGGATTTTTGGTGGCTTCCCTGCTTTAGATGACCTTTACTTCTTGAGCATTGTGGGTGTCTGAGAATGTGGATGAACTGGTTCAGACATGTTGGCCCTGTTTATCATTTTTCCTCAACTATTTCTGCCAATTTTTCTGTAATTAATCATTCAAAAGATTTTTATACCTATTTTTTTTTTTTTTTTTTTTTTTTTTTTTTGTTACTTAAGGTGTTCCTTCCCACCTTCTAATGAATTGATAAAGGAAAGGCAGAAGGAAAGGACCATGATATGTGTTTAAGTTTTCTGTATACTCTGCTGACATATCCCTGGGGTTGGCTTTTACTCATTTTCAGGAAGTTATATTTGAATTTGAAATCCATGTCGTTATTTTCTCTCTATTTGAAGAATTTAACCTTTAATACTGACAGTAAGTTATCTTACTCCTAGTTTGCAGAATTTGATCAGATTATGAAGTCTGACCCTGATCACTTAGCAGAGTTGGTGAAAAGAGTCAATCTGTGGCTAGTCTGTAGTCGCTGGAAGAAAGTTCAGTGGTGTTCGCTGTCAGTCATCAAACGTAAGTGGTGCCCTCTGGCACAGTAGCTCATTCTTTAATCCCAGTGCTTGGGAGGCTGGAGTACAAGAATCAAGAGTTCTAGGTCTTGGGGTTGTAGAGATGGCTCAATGGTGAACAGCACAGGTTACTCTTTCAGAGGACCCGAGTTTGATTCCCAGCACCCACACAGCAACACACAGCTGTGTGCAACTCAGTTCTAGGGAATTCAGCTCCCTCTTCTGGCTTCTGTAGGAATTGTATGTATCAGGTGCTCAAGTAGGCCAAAAAAAAAAAAAAAAAAAAAAAAAAGATCATGCACATTAAAGAAAAATAAAGAAGAAAAAGTTCAAGGCCTTCCTTGTCTCAGTAACAACAATAACAACAACAACAACAACAAAACCTTCTCACCAAATTGTGCTTTATTTCACACCAAGATTTGTTATTTTGGAAATGAGATGGTTTAAGGGATGTCATGGGACTGTCTCATATGCTGTTGGGTAACTTTGGTTCCTGTTGTGTCTGGTCCCCAATACCCAACCCAACATTTATAGACTTATTTATATTTTCTGAAGATCTGATGACATTCACTATCTGAGATATGTTCTAGGGTTGTTAATTTCACCATGTCCTAAGCAAACAATTTATTCTCTTTCTCCCTCCCTCCTTTCCTAACTCCCTCCCCTCCCCCACTCTCTCTTTGATGCTCTCAACAGATGATTTAATCTGTCTCTCTGTGTGTTCCTGTCTCTGACTCCTCTCACCCCCAATTTATTCAACTTGAAGTGCTGTGTATTGAACTCTGGGCCTTCCAGATGCTAAGCAAGCTGCACCCGTGACTGGATTTTGCCTCTCTTTTCAAGTCTCAATAGTTGCGAAATGAATGATGTGGACTTCACCTTCTGATAGAATAATCCTTTATTCACATTGGCAGCACCTTAGTGGGGCCTCTTGTCACTCACATTATAACTTTATTAGCTCCCAAACCATCTTTTCTAAACCAAAGCGATTTCCTAGCTTTCCTTCAGTGGCTGGGAGAGTTTAAGCTCTCAGACTGTCTTTCTAGATGGTAGTGGGGTCTCAGCTCACCTTTGCAGCCTCTCCTGCCCCTCCCCAGTTCATAGCAGCTGATTCTATCAGGTCTAAAACATGAGTGAGTTCGAAATATTTTGGATTACTTGAAAGTCTATGATGAAAGTCTAATGGTTGGGAGATATGTGGAGAACAGCCACTGTGCCCCTAATTCAAACTACCTGAAATGGAGGATTCAGAAGATAAATCTTTGCTAACAGAAGAGTAAGATTTACTGGGTCTAGCACAAAGGAACTAGTCACGTTTATTGAGATCTTTTGTTATATAATAATGCATATTTATAAAAATACTACAATAAAGAAAAAGAAGACAAGAGAACCTCATTCCCCATCATTTTTCAAGTAAAACAAATGTTTTTTTTGACCAAGCCAGCCCAGTCAGTCAATGGGTTCTCCAGAGAGAGAGTGAGGATTAAAAAGAAAAAGGCAATTAGACAGCACTGTAGCATGACCCCAGCCTGTTCTTAGGCTGAAGCAGGTTTACTTATTTATTTTAGTTTGTTTTTATACCATTTTAGGTACATACAAAGAAAGTGGTTAGTCCTAAGTCCTAAACAAAGTGGTTAAGGAACAAACGAAGCATAGACTGAAGAAGGTCCCAGGGTTACTGTATCCAGGGTCTTAACAAGACCTATCAAGATAGAAGGACACAGTCCTCAGCCGTATTAATCTTGAGCCTACTTCCGTGTCCTGGCCCAAAGTCAGATTCCTGCCAAGTCTCTAGAAGCCACCCCAAAAGCTCTCCACAGTTTTTCATGGGTCTGGTGCTTTCAACTTTATGTCCACAGTGTACTTTGGAGGAAAGTGTGTGCCAGTATTCTCTCTGTGCCACACCTCCCACTCCGTGTCACAACACACCATGCATATTTACCAAGCAGCATCTCTACAGAATGTTAGTTGGGAAGCTCTAAAACAAAACAAACCAACAAAGCAGCAACTAAGATCCAATCGTCTTAGGAAATTGTAGGCCACCTGCAGTTGAAAAATTCCTTTTCTGTAGGATTCTTAGAGACTGCACCCATGGTATTCACTGTGAATTTTCAGAAGGAAGTAAAGTTTTATAAATTTACTTGGCAGGCCAATTAAAAATTTTTTATTGGATATTCTCTGTATTTACATTTCAAACGTTATTTTCCTTTAACCCCCTCCCATTCTCCCTCCCCCTCAGCTTACTTCCATGAAGGTGCTCCCTCTCCCAACCACCCTCTCCACTTCAGTGGGCAGGCTAAGTTTTTAAGAAGACATAGCATTTAATATACCGGCTCTCGACCTGGGGCTGGAGTGACCCTTTCATAGAGGTTGCCTGAGACCATCAGAAAACACAGATATTCACACTGCAACTCACAGCAGTAGCAAAATTATAGTTATGAGGTAGCAACAAAAATAATTATGTGGTCTAGGGTCACCACAGCATGACATGCTATAGTAAGGGTCACAGCATTGGAACGTTGAGAGCCACTGGGACATTTAATAGAAACGTGGCTCAGGACAGTTTGGTAACAGCAGTGTTGCAGATTGCAGAACACATTTGAAGTACAGTGCTAGCCACATCAATCATTTTTACTTGTAATACGTTAAAGAAATGTTAGATTTCCCAATTCTTATGGCTGGAATGACATATTTATCAAGATCTTATGAGAGTTGCTTTGTGGAGATGAATGGGCTTTTCATTAATATCCGATTTAATCCATTTTTTCCTGTCATGTTATTTTACACATAGTGAAAAACAAAATAAAATATCGAGCTGAAGCATGCATCAAAATGCAGAAAACCATCCGAATGTGGCTTTGCAAAAGGAGACACAAACCACGGTAAGAGGAAGTGCCCAATCCGGCACTGCACTATTAGCTGGCAGTGAAGTCCCGGCGAGCAGGGGATGGGTCCTGTTTGTGCAGAGTGTTCACAGTCAGCTCCTTCATTACTTAGCTTGGTGTTCTGCCAAACTAAGGGGCTGGCAACAATGTGGTTCGAGTAAAAGGCTGAGAGAGACCTGCTGTCCTGCTAACTTTATAATTTGATTTTCTCAGTGATACCAAGCTAGACCGCTGGCCGTGAAGACACTTAATAGCCCCATCATAAAACCAAGATTGCTCGTAAAATCATCTTGTTTGATATAGGAATCATTTCACTATATTTCATGTTCCGTCTTCTTTAAACTTTGTATTATCAAGTTACTTTTTAGTCTTTGGAAGCTTGAATAGATATTGACACCACGCCTCAAAAAGATGTGGGAGCATTTGAGTTTTATGATTTAAACCCCAGTTTTCACTGTGAGCGCAGCTGGTCGCCATCTTTCGGCGGTCGCCAGTGCTATCCAGACTTGCGTATTTGTTTCTTGTTATACGGAATGAGAGACCCGGACAGGCTGGTAACCGATACTGCAGTCAGAAGCAGCCTGCCCTGTTCAGGCACGGTGCTTGCTTTCCGTCGATGAGACTCTTCCCCAGGACATTAGCTTGCGAGGTAAATGTCTGATGCAGCCCTGCCGTTGCAGCATTGACGGCCTGGTTAAGGTGGGCACGCTGAAGACACGACTCGGTAAGTTCAATGAAGTCGTGAGTGCGCTGAAAGACGGGAAGCCGGAAGTGAACAGACAGATCAAAGACCTTGAAATTTCTATTGATGCTCTGATGGCCAAAATTAAGGTGGGTCTCTTGACTCCAGCTTGCTAGACCTTTTTATATAATTTCCTGCGTGTTTTGTTCTCTGTCTTGAAATTGTACAGGAAATTATCCTCATTCAAAATATAAAACATTACCAAGTAGATACTCACATTAATGTTTTCTGAATCTCTGAAAAAATTATGGTAAAAGGATAAATAAAAATGCGATTTGTATCTGTTGTCGGACAAAATATTACCCTCCAGAGAATAACTAAACTACGGAACGTCGGCAAGCTTCTGCAATCATGACTCTGACAGGGTTAATGCAGCTTCATTTTTAAAAATACTTCTCTTCTTTCCAAAGCCAAATTTAATTCTATACTATTCATTTTTTTTTCTTTTTGTTGGTGCTGGGGATTGTGCACTGCACACTGAGTGTGCCCAGCGGATGCTCTTCTACTGAGCCGCATCCTTGGCCCCTCAGACATGAAATGCTAAGTTTAAAAGTAATGTGTCATCATTGAAAGTGGAAAGAAAATCACCCCAAACTCCTTGACAGCGTCACACTAAGTATTCGGCTAGTATTTGCTGTATTTCTTCAATGGTCCTACTGTGTGCATGTGCTCTGCCCAGTTCTCGGTCGTAATCATGCATTTCATGTTGCGGCTCTGCTGCTGTGTTACTTGATTTGTGTGGCTAATACATTACCCTCATTAACTCCTTAACTATTTTAGAAGTAGCAATTCATTTTCTTCATTTTCTAAAAGAAAAATTGGGGGCTATTTTGGTTTTTATTTTTAATTACTTGATTATTAACATGACTGAAATTATGAAATTTTCCGTAATATTTGTTTGCTATTACAGTTTATCTTTTTCTGTGTCCTCAGTTACGTGTTAGGGTTTCACAGAGTTCTCTCAGGTAGCATTCAAAAGTCAATGTATGTGAGTTAGGCTTTTTGTAGTTCCTGTGGACGGGGTAAATGTTAGGGGTAGAAAGAGAAAAACAACCAAGAAAAGGATGAAAATCCCCAGGTGAGTTCCGCTGACTTTACAGCCCCAGGGGGAGATGAGTTTGTGAGGCTGTCACCCCCAATCAGAATTACCCCAGGAAAACCATCCCACAAGCGTGGGTGTGATTCCCCAAGTGCTCCTTAGGTACGAATTGACTGCTACAAGGAAAGAAAGCGAATCTCGGCCAAACTAGATAGTCATTCCTTAAAAGTATTTTAAGGCTACATTTGTACAGCTTTGCTCACAGTGAGCTACAGATGTTGATGGTTTGTTTGGTAAACTCAGGATGTAATATTTATGTGTGGAGATACCGTTTGCAGACTGTGTGAGCAGCTAGACATGGCAGTGTATACCCATAATGCTTTGCTAGCTGTTTCTCTGTATCATAGAGTCTTTGTTTTAAACTATGGAAACACACAAAATGTTGAGTTTCTCGTTGTAACCGTTTTACAAAGTGTAGTCTGTTACCGTTAAGCGTGTCCATACTGTGCACAGGGGGTAACTACGTAATGCTTGTGATTTGTCTTAAGTCCACCATGATGACGAGGGAGCAGATACAGAAAGAGTACGGTGCACTCGTTAAAAGCTCTGAAGATCTCCTCAGTGCGCTGCAGAAGAAGAAACAGCAGGAGGAAGAGGCAGAGAGGCTGAGGCGCATCCAAGAGGAGATGGAAAAAGAAAGGAAGAGGCGGGAGGAGGATGAAGAGCGTCGGCGGAAGGAGGAAGAGGAGAGGCGGATGTAAGGCATTTGCATGTTCTCACTAGAAGCTTACCGGATGGTGGTGGATGCTCTAAAACTGTATTGTGACTTTAATCAAACGATTATGCTTCGTCCATCCATCCGTCTGTCCGTCCGTCCATCCATCCATCCATCCATCCATTCATTCATTCATTCATTCATTCATTCTTAATTATTTTTGTGACAGAGTTTCTGAGTATAGCCCAGGCTGGCCTGGATCTCTCATTTTTTTTTTTTTTTTGCTACTGTCCTCTGAGTGAGGGTGAAACTTACATACCAACATGCCTGGTACAAATCAGTCAGTTTTAGGATAAGGTTAAAAAAATTAGATGCCCATTTTCTATAGTTATATGGAGTAGTTAAGTACAGGTTGGATGTTCTTAATCTGAAAAATCTAAAAACTATAAAAATCCAAAGTTTGAAATTTTTTATTATATTTATTTGTGTGTGTGTGTGTGTGTGTGTGTGTGTGTAAATTTTTTGCCATGGTGTTATGTGGAAGTCAGATAGCAACTTGTGACCTTTGTTTTGTTATATAAGCATACATACATACATACACACATACATGCATGTATGCATACATACGGAAACATAAGCATACATGCATACATGCATGTATGCATACATAAGGAAACATAAGCATACATGTACACATACATAAGCATACATGCATACATTTATACATACATAAGTATGCATGCACACATACATACATAGGCATACATGCATACACACATAAGCTTACATGCATTCATACATGATTACATACATGCATGCATATATACATAAGCATACCTGCATGCATGCATGCACACATACATACATAAACATGCATGCACACATACATACATAAGCATACAAACATATACACATAGCATACATACATAAGCTTACATGCATTCATACATGATTACATACATGCATGTATATATACATAAGCATACCTGCATGCATGCATGCATGCACACATACATAAGCATACAAGCATATACACATAGCATACATACATAAGCTTACATGCATTCATGCATGATTACATACATGCATACATACATACATACATACATACATACATACATAGGCTGAAGCCTGCAGCCTTCCACTGTGTGGCAGTTCTTTTTCCATTGCCTCTCTGTGCTGTGTTTATAAGCATCAGCCACCTGCCTAGAAAATTCCCTCTTGCTCTAAAACATATTAATTGTGCATATTACTGGATTCATTTGATACTAGCATACGTATGTAGTGCATTTGAGGGACCCATCCATTTTTCTCTTCTCCCTATCTTTTCACCTGGCAAGTGCTCTTCAGGGTCCATGGAATCATGATTTGTTTTCAGGTACACTTCTCTCTTTTCCTCAAGTTTCACATGAGTGAGAACACATGGTTCTCGTGTTTCTTCTGAGTCTGGCTTATTTCACTTAACACAGTGCCCTTAACTTCTATGCGTTTTGCTGCGGACAGCAGGATTTCATTCTTCATCCACAGCTCTGCTCCTAGGCTGACTCTGTGTCCTGGTTATTGTGAGTGTGTCTGCAAACATGGCTATCCTGGTTGCCTTTTTATACACCGACGTCATTTCCTTTGACTGTGAACTCATCACTGCCAAGTTAGTCTAGCAGGGCTTAATGCTCTGGAAGATGATGGTATTAGCTTTATTGTTTGGGGGGGTTAAACTTCATGTCGTTTGGACCAGACTGATAACGTAAGGGGTCTGAGGCTAACATGGCTTTATCCTGCTGTTCTCTGGTGCTTGTTTATGTATGGCTTGTCTATCTTCTGAAAGATTTCATAGTCTGTTAAAACTCTGAAGAGCTCTCTCCCCTTTTCTTAGGAAACTAGAGATGGAAGCGAAGAGAAAACAAGAAGAGGAGGAAAGAAAGAAGCGGGAAGACGATGAGAAGAGGATCCAGGTGTGTTTACTGGGCTGAATTGCTCTCAAGTAGAGGCCTCTAAGCAAGGAAAGCAGGAAATCAATATCCTGGTTTGCCAGCGTGGATAGATAGTATTGATTTGCCCCAGGGGCTAAATGTGAGATGAGACTGGGGCTTGGGAAGCCATGCCAGGCTCCTGTCTGCAAGCATATCTTAGCATCAGCAACAGTGTCAGGCCTTGATGTCTCCCCAAATCCCAAGAGATGGATCTCAAGTTGGACTGGTCACTGGACTGCCTTTCCTTCAGCCTCTTCTCCATATTTGTCCCTGAAGTTCTTTTAGACAGGAACAATTCTGGGTCAGAAATTTTGACTGTGGGTTGGAAATGCCATTCCTCCACTTGAGGCCCTGCCTATCTACTGGAGGTGAGCTCTATGAGTTCCCTCTCTCCACTGTTGGGCATCTCATCTAAGGTCACTCTGAGATTCTATCACATCCAAAGTCTCTGGGAATTTCTGGAGGGTCCCCCATCCTTCACCTCATACAGCTGCATGTTTCCATTCATTCTCCTGGCCCCTTGGGCTTCTCTCCTATCAACCCCATTCCTGATTTTGCTCCTCCTTTTCTCTAGTCCCTCCCCTCTCTTTCCCAGGTCCCTCCCTCCCTCTGCCTCCCATGACTATTTTCTTCCTCCTTCTAAGTGAGATTAAAGCATCCTCACTTGGACCTTTCTGCTCGTTACACTTCTTACAGTCTGTGGGCTGTGTCCTAGGTTTTCTGTGCTTTTTTTTTTTTTTACTAATATCCACGTATCAGTGAGAACATTCCATGCATGTCCTTTTGGGTCTGGATTACCTCACTGGGGGTATCCATTTGCCATCCATTTGCCTTCAAAATTCACGATGTCCTTATTTTTAATAGCTCAATAGTAATCCAATGTGCAAATGAACCACATTCATTTTCTGTATTTATTCTTTGGTTGAGGGACATCTGAGCTGCTTCCAGCTACTGGCTATTATGATTATCTTCTGAGTTATCTCAGAGGCTGCTATGAATATAGTGGAGCATATGTCCTTGTGGTATGGTGGGACATCTTTTGGGTAGATGTCCAGGGGTGGTATAGCTGGGTCTTCATGTAGAACTATTTCCAATTTTTTGAGGAACCACCAGACTGATTTCCAGAGTGGTTGTACCAGTTGGCAATCCCACCAACAATGGAGGAGTGTTCCTCTTTCTTCGCATCCTTGCTGGCATCTGCTGTCACCCGAGATTTTGATCTTAGCCATTCTGATTGGTATGAGGTGGAATCTCAGGGTCATTTTAATTTGAATTTCCCTGATGACTAAGGACTTGGAACATTCTTTAAGTGCTTCTCAACTCTTTGAGATTCTTCTGTTGTGAATTCTCTGTTTAGCTCCGTACCTCATTTAAAAAATAAGGTTGTTTGGTTATTTCTTGAGCTGTTTGTATATTTTGGTATTAGCCCTTAATTTGGATATTAGCCCTTAATAAACATTTTTCCCAATATATAGGTTGCTGATTTTTACAGAAGCTTTTCAGTTTCGTGAGGTCCCATTTATCGATTGTTGATTTTAGAGCTCAAGCCATTGAAGTTCTGTCCAAAAAATTTCCCGCTGTGCCTACGAGTTCAAGGCTCTTTCCCATTTTCTCTTCTAATCTGTTTGGTGTATCTGGTTTTATGTTGAGGTACTTGATCCACTTGGACTTGAGCTTTGTGCAAGGTGATAAATGTAGATCTATTTTCATTTTTCTATATACAGACCACCAGTTAGACCAGCCATTTATTGAAGATGCTTTCTTTTTTTCCACTGTATGTTTTTGGCTTCTTTGTCAAAAATTAAGTGTTCATAAGTGTGTGGCTTTATTTCTGGGTCTTTAGTTCTATTCCATTGATTGACCTGTATTCCTCTCTACCAATACCATGCTTTTTTTTTTTTTTTTTTTTTTTTTTTTTTTATCACTATTGCTTTACAGTGCTGTTAAAGGTCAGGGATGGTGATTCCCCCAGAAGCTCTTTTATCGATTTGCTACACAAAAGAAAGCATAAGAAATTAATCATCTCACAACCAACCCAGAAGATAATCACACACACATAATACACCCCCAACAGCACAGATAACAGGAGCCAACAATCACTGGCCTTTAATATCTCTCAACACCAATGGCCCCAATTCCCCAGTGAAAAGACATAGGCTAACAGACTGGACACACAAACAGAATCCAGCATTTTGCTGCATACGAGAAACACACTTCAGTGACAAAGACAGACATTATAGTATGTCAGAGTAAAAGGCTGGAAAAAAGTTTTACAAGCAAATGGTCCCAAGAATCAAGCTAACATCCAATAAAATAGACTTTCAATCAGAAGTTATCAAAAGAGTTGAGGTAATAAGTTTAAAGACCAAGAGCGCTGGTTAGTTGTGGCTTTCTGTGCTGCAGGCTGAGGTGGAGGCGCAGCTGGCCAGACAGCGGGAGGAGGAGTCTCAGCAGCAGGCGGTCCTGGCCCAGGAGTGCAGGGACCGGGAGTTGGCCCTGCGCATCGCCCAGAACGAGTCCGAGCTCATCAGCGATGAGGCTCAGGGTGACATGGCGCTCCGAAGGTACTGGGCTCCGGGTCACACTGTCTTGGGCTCTCTTAAGCATCTGCTTGTTGTTTCCATTTGAAAAGGACGAGGAGAGGGTCTTCTTACTCTTGAGGTTTTGATGTATTTGATGTAAAACCATCTAAAGTTAGTTGGACCTACTTTTGTACGCGGATGAATAAAACAAACGGATTTTCCATTTGGTTTTTGAACTGTTAAAACATAAACCCCACATTTTCAGTAATGGTTGTTCTGCGAAGAGTAAAACTCAGCCTTTCTTCTGAAATTTCTTAATGGCATTGCGTAAGGGGTAGAAACGTAGTTTCCAAATACTTGTTAAACACCGGCATAGAAGCTAGTGATGCACACGTCTGTTGCTTTCTAATGCAAATTTGAAGCAACACGCTGCACTCTTAAGACAGAGAAATGCAGTTTACCTGCTCGTGCCTCAGAATAAGAATGAGTCCTTTTAAAGGAGGAAAGCCAATCTTACTGAAGTGTTTCGGTTCCCTAGATTCTGAATTATGTCTAGATAGTATGGTATGGACGAGCATGGAAGTTTTAAATATTTGCATCAAGTTTTGGAAAAGTCTGCCATCTGAGTATTTTTAGAATATATAAAGTTATTTTTGAATATTCATTTAACAAATTTGTGAGAGATGTACGCTTTCTATACAATGAGAGGTGGGCATAGACTAACTTTGGTTTTCAGAGCAGTGTCCAGAGTATATCACATTATAACCACTAGATGGCGCTGTTGGCCTGTAAACGACAACCGTAATGCCATTAGATGTTAGATTTTATTTAGCCGCAAAGATGGTTTTTGTTCATTTGTCATCACAAGTTTTTCCAGCATATGATTATTTTGAGAAGCTCTGGAGTCTGCACTGCATATGAAAGTGTGTGGTACTGCAAATGATCTGGCTAGAACTGCATGTATGAAAGTGGCTGTAATTACTACATGCACAATGTATCTGATAAATACATGGCTTCTGCTGTACTAAACATTTATGAGTTCCCTTTGCAGCTCGAGTTCCTGTCCAGAAACTTCTAAGTAAGACCTTTTTTTTTTTCAGACGTATAGTATGTTTTTAAACATCATCTTAATCCATTACACTTATGATCCTTGATACAAACAGATAACTTCAAATTGCACAAAATTCTAGGGACATCAAATTTCTGCTAACACCAAATCTCACAGCAGATGAATGTTTGCATTTTCTAATCTTAATATATGTTCTCTTTAGTTTTTCTTAATTCTCTTTAATTTATTATTTTGAAAATCCTTCCAATGAATTAAAAAAAGACACATTAAAGTCTTAATGATCTTATGTTGATTCCAGATAACTTGTACTTTTAAATCAACCAGTAATTAGAACACAAATTCACACAATTGAGATTTTGACAATTCAGAGCTGGTGGTGATATTAACCAAAACATATTCTTTTCACAGAACTTACGGAACAAGACCCCAAATGACACCGTATGTCATTTCTCTTTGTCTCTCTAAAGATTGGGTTTATATTCAAGAAGTACTTCCTGAATTGGAGTAAATTTTACACCGCTTTGTTTTAGGAAAAGATAATAATGGAATTACCGTCTTTTCACCTCCTTGTCCTTGCCGTAGGGGAGTGTTTGCTGCTCAGCCGTGGCAGCCGTGACTCGCTCTTCTTTCCCGTGTGGTCTCGGCTTTAATAACAACTCGTTTTATGTATTTTAAATGCACACCTTGAGACCAGGAGTGGGAGAATAGATAAACATCAGTAAAGTACTTACTCCAGTATGCTATAGTTAGTTCTAGTGATGTGCAATGGGTGTCTACCTGAAGTTTACATGGAATGCTTCTCTCATTACAAGTCTCCTCACAGAGAGGGTATTTTAGTAACCCTGGGGAAATAAGAGAACACATTGTATACCTGTATGGAATATTTAGAGATATTTATATAGCCTGAAATTTACCCAAATTTTTACAGCATTAAGCTAGTTTCCGACTGTGTTAGACTTCAGCTTCTAGAGCTGGTGTTTCACAAGCAATGTGGACATTCACAATGAAGCACTGATTGTGGTGCTTGCATAGTTGCTGTAGAAGACACGACCCAGTAATTGGATGTTTGTGCGTACACAGAGAATCACCATGAACACCATAGCTAGAGATGCAAACTGATCGGAGAGCGCTGTCTCATGAGCGGTCACGCCACAGCAGCATGCACAGCTGACTCTCTTAAGAGTTTCAGATGAAAACGAAGTGTCTTCCCAGTTACACAATGTTTGCATCTGCACGAAGATTATATATTTAAAAATTGTGCATTAAGATTATGCAAAATATGTCATTAACATGTACAACGATTTACATGGGAAAGTGTATTTGGGCGTTTGCTTCACTCGGTGTGTCTGGCAAACATGTTGGTCTTACGTGGGTCAGAGGACAGGTCCTGAGGACAGTTTCTGTTAGGGACTCTGTGTCCAACACCTCACCAGGCAGGAGGAATGCGAGCTCCCTGTGTTGCTATTACCTTAGCACCAGCCGGAAGCTTGGGAGAATTGCTGAGTGGGCACTCTTTACTGTCCCTTCAGTACAACTACTTCAGAGTTGCCATTGAGTTTAATAAACAGACACTGCAGTTGACGTGTGACCGCAGGCATTGCAGGAAGCCCCCAGATGTACGGACCAGCTGGGCACAGTGAACGATCCGGTGTGGTGTTGGTGAGGGTCCGGGAGGAGAGTGACTTGGCAGAGCTTGTCTCCTGGTGCTGAAGCATTAGGAGACATCTCTGTATAATCAGCAGACCGACTGATCAACAACCTCGAAAAGCTACTCAGCTCATCGGGAGCCTGCTGTGTGCACACAGATAGAAGGCACTTTAGGAGAAAAGGGGATGTTAATAACAGACAGAAACGTTAAGGCTGGGTGACAGTTTACATTTTCTAAATGTATTTTAAAATGTAAAGTAGTATACTTTAAAAATTGTACCATTAGGAAGTTACAAATTGCTGATAAACAGAGAGTATTAGTAGAGATTGATAGTATGTTGTGGAAAAGACTGTTTTATTAGATTATACTTGCATAGTTTTCCTTGTGGATTTCATCCTTGCTGGTGAGCTTTTGCACAGTTAGTTTCTTCTACTGTATTTGCTTGGACAGCTCCTAGCAACAGTGTTGTCTAATATATACAGTGAATCAATATGTATGTAATACATATACATACACATGTACAAGTATATATAAATTGTATATTTGGATGCAAACCCCTACCCCTTAGAGTTCCAGCTCTTTGCAGGCACCCAGAAAACCGTACCCACAGCCAACATTTCCATCCTTTTAACTCCTGATTTGTTTTTAAAAAACTGATTCAAAGGATTTGTGGTTGCTGGCGCTACATGAATACAACATATATGAAGTGATTAATTATGAGGGAAAGAGCAAAGGACAGGGATGGGATGAAGTAAAAAGGTATTGATTTCGCCAACCCGGTGAAACTGTCACTCCATTCCACGGAGAAGTGACAGTCTCCCAAGTAATTAAAGAACGGGAAGCAGCCGCAGGTGTTCTGATGCTTGCAAGCTCAGATGACATCAGGCATGTCATGTGACAAGTGTTTGTGCTAATTTTCTTCTTTTACTTTTAAAATATATGCTTTGGTTTGGGACTGAGGATCTCTAGAGTGTTATCTAAGCATATCAGCTTGGCTTACCACCACGAAGCTTCATCTAACTAATGTCCAAAAGTCCGTGAGCAGCACCTATATCCTGCCAAGTTTCCTGCATGCATTTAAAGCATGCTATTTATAGTGTGCACATAAAACATACCACTGAAGCATGGCCTTCATGAAGTTTTATCTGAGGGTTTTTAGCCTGTCATAGCGCTGTGCTCAGATAACTTGAAACTCGACCTCACCATGTTTTATGGCTAGAGTTACTGAAAAGCGTGCCATTAATGGATCCTTCATAAAGTAAAATCATTTTGAATAGGTATAATATTGATAATATTGAGATCAATTATATTTTTATATCCTTTAAGCAATTTATGTGACTTGTCTTATATATAACTGTGTTGTATTACATTTTTTTTCTTGTAGGGAACAAATGGCCAAAGAAATGTCAGAAATTTTGAGTAGGTTAGTGCACTGTATTTGCAGAAATAAGTGTTTACTACAGAAATCCTATTTTTAAATTCCTTTTGATGATTTGGACTAGAACCTTTTGTCTGAATGGCTCACTCTCCTTTCACGTAACCTTTCTGTATGAGGAATGCGGCCACTACAGAAAGAAGGCACAGTCTTCTCATCCCTGTCTCTCACTGAGGACAAGCTGGTGCTTGGGGTGGGGAAGTTCTTCACTGCTGCTGGGCTGTGCTCTTCAGTCTCACCCCAATGGAATGAGTACTTTGAAACTCCCCTGGGGGCAGGAGTGCTACCTCCCTTTCATTCGGGGGAGGGGGGGCGCTGTGCCTAGCTGAGTGGGATCTTAAACATGAACACTAGTTTGAAACCCACTGGTGCAAAGGAATCTCCAGAGAAAGCCTTTCGGCAGGCTTTTTGGTTATGAGCCTAGCCTTAGTGGCTGAGCCAGGTCTCCAGCCTTAGTCCATAATTTGTAGAAGTAGCTTTGAATCAATAATGTTTTGACAATTTTCAAGTTACAACATTAATAAAAAGTGCTGTCAGTGGTGGGTCTTAAAAATCAAGTCATTTCTATTACTATTTAATTGTATACTTTGTATGATTGTCTTGTTGATAAGGTTAATTAGTAGATTATTTTATCATACTATTTTAATGATACAGATATGGGAAGGGAAGCATTTACCTACATTGAGTTCATTTACTACTTCTAACTCCGTATACATTTTTAGCAGGCTTAGTAATATGAATAAAAAGATAATGTTGTTACAGTGGCATTTCTTTAAAAAAGATGTATTTATTTTTATTTATATGGGTACACTGTAGCTATCTTCAGACACACCAGAAGATCAAATCAGATCCTGTTATAGATGGATGTGAGCCACCATGTGGTTGCTGGGGAATTGAACTCAGGACCTCTGGAAGAGCAGTCAGTGTGCTTAACCACTGAGCCATCTCTCCAGCCCTACATTCACATTTTATGCAAGAATAATTTGAATTCATTTTTTCTTTAGAACTTATCAAAGCATCACACACATATACACATACACATACACACACACACACACACACACACACACACACACACCCCACCCTCCACTCTAGAGATATCTTTCATATATTTGATTATCAAACTATGTATTATATAAATTGTCTTTCTTTTTCAAGAAAGAACAGGAAAACTCATAGTAATTTTCAGTTACTGCCCTCGAAACATTTTTAAAAGAGTAGGGGAAGAGTGATTTTTATTGAATGGCAGTTCAACAATGTGGAAAAGAGCGTTTCCATATGCTTTAAAATAATGCACTGGTAAGGATGATAGACCGTGTGCACGCGTAGCTGACTCTTTAAGCAGATTTACTGTGTACACCTCACTGTACACGTGTGTGTTTCATGAGGACATTTTCACACAACTGCAACGTCCTACTCACACTTTTATTTGCTTTTCCCTCCTGTTCATCCTTGTTCCCCCCAGACAGTTAAACTTCTACTTTCATTTCATAGATACATACATAACTTTATCTATAGAGAAGCTGGAAGTCAAAAGTAAGAGAAAATGTGACACTAGTCTTTCTGAGACTGATCTTATTTGATTAATAGGATTATTTCCAGTTAAATGCATTCTCCTGCAAATGCTGACACACCTTTGTTCTCCCGCTGGGCATCTCAGTATGCTCTGCAGTTTATAGCTGACTCTGAGCTAAGGAGTTGGGAATGAAGAGCGTTATGCAGTTATGCAACTCGGTACAATTCAGCTTCTGCAGTCATACGGATGTTAACCATAAATGCAGAAAGGATTAAGTAGCTACTTATTATTCATTAGTCAATATATTATGGTCACCATGTAAAGAGTTTTAAGTATGTCGTGTGTAATCTAATACACACATAGCCTTTTAAAAGAGGCAAAGACACCTTATTTACTTCATTTTAGGTTTAATATTGAAAATGTAATTTTTATCACCTCAGGATAAGGTGATGTATTTTTTAAAATGATTTTTTGTTGAAAATATATTTGTTTCCAAATACTATATCCTGATTATGGATATATTATTTTTCTACTTTTCCCAGTCCCTCCTTCCCTTTCCTCCCATCCAGCTCTCTCTGTCTCTCATTAAAGAGCAAACAGGTTTCTAAGGGAGGGTAATAAAATAAGATATGATGTAATATAGTGAGATAAAGCAAAAGCAAACATATGAAATAGTATAGAATAAGTAATCAGAAGGAAAAGAGCCCAAGAAGGGCGATGTGTCTTCTAAGGTGTTCTTCCAATAATGTTACTCACAGGAAGTGTCTCTAACGTGGGCATTTGCTGGGCCTGCTATTCTTCCAAAGTATAAAATGCTGAGAGGCTACACACTTGTTCTCAGGTAGCTCACCTTCATTGTCCCTTTTAAAGGAAAGTTTTCCAGGTAGAAGACGGTGGAGGTGGGGCTGGGGGTTTACTTGTTTGATACCCAAGAGACAGGCTTTTAGACCCCCAGTGTTTATTTACTACAGCATCTGTGTTCCTTTTCCCCATCCTTTGAAATCTGATGTATTTAACCTCTTCCTTTGTCACACTGGAATTAAAATATATCATGAAACTTGATTCTAAGTGCCTGCCTCATGACTGCTAAACATTCCTTGTTTAAATATTCGAATTTGTGATTCCAGAGGTCCTGCCGTCCAGGCTACCAAGGCCGCCGCGGGTACCAAGAAACATGACCTGAGTAAATGGAAGTACGCAGAACTGAGGGACACAATCAACACTTCCTGCGGTAAGTGCACGGGGAAGATAAGGAGTATGGAGACCCTACCAACAGCCATGAAGATAGCCACCTAGCCTGGGGTGGTATGTGTGCGTGCACATGTGAGTGCACGTGTGTGTGTGTGTGTGTGTGTGTGTGTGTGTTCTAGCCTGGGGTGGCACATGTGTATGCATGTGTGAGTGCACATGTGTGTGTGTGTGTGTGTGTGTGTGTGTGTGTATTCTAGCCTGGGGTGGTATGTGTGTGTGCACATGTGAGTGTACGTGTGTGTGTGTGTGTGTATTCTAGCCTGGGGTGGCACATGTGTATGCATGTGTGAGTGCATGGGCAAGTGCACGTGTGTGTATATATTCATGTGAACAAAGTATCTAAACCAGTGTGTTTGTTACTCTTTGTTCCCTTGAAAGTGAAGACACGGTTTAGTCACAAAATCAAAAGAAAGACATGTATTCCCTTTCTAGTCTGTTGTGTGAAATACCCTGATAAAAAGGATGTTAGGGAGAAAGGGTTTATTGTAGCTCCTAAGTCAAGGTCTATCAGAATGGAAGACAAGGAGGCTAATGCGGTTGGTCACATCCACCATCAAGAGTAGAAAGAAAAAGTACATGCACGGTACTTACCTTGCTTTTCCACTCCTACACACCCCTGGTCCAAACCCACGGTCGGCTGGGCTTCTTCACTCCAACTAATACAGACCAGTGAACCTCCTACAGGTCTGTCCGCAGACAGACTGGCCTGGGCTACACAGTGCCTCACTGACACTCTTTCACGGTGACTCTAGGTTGCCTCATGTGGACAGCTGGAACTAACCACCACATTGCTATTATTAATGAAATGTATGTGCCCATCTCTTACCTAGGTCACAGAAAAGGACCAAATACGAATCATAACTCGGGTTATATTAGTGACTGGCTCTTCTAATGCTAATCATAATGGTTAAGGAATTGAATATCTGTATCTTTTGTTCTGTGAATCTAGAGTAATAAACATCAATGTAACCATTTTTTTTAAGGTTTATTTGTTTATGTATGTGAGTACACTGTAGCTGTCCTCAGACACACCAGAAGAGGGCATCAGATCCCATTACAGATGGTTGTGAGCCGCCATGTGGTTGCTGGGAATTGAACTCAGGACCTGTGGAAGAGCAGTCAGTGCTCTTATCGCTAATCCTTTTCTCCAGCCCCATAATCTAATTTTAAATGCCCCCCAGTAGAGCAGTTGTATGAGGCGCAACACCCAGAGTCCCTAATTAAGGCCTTGTGTAAACACAGTGTGTAACGTTCAGGACACTGTCTAGCAAGGGAAGCATCCTACTTAGACACTGTGTTCTTGCCTCGCTGAGTCCAGCGTATTACAAATGTTAAAAAAATGTGCTGCATTTACCTCTTGCTCCTGTTTGAGCACATTAATCATCTTCTTTTTTTAAAAAAATGCCTTTCTGATTCAATTTTTTCAAATATAAAATGCCTGTTTAGCCCAGAGGTCTTGAGTAGCCAGCGCTCTAGGGCAGTAATCTGTGAGTGACAAACTGACGTGAGAGTGACCACGAAGCGCGTGTCTTATGTTGCTTTGTCCTATAAACCGAAACCCACCCTGTTTATGCCACCGACTCATGTCAGATGAATAATGTAGCATGTGAATCTTTCCTTCTATGTAATCAATAGACATTGAGCTCCTGGCAGCTTGCAGAGAAGAATTTCACAGGAGACTGAAAGTGTATCATGCCTGGAAATCCAAGAACAAGAAGAGAAATACGGAAACAGAGCAGCGCGCTCCCAAGTCCGTCACTGATTATGGTAAAAACAACTCTGCACTTTCCACTGTTCCTACTACATAGAAATGCATGTGGCTATACGTAATTTTTTTGAGTAAAATAGTCAACATAAAGTTCTCTTACTGTGATCTAGTGAGTATGATACAATCATTACCTGTCATATTTAGCATTTTCTATGGACACAGATCTTTCAAGTCATGTGTCATTGAATGATACATTGAATTTACTTGTTATAGCCAAGTCTAAAGGTAAGAATTCTTTTGTCTGTGTTGAAGTTGTACAATACCAAGTATATAGCCACACTCGTGTGCGTGTGCGTGAACGCACACACACACACACACACACACACACACCCACACACACCCACACACACGTATTACATGAAGATAACTTATACTGGGTCCAGTATTTGCCTGGCATGTGCTGTCTGCAGCATCTCAAAAAAGGCCAAACACAAACACAAAGGGTTACACATGAAAAGGTGAAGGTCATTATGCATGTAGGTCACTTCTCTCTGTATGCTCATGAGCTTACATATGAACACTAGTTTTTTACATAGCTAAGAAGGCTCTTATTTTTTATCTTCTAAAATTTTCCTCATTTTGAAATTTAACTGAGGTCAGTTTTTAGAGTAGACCCCCAAATAACCAACTATACTTATATTTTTAATATGGAGGCATACACCCCTTCTGGTGCATTCTGGGATGGGATCATAGCCTCGAAAAAGAACGGAGTTGGAGCTTGTGTTTTCCATCACCGTGGCAGTTGTCCTACTTAAACAAGGGTCACTGCAAATTTTACTTTATGATACTGTTGAGTTTTGCCTAGATGCAGAACCACAGGAACCAGGAAGACTCCTTGGAGCTGGGCAGACTGTCACATTGGCTTAGATGGCAGGCAGTATGAGCTAGATTTTCAGTTCTTTGAAAAGATTTATTTTTAACTTGTGTATGTGTATTTTGCTTGTCTGCCCTACATGCGCACAGGCCAGAAGAAGGCGTTGGATCCCTGGAAGCGGAGTTACAGATGGTTGTTAGCTGCTCTGGGTGGGCTGGGCATTGGAGCTGGGTCTGTTGAAAGATCAGCCAGTGCTCATAATCATTGGGGAATCTCTTCAGATTCAGCTTTTTAAGATCGAAAGCAGCAACCGGAATTTCACTGGATTCCTTGGTCCTGTCCTTTTTTGCCATCATAATTTTTTCTTAATTCAGATTAGCATCAAGGTGACAGCAGGTGTCTTGTGTTCTCCACACATGGGCATGTCGTTTACCCGTGCCTGGAGTTTCGGTTCTTCGGTGTAGTTTTAAATTCTCACTTCTTCCCAAGGAAATAAAAGCAATATTTGATAAAATTCAGATAAATGGTAGGGCCTCAGTGTTTCTCAGTGTCTGCAAAGAGTTGATTGAGAGCAACACGAAAGACAGTGATTTGTATATAAACAAACTACAGAAGACATGCAGGGAAAACAGTGGGCTCTTCCTCTGAGCTCTAGTCTTAGCTGTAAATGTTCTCTGGTCACCTTTAGCATGACAGGTCTTCATCGAGTTGTAAAATTTACACATCTAAATAAGTCCACCACAAATGGAGGGGACTTACAAATATTTCATGTAGTTTTAATTCAAACACTGCTACTTAAAGAAAAAGTCTACTTTTGTCCCCAAATGAAGCAAATAATAACTTGCTACTGTTAAGTACAGTATTATGTCAGGAAAATTTCCAAAGAGTTTTATCCAGGAGTAAAAAAAAAAAAAAAAAAAAAAAAAAACTAGAATTTTTTATGCAAATAAAGTTTGTCAAGCTTCAGCTAATTTGATTATGAGGTATTTTTGGGATAAGAATATATTTCCGCCTGTGAAGTATTTATCCTGCTTTTCTCTGTGTATTTTTCTCATATAATGAGTTGAAACCAGGGCACTGTGATTCACAAAAATAAAACCTGATGTCTTCGAGTAAAAGAGTAATAGCTGATAAACCACAGCAAATTTCTATAGCGATGAAGTATCCCTCTTAAGAATAAGAATAGTCCCCCTAGGGAGGGGGGCGGAAGGGGGGAGGGGATAACATCTGAAATGTCAATACATAGAATCTCCAATAAAAAAGAAAAAAAAAAAGAATAGCTGCGCCTCCTGATCTGGGTCACAGAGTGTGCTCTCTCCTCGTTTATCACTCCAGGAGTTTTCCATAAGTGATTTTGGCCCTCCTAAATTACTCAGTGAATATTTGTAATGGTATCAAATTATGATTTTGGAAATCACTTAATTCAGGTTCCTTAAAAATGGCACAAATTTGAGAGTTAAGCAATTTGAAGAGATTAGAATATGTTGATCGTGTTAAGACAGTACTGTTTATTATCATCAGTTTTTATGTCCCCAAATTATAAATGAAGTATAATTTTTAAATTTCGGTACTCTTCACCTGCACCTGAAACAGAATTTCCTAAAATATAATTAATCAAAGTAGCTCCCCATCCTGTTCTTCATTTCCTTCTTTCTTCTATGCTCTCTAAAAAATCATTTTAAAATCAGAGCGCCATTTCCTATGGACAGTTCTTTGAGCTCTTTGGTAGACATATGATTGCATGCTGGTCACCACCTCAATTGATAGGATGGATTTATTAATTAGGAACGTGCTCACTTAACAGCTTTGGCATTTTTATATTTCCTTCAATATACAATATTTGTTCACAGATTTTGCACCATTTTTGAACAATTCACGTAAGTCAATGGGTGGTAACTCACGCGCTAACTGGAAGAGGGCTTAGCTACTTCTGGAGCACTAACTTTCTGTCAGACACTGTTTTGCTACATTGTACGGGCTTAGCTACTTCTGGAGCACTAACTTTCTGTCAGACACTGTTTTGCTACATTGTACGTGGAGTTGAACACCAAAGACGCCCCGTCTGTATTAAAATAGATTTTAACTCGAGATGTGATACATTTTCTCAATTAAAAAAAAAAATGCATGCAGAACAAGGATTGACCACACGATGGCGTCGTCCGACCGAGTTCACTCATTTAAAACTGGCCGTGCACACTTCTTACTGTAGCAAAATGCTGTCTTCACTTCCCAGCTGACCTAGAAGAAAGATTAACTCCTAGGTGCGGATTGCAGAGGCTGCCTTGAGATGGTTCCTGTGTTTCTGTCCATGGAGACTTGAGTTCAGTGTAGTAAGATGCACACATTTAGTGTGACCCCTGCTGGGGGAACGGGGGATAACAGTCTTGTGACAGTCTTTTCATACCTTGAAAACTTTAGGTCACCTCTCCCTGTTAGTATGTCCCTAGAACGAGTGGAGTGTGAGCTAAGAACTTCAGTTATTTTTGCCAACTTGTTGGGCTTGATTTTTCCACATGCTTCTTATAATTTGTAGTTTTATTCTGTGGTCGGAGGCATCTCCTCACGGTGTATCTATCCCAGACTCTCCTCCAAGTCTCAATGCTTCGACCTTGGCCTTCCGAGTGCTAGGTTGTGTTTCTGGAGCCCTGACTTTTAGAGGGGACACGAGGGGATGAAAGCAGCTTGTTAAGATTATTATCAATATTTTAATGTCTGTTTTTATTTTTAACTTAAATGAAGTTCTTAACTCTTTTCAAGAAAATCCATGTTCTTGTATTGATAGCAAGGCTATCAAAAAGTTCGTTTTCTTAATTTCACTCAATGCGTTAACTTCAGGGGGAAAATATTTTACCAAATAAGTTAGCGAATAGAAACTGTAGTGCCCTAGTAAATCACCCACCTACCCATGCACCCACTCATCTATCCATCCATCCATCCATCCATCCATCCATCCATCCATCCATCCACCCTTCCATCCATCCATCCATCCATCCATCCATTCATCCATTCATCCATCCATCCATCCATCCATTCATCCATCCATCCATCCATCCATCCACCCTTCCATCCATCCATCCATCCATCCATCCATCCATCCATCCATCCATCCATCCATCCACCCTTCCATCCATCCATCCATCCATCCATCCATCCATCCATCCATCCATCCATCCATCCATCCAGAGTCTCACTCTGGGTAGGGTTTGGAATTCACTTTGTAAACCAGCTGTTTTTAAACATCAGGTGTCACCACTGAGTTGCCCAGTACAGGGAGGGACAAACCGGTATCTAGTTCGGTGCTAAGGGCCATGCAGCTCCTAACCTCACTAACAAAGCTCCTTGTTCTGTCCTAGGCCTGGGTGGCTTCCTCAAGTGCTTGTTGCTTTCTCTGATTTGCGAATAAATAAACCTAACCTTCCGAAAGCTGTCGATGTTTCTTGAGGGTGTAAACCAGAGTAGGAGTTTATCATCCTTTTGGTGTTCCGGAAAGTTCATAGGAGAGCCACGAGCTGTGCGTGGTTGCGTCGGATCCGCTTTCACCGGTGCCCTTTGTTTTTCACATCGAGGTTCCTGGAACTGCAGTAAACTGTTCCACTTTCGATGCTAAGAATACAGAGCACACACACAGCCTCACCTGCTCAGGGTATAAAGTCAGTACTCCAGGGAATGTGCTCACATTTGCACATAAAATAAAAGTCCAGCCATTCAGTACTGAATCGGGCAAGGTCTAGGACTAGCAGAAAAGGAAGAATTATTTCTTTCTAAGGGTAAGAAAGCCCATATATTATGTCCTAAACCACTTATTTCAGTCAAGAGAAATCTCACTTTGCAGTAAGTCGTGTTTTTGAGGAAAGGGTCATACTATTCTGTGCGGTGTTTTGGGAGCAAGTTTCTCTAAATGGATCTGCGCTATTTTGGCCTTAAGAAACCCCAAAGTTGGTAAAAGAGGATAATTGTAAATAAACTTCTCTTTTGGTGGAAAATACAATTAAACGAACAAATCTTTCTAATTTCTATTTGTTTAGTTTTAAGTAGTCATATGTAAGTTATTATTCAAATTTGACCTGAAATCCTTGTAGGAAAAATAATTCTAGACAACTTGCCTGCTATGTGAATTAATTTGGGGTTACTGATAAGTCATTTGTGGGAATCTGGTAAAGGTTTTGTTGCCAGTGGTGATGGTGGTGGTGGTGGTGGTGGTGGTGGTGATGGCGGTGGTGGTAGCAGCTGGGGTGCCCATGTGTGCACCATATTTCTGTATATGCACTAAGCTTTAGCATGTGTGCTGTGTTTCTGCACAGTGCTTGAGTATGTGTGTGTGTACTATGCATGTGCAAAATGCTTAAATGTGTGTGCACAATGATTGAGTGTGTTTGTATGTGTCCATTCATGTACACAGCACTTGAGCATGTGTGTACTATACATGTGTACAACACTTGAGAGTATACGTGTGTATATAACCATGTATTCGCACAATACTTGAGAGTGTGTGTACTGTGCACATGCCCATGCCTCTTTGTATGTTTATATACCATGAGTACACTAATTTGTGCTCAATAATTTGTGTGTGTGTGTGTGTGTGTGTGTGTGCGTGTGTATGCAGCGAGTGCTTTGAATATGCATATGTATGCACATGCATAGAACCAAGAAACATCTTTTGTCAAAGACAGTTGTAAGAAATCTCACTCTGAATGGATTCATTAACAGGCAACTAATACTAACGTTTTCAGTTTACTAGTAGGAGCCTCTGTTCTCCCCCTCCCCTCTTAAAAAATTCTTGGTGTATTTTAGGAATAACGTGTGTTTTCTTTTCCCCGCGGGTGGCTGGTGGAACGTTGCCTGCTCTGTGTAATAGCTCAGCAGAACCCCGCAGCTCAGCTTCCTGCCAGGCAGCAGGAGATTGAGATGAACCGACAGCAGCGTTTCTTCCGCATCCCCTTCATCCGCCCCGCTGACCAGTACAAAGACCCGCAGAACAAGAAGAAGGGCTGGTGGTATGCCCACTTTGACGGACCGTGGATTGCTCGGCAGATGGAGCTACACCCTGACAAGCCACCCATCCTTCTTGTAGCTGGTGTGTATAATTCAGAGGGGAAAAATAACCAAACGAAAAAGGATGGCAAATCCTCCGATGAAACATTCTAATATGTGATGTCTAATATATAATGTACTACGTCAGCCGTTGCGTTTCAGAATTGAGTGACTGACCTTCGCACTCCAGTCTCTCTCATCTTCAGTTAAGGGAAGAGGAACTGATTTAAAAAGCAATTTTTTTTTTTTTATGCCTGTTTAGCGAACATAAAAATCGGTCCCAAGAAACTTGCCTTTGGTGCAGTGTTCTAAGTTTTGTATTAGCTTTGAGGGCATACAGAGTTCGTATTAACCCTGATGATTGCTCTGTGATGGGCTTTATTCATTTTAAGAGTCCTTAGTTGGGGGCAGGCGTAAGCGACTTCTGGAGAAAGGTAGCGGATTTCCATCTTGGAGAAATAGCTACAGGTTCTCAAACACATGAGGATGGTCGGGTGTTCATAAAACAGCCATAAAAATGCTATGCGAAGGTACGGTAATTTTGTGGTGTCTCCCTTCTGCAGGCAAGGATGACATGGAGATGTGTGAGCTGAATCTGGAGGAGACGGGTCTGACGCGCAAGCGCGGTGCTGAGATCTTGCCCAGACAGTTTGAAGAGATCTGGGAGCGTTGTGGAGGCATCCAGTACCTTCAGAGCGCCATCGAGAGCAGGCAGGCCCGGCCCACCTATGCCACAGCCATGCTGCAGAACCTGCTCAAGTAGACGCAGGTTCCAGCCTAGCCCTGACCCTCACAGGCAGGGAGGTGACCAGCAGGTTCACCAGGTCCTTGCTTCTGGTAGAAATGCCTTATGCAAAGTGAACACATTTTATTAATCATGGATTTTGTTAATTTGTTCAAGGTTAACTAAGGCCAGCAGTGACTCCCCCTCCCCCCGCCCTGTTGTGATTCTTTCTGCACCCAGACAGACGCTGATACTCCTCACTCTGCATCTGACCACCTTACTGCTGAGTATTGTCAAGGACAAGACTTTCTTTTTTTTTAAATTGGAAACATTTGACTTTTCTTTCTTTTTTTTTTTTTTTTTAAAGAAAAGGATGTCACAGCGCCTTTATAAATGAGACAATGAAATCTCAGCTTAATTTTTGTTCAAGAATTAAGGTACTTGGATTGATTAAGGCACAGATGTGTCTGGTCTAGAAAGCTGCGTTTCTGTCAGCCTTTTCAAAACTCCATGGCACTAGGTTTCCCCGTCTTGCAGCGTGCTTAGCACCCTTGATCCCCAATTCTAGAATTCTAGAAAGAGCCTTAAGTATGGAATGCCTTATGTGCAGAGGAGGTGCTGGGCGTACGCAGCACATACATGGGGCGCTTCTCCACCAAGCTCTGTGTTACTCTTGGAGTCTCCCCTTCCGGATCCATGGTCCAGTAAACGGGGATTTGGATTCTTTGAGTGACTGGCGGTTTTGATGTAGCTTTGTTTCATTTTGGAGGGGATGCAAGGTTGAGGCGGTGTTCTGTGACTCTGCTGGACTGAATTCCAGTATTTTCCCCACTCCATCTCAACTGCCGTCTCTCAGTTTGAACCTTGTCCACGTTATTACCTGTCAGTTAAGCTGGCGCACTGCTCCTGACAGCTCTCTTGCCCCTTTCCCTCCTCTGGGCATCCATTTTGGCCTTTTGAGACGTAATTATAGAGATGCTTTGTAAACTTTGTAATCCAGAAGCCGTTGTACTTAGACACAGTTTGGTTTCATGCTGCAGAAAGCCTTTTAAAACACCCCCTTTGTGTGCTCTTTAGTCCTGATCAGATGTCGGCAGCTGGGGCTAATATTTACGACTTTAATATTAGGAATTTAGAGACAAAAAATACATCAAGGAGTTATGTTGACACCCAAAGGAGTCTTTGTATTTTAGAATAAAAGTAGAAACTAAAACCATTCTCCACGCTCCTCCTTGGTTTTTAGTACCCTGACCTTTGGAACTTCAGGATTTTTTTTCCCCTTAGAAAGATAACTCAGTTAGAAAAATATTTCCGAACTGATGAGATTCATGCTCAGAAGCCTCGGATACTATTGTCGGAATCTCTCCCTTTGAAGTATCTGAATACTGAATAGTACTGAAGTACTTGTTTATTATTATGCCATCATGAAAATGATTGTTTTGCGTTAAGGAAGTGAAATGACCCCGTCTCCACTAATAACTGAAAATGTGAACGAGGCTTTCTTCTGGAGGCTGTCTTATTGCTTAGCCTTCCCCTCGGTTGGTCCTGTGATTGCTGGCAGAGGTGTAGTTACTGAAATAAACAACCCCTTCTTCCTGTTTCATCGCTCGCTCTTGATTGGTGTCTTTATTTCTGCGGGGTACTGAGTATCCTTTATTTCCTAGCCAAAATGAATATAGTCCTAAAAAAATCCAGTGGCCTCGTGGATTCTTAGTTACGTCTCAACTTGGCACTGTTTTCTGAAACACGTTTATATATCTTCTAGATCTGTGGATAAGCACCAGATGAAAAATTCATCGAAAAGTGGAAATTAGGACAATGACAGGTCTTAATATTTTGAAGACTTCATAGGAAATGTACTACAGCAAAGCATCATGGAAAGCCTGTGGCTTTTCTCTGACCATTTCCTCCCCAGTCATGCCGCTGTGCTGCCCTACAGCGTATCTGTTTCACAGTCTCCTGAGTTAATTTTGCCAAGCAGGAGACGTGCCCTAATTTAGGCTCCGAGCCTTCCACATGTCATAGCATCCAGATCTTTCCAGGGCAACTTTAGAGCATCATTTTTGGGGGCACAGCAGAAATGAAGTTCCACGAGATCTTGGTCCAGCTTCTCTACAGTGTTTTGTAGGTTGAGATCCACAAAGGCTAAGAAGCAAAAACTCGAGGCATCCCAATCAAATAACTCTTATTTTAATCAGACATTTGAAATTATAAGTTTAAGCCTATATACCACATAGGAAGAACTAATTTCTCTAACGTTTATCAGCTCCAGCTCCTTCCACTACAATGGGTGTACATTTTAATAGACCACAATAGCAACAACAACACGATAGCAAGTGTCTCCATGTTAAATTCAGCTGTGACACAGTGGTCAGCGCCAGCAGTTAGACATGTGTTAGTAGGGAGATATGCGCTCAGCAAGAACAGGGATTTCTAGAGGCCTGCTGTGTTCCAAAAATATTCAGCCCCTTCACTGTCATGGAGACCGCCCGTGCACAGGTGTATGAGAAAAAGCAAGATAAATGAGCATTAGCGTGCCCCAAAGGTGACTAGCGTGCCCTATAGGTGACTAGGGAGCCAGGGTCTCACCCTGGCATGTAAAAAGCCTTAGCAGGCCAGTGAACCCTTTGGTTTCACAAGAAAACTGCTTAGAGCGAAACTAGGAGTTGCTTGTGAGATATAGATAATAGAACTCATAAGCGAAATAATAATAATGATAATGATAATAGCTTTTTTTTCTGTGCTGGGGATTAAACCCAGGGCTTCATACAGGTGAAGCACCACACAGGCCCCTCCCTAGCCTTAGTTGGATAGTTTTGGAAGAGAGTTTTACTCACAGGTTACTAAAATGGTTCTCAGGGGATTCATATATAGACCTTTGGATTTTTGTTTTTTGCTTTTTGTTATTGTCTTAAATGGCTTTTAAGTACTCGATTTAGCAGAATAATTATTGAACGAATCAGTCAGTTAATAGTAAGTTAACCACAATCTTACTTCTTTGTATGAAAAAAGTTGTAGCAAGCTAGGAAGGTCAAGCAGTTTGCTGCCAGACCATGAAAAAAATGAAAATGCCTTCACTTCAGCTGTGGAGCAAAAGCAATGTTTGTCTGCTCTCAGGTCCCTGGAGACTTACAGAGGGTTGCTTCTGTGCTTTTCTGTTTGTCCTTAACACTGGTAAATACACATTAAGCTTTAATTGCTTCTAGAAGATACACTAACAGTGGGGGGGGAGGGCGGAGGACATTGAACACTGAGGATGGGGGGGGGCGGAGGACGTTGAACACCGAGGATGAGGATGAGGCGTGGGAACACTGATTACCATGATGAGACAAGAGCATTAGTGGAAGAGGAGGGAGATTATGCATCCCCTGAAAACCGCATCTCAGTGGGGGAGACACTCAGACACCCTAGACAACCAACACTCTTAGGTCCCTGGGTTTTAGGATGTATTTGCTACAGCTTAGGAGTAGAAATTAAGGTTAGTATAGTTGAATGGTGAGTCACCTAGCATGTAGATCTTAGCATTTAAGAATGGTGCAGTGGAACTGGAGGCACCCAGGAAAGAACTTGGCATCTTTTATACGAGCCACATGCAAGGGCCAGTTGAGAGTCTGCCTGTGTCAAGGCCGCATCTTTTGACAATTTGGTCCAATCAAATTAGCATCTTCCTTCCCCAGCACTAACTTATGGATGAAGTAACTTTGATTCTTGGAAGTATTCCAGGAGATAGTCAGGAAAAATTAATGCACATTGAAAACTGCACAATCCTTAATCTTAATTTTTCATCAATATAGAAACTCAACGTCAAACTACAAAAACTATAAACATCTCATTTTTGGAAATTTTTCTCTTTGTAATTGCTAATTTTTATTCATTTCATGAGAAGTGTGTGTCTAGTACTTTCTAAAATACTGATGTTCTGGAAATTTAAATAAACTGCCTTGTAGAACATGGTTGTGTATTGTGTGCTTTCACTACAGGGTGAGAACTGTCACATGGCTGGTAGATTTCAGGTGGGGCGTGTTGAGGGCAAACTGTGTGCTGGGTGGCTACATGGAGAGGCAGGCATTCTGGGGGACTGGAAATTCCTGAATCCCAACCAAACATTTGTATGTAATCTCCAAGCAGGGACTAGACAGGGTTGTGTGTGAGCCACTAAACCCATTTATTGGAAGCAAACTGATCTTGTATGTCTCAGCCCAGACCCTGACTAATTTGTGAGAAGAGAAAGTTCATAAAACCTGGTGACCCAAAGAAGACTCTTGTCTAAGGTTTGAACACCAGTCTAGAAAATTTGCTCTGTGAAGAATTTCGAATTTTCCACATTCCTGGTAGGTTTCTGCGAGCAGAAGGATACTATTATCTTCCTGGACTGCTTTTCTTTGGATGCCAAAACATGGATGATGAAGAAGCATTTAACCTAAATCGAGACCCCTTCTCACATTTGTTACAGAATGATTTACCTACTTAACTTCTCTATAAAAGTCTGTTCTGCATTGCTTAGCATTGGACTATAGTGTGGATGAGCGACGGGAAGGAAGGGTTCTCTCTCCTTAGGTCATCATTTCACTTGCTTGTGATTCACCTGTCATGCTTTTAGCAATTCAGTCCCATCTGGGGTGTTCCAGGGATATGGGATGGGGTCGGTGAGTCTATCCTTGCAACCATTCACTCTGTGACCTTGTCACCATATACCAATGTATTCCTTATTCCAGTTATAGAGCTTCCTTGGTGGGGAGCCCGGAGGAGGAATGGGGATTCAAGCTCCTTGTTTGAGATACCAACGGGAAGTGATTTAAAGTCTTGTATCTCTTCTCTATGTGAGAATACCACTTTTCAAAATACTGTCTATGAGGAAATATTTTGATTTTGGTCTGGTAGCTTTCTTGTTAAATATTGGTACTAATATTTACTATTTTATTGTCATAGCAGCATTACAATAACCCGTTTTATTTGCTTATTAAATTCATAAAATGACTGGTAAAATATAGATACACTTTATCATAAATCCATGAATATAGTACTTATAAATTTTTAAACTTAAAATTTTGCCCCAAATATATTTGATAGTTGGATTTGAAGAGGTGCAGAGATAGGAATTTCCCATCAAGTAGCACCTTAAATTGCTGAACTGTATGTATTTCATTGGTACCAATATAGATACATACAGGGCAGTGTGATGGCACGATTCATCTGGAGGAAAACGGCACATCATGTCCTGTTGTCCAGCTTCTCACTGACATAGTGTTTTCCTTCAAACTCTTCCTTTAGGGTAGCAACAAGAAGAGTAAGATTTTCCCATGATGCGTGTATCTGATGTGATGTAAGCCTTGGTGTTTTTTTTTTTTTTTTTTTTTTTTGAAGACCAACTCAGAAATCATGGGCAACAAAATAATCTACTGTGTAAGCAAGAATGTCATATATAAAACTAGAATGCCTAAAAACTGGAGGGAGCTGTGGGTGAGGAGGGAAAGGGAACGCACATACACACACACAGACGGGGAGGGAGAGAGGGAGGAGGAGAAGGAGAGAGAGAGGGAGAGAGGGGGGGTTGTCTATAGTGTGGAGAATACATATACTCCTCACAGTACTTGATACTACATTCATACGCAAGAGACCTGGCCCTCACATAAGTAATCATCTTTAAAACTAAAATACTTTTAAAATTTAGATTAAAAAATTTTGTGTATATGAGTGTTTTGCCTGCCTGATCCATTTGAACTACATGGATGCCTGGTACCGACAGTAATCAATTATAAGAGGGTGTTGGATCTCCTTAAACTGGGGTTATGAGTGGCTGTGTTTACTGGTTCCTCTAGAAGAGCAACACTTGTCCTTAATCACTGAGTCATCTCTCTTGCCTGCCCTCCACCCCCAATTAAGAGATTAATTTAAAAAATAGTGTGAGTGTGTCCATTTATGGTTATGTGCATGTGGGTACAGAGACCAGAGGAGGGTGTTTGTGTTCTCTGGAGCTGGAGTTACAAGTGTATGTGAGTCACTCAGTGTGGGTGTTGGGATCTAAACCCAGGCCTTCTGGAAGAGCTGCGTATACTCTTAACCACTTAGCTATCTCTCAAGCCCAAATGACAATCTTTTGACTGTATATTCTAATGTATAAAAGAATCAGATCCCACCAATACTGTACAATCTACAAAACAAGTTGTACTTGTTGGAAATAAGCCTTCAGTAATAATTTAAAGACAGAAAAAAAGCTAACTTTTTTCTACTTGAGTACTGTCCACAAATAGTCAAATGTGTTCCAGTGATTGCTTTGATCTTTGACTAAAAAAATTTGTCCCGACCCCCCAGGCTTAACTGTCATCAAGCACGAGTGTTCTCTACACGAAGCATGTTGATTCTCAGAGTTAACTACATGCCTGTATTCAACGACCTCTTCGTTTTCAGAAGTTAACAGAATGGATACACCTTTAAGGAATAAAGTTGCCTTTCAACAGGGTTTAAAACATAATGCATATGATTCCAGCTTTTAATTTCCCTCCCAATCCTGGTCATCAAATTCTTCAAATTCTATAGCTGATAGTTCAGGTTTTCTTTTCTTGACTACCTGGAAGACAAGAGTTTTATTATAAGAGCCGTTGTTCAGAGTCAAATCAACAAGTTCTGGTCCAACTTCCCTGGTAGATGAGAATGTGGGCTTGCCACTTAGAAAACCTTTGAAAGGTCAGATGGCTTCCCTTTATTCTGAACTTCATAACCCACCGAGACTGCATCCTTCCCGTTCTTAAACCCAATGCATTTCCAGGCTAATCATCTTTTGGAGCAAATAGTCTGTACGTGAACGTGAATTTCACCATGTTTCTTCCAAGTTATAGTGAGCACCACTAATCTATTACAGCATTCTTCAAGGAACACGCGTCCTTCAGCCACCACAAAGCCCATGACCTTGGACTATCAGCACTGATATTTTTTGTTACTTATAGTCTCTCACCCTCCCCCCCTCTGTCTCACACACACACACACACACACACACACACCATGAAAAGACAAGCCTCTGGTATTTCAAGCTTTAATTGCTGCTTGCTTCATCCCGGATGAAACACGTTGTCTCTCAGTGTTAGCTCTATGCTTGGGAGGTTGACACGTTGAATACAGTTTCCCTTCAGAAGGCAAATCGTCTTTCAAAATAGCATCAAAGTTTATCAATATCAGGTCCTATATCCTGTCATCACCTCGTAGCCTGCATCTAAACCTGTCCTGCTTCCTCAGTTTTCCTGGTTTCAAAGATTCAGATGGCACATCTCGTTCCCAGTGTGCGGCTGAGTAGAGTCTTCTTCTAGTCTGACTCTTACGGTGTCCCCTGATGGTGTGGCAGTGGTAACCACCCGGGGCTCAGGCCTGAGGAATTTGTTTTATTGATTGTATCATTGAGCAATGGCTGCTTCTACCAATTGTTATTACCCAGGACTATTTATAATTAAAAACTAGGTAATTTGGGAATAAAAATGTCCAATATTTTTTCCTCAAAGTTATTTTTTTTAAAAAACTAAAGCTCTTTAGATTATATATATACCCTGACTATAGAGCACTTATTATTTTTTAAATAAAATAATCTTGGTAAGATAACTTGTTTTATAAAAGACTTTAAAGACTTTCTGAAGTTGCCCATGTTTCACAAATAATGCTGCTTCTACACACACACACACACACACACACACACACACAAGCACACACACATGCACACACACACACACAAACACACACACATGCACACACACATACACACACAAGTACACACACACAAGTACACACACATACACACACAAGCACACACAAGCACACACACATAAGCACACACACAAGCACACGCACAAGCACACACATACATACACAAGCACACACACACACACACACACACACACACAAGCACATACACACACGATTTTGGATGACTGTTATTGGAAATAAAAAGCTAAACCAGGTGTGGTGACTGGTTCCCATCACTACAGTGCCCCAGGCTGAGACAAGAGGATGTAAAGCTGATGACCAGCTTGGGCTCTGTAACCTCTTTCCAAAAGGAAAGGGAAAAAAAGAATTTAAGCATAACTTCTTTGAAATTATTTAGTGCCATGAATGTTATTACTTTAAAAATGTCAGTTTTGTAAAAACACATTTGATTAATCACATTTTTTTTTTCAAGAAAACATTGGGAATATTATAAAGTTCTTAGTCTTATTTCGTGATTTTATTATTTTATCTCCATATTTCAGTTGCTGGGTATTCAGTCTCTGTCCCTGCCTCAGGGACACCTCTTCCTGCTGGCACTCAGTTCTATGAGTCTACCAAATAAAGAACAGGTGCTTTATCTGTCCCCATTAAAAATTTAAAAGGGGGCAGATACTGAACTCTTTTTTTTCCTTCAAAATCCAAACTACTTAGACCAACAAAGAAAGGTCAATTTTACCTTATTTAGCCTTTTAACACTAGGTTCCTGAGCTTGGTTTGTAGAGTGGTCTGGTGGCCTGCAAGAAAAAAAACCAGCAGTATTATCTTCTCTTCCCCAGTAAGATAGCTAGGCTGCCGCTGTCTTGGATTTGAAATTAAGATAAATGAGAGTGTCGAGCACAGCCCTGCAGGCTCCGCCAGTGCAGTTTTTCCTCTCAGATGCTTTCTTCTGGGGCACGGGTCTCAGAGGGTAGACAGAAACTTATGGGAAAGATGGGAGGGTGAGCTCATCACACAAGGGGACAATGATTGTTCAAGCCAAGCATTGAGTTGCAACTGCTCTAAAAATGCTTGGAGCATTTTGGTCACAATGCGATTCAAGTAAAGGTTAGTCATAACTGCTGTTTACAGTTCCAGACTTTTATATTAATTATATTATATTATATTATATTATATTATATTATATTATATTATATACTTTCTCTTCATAATACACATGTCTTTACTTTATATTTTTCATGATAAAATGGGCATAATACCTGGAGTATTTTTGTCCTGTACAGGTTCCCTTACAAGTAAATATTTTTCTCAATCTTCTAAAATGTGAATATGTATTTATTTATCTTAAGTCCAGTGACAGTCAATAGCTTTGTGTAGCAGATTTTAGTAACTTTTACCCACCCTTCCCCTACCCTATCCCTCTCTGCTTTCCTCTCTGAACATATTCTATCTCTGAACAACAGTATATTTCCTCACCCTAGGTGAGGAAATCACCTTTTGAGTTTCTCTTCAGTTGTATCCCCTGCTTATCTGGGTATGAACAATAGAGAGGCTGATCTGGCCTAAATTTGTTTTGGGTACACACGGGCAAGATGGAATTGTGTCCTGTGTCACATTCTTCGGGACAGTCCTCTCATTATCATCTCATATCTATACACAATTAGATACCTGTCTAGTTAAAATCAAATGCATTATGGGATGGGACATACATGGCAGGAAAAGTAGATTATATAACCAATCTATCAATCACGATAGAGAGCCACCCACACCATGAGCCTTAGTAGCCAGCTCTTCCTTCTCTCAGACACCATAAAGTAAAGGCTCCAGGCTCCAGCCAGTGATCCCCGAGAACTCTGTCACGACGCCCTGTCAGTCTTTAGTGTTGTATTGTTCTGTAACTCACTCTGTCCAGTTACCCCGCTGCTTCTGTAATTCCCTGTGAGCTCTTATTTTCAACTTTTTTTGGGAAGAGGCCAAGAACCTAGAAGCACCTGGCCCAGAACACTGAACAGGTGTAACTATAAAACATGTTTAAAAGAAGAGAATCCAAGCCTTTCTAGAGATGCTGAAAGGATTTTCTTGAACGAGGACGATTCTGATGTACAGACCCACCAGCGGTAATAATTAGAAGCGGTGCTGCTCTGGACTACACACTGTCTGTCCTGGAAATTATTAACCTTCTAGCCGAACTCATGAGCAACACAGGATCCCAGCTGTGCTTGGACACCCCTGTCTACAGCGAGACTGGGGATCTTCTGTATTCGTCGATCTTTGGATTTCTTCTATGAATAGCATCTCTGCATTCATTACCCACTTTATCATTAGGATGTTTATCTTACCTCCTTTCTCTTCTTCTCCTTTTATTATTATTAAGTATAATAACTATCATAGTCATCAGTAGCTTGTCTATAACATAGGCTACACTTTTCTTTAATCTTACTATTTCTTAGTTTCATTTTGGACCCCCTTTCTTGCTTGTGTCTGCCAGGGAAATACTAATGTCTTTGGGAGTGGTGTCTCATTAGGGTGGCCTTTTTGATTATAGAAATTTGCTTTGCTTTATGGGTGGGGAGTCTGGAAACTGGAACTGGCCAGTTTTGAACTTGCAGCTGTCCTCCTGCCTCAGTCTCTGAAGAGCTGGGCCACCATACCTGGTTGCAAAGTCATTTCTTCAGGCTTAGGTAGCTCTGCTTTTGTAAGTGGGAGGCAGCTGTTCCACAACCCTGAGGGGCTACTTCATTTCTTTCTTGTTGAGGTGCCCTACATTCTAAAAACACTCTCTGATGTAGAAGGACCATTTTTGAAGATTGCCTTTGTTCTGCTTATAACCTATCTGGGTGTCACAAATATTTTGTGTCAGTTTGCTATTGTTCGGAGAAGCCACACATCTCTGTACTTCAGCATCTGCTGTCTCTTACACTTTCTCATTTCCAAAGAAACTTTATGAGCAGACTTTCTTTCTTTCCTTCTCTTTCTTTCTTTCTTCCTTCCTTTCTTTCTTTCTTTCTTTCTTTCTTTCTTTCTTTCTTTCTTTCTTTCCTTCTCTCTCTCTCTCTCTCTCTCTCTCTCTCTCTCTCTCTCTCTCTCTCTCTCTCTCTTCTTCCTAATAGATATTTTCTTTACTTACATTTTAAATGTTATCCCCTTTCCCAGTTTCCCCTCTGGAATCCCTCTATCCGCTCCCCCTGCCTCTATGAGAGTGTACCCCACCCACCCACTCCCTCTCATCTCCACGCCCTGGCATTCCCATACACTGGGGTATTGAGCCTTCACAGGGCCAAAGACCTCTCCATAAGCAGACTTTCAAAGCCATATGAAAATGTGTCCATGCCTAAAGTGTAATGGACATAGAGATGCCAATGGACAATCATCAGCTTCTCTTCTTGGATACCCTGTGCCACATAGTCTTAAAAACATGTTTTGTGATGGCACCTTGTGGCCTCTGTAAGCTCATGGGTGGGCTATTTCAGTCTTGTCATCCAATAAGGAAACTACATCCTAGAGAAGGAATATATTCTTACTTGATTGTGAAACTGCACTTTTAAACCATAATCTGACCCCAGAACATTGCTTCCTAGTCATGGTCAGGTAGTTATTTTAGAAGTATTGACACTTTAATGGGGGGCAGAGTGGGTATTATACAGAAGAGAAGAAATCTCTCTGTTTTCTTGCAGATGGAATCTTGGGAGGTAGATGGCCATGTGGTCTAGTGTAACATTGGGGAGTGTGGCCATTTGAGTGAGCAAGAGGGGAGTGAGGGAACCAGAACCACGTGCCAACCATCTAACATACCAACAGCGAGCATTTGGTTGTATCTGAAGGCTGTGGTTGAGAATGGCAGGCCATGCTCTTGAAAGTGGTGTATGACTAGTCTCTGTAAAAGTCCTTGAGAGCAGAGGTTGCAGACCTTTTCTGTGTGTCCCACAGTCTGAGGAGAACCTTTGTGTTTTCTGCACTAGGTCACATTTCAGTTCCTTCCCTTGCCCACCGAAGAGCTTCCCTCACCCACTGTGATTCGGGTAGGAATCACTTTAGGATGCTTACATACGGAATGAACTACTGTGATCATTAAAGATGTTCCTATACACAACACTGTGCAGATGGTTTCACTGGATGAAGTTCTTGTCGTGCACATATGAGGAACTGAGTTTGGGTCTCCAGAATCCTCGTAAGGCCGCACAGGTAACAAGTGTCTTTAATACCAGTGCTTCTCTGGTGGAGTAGAAATAAAACGGATGTCACAGAAGCTCATGTCATGCTAGCCTGGCACATGTAATAGTAAACAAACAAGTGACCCTGTCTCAAGCAAGGACAGAGGTAATGAATAACACCTAAAGTTGTCCTCTGACCTCTAAACAGATTTGGTGACACATATACCTACCTACCTCCATAATATATACATATTTAGTCTCTCTCTCTCTCACACATACACATACACACAGAGGAAGAGGGGGGAGTATAAGAGAGCGAGCTGTTTATAAAACAAGTTCACCCAGTTTCACGTTTTGTTAGAAAATTTTTACAAATTACTTCTACATGAATGTGGACACCGAGAGAACAGGCGATGGGGATGACTTACAAAGCATGCTCTCATCTAACTTTATCTGTTAGTTTTCTTATGATGAATGATGCTGTTGCTCTTGTAAACAGAATGCCCCACATTTCACGCACACACACATGTGCAACCTACCCCTGCCCCATGCAGAGTTGTTGAAGATAGTCAAACCACTCAGGTCTTTCTTGCTTCTCTCTGGGACAAGAACAAATGCTAATGACAGCCTGCACGGGGCTCCCAAGTGTGACCTTTGCAGTGCCCCAGCTGTACTTGAGTCCCGATCCCACCTCTGGTTAGAAGTAGGGAAGAGAGAGGTGAGAGGAGCATGTTTTCACGAGGCTCCCAGAGATCCTGCCGCCTGATAAACTCCAGCAACATATGATTTCCTTCACCTACAAAAAAGAGTCCTTTGTTCTTTTTTTTTTTTTTTTTTTGACACACCCCAACAACATGCACAACACTGTGATGGTATCATTCCGATGTCCCAAGTATCACTTGGGTACGTCACAATGTATTTATTCTTAATGGTGAGGGCACCTTAAAGAAGCTCTTGGCAAGCAGGATCCTGTATCAACAAAACCCTGCCTGTTCTGTACATAATTTAACATATCCAAAATAACCCTTTTTGACTGGTTGTTTAGAGGAGCACATGAATTTATCCACATGGTATTTTTCTCAGAGTATGAACAATAGATTCTTCTTGGGTCTGTGGTCTACATACTTGACCTACCTGCACGGGGCTGCTTGTCCTTGGCCGGCCTCACAAGTCTTTCCAGGGGGACAGAGGCTCAGCTGCTGATAGTCCAGGGTCCCGTGGTTCGAATGTCCCTGTGTGCAGTGACACTCTGCTTCTTCTGTCCCCTCGTTCTTTACACACTGGGCGAATTTGCCACAGTCTAGGGATTTGCAGGGATCTGTCTGATCATCTGCAGGAGACAGGGCAGATATTGATGACTGCACGGGTATCTATACTGGGACCAGCAGCAGTCAACAGTAAGAGAGCAAATGTATTTGCCACCACCCCAGTTTTGGAGTGGGCGCTACCGAACTGATTAGGCTGGAGGAAAATGAAACACACACTGTATCTTTGATAAACCAATCTAGACCAGGGCAGTAATATATTTAGTTCCAACTATAATTATGCACAGATTTTGGAACACAGCAAAGTCATCTTGAGGCCTTGTTCAGACAGATTTCCTCAGGAGGGGAATTGTAAATCTAGAGCACCTCAGGATGCTTCAGTCTGGGAGCACACTGGCCTCATCAACCTGTGCCTGCTCGCACAGAACTGACAGTGAGCCCACACCAAAGTGTCAAATGTGTAGCCATTGGATTACTGTCCTTTCTGCATTGAAAAAGTGTCCTCTTTAATCATATTACTGGGTCCATTATGTACATAGACCCGGGGCAGGCAGCCATGTGTAAAGCCACTCTTTCCTGAAATCCCAGAAAATAATTTACATGGTTAATTCTACATATGGGTCCTGCTTGTAGAGCACTATGAGTTTGAAATAAAGATGAATTTGGAGCCAAGTTAACACAGCAGGAGTGGTTTTAAACTGAGAGCCAGTGAGGTGATTTAGTGAGTCAAGTACCTGAATGCCACACTAAGATATTTAGATTTAAACACCATCACCACCACCATCACCATCACCACTACCACCACCATCACCATCACCATCACCACTACCACCACCATCACCATCACCACCACCACCAACAACAACAACCAGATACCACTTTCTCATTGCCACCTCAGTAGTCACAAGGATTTGCATGTTGCAAGCAAAAGGATCCACAGAAGATTTTTGCCCAAGGAAAGACTATGATCAGAAATCTGATTCAGAATATTCAGAATTAGAGCTTGTATGTATCTAAGTATTATGATGACTTCAGAAACCTTCTGGGCCAATATTTCCCTAGTGGGAACATTTATAGAAGTTTGATTCAGCAGAATTTGATATGCTTTATACTAAAAAGAGACATGCTGGCTAAATAAGTTTAAAGATTACTAAGTGACTATTGATGGGAATGTAAATTTGTGCAGTCATTATAGAAAATAGAGTGTTGGCAGCCTCCAATTAAAAACAGAAGTTCCAGTGACCCAGCAATACCACTATTGAGTATGTTCCTATGGTGGTCTGGATAAGAATGGCCCTGAAGGTGCAGATATTTAAATGCTTAGTCACCAGGGAGTGGATGTTTGAAAGGATTAGAAGGACTAGGAGGTGTGTCCTTGTTGGAGTAGGTGTGTCCTTGTTGGAGGAACCATGTTGCTAGGTGAGTTTTGAAGTTTCACAAATCCCATACTAAGCCCAGTGTCTCTCTTTCTGCCTTCTGCCTTCAGATCACAATGTGGAGCTTTCACCTACTTCCCCAATACTATGTCTGCCCACATATTACCATATTCTCTGCCCTGATGAGATTGGACTAACCCTCTGAAATTCTAAGCAAGACATCAATTAAATGCTTTCTTTTATAAATCTTGCCTTGGTCATGGTGTCTCTTCACTAAGACACTGCTCACAGGAAATAAAACCAACACATTGCAGAGACATCTGCATGTCCACACTTACTGAAATACTATTCACAATTAGAACAACCTAACCTTAGTGACCACTAACTGATGGATAAAACAGGACACACACACACACACACACACACACACACACACACACACACAGAGAGAGAGAGAGAGAGAGAGAGAGAGAGAGAGAGACAGACAGACAGACAGAGACAGAGACAGAGACAGAGAACTATTCAGATGTAAAAACAAGGAATTTGTTTGGAGAGATGATTCTGTGCTTAAGAGCACATACTATTTTTGCAGAATACCTGAGGTCATTTTCTATCACTCACACTGGGTGGGTCATAATCACCTGTAACTATAGCTCCCAGAGATCAGGAAGCTTTTGTTGATCTTGGGCACCTGCTCTCTGCTTCTCTTACAATATTCTCTCTCTCTCTCTCTCTCTCTCTCTCTCTCTCTCTCTTTCTCCCTCTCTCTCTCTCTTCCTCTCTCTCTCTTTCTCTATATCTATCTCCCTCTCTTACACACACACACACAGATGCACACACAAAGAACACACAAATTAAAGAAATCCTTTCATTTGCAACACATGACCTAACTTGGAGGACATTAAGGAAGCACAGAAGGACAAATACTGCATGACCCTAGCCACACACAGGTTTAAAAACATTGTTTTTGAGAGCAGAACAATGAATCCCAGATGCTGGGACTACTGAGGTGGAGATGGGTTCGCAGGTGCTAAGCTATGGTCAGATGCTAAGGTCCTAATACTCAGTACTGTGACAGTGATTAATAATAATGCATTTGGTCTCTCAAAGACGCTAGAAGAGAATCTTTGTAATATTCTCATCATAAATAAACAATAAATGTTTAAGTATATTAATTTTTTATCCATAAATAATTATGGATATATTAGTTGACTTGAGAACAAAATATATACATATGCTGAACCACTACATTGTATCTAACAAATATGTACAATTCTCGCATATCGAGCAAAATTAAAACAGGGAGATAGTGGCTGTACTTCTAGCCATGTGTAAGGTCTGCTCAGACTATGGCTTTGGAGACCAGCTTGGGCAACACAGTGAGACCCCTATCTTAAAAATAAAAAGGTGATAAAACAGAAGTTATAAAGCATAGATCCTACAAAATAAATAGAGTAGGTTCTCTGTTTTCTTTCTCTATTCTCCTTTACCTCTCAGTACCACCTCTTTCTATCTTTACTTCTAAATCTGGTGGGATCATTACTAGGATGTGTCTACTGTAGGTAGCTAGCTCCTCTGACCAGCCAGGAGAGCTCGGAAGTTGTGCAGATGGGCAGGAAATGGGTACCCTCTGTTCTTCCCATTCCTGTAGGGTCTCTCTTATGGTAGGAGGCTCTGTGCCAGGGAGATGAATGTGACCAACCTAGGGGTTTATTGTTCTTTGTTTGTTTGTTGTTTGTTTTGAGGCAATAGCCTTAAAAGGATGTTTGGGTCTCCCAGCAAGGTTGCTAAAGTCTTTGCTCGAGGTTGGATTTCTCTGTAGCTTTCCCACCTCATGTTGGCAAGGCCAGCATGTTAAGGAACTGTGTCCCTATTGAGGTGATAACTTAGATTCCCACTGACAACTCAGGTGACTTTACATCCAGGATACACTTTAGTAAATCACAAATGTCAGCAACTAGTGTGTGCTCAAAAACAGAAGTGGTGTGTGTGTGTGTGTGTGTGTGTGTGTGTGTGAGGGAGAGAGAGAGAGAGAGAGAGAGAGAGAGAGAGAGAGAGAGAGAGACATTGCAGGCTCCACTCCCTTCTCAGCCATAGATATTTAACTTGGAAAACAGACCAAAACCAACAAACAACATGCTTCCCCTATGAGGCCAATAGCAAAGCTGTATTTAAAATAATAACATAACAAATATTAAAAATTAATAATATAATAATAAAATAAAAAGTATACTTAGAGTAAAATAATAGAAGAGTGTGCCTGTTAAATAAGTGTTTCCATTTTTACCATAATTTTCTTTTGTCTTGCCAGGTATAGCTTCCATATTATTAAAGTTGTACAATGCGCGGGCAGCATTTGGAGGAATGACTTTAGCCAAATGGGGAATCAGATGTGAGGGATGAATAAAACCACTCTATAAATTAGTTGGTATCCTCATGTTGTTTATTCAGGACCAGTCAACAGAGAATGAAAGTTCTTTCTTTGTTAAGTTAGCAAGCTTAGGTTTTGTTTGCAGTATACACACACCATCCTAGATACTAAGATAACATCCATTTATTCGACAAATATTGACATGGCCTTTCAGAACTTTTAGCACTAAGAATGACTAACTGATATCTATCTGTGCTGAATGTTTTATGTCAACTTGACACAAGCTTACGTCATCTGAAGAGGGGGCGTCAATTAAGAAAATGCCTCCCAGAGATCCAGCTGCAGGGCATCTTAAAATTAGTGATCAATGTGGGAGGGCCCGGTGGTGCCATCCCTGGGCTGGTGGTCCTGGGCTCTATAAAAAAGCAGGCTGAACAAGTCATGAGGAGCAAGCCAGTAAGTAACATCCTTCCATGGCCTCTTCATCACCTGCTGCCTCTAGGTTCCTGCCCTGTTTGAATTCCTGTTCTGGCTTCTTTCAGTGATGAACAGTGCTGTGGATGTGTAAGTCAAAGAAACCCTTTTCTCCCCAACTTGCTTTGCTGACGATATTGCATTGCAGCAATAGAAACCCTAAGAAAGTCTACATTTACAATTTTTATTCATGTGAAACAGTTACAGCTCAGAGATTTGAAGATAGAGGGTATGTTAGAGACCTCCTAACCTGACTTGGTCTCTTAGCAAATGAAGAAGCCAAGATACTGGGTGTTGCTAAGAGCATGTGTGTTTGCACTTAGCTCCCCTAACAGAGTCTCAATTCTATCACCTTGTGGACTGTGTGACATGATCCAGGGAAGTCACAGCCCCAAGGCAGAGCTGTTGGGATGTTTGATAATATGGCAGATGCTGGCAATCACAGTTGATTAGGCTCACAACAGAAGAGACCATGCTTACAAGACTAATTTAAGAAGCAATTCTCACAGCTCTCTTCCATTGTATTATCTGCAAAGCATTGTTCCTTGGGGCTGGAGAGAGGGCTCTGGTTAAGAGTGAATACTGCTCTTTCAGAAGACCAGACTTTGATTCCCACACATTGTGTGTGTGTGTGGGGGGAGGTCATATTACTTCAAATTTTTGCACTAGGGAATTGGATGTCTTCTGGCTTCTGAGGGTATTGTACAAACACATGCTTTCACATATATGTACACACAATTAAAATAAAAATAAAATCTTAAAAATGTTTCTGGGTATTGTAAAAGATGGTCTTATTTATATACACAGAGCACACTTGCAACTTTCAAGGACTGTCAACGAGGTTGATTCTGGAGAGGAAATGCCACAGATAGGTAGAAAAGATTAGCGTCTTGACAAATTAAAATTTAGTAGAACTTTGTTTTTAATTTTTTAGCCCATGTGTGTATGTGTGTGTGTGTGAGTGTGTGTGTATGTGTATGTGTGTGTGTTTGTGTGTGTATGTGTATGTGTGTGAGTGTGTGTGTTTGTGTGTGTGTATGTGTGTGTGTTTGTGTGTGTATGTGTATGTGTGTGAGTGTGTGTGTTTGTGTGTGTGTATGTGTGTGTGTTTGCGTGTGTATGTGTGTGTGTGTGAGTGTGTGTGTGTATGTGTGTGTGTTTGTGTGTATGTGTATGTGTGTGAGTGTGTGTGTTTGTGTGTGTGTTTGTGTGTGTGTTTGTGTGTATGTGTATGTGAGTGTGTGTGTATGTGTGTGTGTTTGTGTGTGTGTGTATGTGTGAGTGTGTGTGTCTGCGTGCATTTGGGCAGATTGCATGGCACATGTGTGGAGGTCAAACATAACCTGTGGGAATCCTCTTCTTCTACCATGTAAGTTCTGGGGATCAAACACATGTCTGAGCCATTTTATTGGTCTCGATGACCAGTGAAGCAAAGCCCACCTTACCATTGTCTTTCTTTATTATATCTCAGAGACATTTCTCTTTAGAATGACGGATTCATTCCTAATTCATAGGTAAGCCTCACAATAGTTTGTTTCTTCCTTAACTCAACTGTGGACATTTGCAGAAAATAATTTGGTATGAGTGTCCTACTTTATACCAGCAAACTAGTTGATGATAATTATCTATACATGGTATTGCAACGACCTAAAACTTAATGTCTTAATATTGTCCCCATGGCTTTGAAAAAAAACAAGGAGGCCTGAGGTCAACAATAGGCTACAAAGATAAAAGAGATGCCATTTTACAGAAAACATTCTTAAGTCATAATCCAATTGTATGTGGAGTTGAGGGAGTGAAGTTCTCACAAGTTGCCTTATAGACTGGGTGCTCCAGAATTGTTTTAGCCTTTTAGATTTCCTTAACTATCTCTTAAACAGTTTTTTTTCCTCTTTGAGGAAGGTCCACAGTATAGACAGGCTGAATCAGAACTCACTGGGTAGCTTAGATTGGCTGCAGACTTGTTGTAGTTCTTCTGGTTCAGCCTCGGAGTGCCACCGAGCCTGGTTACTCGGATTCCTTTTCTGTTGGATCTAGAAAGGAGTTTGACAAGAAAAGCCATGACCATCAACAGATGCTTAGCATGGTTCTGGCTATCTTCTGGGACATAGTGTAATTCCTTGGTGGCAAAATGACTTAATACTCTGTCTTTACGGAGTGTAGATATGTGCTTCTGCAGAGCACATATGATAATCTCTCAGCCTAGAATTACCTGGCATTAGAGATGTGAGAGTGTTGGTTGAGTTAGCGGCTGATGAGGTTCAGATTCATTAAGGTACCTGGAGGATTTGAGCTAATGTTTGACATCCCATGTGGATTCTCACCATAGGCAGAGGACGCTCATGCCATCATTTGAGAACACATTCTTGAAATGCCCCTAGGGATCAGGATATGGAGCCTCTAGCCACCTCAGGAGCAGAAACTCACATTGTCAAGAGCCATTATGGGCTGGAGAGATGGCTCAGAGTCAAAAGCACTGGATACTCTTCTAGAGATCATGAGTTCAATTCCCAGCAACCACATGTTGGCTCACAATCATCTGTAATGAGATCTGATGCCATCTTCTGGTGTGTCTGAAGACAGCTATAGTCTACTCATATACATAAAATAAATAAATCTTTAAAAAAGAGCCATTATGTATGCCAAGCACTTTCAATACACATTTTTGTTAATACTTGCAACAGCCTTCCACATATATGTATATATGTATATATATACATATATGCATATATCTGTAATACATGAAAGATGGTAGTAGGAGGACACAGAAGAATATATATGTGTATATATATGTGTATGTGTGTGTATATATATATATATATGTGTGTGTGTGTGTGTATCAGTGTGTGTGTATGTGTGTATGTGTATATGTGTGTGTAGGTGTATTGTATATGTGTATGTATATGATGTATTTGTATATGTATGTGTATGTATTGTATATGCATATGTATGTGTATGTATATGTATATACTGGCTGTGAACCACTGTGCCTGGCCCTATACTATTTTTTTTTTTTAGTTTTAAAACTTTTTTTTCCAAAAATTTTTATTGGAAATTCTCTGCATTTATATTTCAGATGTTATCCCTTTCCCAGAATCCCATTCCCCCTCCCCATCCCATAGCCTCTATGAAAGTGCTCCCTCTCCCAACCACCCTCTACCACCTCAGCACCTTGGCATTCCCCTACACTGGGTAAATGAGCCTTCACTGGATCAAAGGTCTCTCCTCCCACTGACGTCAGAAAATGCTATCCTCTGCTGCATATGCCCCTGGGGCCATGGGTCTTTCCATTAAAATTCATTAGTTGGTGTTTTAGTCCCTTGGAGCTGTGGTGGGTTTGGTTAGATGTTAATTTTGTTCTTCTCATGGGGTTGCAAACCCTTTCAGCTCCTTCAGTCCTTTCTCTAGCTCCTTCAGTGGGGTCCCTGTGTTCAGTCTGATGGTTAGCTGTAAGCATTCTCCTCTGTATCAGTATGACTCTGGCAGAGCTTCAGAGGAGGCATCCATATCAGGTTCTTGCCAGTAAGCACTACTTGGCATCAGATATAGTGCTTGGGTTTATTGGGTGCATATGGTGTGTATCTCCAGGTGAGTCAGTTTCTGGATGATCTTTTCTCCAATCCCTGCTCCTCTATTTGTCCCTTTATTTCCTCCCATGAGTGTTTCGTTCTCCCTTCTAAGAAAGACTAAAGCATCCACTTTCTGACCTTTCTTCTCTTTGAGCTTCATAAGTTCTGTGGACGGTTCTTTGGGTATTCCAAGCTTTTTGGGCTAGTATCAACTTATAAGTGAGTACATACCATGTGTGTTCTTTTGTGACTGGGTTACCTCACTCAGGATGACAGCTTCAAGTTCCATCCATTTGCCTAGGAATTTGATGAAGTCATTGTTTTGATAGCTGAGTAGTACTCCATTGTGCATATGTACCACAATTTCTGTATCCATTCCTCTCTTGAAGGACATCTGTATTCTTTCCAGCTTCTGGCTATTATAAACAAGACTGCTATGAACATGGTTGTACATGTGTCCTTGTTAGATGTTGGAGCTTCTTTGGGTATATGCCCAGGAGTGGTATAGCTGAGTCTTTAGGTAATACTATGTCCAATTTTCTGGAAACCACCAGACTGATTTCCAGAGTAGTTGTACCAGCTTACAATCCTATCAACAGTGGAGGAGTGTTACCATATCCTTGCCAGCATTGGCTGTCATCTGAGTTTTTGATCTTAGCCATTCTGACTGATGTGAGGTGGAATCTCTGTGTTGTTTTAATTTGCATTTCGCCAATGACTAGGGATGTTGAACATTTATTTAGATGCTTTTAAGCCATTCATTATTCCTCAGTCAAGAATTCTTTGTTTTGCTCTGTACCCCATATTTTAATAGGATTATTTAATTCTCTAGAGTCTAACTTCTTGAATTTTTTGTATGTATTGGATACTAGCCCTTTATCAGATATAGGATTGGTAAAGATCTTTTCCCAATCAGTTGGTTGCTGTTTTGTCTTCTTGACAGTTTCCTTAGCCTTATAGAAATTTGCAATTTCATGAAGTCACATTTGTAGATTCTTCCTCTTGGAGCATAAGCCATTGGTGCTCTGTTCAGGAAATTTTTTCACATTCTGTTCTAATAGTTTTAGTGTACCTGGTTTTATGGAATTATTTGACCTACTTGTACTTGAGCTTTGTACAAGGAGATAAGAAAGGATCAATTTGCATTCTTCTGCATTCAGACTGTCAGTTGAACCAGCACCACTTGTTGAAGAGGCTGTCTTTTATACTTTGAATGTTTTTAGCTCCTTTGTCAAAGATCAAGTGACAATAGGTGTGTGGGTTCATTTCTGGGTCTTCAATTCTGTTACCTTGATTTACCTCCCTGTCTCTGTACCAATACCATACAGTTTTTTATCACAATTGACCTGTAATACATCTTGAGGTCAGGGATGGTGATTCACCTGCAAGTTTTTTTTACTGTTGAGAATGGGTTTTGCTATCTTAGGTTTTTTTATTATTCCAAATGAATTTTCAAATTGCTCTTTTTAACTATGAAGAACTGAGTTAGATTTTGATGGGGACTGGATTGAATCTGCAGATTGTTTAAGGCAAGATGGTCATTTTTACTATGTTAATCCTTTCAATTCATGAGCTTAGGTGATTTTTCCATCTTCTGAGGTCTTCTTCAATTTTCTTCTTCAGAGACTTGAAGTTCTTCTCATATAGATCCTTCACTTGCTTGGTCACACCAAAGTATTTTATATTCTTTGTGATTATTGTGAAGGGTGTCGATTCTCTAATTTCTTTTTTGGCCTGTTTGTCCTTCGAGTAGAGGAAGGCTACTGATTTATTTGAGTTAATTTTATATTCAGCTACTTTGCTGAAGTTGTTTTCAGCTATAAAAGTTCTCTGGTGGAATATTTGGGGTCACTGAAGTACACTAGAATATCATCTGCAAATAGTGATATTTTGACTTCTTGCTTTCTAATTTGTATCCCTTTGACCTTTTTTTAACTGTCTGATTGGCTCTGGCTAGTACTTCCAGTACTATATTGAATAGGTAGGAAGAGAGTGGACAGCCTTCTCTAGACCCTAATTTTAGTGAAATTGCTTCAGGTTTCTCACCATTTAGTTTGATGTTGGCTACTGGTTTGCTGTATATTGCTTTTGCTATGTTTAAGTATGAACCTTGAATTCCTGACCTTTCCAAGACTTTTAACATGAAGAGTATTTGAATTTTGTCAAATGCCTTCTCAGCATCTAGAGAGATCATGTGTTTTTTTCTCTTTGAGTTTGTTTATATAGTGGATGACATTGATGGATTTCCGTACATTGAACCATCCTTGCATCCCTAGGATGAAGCCTACTTGATCATGGTTAATGATCATTTTGATGTGTTCTTGGATTCAGTTTGGAAGAATTTTATTGAGTATTTTTGCATCAATGTTCATGAGGGAAATGGGTCTAAAGTTCTCTTTCTTTGTAGAGTCTTTGTGTGGTTTAGGAATTATGGCTTTGAAGAATCAGTGGGTATTGTTTCTTCTGTTTTTATTTTGTGGAATAGTTTGGAGAGTATTGTTATTAGGTCTTCTAAGAAAGTCTGAGAGAATTCTGCATTAAACCCATCATTAGGTCCTGAGCTTATTTTGGTTGGAAGGCTTTTGATGCCTGCTTCTATTTCTTTAGGTGTTATGGGGTTGTTTAGGTGGTTTATCTGATCCTCATTTAACTTTGATACTTGGTATCTGTCCAGAAAATTGTCCATTTCCTCTAGATTTTCCAGTTTTGTTGAGTATAGGTTTTTGTAGTAGAATCTGTTGATTTCTTGAATTTCCTCAGTTTCTATTCTTATGTCTTTTGTTTCATTTCTGGTTTTGTTAATTTAGGTACTCTCTCTGTGCCCACTAGTTAGTTCAGTCAAGGGTTTATCGATCTTGTTGATTTTCTTAAAGAACCAGCTTTTGGTTTTATTGAATCTTTGCATAGTTCTTTTTGTTTCTACTTGGTTGATTTCAGCTCCGAGTTTGATTATTTCCTGCCATCTACTCCTCTTGGGTGTATCTGCTTTTTGTGCTAGAGGTTTCAGGTATGCTGTCAAGCTGTAAGCATATGCTTTCTCCAGTTTCTTTTGGGGGCACTCAGAGCTTTCTTCACTAAGTTTTCCTCTTAGTACTGCCTTCATTGCATCCCATAAGTTTGGGTATGTTGTGCCTTTATTGTTGTTAAATTCTAAAAAGTCTTTGATTTCTTTCTTTATTTCTTCCTTGACCAAGCTATCATTGAGTAAAGCATTGTTAAGCTTTCTTGTATATGTGGCTTTTTGTTGTTTTTGTTGTTATTGAAGACCAGCCTTAGTCTATGGTTATCTGATAGGATGCATGGGATTATTTTGATGCTGTTGTATCTGTTGAGGCATCTTTTGTGACCGACTATATGGTCAGTTTTGGAGAAGGTGCCGTGGGGTACTGAGAAGAAGGTATATTCTTTTCTTTTAGGATGAAATATTTTATAGATGTCTTTTAAATCCATTTGGTTTATAACTTCTGTTAGTTTTGCTGTTTCTGCTTCCATGATCTGTCCATTGATGAGAGTGGGGTGTTGAAGTCTTCCACTATTATTGTGTATGGTGCAATATATGCTTTGAGTTTTAGTAGAGTTTATTTTATGAATGTGCTCATATATTTGGAGCATAGATATTTAGGATTGAGAGTTCATCTTGATAGATTTTTCTTTTGATGAGGAAAAAGTGTCCTTCCTTGTCTTTTTTTATGACTTTTGGTTGAAAATCTATTTTATTTGATATTAGGATGGCTACCCCACCTTGTTTCTTGGGACCATTTGCTTGGAAAATTTTTTCCTAACCTTTTACTTTGAGGTAATGCCCGTCTTTGTTGCTAAGATGTGTTTCTTGTACACAACAAAATGCTGGATCCTGTTTATGTATCTAGTCTGATAGTTTATGTCTTTTTATTGGGGAATTGAGTCCATTGATGTTAAGAGATATTAAGGAATAGTGATATTGTTTCCTCCTATTCTTGTTATTAGAGGCAGAATTACATTTGTGTTGTGTGTTTTTAGGTGTTTATTACAAAAATATTAGTTTCTTGACTTTCCTAGGGTGAAGTTTCCCTCTTTGTGGTGGAGTTTTCCATATATTATTCTTTGTAGTGCTAGATTTGTAGACAGATATTTTGTAAATTTGATTTTGTCCTGGAATATCTTGGCTTCTTTATCTATGGTAATTGAGAGTTTTGCTGGATATAGTATCCTGGGCTGGCATTTATGTTCTCTTAGGGTCTGTATGACACCAGTCCAGGTTCTTCTAGCTTTCCTAGTCTCTTGTAATGTCTGGTGTAATTCTGATTGGTCTGCCTTTATATGTTACCTGTTCTTTTCCCCTTACTGCTTTTAATATTTTTTGTTGTTGTTTTGAGCATTTGGTGTTTTGACTATTATGTGTCAGGAAGAATTTCTTTTCTGGTCCAATCTATTTTGGGTCCTGTAGGCTTAATGAATGGTCATGGTCATCTCTTTCTTTAGGTTAGGGAAGTTTTCTTCTATAATTTTGTTGAAGATATTTACTGGGCCTTTTATTTGGGAGTCTGCTCTTTTCTAAATTTATTATTCTTAGGTTTGGTCTTCTCATTTTGTCCTGGATTTCCTGGATGTTTTGGGTTAGAATCTTTTTGATTTTTGCATTTTCTGTGACTGTTGTGTCAATGATTTCTATGGTATCTTCTGCTCCTAAGATTCTCTCTTCCATTTCTTGTATTCTCTTGGTGATGCTTGCATCTATGATTCCTAATGTCTTTCCTAGGTTTTCCAACTTCAGGGTTGTCTCCTTTTGTGATTTCTTCATTGTTTCTATTTATGTTTTCAGTTCCTTCACCTGTTTATTTATGCTTTTCTTTATCTCTTTAAGTGATTTTTGTGTTTTTTGTGTTTCCTCTTTAAGGGTTGGTTTCTACTTGTTTGTGTGTGTTCTCCTGGTTTTCCTATACTTCTTTAAGTGTGTTGTTTATGTACTTCTCGAGGATCTCCATCATCATCATGAAGTATGATTATAAGTCTAAATCTTGTTTTGTTGGTGCATTGGGATATCCACTATTTGCTGTGGTGGGAGACTTGGGTTTTGATGTTGCCAGGTTATCTTGGTTTCTGTTTCTTAGATTCTTGCACTTGCCTTTTGCCATCTTGTTATATATCATGTTAGGTGATCTTGTTGTCTCTGACTGAAGCTTGTCTTTCCTGTGGGTCTGTGGGCTTGTGTTTTCCAGAGGGCCAGAAGTGGGTGTGCCCAGTCAGTACCTCCACCTGTGCCCTCTGAGTTCTGGGTGGCCTCTCCCTGGATAGACAGTGGGGAGGGAATATGGACTTACCTCTGCACTCAGGAGTGAGAATCCTCCTATGGCTTTTTAGAGTGCCCAGCAACCTGCGGTCAGACTGATTGGTGTTCAGCTCTCTATGGGCAGTCTGTGAGTTCTGATGGCAACAGGCCGGCACTAGCTCTGGGTGCAGATGGAGGTCTGTGTGCTCCATAGGGAGAGCGCTCCCGTGTCTCCCCTGGGTGCTCAGTTCCTGATGGCAGTGGGCCTGATCTGCCTGTGGGTCTGGGCTGAGATCCCTGTACTACTTTTATAATTCAGTTCTCAAGTACCACCCAAGGTCAACACTCATTTCTATTTATAATGTTTAGATTTCTACATCTGTGTTAGACTACATTCTGTGGTTAGACGTCAGGGTTTCTGTAATACATGCTTCAAGGCCCTATGGACTTGAGAGGGGCTGGGAGTGGATAGGAGCTCGCCCCCTCCACTTCAGCACCTCCTCTGACCAGCTGATTCCAGCTTTCATGAATATGTTGACTAAAGGCTCTCCCAACTAAGCAGAAACTCAAAATGCTGTCATGTTCCGACCCAAGGCAGAACATTTTTCACAGGAAGTGTGAAAGCTCCATTTTCTTTTCATCTGCTCAACACGATAGCAACAAACACAGCTTGAAATGGGTGCACTGCTGTGTGTATCTTCTGAGCTTTTTGGCATAAGTACCTTCTCTGTATCAGTTTCCTGGACTTGGTTATATAATGAATTTTGTATGCGTTTCAAAGATCCCGAAAAGCTTTTCCACCCTGCTTGCTGAGGGAGGTATCTCCTACCTCTCCATCATACAGCAAAACTACCTGAATGTTCCCTGATGTCGTGAACACTTTGAAGCACTTTCTAGTTCGGGATTAAACGATTAAGGTTCTTGGGGCTGGAGAGATGGGTCAGCTGCTAAAAGCACTTGCTGTTTTTCCAGAGGTCCTGGGTTCAGTCACCAGGACCTTGTGGCTCATGGCATCCATGATTTCAGTTTCAGGGGGTCAGATGCTTTCTTCTGACTTCCATGGGCACTGCGGGTGAGGCATGGTGCACATACATATAATGCAAGCAAACGTTCACATATGTAAAATAAATGCACCTAAGAAGCTTTTAGGTTTTAAAAAAGCTACAGGCACACACACACACACACACACACACACACAATCAATTTAAATGAAGTTCTCTTTTTGAGGGCTTACAATATTTCTTCCAAGAGCCATAGACTATCTAATAAAAACCCTAATACGAAGCATGAGAAATTCCTTTTCCAGTTGTTGGCTGGGGGCATTCAAGAGGCTCCCTAAAAATATGGGCCATTGCTCTTGCTTGCCTCCCAGAAGTTGAAGGTCAACCCTGTAGCTGAAGACACCATGCATTTGGAGGATCCAGACTGGATCTGATCTGAAAACCTCCTCTCTAAGGACTAGCGTTTGTAACATTGGAAGGTTCCGTGTAAGCTTCCGTGGAGAAAAGCAATCGATAGCTCTACCCAAAGCACAACAACCAGCGTGGCTGATACCCATACGGGTGCAAAAGCAGCATCGATATCTTGGTGGTAACCAACAGCTCTCTAATTGGACTTAAAGGCTGTTTACAGGGAGGAACTGTGTCATGCACTAGAAACCTAGCCAACTACACATGAAGTGAGGCCGTGGGTCTCAGAGGAGAGCCTACTACCATGTCTTTACTTATCAGTGTAATTCCTAAGTGCATTCAAAATATCTATCTTTATATATACAGGTAAGTGTATAAAGATACCCTTATTTTAGTCCTCACGCCTCGTTAAAGCAAATCTCAGAAAGACAGAGAGCATCACAGAAATCCACAGCTGATCAGAATTCGGAGAACAACTGATTGCAGTGTGCTCAGCCCTTAGTGGATACATCTGCAGCGCCGTTCCTGCACCCAAGGTTCAGCAAACATCTTAGGAGTGATTAAGATTGTAAGAGCCAGAGACCAGGAGATCTGCTGTGAGATTGTGTCTCCTAGAAATGACAGGGAAGCTGCCCCCGTGATACTTCAGCAATATGGCTGAAAGCAAGACGCGACAAGGACAACACCGGCAGACATGCTAATGTAGGAGGAGGAAGTCTCATGGGGGTTCCAACCTTAGGAAGAAAACACAAGCAACTAAGAAATGCAGAGAGTGAAGGAAAAAGTCTTTCTGAAGGATGGACCCCTAATTGGTTGTCTAGTACTCAATGGTCATACCTGAAATCATGTACATACAAAATATGCTAAACAGACTCTATTTATATACTTAGGTGTGTATGCACACACAGCAATAACAAAGAAAAAGAGGCCATTATTTTGAGAGGAAGCAAGTGAGCACAATGAAGGAGTTGGAAAGATTCAGGGAGAAGTAAGGGGAAATGATGTGGTTATATTTTAATTAAAAAATTAAAAACAGCAGCAGCAGCAAGAGCAACAACTACAAAGGTAAAAACATTAGGCTTCACATGGGGCTGTTCAGGACCGTTTTTTTCCCTCCAAGCTATGAAATACAGTGCTCACTAGATGGCGCCCAATAGCAAAATAAGTAGAGAAGTAGTACTAGAGAAACTGAAGCTCCCAAACTGATTTTTCTTTCCCTGAAAACCAGCTTGGCATGGTGGGGAGCGGTGGAGGGATGCGGGGTCTCCAGGAGCACGCGCTGGCGGCACCGACTCCCGGGATGCTGATGGAGCTGTCGCTGCTCCGGGGTTTCAGTGGAGACCAGGCTCCGGAAGGCAGCACGCACCCCCGGGCCATCTTTTCCTTTCAGGGTGCGCTGCAGTGTGGTTTGTCCATCACGGCAGCCCTCTGTATTTTCCCAAGATGATACTTGTCTTTAAAATCAGAATACTTAAATTAGTAGACCCAGGCCGGGTGATATAAGTTTCCAGATCCATACATTTTTACAAGTAATTCTAATAGTCTTTCTTAGTGTTAGTTATCATGAAGCCTAAAGGATCTGGAGTCCAGGAGATCCCAGCGAGTCCTAGTACTCTGTCCCCTTGTCCAAGCTCGGCCGTGAGTAATGCGGAAAAACCGAGATGTACAGCAGTGTCCCCATCTCCTCACACAGGCTCATCTCGAGGCCACTGTGAGGCAATCAGCCGAGAGCATGGACCCGTGCAGCCTTACTTACTGGATTGCAGTGGGAGACCCTGGGAGCGGGAGAGATTGGGAGCATCTCGGAGGCAGGGGAGGCAGGGGAGGAAGGGAAGGAAGGGAAGGAAGGGAAGGAAGGGAAGAAAGGGAAGGAAGGGAAGGAAGGGAAGGAAGGGAAGGAAGGGAAGGAAGGGAAGGAAGGGAAGGAAGGGAAGGAAGGGAAGGAAGGGAAGGAAGGGAAGGAAGGGAAGGAAGGGAAGGAAGGGAAGGAAGGGAAGGAAGGGAGAGCCCATTTTCAGGCCCTGGCCGACCTTCTATGACTTTCTTGCTTCAGGGGATGGGGAATGACCGCCTTTAGGAAGCACGGTGAGTTGATGGGTGTGTGGGACGGAAGGCACAGACTGAAAATGAAGTAGGCTAATATAAATCTGGCAGCGCAGACAGTGTTGGGGGTCCAAAAGTTAAGTGGAAACTTATCTCAGGAGGAAAGGGGCCCATGATCCGACCCTAGGAGACAGGCTCAAGGGCACAGGGGGCAAGTCCCCTCATAGTAGGGCATATTAGGTGACCTTGGAACTTTTGGGAGTTTGGTTCCTGAGAGTAAACACTTTTTCCCCCCTCTTCCACGATTATGGCACAATACTGTAGGAAATTTTATTTGGAGAAATGCAGACGATAGTAGAATTCACTTAGGATTCAGTGTTGTCAGTAGAAGGCCTTACAAGGGTCTGTTCTAGAGTAGGGTATGGTCAACAGATGCACACAGACCTGCATCCCAGCTACTACAGTAACTGGTCATTTTGTGGCAAGTTCTTATTATTTCCCTCCACATATTTTCTCACATATAAAGGGTGTGGGATGATGCCTACATTGTATATTTATTATGATTAAAAAACAGTGTCAGTTAGTCCTTGTGATCATTACCGGCTTTATCTTCTGTATTGTGAAGAGAGACATTTGTCTCCTTCTCACTGGTGGCCACTAAACAGGAACCTAGCAAGTACCGCATCACTGTGAGAGAGTCTGTCGGTCCACATTTCAGCTGAAAATCTCTTGGACGGCAGCCTGTAATTAATTCTGACATTTGCCATTTGACAGCCCCGAGACTTGCCTGTGTGTAAGGAGGCTTCTTAGGAATTCAAGGGGGGAGGTTTTATATGTGGTTTTGCATTCTTGAGATCTTCAACTGGCACAGCCAACTTATATAAAAGCCCTACATGCTTCTGAGGAATTTTCATAGCCCACGGAATGAAAGACGACTCTTGTTGCTTGATATGCCGACAGAATACAGAACAAACTGTGATTTATCCTGTTTTTCAGTTTATAAATCACAGAAGCTTCTAACATTGGTTTATATTTTTATATCACAGATCCATTTGTTCAGGGGGCTCTCAGAAGGGGAACAGCAAGCCAAACATAGTCCTAAGAGTGTTAGCTATGGGTTTGGCTCTAATAGAGGGCTCTCTTTCAGAGGACCTGGGGGCAGGGGGTGCATTTGAATACGGAGTAATATGCCCTTGGAATGCATGTGAGAATATTTAGGTTGTTGTCTCCTTTAATTTAGACTGGTCTCAACCTCACTGTGGGAAGGTGCACCGGTGGGTTCAGGGGGAGGAGAACGACGTGGACAGAGAATGCTGATATTCCCATTTCCCTCTCACCTCACCGAAATCTGGTTTTTCCCCTGGCAAAACCATTAGTCTGTCTTAGGCAAGTATCCCCCATCCCCTCACATGACCTCAGTGGCTCCCATAAGTGGCACCCCCTGCTACCGTCTTCCTACCTCCCTCTCCCCTTTCAGAGGTGCTGGACTAGAGTCAGGGGCTCTTGTTCTTGCTTTGCTGACAATCTCATTGTTTCTCAGTGCCTGGGTTTCTCAGAGCTCTGTTTCTGGTTTTCTTTTCCTCTCATGGTACCCACTGCTCTGGTTCAGCTTCAGCTGCTTCTGGGCACTGCTCCCCACATATAATCTGCCCGGCTGACCCTCTTTCCTGTCCTCTAGAAAACAGCCTCAGAGGGAGTGGTCAGCTCACCTAACTGCCATCTTATTAGCACTGGAAAACACTCCCTGTCCATAAAACAGAAACAAAAAGGTTTTCTTCTTTATATTTAAATTAAAAAATCACGCAGGTGTCATTCTTTGTGGCTTTGTATCTTTATCAAATATTTTACAAAAACACAACCTTTTGTGAATGAGAAACTGTCTTTAGCACACTCAAAGGAGTGAGTTTAGTATCAACTCTATAGACATTTTGAGTGTTCCAAAATGTGTTAAAGTTTAGGTGGCTTTATGTACTTGGGGAGTCTGGGCAAGAAAAGGGTAAGATATTAACATGTACTCCAGGACGTCTGACGGGGCTGTGAGGTGAACTGGTTTCTCTTTCTGCTCCCTCTAGCTAGAGTCCCCCTTTTCTTCCCCCTCTGTACCACAGCTGTCACCACATTGGAAGAACTTCAGTACCCCAAATCTACGGAACATGGCTGCTGTTTTCTCCTTTCATGGAGAAGCCACTCCCTCCTCTGTGTGGCTTGCTTCCATTTCAGGACCCAGCCCCTTTTTACTCTGTCTCTCTTTGTCTTTCTGTGTCTCAGTCTTTCTTTGTGTCTGTGTCAGTGTCTGCCTTTCTGTCTGTCTATCCCCAATCTATATTCCCACCGTTAATGTCGAGATCAAGGTGCCTATCAGGTTTTTGTAAAACTTTTTGTTTCCGTTTCTCTTGCGAGGTACTTCGCTCTTTTGAGGGAACGGTTGGAGTTAATTCCTCTTTATGTTCTGGTCTCCATCAGAGTGTCTGGCTCCTGACAGTTTATCCACAGTCGCTTCTGAATGTGTGGACAGTCAGGGACGTGTGTCACGCTTACATTAGCATTTACTTCCTTTTCTATAATAGGAAGGAAAAGGGCCGGAGGGAGTAAGAGGTTATATAACTGCTGATCATTTTGGGAAAGTCATCCAATATTTGGGAATAGAGAGAGAAACTGATAGCGTGACCTTCAGTACTGTCACAACAACGGTGAAGACTAACAGTGCCTACCCAGCTTGCTGCCTGCCCACCTACAACTTAAGCTAGACATGCTTATGTCTTTAAACCCCTTTAAATGGGTAGGTTCTTAATCCTTATGTAAGCGCTTACATAATATTTTCCAATTTTTACTTTCGGCTTGCAAAGCTTAAAATATTTACTATCTGGCTCCTGTGGAAAAACTTTGCTGGTGTGTGGAGGCCACTTACTTGTTCGACTCACTATTGACTATGTGATTCTGGCCTAGGCATCTTACAGCTCTGCAAAGTTGGAAGTTAAACAGGTAGAGCACCATAAAGCTAAAGCATTTGCACTTTCTGGTTTTTGGTTACCGTCTTATTCTCGCATTGTCTTTGGTTCTCTGGCCATAGAAAAATCTGTTTCTGTGTCCTCTCCCCACAAGCCGTGTCGGCCTGATGATTGTCTTATAGGTTGAACGAGACTTTAAAGCACATGCTCCCTACCGGCTCATATGACAACTATGGCTTTTATGTTTCTAGGAAGAGACTCTTGGTGCAGGTGGGAGAGGCGGGGTGCATAGGTCAGATAGTTTGGGAAGCCTGGAGAACCTTGGCAGGGTGGGAAAGTCTGGCTGTGCATAGTGCTGGCTTATCTGTGACTTTTCTCAACAAGATGGTGAGGGAGGGGGAAAGGGTAGAAACTTTGAAACTCACGGTTGCTATGGAGTGTATTACCGTCCCGCTGGGAACGGGTTAGACTCATGGGATGTCTTTTGGACTTTCCAAAGATAAGCTCTTGATATCCTCTTCCATAGACTAAGCTAAGTATCTACTTTCAAAATATATAGTGCTTCTAGTGACCTCCCTTTCTTTCTCTTTGATATCCCCCCCAACTCTCTTTAAGAGTTTTTCCTCAGACAGAGTAGAGCAGTTTTGTTGAGTTCCACCCATCAAGACTAGAAGCAGAGGGGTTTCCTTTATTTGACAAAAGTGACCTGGAAGTTCTAGGGCCTTTGCTTGTCTGCTCTCACAGGCCCCTCTCACTTGGACTGATACTGTTGTATATCAGCCCTGGCTTTGTATACTTGAGCAGACCACAGCAGCAGCTGGGTCAGGTGAATGTGAATTTAAGTCCCACTCTGGGTCCAGGGGCCCAAGAAGCATCACCACCTGCTAGGTAGAGCAGTTGGGTGTAAGAGGAGGCCATTGTAATTTGCTTGCCTGTCAGTCACCAGGGAAGCTTCTACTCAAATACATCATGGAAAGGAGAAACCTGGCTTAGCCAGTTATACTGTAAAACAACTGTCATCTGGCTAGATCCAAAGGAAAATGATTGAAGCATCCCCTGTATGCTTTCTTTACTGTTTCAAAATGGAGACATTCATTTCTTCCTTAAGCAAAATTAGAGGGGCTGGGGATGTAGCATTGCCTAGCATCTATGAGGCTTCTCTTTCTAGCACTACAAATAATATTAATAATAAAAATATTTGTTTATTTCCCCAAATAGGAGTTCTGATGATATGAAACCTTAATATAACAGAACAGGGCATATTAAAAAAGAACAATGTTTTAGCTGTTATGTGTTCAGCAAGTTTTTTTTTTTTTTTTTTCCTAAGACATAGCAATTCATAGAACCAGGAAATGAATACTTTTTGATTTTTCAAGCAACAGCGCTGAGCTTTGAGGTTTGTGGAGGGCCAGCTCTTTGTTCTCCATCGAAACATGGCCGCAGACAGGGCAGCAGGGGAGGGTCCCATGTGAAGGAGGCTGCTGTCTCTGTGCCTGTCAAATGTTTGTACCTCATTGCTACTTGCTCTTTCCCAATAGCCACCACTTGGGGGTGACACTTTGCACTTCTATGTTGTCTGTGATGTGAGCCTCCACAGCCCTGGCCCTCTGCGGCTCTAGCTGGGGCAGTTCATCAATGTAGAGGGCTCAGAGGCCTTTGGAGTATGTTTAGTCCTATACTTCCTCATACTCAGGGGCCAGGTCTCAATAAGCTGAGGTTTGAAGGGAATCACTGTCCTCTTCACCTGGCACCAACCCAAGCCCACTGGAACTTTCTTGAAGTTTGCTACATAAGAAAACAGCCATTAAAAGGTAGTTTTGAACTAAAAAGACATAGTTCTGAGGCCAGCACAGTTTAAAGATGTCTCTTCTCTACAGTCCCTTTGACCAGGGACTGCCACACACAGACAGGCCATGCAGGGGTGTTAGGATGCTTATGAGATCAGAGACGTTCAAGGTCTGATGATACCACTCGGAGGTATGCTTACTGGTTTCACAGGCACCTGCCCTTTGTCTGCAGTGGGACTGCCCAGGATGCACAGCTGTGAGCAAGGAAGCTCGGTGGTGCAGACCTGGTCCCTCCCCCCACCCCATGGCTCCTCCTCTCTTCTTCCATTTGCATTACTGTTGATGAGAAGGAAAACTTTTTTAAGTGTAGTTCAGAGCCATGGCTTCTCCCTGTGCACAGCACAAAGTAATTGGAATCCCTCGTAGTGTGGGTAGTGCACATGCGCATTTTCATTTATGAAGAAGAAACCACACTCATTTTATAAGCATTTATAAAGCCATCTTTACACTTTTGATCTTCCTGTTTTCAGAGCTTGTGTCTGGAGCACTGCTAATGTTTCAGCAGGCTCACCCTTTCCTAGCAGACTTTTAATATTAATTATCTTTTGTCCTTCTGCCATTATTTTATTAATTCTCTATGTATTAGAAATAGGATTTTTATCTCTAGGTACTTAGTAAAGAATACAGTATGGAGAATTACTTCCAAAACTCAAAGTAACAGTGCAGTGACTTCTGCTAAAGATCTACCTGTGGATATCCTGAGTGGTCATTCATTCTCATTCATTCATTCATTCATTCATTCATTCATTCATTCAATTCAGCAGTTTTTATTCATGTTTACTGATGGACCCAATTAGTATGTCTAATGCTGAGGATTTCTGAGCTGTTCCTACTCAGGGCTGGAGAAAGCAGACAGATCATTTCCAGGTCTTCTTTTCTGTCTTTCCCTTATTGTTCCATCTCTCAAGTTGGGTATTACCATATGTACATCACACTGGGAAGCCTGGTGGCACGTTTCTCTTAGGTAGCTCAGTATACATTTGGCTCCAGCAGGAACTAGAGCTGATGTTAGGACCGTCTCACCCCTACCAGCTGCTGAGAAGAAAGGCTACACAGCACGCCAGCTTACAGGCTATAACTGAAGATAGCCAATTACGTCACAAATACTGTGCCATGTTGGTTTTTATCACCCTTTGTGGTACCTTGCAGAGGTCATAAATTAATAGTTGAGTTCATTATGACAGTGTTGTAACCCTGACTACTAACATGTATTAGGCAACTATGTGTTAAACACCACATTAAAGACTAAAAATGCCCTTTTTATGAATCTCCATGCTCGTAGTAGCTTCCCCTCCCCCACTGTGGTACATGACACAGTCCTTCAAACCAAACTACCATCGTCTCTATGAGTTTGGCTGTGCCTGTTTGAAAAAGATAACGCAGCTGGGCTTGTTGGCTGCTGATGGTCCCTCATAGGAGGAGGGATGGGAAGGGTCATGTGAGGACTGTCATCTCAGCGTCTAGCCATTCCTACCAACCAGTCGCATGAAATTCTTTTCTGACTGCATATGACCTCAGGTAGGGCCTAGAGTAGATAGGTTGGAAACGACTTGGGAGAGAGCTCCATCTCCCCGGCCACAGGGGAGTCATCACGAACACTGGGCACAGACCTTGCAGTATGGCTGCCTTAATGCCACTCACACCATCACCCAAAACCTTCACTCGCTGCTCCGTAAGCCACTTTAACAAACTCAGTGTCTGTCCAGAAGGAATGCCGGTGTACCTCAGTTTGGTTTTGGGACCTTAGGAGAAGGCTCCCCTGGTTAAAGAGTTTTAACAATGACATTTCACTGACATTGAGCACCTAGGATGCACATTCAGGGTTGCGTTGTCAAGGACATGACTAGGTTGTACTTCTTCCAAGCATCATTAGTGGCCCTGGCACAGTCATAGGCACTGACAGCGTCCACTGCTTTTCTAAGGCCCTTGTCAAGTGGTTGCTAATGTAGAAACAGAGGTACACCCAGGCTCTCCCCAGCCTGGACATCCCGTGGAAAGCTGTTATATTAACTGTGCTCCCAAGGACTGCCATCTGAGAGATGGAGAAAGGCAGGACCCGGGGATCCCACCTTCACCGTGCTCCCTAGTTCTCTTGGTTCTTTCCTGTTAGCTTTACCATTTGACTGCAAAGAACAGCCTTGGCTCTGGGTACCTTGGATAGAAGCAATCAGTCTTTCTCTGCCATACAGGTGGCCTTTGCTTGCTCAGGGAGGGGGGTGTCTAGAAGCCTTCCTTAGGCTGCTCCAGTTTGGAGGTAACGATTTCCCAGCTCAGTGCCCAAGGCTGTGCTGTCTTTTTTAATGATGCTGTTTACCAGGGTACTGAGGCAATTTTTGTAGGATTGCTCCAAAGCTTGCTCTGTCAAAGATAAATGTTTCCTACTGAGCTTTTTTTTTTTTTTTTTTTTTTGACTTGTATTTTTGCCCAAGGCCTTTTCCCTCTGTCTTCAGAGTTAGTCCACAGAGAGCCAGAGATAGCGTTAAAAGATCTACTTCACTAATTCATAGCCAATTAGGAAACTTTGTTTTGAATCTGACTGGAAGGTTGCTTTGGCAATGGGACAGAGCTCGCCAGTCCTGCACTCCAGGGGATTAAAAACCTTTCTGCAGTTAGTTAGAAAACAATTGTGTGGTGCATGGGAGAAACAGTCCCCAATGCCACCTTGGCCTGTGACAGTGCTTTGTGACTGGAGCAAGTATTTGCTTTCTGCTCCACGGTCTCTGGCTATCTCTTTGTTTTATATATACGGGTGCTACCCTAGAGTGTGCAACTGAGAACGGCATTTGTTTTCTTCTTTGGTGATTTCTCCTTTTTTTTTTTTTTTTCCTGCCTCCTCAGGGTTTGGTCTTAGTGTCATCCTGAATTTTGTTAGGGAAAGACTATTCTGATAGTTCACTGCAGCCACAGGCTTCTGGAAGAGGAACACTAGATTGCTGCAGTTTCTTCCAGAAAGTGCCTTTGGATTTAGCAGAAGGGAAACTTGCTTGGTTTAGGGCTACGTTTCACACAACGTGAGCAGAGCAAAATTTCACTCCCAAGGAAATGGAGGCTCTCCAACTGTGTGGTTAGAGACACCCTTACTGTTTGCTTTTCAATGTAGGAAAACTTGAGCCTGCAGGCTGAAGAGCCTCCTTCCTTAATTGGGAAGTTTGTAGCTTGTAAAAGGTTGCCTTGTTAAGTCCAATTTAATTTCATTATCACAGTTTGACAGTTGAACAGCATTGCTTGAAAACCAAACAGAAGGAACCAAGAGTTCCCCAACTTTCTTTATTAGCTTCACTTACCTGGTTCTGTGTTGAGGGAGTAGCTTTCTATTTCCAGGTTGAGTTCTTGAGCTGCAGTGGACCGAAGATCCTCCAAGACCCCACGCACTGCCTGGGTAAGGTTGTAGGGGACCGCCTTTGCAAACCGCACTTTGCTGTTTACGATCACACTCCCGTTTCTGAAGCTGAGTATTTCCAGTTGCTTAAACCCCGTAAGATTCGATCGTAGATATGGAACCAACTGCAAAGAAATAAAATAACTCAGCCCCTGCTGTAACTCTTTGTGCTTCCTTTTCTCCATGTGCGGCCTACATTTCATTTCTTCACTGTCATTTTTGTTGTTGGATGTGAGACCAGCACACCGCAACCTAATGATTTATTTACAGCAATTATGATCATATTTCTACCTTTCCCCTTGCACTGAGACAGATGTGCAGGGGGTTTCTTCGTGCCTTGTGAGAACAGATGATTAAAAAACCCAAAACAAGCAAACAGACAGACAGACAAACAAACAAACAAACAAACAAACCCTAAGCCAAGGCCATCAGCAAAACGATGCCAGGCTACTAAGTTTTTTAAAGTGACTATTCCAAATTGGGCCCAAGAACCAATTAACCTATGTCTGTGTAAACAGAAGTAGTCAATCTGAAAAGATCCATTTCAGTAAAACAACAACAACCCCACGAACCCACGGTGTCTTTCTGTCAGTGTACTACATCTTCACAGCATGTAGGAGGGAAGTCACAATCAGGACATTTGGATTGGAGTTGTTGAACCTGGCCCCAACTAGCTGGATGGGCTTCATGGGACCTCATGCTTATCTGAGCTGTGAGAGAGAGATGGTTTCCTGGGCCTTCCCTTTCAAACATGATCTAATAATCACAAAAATTATTAAATTATTATTTAAAAATCACAAAAAAAAATAATCAGACGTCTTTTGTGAGCCACAACCATGTCGAAGGTCGTTTCCCAGAACTGTTTGAACTGCATCTCCTGACTCTAGAAGTGTTCCTGAACCATGTAAATGCTAGCACGAAGGTCCAAGCTGCAGGTTCCCAGGCTTGCCTCAGAGCCACACCCTCTCCCTGCCTCTGCCCCACTAGAATTTTGGTTCTGATCGTGTGTAAGCTGGTTAGTCCTGTGAATCAGAACAAGGAAAGCCCCACTGAGGAACTGCTCCCATCAGATGGGTCCACGGGCCTGTCTGTGTCTTTCATTTTAACTAATGATCAATATGGTGAGTCCTAGCCCACTGTGGGTTTTATCACCTCTGGGCAGGTGGTCCTGGGTTATACAAGAAAGCAGGCTGAATAAGTCATGAGGAACAATCCTATAAGCAACATTCCTCAGTTCCTTCTGCATCAAGCTCCTGTCTTAAGCTCCTGCCTCAGAGCTCCTCAATGAGAGACTAGAACCTATAAGGTGAAGTGAACCAGCTCCTTCCCAAGTTGACTTTGGCAATGGCATTTATTTTGATGTCAGAGAAGCAACGGTAGAAGATGGCATTATCTTGAAAACAAAATGATACTTTATACCAGGGTTGGGAGTTTGCTCCTTGTGCTCTGTCTGGATTTGTTTTACTGCTTTGCTGACTTCATTTATAAGTTAGCACTGCTTTGGCCTTGGGTAGGAGTTTTTGGTTTTCACTCTGTGTACCGACAATTAGCTGCCTTGTCTCATAAATTAATCCCCAGAATGCAATGGGAAAGAAAATGGTTCATTAGTGATGGTATTTTTCCAATATCCATACAGCCAAGCCCGGTCATGTGACCAGCTCTACCACGTGTGCAGGGGATGCTGCTCCTAGGCCATTTGTTGACAAATTGCTCTCTCTCTCCCTGGCTCTTTCTCTCATCTCATCTCACAAGGGAAAACAGAATGTGGCAACAACTTCACCTTAGCTTTGCTCAGGAGGAAACCTTCTTTTTCAGAGCCACATGTGAAACAAATGTGGGTCTCCAGGAGAACATGAGAACACAGCTTCCCACGGATCAAGAAGAAATAAGCTTGTATCTGACGTCACTGTCTTTAATGCCTTTGTTATGGCAGCATATCACAAGATGAAAGCACCAGAGTGAGGCTCACTGTGAAGCTGTTCCCTAAGATAGTCTCAAGCCTCACCCCATGGAATATGTGTGCACGCACGTGTGCTCGTGTGTGTGTGTGTGTGTGTGTGTGTGTGTGTGTGTGTGTGTGTATGTGTGTGTGTATGTGTGTGTGTATGTGTGTGTGTGTGTGTATGTGTGTGTGTGTATGTGTGTGTGTGTGTATGTGTGTGTGTGTATGTGTGTGTGTATGTGTGTGTGTGTGTATGTGTGTGTGTATGTGTGTGTGTATGTGTGTGTGTGTATGTGTGTGTATGTGTATATGTGTGTGTGTGTGTATGTGCATGCAGAGAGTCTTAAAAATGTTCAGGCTATATGATAATTTAACATATAGGAGGCATAGTTTCTGATACTGTCAGAAATCATGTGTGTGCTATGTAGTATACATTTTTATTTAATCAGACATGACTGTTAAAGCCATCACCAAGTTCCGTCTTTCTTACTGCACACATATTTCTTATTGTACATGTAGAAACAAAATTAGGATCTGAGTTTGGGGGTACCTGTTATTGAAATGTATCCATTGTGAAAATCTCCCCGCTTTATATGGCAGGGATCAGAGAGGACATGCCATACAACCATTTATAACAACCTAAGAGCTCTAATACCTGAGCTTCCTCCTCTTCCATGCCAGGCATGTGCGTTCTCTTATGCTACTGTTAGGTTCCAAAGTCAGTGTTTCTGATTCAGACTATAGAGCTTTTGTATCAAATTTAGAAAAACATATTTAGGGAAAACCAATCCTAATGAGGAAAATTTAAAATTTTCACTACAGGACTATCTCCCCCCAATCTGCCCCCCCCCCATGACCTGACAAGGTAGTTCAGTTTAGGGAGAACAGAATCCACAGGCCAGCAACAGAGTTGGGGATAATACTCTCTCCAGTTTGGGGGAGAGGATGCCCATGTGCCAGAGTGGATTGTTATGGAGGGCCTCCCCTTCTCAGAGGAGAAGGGGGAAATGGAGGAAAGGCTATGTAAAGGGGAACTGGGGGAAGGAGGAGACTGTGATCTGGATATAGAACGAATAAATAAATAAATAAATAAATAAATGTAAAAGAAAAGAGGATAAACTTGTTCCCATGAAGCTTGCGGCAGCATCTCCTCTTACTGCCCACCATAGAACTCCCTTCCCTGGTTGGAAGCAGATCACCTCCGAACTCTATATGAATGCCTTCTGCAACAGTGTGGCAGCTTCAAGTGCTCATCTCCTCCTAACCTGCACTGCTCAGGATGAGCAGTGATCATGCTGGAACCGTAAAGCAACAGCAAACAAACAAGGAGGCACACGAAGCAGAGAAAGGCAAGCCATGACCACTCACCAGGTCTGTGAACCGTTGTTCCAGGGCTTGGTACTCCAGAGAACTCTTGTTGAACAGGTCATACGAGAAAGGCATGTTAGCAACTCGCAGACTGAAGAATACCACTAGCTCGTGGCCCTTGGTAGCAATGGTCTGAGAGCTGGTGGTGATATACTGTGGTGTTGGGATGGGCGTGGTCATCTCCAAAATCCGACCTGGGGCAGAATAGTATCCACTCAGTTCTGCCATTTCTGACAAGGCAGGTGTGTCAGACATATCCATCTCATCTAGGTCTCTGACTGTATCGTGGCTGCTTGTGATCAGCTCTCTGTCACTGGAAGATGCAGGCCAAGGTGACATTTCTAGAGGCAATTGGCGGATAGTAGAATAATGGGTAGTGGGTAGAGTGAGCTTGGGGATAGATGCTGATGCTGTTGGGCCAGTGGTCATTGAGGGAGGGGAGCTTTGGTCATCCAGAGAGAAGATGCTAGGTGTCAAGGAAGGTAGGTTTGCTGATTGGGAAGTCGAGGCTGTTACAGGTGGAGATCGAGAACTGTCTTTGGAGGACATGCCTTGATGCCATTTTTGTTATTTTCACGCAAAGAGAAAATGAAAATCAAACAAAGTTAGTCAACCCTAAGGAAGGAGACAGCGTTGACATTGGAAATTTCAATCACCATTAAAGAAAAATAAGGAGATTGGCATAGAAAGGACACGCAATGCTGTGTCCAGACTAAGGGAGACAAACCATGGGTCTCTGGACTCACTTTATCCAGACCCCACATTCTACATGTGAGATGAAAGAGTATCAGTTGTTTGATGTCCTAGAATTACCAGATAGACTTAGCAAACCTGCAGATCAGATGAAAGAGTTACTAGTCAGTAGAGTAGAGTTGGATACTAAACCACTGACATAGATTTAAAGCCACACCATCACCTGGAACTTTCAGGCAACTTTCTGCAGCTTTGGCTCAGAGACTTTTATTTGCTTTCTAATATTGCAAACCTGAATTTTGCATAACGGAACTTTTTTTTTTTTGGATTCGATGATCATATTTTGGTAGCCCTATGACCTAAAATTCTACTATATTTTTTCAGAACTGGAAATTCCGATTGAATAACTTGACGATTTGAAAAATGGTGCTGAGGATGTAGAGGCACAGGTGATGGATATTTGGACTTTATAGTGAATGTGCAACTTGGTAAGTATTTGATGATATTTCAAGCCTTTTTGTTGCTTTCACATAGGACTGTTGAAGTTCATTCCATCTTCGGTATAAAATTAAAAGCAGTGAGTATTTATGAACCAAGAAAATAGTTATATGAACCTTTCAGATAGAGAGATTGATGGATTATTAAGGTAGTCCAAGAAACCTAAATCCGGAGCCAGTGATTCAGCTTAAGGACTCAGTGAACAAAGCAGGCCATTTTCTATGATTACTTCCAGTGGCATTTTGGCAGATCTGTGGGAAAGTTCTGCTGAAGCCTGCATGCTAAGTATGATGAATGGTCTGTCTGAATGCAGATAGAATCTTTGGGCTTGCACTCAAATAATTTACCATGGTGCAATCATCAAAACTGAAACTCCAAGTTCTAAACACCTCTGAGAGACAGAATCACATCAGCTTCATTGCTTTCTTAAAAATAAAACCTTTACTAATGGTTATGCTCCCATTTCAGTAGAGGATACTCCTTTCTTGTCCCCATCACAAAGATTCTAGATGTGCCTAACCAGAATTCAGCCAACTGCCAGAAATAATATTTGCTAATGTCTATGATTTCTGTGTGTATAAACTGAGATTTTTTTAAAATTCAAATCTTCATTTTCTGTGAGCTGAACGCTCGTATACCTCTCAAATTCATGTGGAGAACTCTTATCCCGCAATATAATAACATTTGGGGATGAGGCCATAGGGAGGTAGATAGGTTGTGAAAGAAAAGCCCTTGTTGGATGATACCGGCATTGATACCCTCGTCTGAACAGATATGAGAAACTATAGAAGGCATCTAGGACATCCATGAGCAACCCAGGAGAAGAGCCATCACTAGGGCCCCAGTCTGTCAGAAGTAGCTTGATTTTAGAATCCTTTTCTTTTAACTTTTAAAAACTATTCTTTTTTATATTACAACGTGACCACCGTTTTCCCTTCCCCATCTCTTCCCAGTCCATCCGTGAAGCCCTATCAGCTCCTCCTCCTTTGTTTCTCTCCAAAAAGGGCAAGCCTCCCATGGCCATCAACCAAATAGGGCATATCGAGATGCAGTAACTAGGCACTTCTCCTTGTATTAAGGCTGTACAGGGCAACCCAGTATGAGGAAAACGGGCCGCAAAGCAGGCAAGGGAGTCAGAGACAGCCCCTATTGCACAGTTAGAAGTCCTGTAAGAAGACCAAGCTACACAACGGTAACATGTGTAGAGGGCCTAGGTTAGAGCCATGTAGGTTTTCTGGTTATCAGACCAGTCTCTGTGAGTCCCTATGGACCCAGGTTAGTTGATTCTGTGGGTATTCTTGTGGTGTCTTTGACTCCTCTGTCTCCTACAACCCTCCCTACCCAACCTCTTTCTTGTAACTCCCTGAGCTTCACCTAATGTTCAGTTGTGGGTCTAGTTCCATCCATTGCTGGGTGAAGCCTTCCTGATAATGATTTTGGACTTCCTTAACAGAATAACTGTAATTCACTCAGCACACTGAATTTTGTCATAGCTTGTGCTAAGTTATCTGTGCAAGGCATGGGAATGAGCAAATTGAAAATGTCTCAGCACTAGCCGTGATTTGGTCTGACTTCCCTGTGTCATGCATTTGAATCTGTGCTTCTGGGATGTGCGCTCTGTGCTCCAACAGATCGTAGAGGCTGAAAGTGAGAGTTATGGAGGGCCATGATGGATGTCGTGATTGTGCTCTGGGGCCAGTGTCTCACCACTTGCTCCTTTCTCACTCTACAGACTTTAACCAACTTAAGATAGGCTGTGCTTCATATCGTCAGTCAGGGACTTTGTACATTTCTCCCTCTGTGGCATCTTAAGACTAACTCTTCACATCCACAGTGAACCTGTGTGAGCTATCTCAGTGACACAACCGGTGGGTATTGAAACGTAGGGCTGCTGATAAATTATAAAGCACCAATTCAATCACTTGTATGCTAAAAAATTTACTCTTGTGTTTATGGAAAATTCAAAGTTGTCTACAATTTTTTATTTGTCTTCACCAAATTTTGGAACCCCATTTAAGTGTGCGTTATGCTTTCTCCTAATCTCAAAAATAAAAGAAAAAAAATTTAAGAGCCTTCCATTTTTTTTTTTAACAGCTCAAGACTGAATATACTGAAGTAATAGTCAGCACCTCTTAAAAAAAAGTATTCAAACCTTGCCACGACTTCTAACGGAAGCAATTATGCATTTACCCGATTCTTACGGACATACGAGACATGGCAATGACACAAGCTATTCCCTTATTGAGTTTGAAATGCTGTGATAGGAAGTCAAGAGCTCCAGCCAAGGCTATTTATTTCACCATGGAATATGAAAAATAAAACACTCAGAATGACTATGTTGGAGAGAGAGAGTGTATGGGTCCTACAGAGGGGTGAAGTGTTTCTGCATAGTGGAACTGTAGCATAAAGCCCAGCTAAAGGCAGAGAGGACATGGTTATCTCCATCCCTTTGTAGGCAGGGGGTCTATTCAAAGTCAAGGCCATGGTTAAAATGGTCCAACTTGAAGCTCTGCCAGAGCCATACTGATACAGAGCAGGATGCTTGCAGCTAAGCATAGGACTAAACACAGGAACCCCAATGAAGGAGCTAGAGAAAGGACTGAAGGAGCTGAAAGGGTCTGCAACCTCATGGGAAGAACAACATTATCAACCAACCAAACCCACCGTAGCTCCCAGGGACTAAAACACCAACCAACAAGTTTATGTGGAGAGACCCATGACTCCAGGTGCACATGCAGCAGAGGATGGCATTGTCTGGCATCAATGGGAGGAGAGGCCTTTGGTCCAGCAAAGGCTTGGTTTCCCAGTGTAGGGGAATGCCAAGGTGCCGAGGTGGGAGAGGAAGCACCTTCATGGAGGCAATGGGAGGGGGAGGGGGATGAGATGGGGGGGAAGGGATAACACCTGAAATGTAAATACAGAGAATATCCAATAAAAAAAGAAAATGGTCCAACTCAAAGCAGATAAACAAGGGACAGGCAACACCCAAAGGGATAGAGGTCAACAGCTGAAGGTGAGATTGGTGGAGGGTGGGGGTGGGGGCTGGAAATCATAGTGGTAGCCAGAAGAAGACAAAGGAAAAGGGAGCAGGCTGAAGGAGAGACGCAGGCAAAAGACTGCTAGAAAGGATCACATCCATCCTGTCAGGTGTATGCCTCAAGCATTTGCCCATTTCATGTTGAAATAGTCTAAGAAGATATTCTCTGCTGTTCTTTAGATCTTCAGCATGTTCTTAGTTTTATATGAAACACTACTTTTTGAATTACAACCCCTTTCATGTTGTAGAACTAGGAAATGTGCTTTTTATTAATGCATTTAATGACTGAATAGACACGGGAAGCCTCCCGTTTGCTGGTCCTGGTGCTTGACACATCAATGAACAAAACAGCAGTCAGCCTCCCAGAGTTTCCTACATAGCGAGGGAGCTGGAAAATAATCCTCCAAGTAACACATCACAAGATTCAGGATGGCAGCTGGGGGAAGTGGTCAGGAAGTCAAACCAGTGGGAAAGAAGGCGAAGGACTCTTTGTCACTGCCAGTGCAAAGGAGAAGTATGTAGGAAGAAGAGCATCGTGTTCAGGGGACCCTGGCTTGGGGACAGTGTCACCCCACTGAATGGTGCAATGTCTGCCAAGGGTAATGGTAGCTGAAGACAGAATTCTCCTAAGCGTCCTTTCTTAGGATTGTGCAGTTAAAACGAGGAAGCAATCAAAGAAAGTGGGAGAAATGGTTACTAAGGCAAAACAAAAACAAACAAACAAACAAAACCATCAGGGACAGCTTCTGGAAAATGGAGATGCCACATCTAAGGAAAGAGACTCAAGACTGAACGTGGGCAGTGGCTTGACCATCTTCACTGCTAAGCCTGCCTGCTTTTTTGAATTCTAAGTGAAAAAAAAAGTGCCACCCCCCCCCCCTTCTCCCTTTCTGTCTGTTCTTTGGAAACAGGCTAAATTTCTAAGCATGCACACTCTGACCCTCTAAAATATCATTTCTCTGAAGAATTCCCCCTCAGCTGCTTGTCGCCCCATGGTTTCCTCTCCCAATCACCAATTAAAAGATCCTCAAGCTTAGAAAGAAAGAAAGAAAAATGGATTAGTTTTGTCTAATACTACAGGAAACGCCAATGTCTTTAAGCCCCATGACAGTGTAGATTTTTACAAAATATTTTACAGCTTCATTCGGGGATAACTGGCAAGTGAAAAAAAAAGTCTGTCTTTGCCTTTTATTTATAACGGCAAAAAATTGCTGGAGAGTGTATTCCAAAGCATGAGAGAAAACCTGGGGCAGAGACAGACTGGGGGAAAGGCCAGGGGAGAATTCTAGAGAAATCCCCCTGAGGACACTCCACAAGACACCCTCAGAAGGGAGTCTCTGAAACCTGAAACCCAGGAGCCACATCCCCGGGTGTTGGTAGAAATTGTAGTGGGGTGCTCAGAGAGCTAGCAACAAATACAAAGGCTAACCCGAGGAAAACAAACTTCAAATTCATGAAAACCAGGAAGGAAAGAGCAGACAGTTCTCCTGTGGATTTAATCTGAATGCTAACTATTGATTTAATGATAGTTGTATTATTAATTACCGAAGGGTTGGTAGAGGAGTCTGAAGAGATCATATTGAAAGAAACTAAAATCACCATCTCCACTAATAGAAAGTCAACAAAGGATAAATGATTTCTTAAAAAAAACAAACAAACCGGGAGGAAGGGTGAGTGCCAGGAAGACAGCTGAGTTAGAAGGCAACATTTTAAGGTAAGGGGCCTCACAGAAAACCGGTGTGAGATACCATACTTCTTTACGGCTTGACTTATAAAAGATATCGCTCTTTTGGTGAGGAGGTAGTTGGAGGTTCAAATGAGGCTCTAGAAATGAACAGAGGAGTGCCGTCAGTGAGAGCCACAGAGCAAGAACCAGTCTGTTCCTCCAGGGCAGTGACACACAACTGGCGGGCTGTCAGGACGGATTTTTCTCAAAACGCTGGAAAATTGACCGGTAACGGTTAGCAATCACGGGGATGCTTAATTACGAAAACCTGGCCAGATCTCGGTGCTCTGAGTGAACTGCGTGGCCTTTTTTACTTTTCCTGTTTCCCCTGCTCTGAGGCTCAGTGGTAGCCCGGGAAACAGCAGCCCCGATCCTCAGTACCAGGACTTCGGCAGCAGAACGGACCTACTGAAGAAGGAAGAGTAATTATTTGTTTTGACCTGTCTTCTGACTCCCTGGAAGCCAGACTCAAAAGGCCTGCCTTTCTCCCTGCTGGGCAGGACTCTCCAGAGGCTGAAAGTGGCTGCCGGCGGGGTGCCTGTTGAAACCACAAGGCACACTATTAATTGCAGCCCTATGAAGCAGAGGCAGCAGTGGGTACAATAGCTCACTAGCTGAAAACTCTGGGGGGGGGGGGTGGCTGCAGAGGGAGAATTGCTTTGAGGAACAGCTCTGTTTCCTGGAGAAGAAGTTGGCTCACAGACTTTGCCTGTCTTCTCTCAGAAGACATAAATTCACATTCAAGCCCAAGCTTCTTGAATGCAGAAACTTGAACATCCAACAACTACTATTTTTTTTTCATTTAAACAATTTACACAAATAGAATAATTCAGTGTGGTTATAACATTTTTCGGAAAAGTATCTTTTGACCCCAAAGGAAGAGTAAGCTTCTCAGACCTTACCTCCAAGCAAATAATATGCTTGAGGTCACTTGAGGCTACTTAAAAAAAAAAAAAATTCTCTATACTTACAGTTCAGGTGTTATCTCCTTTCCACCCATCCCATCCCCCATCCCCCTCCCATTGCCTCCATGAAGGTGCTCCCTCTCCCAACCTCCCTCTCCCACCTCAGCATTCCCCTACATGGGAAAACAACCCTTTGCTGGACCAAAGGCCTCTCCTCCCATTGATGCCAGAGAATGCTGTCCTCTGCTGCATGTGCACCTGGAGCCATGGGTCCCTTCATTAACCCACTGTCCTGTGTACTCGCTGGTGTAAGTTTAACTTGCCTTTAAGAGAACAGTGTAACTCACTTTACTGTGTCTTGGATTTCCCATGCAATCAGCGTTTACAACTTCAGCTAAGTGCATCATTTCGATCTTATGTTATGTGCCTTTTCATATGCTCCACCCCCCCCCCATGGAATAGTGTTTGAATGTGTTGCGGTTGGAAACAACATATGAATATAGGCTCATGGTGTGTGTGTATGTGTGTGTGTGGTGTACTTTTGAGTCCTATTTTAGGTTCAGTCAAGTACTCTTTCCCTTAAAAAGCATTGTTAAAGATCTCTAAAATCTTTCTTCATACCTTTCTCATACCATACTTTCTACGTGGTTCAAAGAACACAGAACAAACCCATTGTTCCAGATGGGCCCAGTCTCAGCCCACAACACAGGCAGCAAGGACATCAGACATACGTGACAGACTGCAGACAACCCAGCAACCACAGACAACAGTTAGATAGAAGACACAGGCAGAGGCTTAGAGAATTTGAATTTGAGCTTGCTTTCGGCCAAACGAATGCAGCAGGCAGTTTCTCTATTCACTCCTGAACAGGACATAGACGCCCCTTTGCTGCCTCCCCTGAGGTTGCTTCAAGGCTTCAATTAGCTCAGTTTTCAGTATATGAGATGTTGGAGATATGAGATATTCATATGTGTGTGTGTATAAATATACTTAAATGTCACGTTATACATGACAGATGTATGCAGTTCTATTTGCCAATACAAGTTTTGAGTTGAGCACCCCCACGTTCACCTCAGAATGGAAATATCCTAAAATCACTGTGTCTGTAGCTAAAGGATTTGACTCAGGGTGCGATGAAAGGGAGTGGTTACTTGGCTCCTGCCATGCTGAAGACGCTCTGCAAATGATTTGGAATCACTGTTTTCACTTGTTCTAAGACATTTTATAGACCCCAAACTGATTATATTCTCTGTATTTCTGATGGTGTGGAATACTGAATACTTGAAGTATCAGTCTAGTTATGTGCTCCCTAAGTGATCAAATTTGCAATTAGAAGATGAAGCCCAAAGTACCCCAGATCAGTGTTGATCTGGAAAATGAAATAGTCACATACACTTTCTTTCCTTCCCTTAACAAAAAACATACTGAATTTTCTCTCTTGAACCACCAATCAAAAGTTAGCATTTACTCATCTCTCTCACTAAATGGAAATGCGGGAGCTTTGGAATATTGTTAAAAATGACCGTTCTCTGTACGGAATACTCAAGAAGCGATTCACAGAATTTATGAAGCTCAAAGAAAAGGAAGGCCAGAATGTGGATGCCTCAGTCCTTCTCAGAAGGGAGAACAGAACACTCACAGGAAGAAATAATGGGACAAATAGAGGAGCAGGGATTGAAGAAAAGATCATCCAGACACTGCCTCACCTGGGGATCCATCCCACATGCAGCCACTAAACCCAAGCACTATTGCTGATGCCAAGTAAGTCTTACTGGCAGGGATCTGATATGGATGCCTCCTCGGAGGCTTTGCCAGAGCCATACTGATACAGTTGAGGATGCTTGCAGCTAACCATCAGACTGAACACGGGAACCCCAATGAAGGAACTAGAGAAAGGACCAAAGAAGCTGAAAGGATCTGCAACCACAAAGGAAGAACAAAAGTATCAACCAACCAAACCCACCACAGCTCCCAGGGACTAAAACACCAACCAATGAATTCGCATGGAGAGACCCATGGCTCCAGGTATATACGCACTAGAGGATAGCGTTGTCTGGCATCAATGGGAAGAGAGGCCTTTGGTCCAGTGATGGCTCATTTTCCCAGTGTAGGAGAATGCCAAGGCACTGAGCTGGGAGAATGTGGTTGGGAGAGGGAGCCCCTTCATGGAGGCAATAGGAGAGGGAGGGAAGATGAGATTGGGGGAAAAGGAGATAACATCTAAAATGTAAATACAAAGAATATCCAATAAAAAGTAAAAAAAAAAAGTTTGGAAAGACCTGGGAGGAATGGGGGAGAGGGAAATATGATAATATATTGTTTGAAAAAAATTAATTAAAAAGAAAAATAAACAAACAAAAAAGCCAAAAAAACCACTGCTGGTGAGCCCAGAGCCATGGAACACCTTCTTTTCTATCTTCATTCTGAAAATTCACGATCTCTACTTATTTTCAATTTAGGATTGACCCCTGTTCAAGGAAACTGTGTACATTTGACAAAAGAATCAACTTATGTTTTTTTTTTCCTTAATTTGTTGATGAACTGCTAATCTTCTTTTCTTCCTTGAAGATATGAATATTTAGGGACAAATGAAGCCATTGTACCCAAGAGTTGATCTTCAGTGAAGTCATTTTTAAGAACATAGTCATGGTTCAATTCTAGTCTCTCTTTTTTCTTTTTATCTCTAATTATCTTTGTTTTAAGAAATATTTACTTATTTATTTTAATTTTCTATGCATATGTGTCTGTGTGTATGTTTTTGTGCCTCCTGCATACCTGGTACCCAAGGAAGTCAGGAGAAGGGTGTTGAATTCCATGAGGCTGGAGTTAGGGATGGTTGTGAACCATCATGTGGGTACTAAAAATCAAACTCAAGTCCTTGATTAACAGCAGCAAATGCTCTTAATAACAGAATCATTTCTTCAGTCCCCTCTGGCTCTGATTTCCAAAGTAAAATGATCATATATTTTTCTCTTTACTGATAACTTCATATGCACCTAAGAACACAATAAAGATTAATATTAAGCAAACTCTGAATTTATTATCATGAAGAACACTCAAAGATAATATGGTGGTAGTCAGCTTCCAAGGATTGGCAGTCCTTTCCCAAGTGGACCACACATGTCCCACACATCTTTCTACATTTCATAGGAACAATTTATAAAGAAGCCTATGAAATGACATATAGTTTCAAGACCTGGGCATTGCAATAGATTAAATTTGTCCTTGATGTAAACTAATAACTAACAGAAACAAATCCTGGGAGGAGTTGTTCATTTTGGCTAGTGGTTTCCGAGTGGTTAGTCTGTGATCACTTGGCTACATGTCTCTGGTCACCATGTCATGGTGGGAGGCAGCAGAGAACAGGGCAATGCTGGAACGTGCTTCCTTGTGTTCTTTTATACTACAGTTGGGTCCCTAACCCAAAGCAATGATGCTTCCTCATTGAAGGTGGGCCTTCTCCTGTTAGTCAATCCTTTCTGAACTGCACTCACAGATTGCCAGAGGTGTGCCTCAGTCTGCTTTGTGAGTCAAGAGCAAGTTAAGGAAAAAAAATTAATTATTGGGTCTGAAGAGATGAATCAGGGGTTAAGAACACTGACTGCTCTTCCAGAGTTCCTGAGTTCAAATCCCAGCAACCACATGGTGGCTCACAACCATCTGTAATGGGATCTGATGCCCTCTTCTGTGTACCTGAAGACAGCTACAGTATATGCATAAAAATGAAAGTAATTAATTAATTACTAAATGTAGAGAATGTATCATTTCTCCCATCTCTACTATTTGGATCAATTGTTCTGCATAAAGAGAGTTGCCATGGAGTGGGAACACTAAGCTGCCTTGTGGGAGTCTGTGTGAAAGGCCAGAGCCATTGACTGACTGTACCTCAGGAAGTGATTCCAGCAGTGATGTCATCAGTCCAGCAGTGATGTCATCAGTCCATCCATGATGTCATCAGAGCACACATATTAAGTCTTAAAAGGTGTGTAACCTTCACTGACACCTTGACATCAAGCCTATGGGAGGCTCTAAGCCACCTAAATATCTCGTCACTCCTAGATTTCCATAGAGCCAGGAAGAGATAAGTTGATTCTATTGTTTCCTTAAGCTGTGAAATCTAGAAGCATTTCATGTGCAGCAGGGAGACCACTCCACACAGATGTCATTAAACCCAATGCAACAGGGCTTTGTCTTTCCAAATTTTGTCTCTAGTTTTTGTTATAGTAAAGAAAGACCTTTGCTATGGGTTTAGAGCCATTACTTTGAAACATGCTTACATGATAGAAATACACTAGAATTTACATACACTATATTAAAATGGACTTTCCCAGCATTCTGATATCCAGTGTGAATATTAGTGATCAGTTTCTTGCTTATAGGGAAGTGTTTGGGACAGGGTATTATTACATTTATTCCTCCTGCAGGAAGGAGTATTACTCTCAGCATGGGGCATTGATCTAATCTCCATTTCAGAATTTTCCATCCCAATCAAACAGTATTTTTTTTATAAAAATATTTTGTAATATTTTATTTACTATCCTGAAATTAGCATAAACAAGAATATGACTCAATCAATACACATTTTCAAAATAGGTAATGCAGTAATACAACACAAAGAAAAAATGAATTTCACTGTGTAGCCCAGGCTGACTTTGAACATGCTATGTTGCCCAGGCTAGCCTCACACTTTGTCTTAGAAGTTTGCAATACAGGTGTGAGCCAGCACTCTCCTCTCAAATTCATATTTATGTGTAAATATTTTCGATATCATTGGAGATTACAAAGCTATGAAACATCCTGTTTCAGATGCTGAAATGCCATAGAAATATCTTGACTTCACCATTACAGAGAAGTCAATGTTTTTTTTTTTTAAATGAAATGTTGGTAACTTTTACAAAAATTTAAACAAAATAAACTGTCTTTAGTTTATGAATTAGTGGTATTGCTCGAAAAGTCAAAGTTGATTAAAATGTTGTAACATATACTTTGCAAACTACACTTAAGTTAAAAACAAGCACTGAGAAAATGTGAATGCCTTAGGTGTCTCGCCTGTAGTCACTAGTGCATCTTCAAGGTTCTCTGATTGACAGGTCCAGTGCTTTGTATTGGCTTTGAAGATATCATATAGAATGCCTGGAGCAATGCAGATTGTTCATTTGTATAACACAAAGGATTTTCATCACAGGGAATGTAAATCATTATTTCTCTGTAAATATTTAAAAGTTATATGTCTGTACATTTATTTCCACATTTATGACTGGCAATTGTGTATTGTTTAAATTCTCTTTTGAACTGTTCATAATTCATGTGTTACATGTAATTCTCAGACCATTAATTTTTATTACATAACAGTGGTTTTTATTTTTGATATTCTAATAAATTTCTGCTTTAGGAGGAGTTTAGGTATGAATGCATGTAGGTTTTATTATCATATATATGATGTTTGCCAAGCTATCATTAAGTAAATGAGACAAACAGATGCATAGAACATTTCATCCAGTGGCTACAGGGGCTACAAATTCCTCTTAATAGCACATGGAATACCTTTTGGGATGGTGTTAAATAATTGGACACAAATCAAGATTCAAGTGAAGAAGAAGGAAGTAAAATAATATTATGTGCAGACCACTACAGAACAAAACAAAAATCATATGAGAACAACATAAAGTTCAGGCAACATGCTTTCAAATGGCCAGTGGTTAGTCAGAGGAAGTAGAATGGAACACCATGCAGGTCTTGAAACAAATAAAAATGAAAATACAACATACCAAAAGCTGTGTGATATAGCAAAGACACAGGGAGAGGGAAAGTTGTAATAACATGTCTGCTGTGTAGCCTCTCTGCCGTCAAAAACTAGAAAACGCAAACCCAAAATCAGAGGGAAAAGCATAATGACCAGAACAGAAATTTAAACCAAGTTACCTTTTTAATTATTTTTTTTAATAAACAAAGTTGGCAAAACTTTTGCTATACTAATCATATTTTATTTTTTCTCCTGTGCTTGACCTCTTGACAGAATATATGTCTACCGTATGTATATGACACATATGTAGTGCCCATGTGTGCCAGAAGAGGGGGGCAGATCCCATGAAACAGAAGTTACATGTAGTGTGGATTCCCAGCAGCCACAGCGTGGATGCTGGTAATTGACCATACCGAGGTCCTTTTCAAATGCTTAAGCACTTTTAACCTCCACCCTCCCCTGCCTACATTTTTAACCAATTTAAACCAATCATTCTCCAAATATTTATTGTTTATCTACTACATGTCTGAATAAAATTTAAATCAACCATAAGAACTAAATTTTTGTTTCTTTGTTTAGATACCTAGTTTTAAAGTAAGGCCAAGGACTGGAGTAAAAAAACCCAAGGAGGGTTTTTTAATCCAGGGTGATTTCTGCAGAGACCCAGTGTTTAAAAGTTTGATAGACTGTGAGAGTGATGTGTTACCTACTGCGCTAACAAAGCACCCACTCAGGACTCCTAGTGGAGGAGTAAGGACACCCATCCACCCACAGAACCTTCAACCAAAAATTTGTTCTCCCTACAAGAAGTGCAGGGACAAAAATGGAGTAGAGACTGAGGGAATGGCCAGCCAACGGCTGGCCCAACTTGAGTTTTGTGGAGGACTTGCAGGAAGGATCCAGGGACCTGGAGTTAATAGAACCTGCATGGGAAGATCAAAAGAGTCAACTAACCTGGATCCCTGTGGGCTCCCAGAGACTAAACAACCAACCGGAGAGCATGCGTGCTGGACACAGCCTTCTCCCCACCCCTAACCCCTGTGCACATATGTAGCAGTTGTGCAGCTTGATTTTCAAGCTGGTTCCCTAACCACTGTAGCAAAGGCTATCCCTGATGCTGTTGCCTGCATGTCGATCCTGTCCCCCTAATTGGGCTGTCTTTTCTGGCCTCAGTGGGAGATATACCTGGTCCTGGAGTGAGTTGATATGGGGTACTAACTTCTGGGCTCCCCCTTCTCAGAGGAGAGGGGAAGGGGGCTACAAGGAGGCAGGGTGCTGCAATCGGATTGTAAAGTGAATGAATGAATGAATGAATAAGTAAATAAATGGAGAGAAAAGTTTGGTAGGCTCCTGTTTTTCTTTCTAAAGTCAAGCTTTCTGTACACTCAAGAGAACACTAAAGAGAAAACTAAAAGCACTTGAGATGGAATCTCTGACCCATTTCTGCCTCAACTTCATGCAGCCATTCACTTATTCACTTAACAAACATGTACTGCCTAGTGGCTTCCATAAGTCCATAACTGTTCTGGAGAGTAATGCTAGCTTTCATTTCTTAAGGACTTGGGACATGCCAGGCACAGTTGTAAGCACTGCACATGCCCAAGTAGTCTTCTGAAGGACTCTGTGATCATTTCAAAGATGGCAACCTGAAGCCCGGAAGGAAGTTAGTTACAGGTCTGGGTTGCAGGTACCCAAGCATGCGTTGGAATGTCACCTCTCTACACTGTGGAGGCTCCAGTGGTTTGTGTAACAGATATTCTGATGGTCTTCCGGAAACCTTCGACTTCACGCATTACCCATCTGAGAGTAAGTATATGAGGCTCTGCAAAAGAGAATATGTAGGAGCTTTGGAATGCCTAAAGGAAGGTCCGTGCAGCTATGCAATGAAACCGTTGAGATGCGCCCTGTTTGCTTCAGAGCATCATAGCTAAGGCTGAGTGTGAGAGAAGGAATAAAGAATGCTCCTAAGTGCAATTAATTGCATTTTGAAAAAACACAAGCTGTGATCATTTATAAAAACTAAAGCCTCTGTGCTGGAGATGCCCTCCTGGGTTCTCAAGAGAGAGCCTCTTCAGAAGACAAGTATGAATAGTTTGAACTTCAAAGAGCTATTTTAAAGAAAATGCAAACGTCTTCCACAAATTGCAAAACTGTTCGCTTCACAAAATATTTTCATAAAATCATCATGAAAAATATCGAAGGTATGTTTAATGAGAGTTTTCTTAATTGCAAAAATAACAGTTTACATGAACATAAGGTTGACTCTCCAACTCTTCAGAGGATAGTTAGTACTTTGATATTTGTGCGGGTTTGTTTTTTTTCAAATTAATAGTAAATGAAAAAAAATCAGCGAAGGTAAACATTTTGGAAAGAATGAAATGTATAGTTTGGGGAAGCCAGGAAGCTGTAAAGTCAGAAATGAATCAGATTTCCAGAAAATATCTTTATTAGACGTGCCTGTGTCAAGACTATGTGTTCTCCCCAGAGCAGAGCCTGGGTATTTCGAGGGCACTGTGTTTCAAACACTGCTGTGCAATGTGTCCACTAATACTGGTACTGGGCTGCAGATGAGCAGCTCACAATTGGGAGCTAGGGGTCAGTTAGTCCTGTAGCAGTCAGTTCCTGGTATATGCCAAGTTCCTACATCAAGCTGAGAAGATGTGTTACGAAACAGATAGGGACGTGGCCACGTCCCAAGTGTAGTTAGAATGAAATGATCTCCAATTTGAGTCTGTCTCTGAAATACTGAAAAAGTTAAAGAAAAAAAAAGTTCATGCCAGAAAAACAATTGGGAAAAAAATTATATGACTTTAAAAGGTCAGTATCTTTTCGGTGAATTGCCGAGCATTACCTGGCAGCTTGCTGGGGATCGTCTAATCTTAGAAGATGCTGTACTTTTCTTTGTCTCTGACAGAGCCATTTCATATGGCAGCTTGCTAGGAACCATCTAACATTAGAGGATGCTATACTTTTCATTGTTGCTGACAGAGCCATTTCAGATGCCCATAATCTGCAGAAAGAAATGATGATGTGAATAATTCCAGTCCATAGAGATGTGAGCGAACTTTATCCAATGAAGATGTCTTTATATTTCCCTGTGAAAGAGTCGTTCAAACGCTGCACTTTGTGGCACATTTTTATCGGTTTTGCACTAATTTGCAATTTTTTTTGCCAGCATTTCTGATTGGCTCATGGCAAATGACTTTTAAAGTAGGCCAACTAGCAAACATTCTAGTCAAAACAGGCCTTATAGTCTCTAGAGCCATAAACAAGCCACTGTAGACCTAACATAGTACAGTATATGTTGAAAGGTATAATGGCATTCATTGGAGTTGGATATCATTTCTGCACTATACAAATGTTCTACCTTTAAAAATCTTTTCCAATTATGTGTAAATATAAAAATATACCTAGTTTGCAAAATGTACAAAGCCAGGTTGTAGTCAGAGTGTAAGCACCGGGAATAGTTCGTCAAGTCCTTCACTTCTATTTGGCCTGTTCTTTAAATTCTCTTTGAACTTATTATTCAATGAGCCAAATAAAATATCCATCATGAATTCATTTTGTATTTCAATGAGTCATGACCATGCCTCCTTTTTGCTATGGAAGTACATCATGGTAGCATGCTAGCCTAGAATACATGAAGCCCGGCATTTGATTCTTAACATCAATAAAAAACACTCAACATTTCCTAGAGCCAATAAACAAGATCTGCTTCAGATATTTAGAGATGATGAGCCAAAAGACAGGGCATCTTTACTCTGTGTTGACACTAGAATTCTGTGGTGTCTTTAGGACTTACCTATGACATGAGACCTTCTGTGAAGGAACTGAAGTTGCTTACCTGGAAAGGGACCTCATATGGGTATGTCTGAAAAGGTTTCCAGATGATTCTAAGATATTGGGCCTCTGGGCCTGAGTAAGGTAGTGGTTTTAACTTGTTTCTGGTGTATCAAGAGTGACTTCTATTTAAACATGTGAAATATGATGATATAGAAAAAACTCCTAACATATTACGAATCATGTCTGATAAACTTAGAAGGCAATAGGTGAAAGATAATCTAAATAGATTTAATTACATGTTTACAGTTTTTCTTATTGCTTGGTATTTGGCTTCAAGGATATTGCTTGAGAATTAAGCATACATTTAATTTATTTAAGTCTCCCTTTACAAATTCTTTGAGGTGGATTAAAGATGTAATAACAACCTGAAGGGTTTTGATTTCCTGCTTCCTCAGAACATTCTAGAGTTTTGGATGTGAGGAATTGGGAGAGGCAGTTTACCACGTAGGCCTTTCCTTCCTCTGTTTCAGTTAGGAAGGACGTGGAAGCTGAGCTTTGAGCACCTACCAAGCAATGCATCCAGGAGAATTGCTCCTTGGCATGATGAAAGCACTTGAAGATGTTTCAAGTTATGGGAAATTATATCAGGTGCATTTTAACACCAGCAAGCCTGTCAGTTTACCAAGAGTGGACCTTATATCCCTCATAAAATTTTATAATAAAAGAGTAATTGTATTTACTAGCAATAAGCTTTATTCAGTAGATCAGCTCGCCCTGTTAGACCTTACATCCTGATGAGGCCAGTGCTGAAGTTAATGAGCCCAGTGGAGAAACAGAAGGCAATGAACTTGAATAAGGAAGAGCAGGTTAAATCAATAAGAAAGCCAGGACTCTGATCCAACTCACAGCATTGGGAGATTGAAAACTTGAATTCCACTTGAACAGCAGCTCTCCCAAGTGTGCCAACCATGCCTCAGACACAATCACACCCAGGGAATGGGAAGAGCTTACAAAGGAGTGTCCCAAAATATGAGCATTTGAAGGAGAAGTTGATTTGTGAATGCTAAAAGGGGTTGGGAGGCAACCCATCCTAGCCGACTATAAATTAAATTCTAGGAAATATTTTCCTAGAAAAAGTTAATTCCAAGAATGAGGGAGCATTAGGAAGAATGGATAGGTGGAAAGGCACACAGAAATGAAAAGAGCCAGTTCCTCTAATATGAAGTAAAGCTGGGTGACATCTGGAAGCAAGCAGTGGGAGTCCTGACCAGGGCTTAGGTTCTTGTGGTGGCCATAGTCAAGGAAACAGGCTGTACACAATGAAATCCCATAATATTTCTCATAAATACTCTGCAGTGGGAAAGAAGAATAACTATCTTTTGCATCTCTGTTTGGAAACAGATTAATTAAGTAAAATTCACAGAGAAGCTTTGAACCATCAAAGCTCAAATATACAAAGATGAAGAAACATTGAGTTTGAGCAGTACCTTTGTGTTTTGATGGGCAAGAAGTCATACTGTGATCACAATGAAGATTCTCTAGATACATTCTTTCATCTGACGTTTAAAATGCATTTTATATTGGCGGATGTCATTAGATTAAAAACAAATGACATCCTCTGCTGTATAGCTAAAGAACTCATTGAGAAAAAGAAATGTCGGAAAGCACATTTGGCTTTCCTGGTTGTTGTCATTCGGAACAGGCAAATGCCCATCTTTGATTGAATCTCTCTGGACCATAAGAATATAAGTCTCTCTTAGGAAGAACACAGGTATGGTAGGTTTTTACAGCTTTTGCCAAATTATATTTTTGATTTAAGATATTTGTATTTAAGCCACTTAATTCTCTATCAAAGAATTCTGAAAGGCAGTTTTGCAAACACAAGGGTATGTTAGTCTTTCTATGATATTTATTTCTCTATCTATCCATCCATCCATCTCTTTACCATCTATCTTCCTCCTCTTCCTCCTTCTCCTCCTCCTCATTATCATCATCATTATCTATGATCACTCTATATACCCATCTCTCTCTCTCTCTAATATATATATATCTCAATTCTGAGTTACACTATAAACCTTGTAAACATATAGCATATCATATCTAGTTGGCAGGAACCATAATGTGCAAAGAAAGGAAGAATGCAAGACATTGGTTTTAAAATGCTATTTTTAAAAGATAGTTTCAATGCATGAACTTTTGGGGCTGGACACTGCAATAGTTCTAGTTGAAGATACTTCAAGCTCAGATTTCTTTTTCTTTTTCTTTTTCTTTTTAAACGACTTTATTTTGCAAAACAAAGATAAATGTAAAGATTTTAAACATTTTTTGCTTAAAATTATACATTTTTGTCAGTACTGTTTTTTCAGACATTAAAATAAATTTTACATAAAACCATGTGAATATGTTTTTTAGTCAGTACTTGATTTTTTTCAAGGGCTTGACAGTATGCATTGAAAACGTACTAGTTGCAATAAGCGTAAAGTACATGCAAAACAAAATGCAACATGGAAATAGTCAAAGTCTTCTTGTTTTATGAATATATGTATATTTTTTGTTTTCTTTATTTCTTGGACTTCATACAGTCTGTGAGTTGTTTCTGGGGGAGTGCAAGCCTCTGGGGTTAGCATCCCACTATCAGTGACTGCATATTATGTCTGTTCTTTTGTGACTGGGTTATCTCACTCAGGATGATCTTCTCTAGATGCAGCCATTTTCTTAAGAATTTGGTTAAGTCATTGTTTCTGGTGGCTGAGTAGTATTCCATTGTGTATATGTACCACAATTTTTGTATCCATTCATCTTCTGAAGGACATCTGGGTTCCTTCCAGCTTCTGGCTATTATAAATAGAGCCGCTATGAACATTGTGGTACATATATCTTTGCTGTGTATTAAAGTGTCTCTGGGGTATATGCCCAGAAGTGGAATAGCTGGGTCTTCAGGTAGTACTATATCCAATTTTCTGAGGTATCGCCAGACAGATTTCCAGAGTGGTTGTATTAGCTTGCAACCCCACCAACAGTGGAGAAGTGTTCCTATTTCTCCGCAGCCTCGCCAGCATCTGCTGTCATCTGAGTTTTGGATCTTGGCCAATCTGACTGGTGTGAGGTGGAATCTTAGGGTTGTTTTGATTTGCATTTCCCTGATGGCTAAGGATGTCGAGCACTTCCTCAGATGTTTTTCGGCCATTCGGTGTTCCTCAACTGAAAACGTTTTGTTTAGCTCTGTACCCCATTTTTTAATAGGGTTATTTGATTCTCTGGTGTCTAGCTTTTTGAGTTCCTTGTACACCTTGGATATTAGGCCTCTATCTGATGTGGTGTTGGTAAAGATCTTTTCCCATTCTGTTGGTTGCCGTTTTGTTTTCTTGACGATGTCCTTAGCCTTACAGAAACTTTGCAATCTCATTAAGTCCCATTTGTTAATCTTTGACCTTAGAGCTTGAGCCATTGGTGTTTTGTTCAGGAAATTTTCTCCTGTGCCTATGTGTTCTAAGGTTTTCCCTACTTTCTCATCTAATAGTTCCAGTGTATCTGCTTTAATGTGGAGATCTTTAATCCACTTACACTTGTCAAGCTCAGATTTCTAAGTACTGCTCATCTCCACGTAGTTGGCAAAAGACTTGGAATTGCTTTCAGAACACTGGATGCTTGGTTAACTTCATGCATTTGATACTGGCTAACTATCCATAAAATATGATTTTTCATCTGTTTTATTTTATTGAATATTTCAAAGAGTCTGCAAGATTTATTGAGGAAAATGAACTATTAAAGAATCAAAGACCGATCATGTATTAAGTCATAAAAGTTCAACTCTATAGGACATATAAAGGGTGATCATGTATGCGTGTTGTGTGTGCATATTTCAAAAGCTAAATGCAAAATCAATGTGAACATTTTCACTGAGAAGACAATGTGAATGATTTTGGCAGCAGCTTATTGCTGACTACATAGGAAAGGCATTATATCTAAACACCTGGCTTCACCTGTGATGGAGAATGTGCCAATGGTGGCTATCTTTCTCGTCACATCAGATGCTTTAAGGATGGCTTTAATATAAGTTACGACACAGAGCAGGGCCCCATTTTGCATCACGAGCACTTTGTGTTCTCCTCCACCATGAAAAGCAAGCTCAGGAGTGTCTCTATTGTGGACATATTATCACAAGTGGCAGCCATCTATCTGCTATCAGCCGTCCCTCCATCATTTATCCACTCACTCATTTATTCACTCATGCATTAAATGTCCTTGGAGCAGGGGAAAGTGAGGGAATGATAGGAATTAGTGTAAATAGATAGAGTAAAATTGCTTCAATTCAAGGGCAGGTAAAATGGATAACCACATCTAGGAGTTGCCAGTACTAAGTGTGAACTATCTCAGTTATTAAGCTATTTATTACTTCATCAAAATAGATTTGGCACATCGGAGATATTTCCCAGTGGAAAGAAGTAATTCTTTAGCTACTTTAGATGCTTAATACAGAGACAGAACACTCCTTGGTCTTTAAGTTACGCACATTTAATAAAGCGTCAGTTTGAAAGCGTGATGATTTTGAAAACACTGTGACAGTAAGAACCTAGCCCACTGAAGCACAGAGTCAGCACATAATGCAATTCCTTAGGTGGGGACTGATCTGTTCCTGGACCTAGATTTCCTCTGAGTCATTCCTGTACTTCCTCAGCTCTGTTCTCTTCCAGGGTAGGGGTGTAATTCTGCTCTATTTTTTATTTTAAAACTTCTGTATAACCTGGTTCTGGGTGAGTTTGGCCAGTGTGGGTGGGGCATTGTTTGGGAAGATGTGTACCAAGTTGCTACTTTGGGAAAAGTCTCTTTTCTCTAGGATTCTCATACCAGCTAATTGTTCCAGGCATGCAGCTTACTTCAGTAAGCTGGCTCTGGGCATCTGACACGGCTCTGACTACCCTACACCTCCCTGACCTGTGGGCAGCTGAAGTATTCCCCTCTTGTTATCTCTGGGTAGTTCTTATGTCCTTCTTGAATTTTTTGTCTTTCTGTATCTGAGGCTTGTGTCTATTCCATATGCTTGCATCTTTTTCTTGTAAATGATTTTGAACCATTTGAAGCTTCCGATATTTGATGGTTTAGGTTTTGAAAGATGACTATCTAATGAAGAAAAAAGTTTTTTTTTCTGGTTATTTATATTTTGACTGTCATGGGTCAACTAGGAAAGGGACCCAACATACTAGAAAGGGACATTCAAATGCTGGCTCAGGCACAGGAGTGATGCTGAGTCCAGGGCCCAGAGCTGGGCAGGTGAGGAAGCTGTGAGCCACAGTCAGAACCACATGGCAATGCAGGCTGTGTGTCAGGCAGCCAGAATTTTCCAGGTGGGGTAAGATCAGACTACAACCTTAAATAGTCTAATTGAAGCCATTAGAGAAGAGAAAATAGAACATCATGGAAACTTATTTATATCTCAGCAACTACAGGAAAAGTTAATACATTTCTCACCCAAAATAACATGTTAGTGATTGACGGTGATGGCTCTGCCGTTTTCATGAATACTACTTACACTGTCATCTGGACCAGCTCACCTTATTAACCCCTTATGAAGCACCAGGAGAGACGAGTCACCACTTCGAGAGGACAGATTTAGTGATCATGACTCAGTTCCGTTTCTATGGAGCCAGAATATATCCTGGAGCTACACGGGAAATGTGTGCTCCTGTAGACACTCAACAAAATATATCTGCATATTTTGAACCCAAAATAAAAAGCTAATAAAATCTGCACGATAAGAAAATGATTATATTTGAAGCCCCATGATGCCCAATCTGTTTGCTTTTATGCCAACCCTCATGAACCTGCCTGCAGGGCCTCACAGGCCAGGAGCTGTGGGCAGATTGGAAATGACTGTTGTCATTACAGAGGGGTTGTGAAACAAACAACGGGATATCTGGACCTAAAATATGGATAGTTTTGCATCATAATTTTTTTTGCACAGATTTTATATATTTTTGAAACACTTCAAGTACAGGGAAATTATGCCACAATGCAACCTGTCTTTACCAAGTGGAGGAGTTACCAACAACCAGGGCTGAAACATACCATTAAAAGTTCATGGCTACAGAATGCATAAAATGTCAAATTGGGTCTCTTGCCTAGACTGTGCCTCACAAGAGCAAGTAGGGAAAGTTAACAGTGAACAGAAAATAAGATTTCCCAGGGGGAAATAAACCGAGAAATGTAATGGTTTATGTATGAAGGCTACATACTTCAAAATCCAACCAGCAGCTAAGGGAAATACAGGACATATTTTTTATGTATAAGAAAATAACAGGAGACATATGTATATCAGGTGATTATAGCTATTGAAGCTGCCATTTCTCATTGTGCCAATAAAGATGGAGGGTCTGGAGCAGCGTTACCAGTTTCTTTTGATGGCCTTATAGGAACAGAATTACCTGGGATGAAATACAGCCAATCCCTCATCAAGGGCCTCCCATCCATCCATCATTGCCCCTGCCAACTCCTTGGGAGATGGAGAGGGCCTTTGGACATCAGTCTGATGCTCAAGTCTGGTTGCTTAACTATTTTTCTTTCTCATTTCCTTGGGAAGCCACTTACACTGGATATAGCCTCTTAGAGAAACTCTGGAATCATGAGAAAAATAATTAGTAAGTTTGGGTGTACGGAGTGGCAGCAGCTGGTTTTGTTCAGTGCACAGGGTGAAGTCCCCTCCTCTGATGAGTTCTGACATTTCTATATGACTGAGTGTATGATCTCCCATACTATACTTTTCCAGATGAAACATTCTTTGAAACTGGTTCTCTCAGGGGTGTGTTCAAGTTACAGACTAGTCTTAATTGCTTCCCTTCCCAGCATGGATGTTTCCACCATCTTGGATGCCCTGCCCAGTACTGCTCACTGTTGGCCTATTTCCAGTTTCTCTAGCTATGGGAAGTTTCTCCTTTGCTGCCGCCCACACCATTGTTTCTAACATACATCCTACCTTGTAAAGGCCCTTCGGTTATTCTTTTAAAAAAATGTTTCTAGTTTACACTCCTTCTTTCTTCTTCTATTTGCCACCTACTCCCTTAGGCATTTCCCCCAAGGATATTTTGACCATGAGAGGAATCAGGTACAGTTACCTCTCCCAAAATTTAGTACACATTAGGATGCTTAAAGCAAAAACAGGTGAAAGAGATTAGTTGAGTTTCCTTCTGTTGTGCAACTGTCCTTCAAGTCCAGTGGCTATCAGGATCATATTAAGAGCAGCTGGGATTATGCAGATGGGAGACCCTAATAAGATGGGGTTGGTTCACATTGTTTCCTCAGAAGAGGGTGGGAACAAAGAGTCATGAGATTTTCAGCTAAAATTTTAGTCATTTCTTACCACACCTTCCTCTAATAGAAATGTCAGGGGTTCTCAACCTATGGATTTAGACCACTTTGTGGTCAAATGGCCCTTTCACAGATGTCACCTAAGGCCATCAGAAAACACAGATATTCACACAATGATTCAGAGCATAGCAGAATTACAGTTATAAAGTAGCATCAGAAACAATTTTATGGTTAGGGGTCATCACAACATGAGGAACTGCAGTAAGGGGTTATAAGCATTAGAAAGATGGGGAACCGCTGCTCTATGTAATTTTGCTCCAGTTGCATGTGGTCTCAGCAGTTGCTAGTATACAAAAATTGTATCTTAGTCAGAGTTTCTATTCCTGCACAAAACATCATGACCAAGAAGCAAGTTGAGGTGGAAAGGGCTTATTCAGCTTACACTTCCACATTTCTGTCCATCACTAAAGAAAGTCAGAACAGAAATTCATACAAGTTAGGAACTTAGAGTCAGGAGCCGATGTAGAAGTCATAGAGGAATGCTGCTTACTGGCTTGTTTCCCTTGGTTTGCTCTACTCATATTCTTATAGAAGCCAAGCCCAGGGATGGCACTATCCACAATGGACCCTCCCACTCTTGATCACTAATTGAGAAAATGCCTTACAGCTGGATTTCATGGAGGCATTTCCTCAAGGGAACCTCCTTTCTCTGTGATAACTTTAGCTTATGTCAAGTTGACACAAAACCAGCCAGTACAGTGGGGTAGTTTAAGTGATGGACAGACATAATGTCCTCTCTGCATCTGCTGGGAAGTCATCATCCTTGACAGGCTGAAGCTTTCTGGTGATGTTATGTTTTGTTTTGTGGAGACAAGGTTGTGGGGTTGCAAAGTGTGTCAGTGGTCATTCACACTCCAGAGAATAACCTTTTACCTTTATTCTAAGTAAGCCAGCTAAATTCATTGGTTCACCAAGATGGTTTCTGGTGGAATGGTTACTTGATCTCTTTTTGATGCACTATCTAAGGTAACCAGGTGGTTATTGAAGACTCATGAAAAATTAGTGCAACATTTTGAGATAGTCTTGCTTTAAAAAATGAAAAAAATTAAAACAAGACATAGAAAAATGTGAGAAATATTTAACCTCGCAACTTTTCACAGAAAGCCCCCAGATCAGTGGAATGATTCATTCAAGTAGCTAAAGAGCTGAATCTTCTTAAATTCCAAGCATAGGCAGATCTTATGTGCTTCTCTCTCTCTCTCTCTCTCTCTCTCTCTCTCTCTCTCTCTCTCTCTCTGTGTGTGTGTCTTGCAAAATAAATGACTTAAGCATCAACAACAGACTACAAGAGCTGGAAGAGAGAATCTTAGGGGCAGAAGACACCATAGAAAACACTGACACAACAGTCAGAGAAAATGAAAAAACAAAAATCTTCTGCCTAAAACATCCAGGATATCAGGGCACATTGACAAAAATAAAACTTAAGAATAATAGGTATAGAAGAGGCCAACTAAAAGGCCCAGTAAATCTATTCAACAAAATTATAGAAGAAAACTTCTCTAACCTAAAGAAAGAGATGGCATACAAGAAGCCTACAGAACTCCAAATAGATTGGACCAGAAAAGAAATTCCTCTCGACACAAAATAGTCAAAACACCAAGTGTTCAAAACAAAGAAAGACTACTAAAAACAGTAAGAGAAGAAGGACAAGTAACATATAAAGGCAGACCAATCAGAATTACACCTGACTTCTCAACAGAGACTATGAAAGCTAGAAGATCCTAGAAAGACCTCATACAGACTCTAAGAGAACACAAATGCCAGCCCAGGTTAATATATCCAGCAAAATTCTATCAAGGTGATCTCTCAATCCTGAACATCTATGCTCCAAATGTAAGGGCACCCACATTCATAAAAGAAACTGTACTAAAGCTCAAAGCATATATTGCACCATACAAAATACTAGTGGGAGAGTTCAACACCCCACTCTAATCAATGGACAGATCATAAAAACAGAAACTGAACAGAGACACAGAAAAACTAGCAGAGGTTATGAACCCATTGAAATTGTCAGACATCTACAGAACATTTCATCCTAAAACAAAAGAATATACCTTCTCCTCAGGACCTCACAATACCTTCTCCAAAACTGACCATATAATCAGTCACAAAACAGGCCTAAACAGGTACAAAAAGATCAAAATAATCCCATGCATCCTATCTGATCACCATGGACTAAGGCTGATCTTCAATAACAACAAAAACAACAAAAAGCCCACATACACATGGAAGAAGAACAATGTTCTACTCAGTGATAACTGTCAAGAAAGAAATGAAGAAACAAATTTAAAACTTTTAGAATTTAACTAAAATGAAGGCACAATATACCCAAACATATAAGATCCAAGGAAAGCAGTGCTAAGAGGAAAACTCATAGCTCTGAGTGCCTCCAAAAAGAAACTGAAGAGAGCATACACTAGCAGCTTGACAGCACATCTGCAAGCTCTAGCAAAAAAGAAGAAGAAGAAGAAGAAGAAGAAGAAGAAGAAGAAGAAGAAGAAGAAGAAGAAGAAGAAGAAGAAGAAGAAGAAGAAGAAGAAGAAGAAATATACCCAAGAGGAGCAGATAGAAAGAAATGATCAAACTAAGAGCTGAAATCAACCAAATGAATACAAAAAGAACTATACAAAGAATCAACAAAACAGGGAGCTGGTTCTTTGAGAAAATCAACAAGATTGAGAGGGCACAGAGAGAGAGAGAGAGAGAGAGAGAGAGAGAGAGAGAGAGAGAGAGAGAGAGAGAGAGAGAGAGAGTATCCAAATTAACAAAATCAGAAATGAAAGGGGAGACATAATAACAGACACTGAGGAAATTCAAGAAATCATCAAATCTTACTAAAAAATCTTGTACTCAATAAAACTAGAAAATCTAGAGGAAATGACAATTTTCTAGACAGACATCAGTTACCAAAAATTAGAATCAGATAAACTATCTAAACAGTCCCATAACACCTAAAGAAATAGAAGTAATCATCAAAAGCTTCCCAAACAATCAATCAAACAAACAACAACAACAACAAAACCACCCAGGACCAGATGGTGTCAATGTAGAATACTATCAGACTTTCATAGAAGACCTAATACCAATATTCTTCAAACTATTCCACAAAATAGAAACAGAAAGAAAACTACCCAATTTATTCATAAAAGCCACAATTATGCTCATACCTAAATCACACAAAGACCCTACAAAGCAAGAGAACTTCAGACTAATTTCCCACATAAATATAGATAAAAATACATAATAATATTCTTGAAAACTGATTTCAAGAACATATCACAATGATCACTAATCATGATCAAGTAGGCTTCATCCCAAGGTTGCAGGAATGGTTCCATATATGGAAATCCATCGGCGTAATTCACCATATAAACAAACTCAAATAAAGACAGCACATGATCATCTCATTAGATTCTGAAGAAGCATTTGAAAAAATTCAATAGCCCTTCATGTTAAAAGAATTGGAAAAAATCAGGAATTCAAGGCCGATATCTAAACATGGTAAAAGTAATATACACCAAACCAAATGGTGAGAAACTTGAAGCCATCCCACTAAAATCAGGGACTAGACAAGTCTGCCCACTCTTCCTCTAAATATTCAATATAGTACGGGAAGTCCTCACTAGAGCAATTACACTGCGAAAAGAAGTCAAAGGGAAACAAATTGGAAAGGAAAAAGTCAAATATTACTATTTGCAGATGATATGATAGTATACTTAAGTGACCCCAAAAGTTCCACCAGAGAACTCCTACAGCTAATGAACAACTTCAGCAAAGTGGCTGGATATAAAATTAACTTAAATAAATCAGTAGCCTTCCACTACTCCAAGGATAAAAAGGTTGAAAAAAAAATAGGGAAAGGGCTGGAGAGATGGCTCAGCAATTAAGGGCACTGACTGTTCTTCCAGAGGTCTTGAGTTCAAATCCCAGCAACCACATGGTGGGCACAACTATCAGTAATGAGATCTGATGCCCTCTTCTGGTGTGTCTGAATACAGATACAGTGTACTCATATAAAATAAATAAATATTAAAAAAAGAAATTAGGGAAATGACATCCTTCAAAATAGCCACAAACAATATTTAATACTATGGTAGAACCTTAACAAAGCAAGTGAAAGATCTGTATGACAAGAACTTCAAGTCTCTAAAGAATAAATTAAAGATCTCAGATGATGGAAAGATCTCCCACGCTCATGAACTGGCAGGATTAATAGAGTAAAAATGGTCATCTTGCCAAAAACAATCTACAGATTCAGTGCAATCTCCATCAAAATTCCAACTCATTTCTTCATAGAGTTAGAAAGAGCAATTTGCAAATTCATTTGGAATAACAAAAATTCCAGGATAGCAAAAACTATTTTCAATAATAAAAAAAACTTCTGGTGGAATCACCATCCCTGACCTCAAGCTATATTACAAAGCAATTGTGATAAAAAACTGCATGGTATTGGTATAGAGACAGGCAGGTAGATCAATGGAATAGAATTGAAGATCCAGAAATGAACCCACACATCTATAGTCACTTGATTTTTGACAAAAAAGCTAAAAAAAGAAAAAGGACAGCCTCTTCAACAAATCGTACAGGTTTAACTGGCAGTCAGCATGCAGAAGAATGCAAATCAATCCTTTCTTATCTCCTTGTACAAAGCTCAAGTCCAAGCAGATCAAAGACCTCCACATAAAACCAGAAATTGTGGTACACAACGTGTCTGCATGGAGAGACCCATGGACCGAGGTACATATGCAGCAAAGGATAGCATTTTTCTGGCATCAATGGGAGGAGAGGCCTTTGGTCTAGTGAAGGTTTGCTATCCCAGTGTAGAGTAATGCCAAGGTGCTGAGGTGGGAGAGGGTTGTTGGGAGAGGGAGCACCTTCATGGAAGGAATGGGAGAGAGACAGGGGAAGGGATTGGGGGAAGGGGATAATATTTGAAATGTAAATACAGAGAATATCCAATAAAAATAAAAAAATATAGAAATTGTGGTGCATTTACACAATGTAGTACTATTCAGCTATTAGAAACAATGACTTTATGAAATTCCTAGGCAAATGGATGGAAATAGAAATTATCATTCTGAGTGAGGTAACCCAGTCACAAAAGAACAGACATGGTATGCCCTCACTGATAAGCAGATACTAGTCCCCAAAAACTCTGAATACCTAAAAAAAAAAAATTCACAGACCTTATGAAGCTCAAAAAGAAGGAAGGCCAGAATGTGGATGCTTCAGTGCTTCTTAGAAGGGAGAACAAAACACCCAGGGGAGGAAATACAGGAATTAATAGAGGAACAGGGATTGGAGAAAAGATCAATCAGAGACTGCTTCACCTGGAGATTTACCCCATATGCAGCCACCAAACCCAAGCACTATTGCTGAAGCCCAGAATTACTGGCAGGAGCCAGACATGGATGCCTCCTCAGAGGCTTTGCTAGAGTCATACAGATACAGTTGAGGATGCTTGCAGCTTAACCATCGGACTGAACACAGGAACCCCAATGAAAGAGTTAGAGGAAGGAATCTAGAGCTGAAAGGGTTTGTAGTTCCAGAGGAAGAACAACATTATCAACCAAGTAAACCAAAGAATTTAAATTGATGAACTTCAAGGAAAGAAGATTCCTTTCTGTCTAATTGGTTGAATCGATAAAAGAGAGAATAAGGAGAAGGGAATTCTGCCATTAATGGGAAGCAAGTGAAGCCCATGCACAGGTTTCCAGCCTGTCAGGGTATTTATTCTTCATCATGTCTCATGAAGTTTCACCCCAGGGTGTGTAAAAATGTGCTGTCTCACATTTCATGCAGGTGACCCGACTCTCTGGCTCTCCCCTTTCCATCCACCATGATTCAGACTTGCCATTAGTTTATTTGAACTCATTTTAAAATCAAATGTCTCACATCTCTACTATCCTGGCTTCTACCCTGCTGCTCTGTGTTACAGTTTTAGGACAAGTGTGGGACAAGCTTCTCTACTCTCTGTTATTCACCCACCATGTGGTGGTCATTCTAGCTCCCCCCAGCCCCATTGTTATCTCTCTCTACTTCCTCAAAATCCAAAGCAAACTCCGCTTTCTGCCCTTGAAGATCATGCTTGATGTGAATGCTTCTTCACAGGATTCTGTTCTCTTCATTCTTCTATGAAACTCCCTACAGGACTTTGTGCCTTTGCTCTTACAACTGGTTCTCCCTGGATTCCCCTCTCCCTTTTATCAGCCATCCCCTTTCCAGCTCACTTCCGTGTATCCCTCCTTGGTGTCTCTCCTTTTCATTAAATTTCTTTTCCTCTCACCTATGGTACTACCAGCATAGGCGCAGCCTATATAAAGTCCTTTATGTTGCTATCCCATTTCATGGGTAAAAGTCTTAATGTTGTTCATTATTCTTTTATGTCAGCCTCCAGTGAAGGCAATGGGTGGCACTCTGCCTGGTGTGAATCCAATCTTTCCTTTAGCCTTTCTCTGTGCCCACTGAAAACCAGGCTACAATTCTGACATTATTATAACAAAGAGTTCTGCAGTATGAAGTTTTAATTATGGCCAAATTTGGACCTTGTAAACCTCTCAGACATATGCGACTGTATGATGTACTATCCATATGGGACTGAAGTATACATGACTACTTGGCAACATAATGGAAATGCATTTCTTATAATATAAGGCCATAAGCTCATGACATGAGAGTGTGGAATGCAATCAGTATACAATAAAGGCATCTTGATTTTCAGAGAGAAGGAGGGAGGCAGGCAGGCAGGAAGGGGGGGAAGAAGGGAAGGAAGGTGAAAGTGATAGAGATAGATAGATAGATAGAGACAGAAAGACAGAAACTGGGGGAGGGGAAGAGAGACTTTGGATATACCTTTATAACCTGATTACTTTTGGTTGTCTGAACATTACCTGGGACATGACCAAGCATGTACTCATTTTAGATAAGGCACCCTAGTCTAGCTTGCTGATTCAATGAGCTCAGTTAGGGTTATTTACAGGAACATAGATATGGAAAAAGAAACAGTCCATCTCACCCTTATAACTGTTAACAACTTATATATTTTTAGGGAGGGATGAGCCCCTTCCTCTAGCATCTGTTAACTGCCTATATGTCCTTGAGGAAAGGGGAATCTTGTGAACCTCCCAATCCATCCTATATACAGGTCTCCTATGGGTAATTATAGCTACTGAGAGATCAAGAAATCAATGGTCAGATCATACCCAGAAAGGAGAATACAACACTCCCAAAAAACTCTAGTTCCAAATTGTTACCATGGAGATTAAGTTTCCAAGTACAAAATTTGGTTGTCTGCAACAGTGACGTATTTCCTACAGCCCCCCCCGCCCCCCATAGAACAGTGTGCCAATCTTCCTTCCTTAGCCTGTATGGCAAACTTTTCCTCCTCAAAAGTCTTCCCAATTAGCAACATGAAGTAATTGAGTAACACATTTTAAGTTAAGATTTCTGTTGAAATTGTCATATGGCTTAGTTCCCGCTATGCATAGAGGCATGTAAGAGTTTATTTACGCAGTCACTCCCCTTGTCATTAGCCTGTTTACCACCGAGGGAGGGACCAGGGATTATCTCAGCAGGGTTAGTCTAATTGCTTCAGTATCTCTAAGTAGGAAAGGAAACAGGCTCCAAGGAGCTGCAGAGCTCAGGCAGGCAGTATGTAGCACTTGCCTCCTGTGTGGAGAGGTTAATAAGGTGGCACATGCCTCCTGCCTCGTGTGTGGAAAGCTTGGTAAGATTGGCAATGCCTCTTGTCTAGTGTGGCTGGATTGCCATGTGCTGACTGTGTATGCTGGCAGAGCCCTGGCTGCCAACTAGTGTGAGATTCAAATAGAAGTCCTTCAGTATGGATGTCCCTGAATCCGGTTTCTGCCTGTGGGTCACAGTCCTCCAACTGGGCTGCTTTCCCTGGCCTCAGTGGGAGAGGATACACCTAGTCTAGCAGTGACCTGATATGCCAGGGTGGGGTGGTACCCGGAGGTGGCTCCATTTTCTCAGAGGAGCAGGGGATGGAGGGAGAAGTTGTATGAAGGGTGAATGGGGAGGAGAGGCAACTGATATTGGGGTGTAAAGTGAATAAACACATTAATGAAAAAAAGAGACTCTTCCAGCATGTTAGCAGTTACCCTAAGAAACTAGGAGGCTAGATTGCAGGTGTTAAACTAACAGTTCAAAAGATGACAGACATGTAACATCGAAATGAAAACAACAAAAACAAGCTCCTTGGACTGTTGATCGCAATGAGTAGAGCAGGGTTCTTAGGACAGAGACAACGCTACACCTCTATAGGTTTACAATAGTGTCAGAATAACATTGAAAAGTTGTAAAGAGACAGTCAGGTCTCCAATACTCTCTGTTCACCCACCCTACTTGCAGCAAATGACTTCTTTTCCATCCTTGTCAAATAAAGGTTAAATCAATCAAAAGAATTTCTCAGAAGGGCTATTTATCAGTGTTTCCCCTTTGTGTAACTGTGAATCAAAGAGCTGAGCACGGAGGTGCATGCCTAAGTTCCAGCAGCACTCAGGAAGTGGAGTCAAGAGACTGAACAGAGAGGTCAACTGGGGACCAATAGTGAGGGCCCTGTTTTACCCCTGCCCCAAACTCACCACACACACACACACACACACACACACACACACACACACACACACACACACACACTGAGAACCTCCACTGACAAAATTGAGTGGTCGTGATGAAAATGACCTTATTAAAGGCCAGAGTCTCCTAGGATGTGCTGGATTGGCACATGACTCCAAGGGGCTGATGAGCAGGCTCTGTATGTGAATGTCCATAGTGCACAGACATCAGCAGCTTGCTGGAGTTGAGCAGTAACTGCTGCTAGAGGTTGTTATTTCTCACCCATGAGCCCAGAATGGAAATCCATTCAGCTAGCCTTGCTGAGTCCACTCAACGTTCAGAATTCTCATGATGGTTTTATCTCATAAACACCACTCAAATCAACCTGCTTTTCATTCCTGCCTCTGTGCAAGTCCTTGCCACCCAGGCTTCCATCCTACATTATTGTTAGGACAATTTTTTCAATTGATTGTCTGCATTTGCTTACCTCTGACAAGTTCTTCACACACAGCCACGAGGTATTCCAATGCAAACATGATGCACCAGCTCTTTGCGCAAAACCCTTTATTGACTCTGGACAGGGCCTTACAAGGCTCTGTGTTTCCAGAGCTTCATCGCTGTCTCACTAATTCTTCCCGACTCCTCTGGCTCACCTCAGTCTCTTTACTCTTTTTAGCAGAACAAATACTTCCTCCTTCAGACAGTTCCCACTGCCCCAAACACTGTCCACTACTCCTCTGCCCAGCCTTACCTCTGCCTTTCTGTTGTTTAACCTGAGTGCAAGCATTACTTCCTTAGCAATCAGCTGGTAATATGGACTATGATAGATTTTATTATTTGTCAATCATGCGCTACTTGTTCTTGTCAAGTTTTTCTTTTGAGACAGTGTCTGATTACGTAATACATACCAGCCCGGAACTGGCCATTCTCCTGTCTCAGTCTTTGGTGTGTCACCATGCCTACTTCTGGAAAATCTTTTATAACTAATTGTTTTATACTTATATATCTCACTTTTTGTTCATTGAGAATGTTATGCTTTATAAGCACACCCCTGATCAGTTCCTGGGGGTCCCGGATAACTTTCTGTCTTGGTTCCTTTTATTCTCTGATTTGCTTCCTCACTTCCCAACTTTCCTGTGAGCATCTCTAAGATTAAACACTCTGCAGTGGAATTCTTGTCCCATGGTCTGTTTTGGGGAAACAGAACCATGAGCTATCTGCCTTGTTCACTCTTCTACGTTTGTGCTTTCTGGTATTTGAAGGAGTAAATGAACACAGCATCTGAGAGGGCTGCTAATTAACTAAGAGAAATCACAAAGGTCTCCTTTATTCTGTTTTTGTATCTGTGGCCTATAAAGCCTCTAGAACTTATCTATAAAGGACTTAGTCTCCCAACATGGGAGGAAAAAGGGAGTGCCTTACAAAATGAAGAAGAAGATATGGTGCCACGGAGGAGAGATGAAGCATCCGAGAATTCATGCAAGCCATCTGATGTGTAGAATCATCTGAATGTGAGTGTGAGTGGCTCTTTTGAAGGACAGTGTGGAAGGCAGAGGACATCTAAAGCCAGGGGTTTCTAGCAGCCTTTGTCCCCAAGGAAGTAGCAGGATTTTATCCTGGAAACGTGGTCTCTGCTCAGTGAAAGGTTGTAAGGGATGACACAGACAGCAACTCTGCAGGAACAACAGGCCATGACTTGGAAAATAAGTTTGGAGTGATCATGAACAGGGACTCTGGGCTTGGCTTTGTGAGGCAGCAAGGGATGACCAAGGAAGTTTGACAATCGAAGTTTATGCAAGGGCGTGGCTCATTAGCTGAGTCTGTCTACTTGGGGTGACTTCCTCTTTTTCTTATCACATCCACTGGAGAGCAGGATCAGACAGGAAGATGCATCAGTATCAGCTCAGCAGAGAGTAGAAAGTCAGAATAAGACTTTGTGTGGGAAATGCCAAATTTGGGGCAGGCCATTACACCCTGCACTGATCGCTCCAAGGATACTATTATTTGCTCAAATCTAGAAGTTTGGTGTTTGGGAGTACACCAATGGGTATATATGTGATCATATCTGAGACTGGAGCATAATTGCACCTCTGTGCTGAATGGCTGCCTTTTCTTCCCTTGATGTCATCTCTCTCACAGACTCTATGAGTAAGATTTGCTTATTTGTTTATGTTTGGTGTGTTAGATCAGGTCTATGGCCCTGTGGGTACTAAGTATTCATTCTACCACTGAGTTACAGCCGAGATGCATATACCAAATTTGATAGTCTGTTTTGTTACAGAAAGCCATGTTCTCTGATACAGAAAAGCAAAAGATATATATATACATATATATTCAAATCTCCCTATTATTCTTTCACTTTAGAGTAGAACAAGCTAAATAACATTGTTGTCCAGCTCCCCTAATGGAATATTTGGATATGTAATTTTTTGGGGGGAGAGTGGCTTATTGCAAGTTTCATTCATTTCTTGCTTTCTTTCCACTAATCAGCGTGAATGTTGTAAAATCACACGAGACGGAGTTGATTAGCAATCTTCAACACTCCTATCTTGACACAAAGGATTTACCAGTAAGGGATGTTGTTCCATAGGTGAGAAGGTCTGTGGCCCTGCAAGCAGCCTGGCAGAGAGAAGGTTTGTGGTCTGGGAGGTGACTGAGTCTAATGCTGACAGGTCCAATGAGGAGCCACAGTCATATACCAGACACTTCTTTGCACAGGAGTTTGTATAAAAGAAACAAGAACACATCCTTTCACTCTGTGCAATAGATCCCAGACACAGCCTGTTCACTTCAACACTGTGTGGTAAATGCCAGAGGGATGCATATGTGACATTTTCTTGAGCGGTTAGGGAATAGATGGTTTCTATGAACACCATCCAGGAAACAGCTGCATACAGAGGAGCTGTGGGTTAGCAGACACGTACAGATTGGACTGCAGGTGGTCGGCGAGAAGAGTAGTCATGACAATGGATGACGTGGTGAGGTAAGAGGTATGATGAGAACCTCAGATAGAACACCGTTTCTCAGTTAGGAATTTTGCTTTGAGCATCTCAGTAGACATAATTATTTGATGAGGGGTGGGCGGGAGCCTTGCTTTCATTCCCAGCACTCTTGTTTTATGTTTATGTTTCTGTTCTCTTCCGTGTATTTCAGTGAGGCTGGATGTCTTTTTTTCTCAGGAAGGTTTCTGAGTTAGGGTTTCCATCTTCCCTTAAGTGTTGTCATTCCTGTTCCCAGCATGGCTGGTCATGAATGCATGTGGTTCTTTCCTGAATTGACAACATAGAATATTTGCACATTGGCCCCATGGCAGTAATGCAACTCTTCTTGCTGAATATTAACCAAAAGCTCCATTGTGAGATAGAATTTTTACCTACCGATCACTGGCTGAAAGCCAGGCAGTACACATATTCCTCTAATTCTCCTGAAATCAGCCGCTGCATTAGACAGACTGACAGAACCTTTCCCTCCACTGCTGTAGTGAGGGAGCCTTTAGCGGTCATTGCAGACACCCAGCCCAAGCCATGGGGAAAACACCTGAGGCCAGTTTCACATGCTGAGGAAGTTGCTGCAAATAGGACATGGTTCATCAGATCCAGGCTGTCTCCTTGATGAGGACTCACAGGAGAAGGCTGTTCCCATGCTGGAAATGTGCATATCTGAACTACATGATGGATTATGTTTTTCTCTCTTGCACAGTTTGCTTAGAAGCTTGGAGTCAAATCCACAATCTACCTTAATCATAGAACTTTATGATCGCCATTTCCCCTTTTATCTGAAACAGAGCTTTATATATCCTAGATTGGCCTAAGCTTCCTCTGTAGCTTTCATATCTAGTTGAATTATGTGCTGGATTGCAAATACAGGACTTTGAGTATGCTAGACAGGGACTCTACCAACTGAGCCATATTTTAGGCAAACAGGATTTCCATTTCAATATGATTTTGTCCGCAGAGTCATCTGGCTTGTTTAAAAAGTTATTGAGATGAAGCTCAATATAAAATCAACATAAAAATCAAGCATTTAAACATGAATTCTTAGTGGTGTGCAATACACCCACATTGTACACTTAATTTCAACACACTAGCACCTCAATAGAAGTGTTGTCTTTTTAATTTTTTCTTTAAAACAAAACCTTGTTTTTATGCATGTGTTGCAGTCACCATGTCTTTTGAAATATGAAGTATAATTTTAATAAATATGCAAAAGAACATAAAGCAAATCCAAGAACAAGAGACCAAGAAAGGATAGTCATTAAATGCAAGAATAGCCAGGAGACTGAAGATATGTTTCGTCTATGAGAGCCAAGGCATGTATGGTCTATGAGAGCCACATGCTAAATATGTCAAATGAAGTGAAGATGGAGACAAATATGCATACCTGTTAGGAAGTCACCCATGACACTTGGACTTGTGTTTGTTTCTGTAATGTGTAGTTATGGATAACCCTAGCAGGTTTCCTAATAGAGATGCAGAAGCCTTAATAATTTATAAAAAATGTACAGAATAGTGGAATAAAAAATACTTACAATATAGGGCAAAACAGTTTAAAGATGGTTTTTTGGAAGGTATTTGTTTAAGAGTCAATGAAGCACAAGTTGATTATTTGAAATGATAATAAACTCTTGACCAAACTAACCAAAAGAAAGACAGAAGACCCAAATTAATAACGTTAGAGATGAAATGAGAATATATAATATATAATATAGACACTAATGTAGTTCATAAAATTATTAGCTTACTTTGAAAACATATATTCCATGTAACTGGAAAGTCTAAAAGAAATATATAAACTTCTAGATACATATGAACTATCCAAATTAAGCCAAATTAAACAGATCTATAACAACCAGTAATAATCTTCTAGTGGAGGAATGTCTCAGGACTAAGAGCATGTGCTGCTCTTGTAGAACACCAAGTTGGAACCACAGGGCCCATGCTGGTTGCTTTACAAATACCTGTAACTCTAGCTTCAGGAGAATCCAACTCTGTGAGCACACACATGTGCACACATGCACACATATATGCAATTTAAAACACAGACGCATAAACACACACACACACAGAAACAATCTTGAAAATGTGCCTGAGAGGTGGCTCAGTAATTAAGAGTAGTTGCTCCACACAGCCAAAGCATCCCAAAGCAAAAATAATACTGCAGGATCAAGGCACAAGGCCATATAGACCAAAGATGCCAAAGTATATATTAAAGAAAAGACAACATCTTCAACAAATGATTCTAGGAAGACTTGATACCTACAGTTAAGAGAATGAAATACTTACTTCTCACTTGGCATAAACCTCACCTCCAAGTGGATCAAGAACCCCAAAATAGGGGGTGCAGAACAGGGCTCCGCCCATCTGCCACCCGGACCAGCAGTTCCTAAAGTTTTAAAGACTGGTGAGTAGGAGATCTGGGCAGCCAGGGAGCAGAGAGATCTCTGCGGAGTGTGCACAGAAAGCACACCCTCCCCCGCCTGATCCAGGGACCAGGAACTCAACAGTGGAACCTCTGTTTCCACCCGGCGACTTTGGGGCACAGAACAGGACTCGGCTCATCTGCCACCCGGACCAGCAGTTCCTAAAGTTTTAAAGATTGGTGAGTAGGAGATCTGGGCAGCCAGAGAGCAGAAAGATCTCTGCGGAGTGCCCAGGAAAAGCGTGCCCCCGCCCTGCTACCATCCGGCGGCTTTGGGTGCAGAACAGGGCTCGGACCATCCACCACCTGGACCAGTGGAGATACAGGGTCATAGACCAGATACAAGGGAAAGGTAAGAACACATCACTGACAACGAGATGGCGAGAGGAAAGTGAAAGAGCATATCCCAAGGAAACCAAGACAAGCTGGCAACACCAGAACCCAGCTCTCCCATAACAGCAAACATTGGAATGCCAAACACTCCAGAAAAAGAAGACACAGACCTGAAATCATACCTCAAGACCCTGAGAGAGATACTTAAACAAGAACGGGAGGAAAAGCAAAAAGATTCAGAAGCTTTTAAAGAGGAAACAAGAAAAACACTCAAAGAACTCAAAGAACTAGAGGAAAACAGAACCAAAGAGATGAAGGAATGGAAGAGAAAATTTTAAAAGGAAATGGACACAATAAAGAAATCACTAAAAGAGATAACCCTAGAGTCAGAACACCTAAAAAAGAAATCAGGAGTCACAGAAGCAAGCATTTCCAATAGATTACAAGAGATCGAAGAGAGAATCTTGGGGGCAGAAGACAACACTTTAAACATAGACAAAACAGCCAGAGAAGATGCAAAAAGCAAAAAGCTCCTAACCCAAAATGTCCAGGAAATCCAGGACACAATAAGAAGACCGAACCTAAGGATAATAGGAATGGAAGAGGGAGAAGAGTATCAACTAAGAGGCACAGTAAATATCTTCAACAAAACTGTAGAAGAAAACATCTACCCTTAAGAATGAGATGACCACGAGCATAAAAGAAGCCTTCAGAACTCCAAATAGGTTGGACCAGAAAAGAAATACCTCCCGACACATAATAGTCAAAGCACCAAGTACCCAAAGCTAAGAAAGAATACTAAAAGCAGTAAGGGAAAGAGGTCAGGTAACATATAAAGGCAGACCAATCAGAATCACACCCGATTTCTCAACAGAGACTATGAAAACTAGAAGAGCCTAGACAGACATCATGCACACCCTAAGAGAGCACAAGTGCCAGCCCAAGCTGCTATACCCAGCAAAACTATCAATCACCATAGATGGAGAGATGAAGATATTTCAAGACAAATCAAAGTTTACACAATATCTGACAACAAACCCAGCACTACAACGAATTATAGGTGGAAAACACAACACAACGAGGGGAAATACATCCTAGTAAAAACAAGAAAACTCCTAAGCAAGAAAACCAAAAGAAGAAAAAGACACAGACACAACTCAACCCACTAAAGCAATAATAGCAGAAAACAGAAACAACTATTCCTTGATATCTATTAACATAAATGGACTCAACTCCCCAATAAAGAGACATAGGCTATCAGACTGGATACATAAACAAAAGCCAGCCTTTTGCTGCATACAGGAAACTCATCTCAGAGACAAAGACAGATACTATCTCAGAGTAAAAGGGTGAGAAAAAAAACTTCCAAGCAAACAGCCCCAAGAAGCAAGCTGGGAGTGGCTATTCTAACATGGAATAAAGTAATTTCCAACAAAAGTTATCAAGAAAGATAAGGAAGAACACTTTTTACTCATTACCGGGGAAATCTGTCAGGAGGAACTCTCAATTCTTAACATATATGCTCCAAATAAAAAATCACCCACATTCATAAAAGAAACCCTACTAAAGCTCAAAATATACATTTCACCCCACACAATAATAGTGGGAGACTTTAATACCCCACTCTCTCCAATGGACAGATCATGGAAACAGAAACTGAACAAGTACACTGTAAAACTAGCAGAGACTTTGAACCAACTGGAATTAATAGATATCTACAGAATATATCATCCTAAAGTAAAAAAATACACCTTCTTCTCACCACCCCATGTCACCTTCTCGAAAATTGACCACATAATTAGACACAGAACGAGCCTCAATCAATATAAGAAGATTGAAATACTCCCATGCATCCTCTCAGATCACCATGGTCTACGGCTGGTCTTTAACAACAACAAAGACAACAAAAAGCCCACATACACATGGAAACTAAACAATGCTCTGTTAAAAGATAGCAGGGTCAAAGAAGAAATAAAGAAAGAAATTAAGGACTTTCTAGAATTAAACAAAAACAAAAACACAACATAGCCAAACCTATGGATTGCAATGAAAGCAGAACTGAGAGGAAAACTCATAGCCCTAAGTGCTTCCAAAGAGAAACTGGAGAGAGCATACATCCGGAATTTTTTTTTTTACTTATTTAATTATTTATTATTATTTATTATTTATTTTTTTTAACGACTTTATTTTACAAAACAAAGATAAATGTACAAATTTTAAACATTTTTTGCTTAAAATTATACATTTTTGTCAGTACTGTTTTTTCAGACATTGAAATAATTTTTACATAAAACCATGTGAATATATTTTTTTAGTCAGTACTTGATTATTTTCAAGGGCTTGACAGTATGCATTCGTAGAGTACATGCAAAACAAAACGCAACATGGAAATAGTCAAATTCTTCTTGTTTTGTAAATATATGTATATTTTTTTGTTTTCTTTATTTCTTGGACTTCATACAGTCTGTGAGTTGTTTCTGGGGGAGTGCAAGCCTCTGGGGTTAGCATCCCACTATCAGTGACTGCATATTATGTCTGTTCTTTTGTGACTGGGTTATCTCACTCAGGATGATATTCTCTAGATGCAGCCATTTTCTTAAGAATTTGCTTAAGTCATTGTTTCTGGTGGCTGAGAGTATTCCATTGTGTATATGTACCACAATTTTTGTATCCATTCATCTTCTGAAGGACATCTGGGTTCCTTCCAGCTTCTGGCTATTATAAATAGAGCCGCTATGAACATTGTGGTGCATATATCTTTGTTGTGTGTTAAAGCGTCTCTGGGGTATATGCCCAGAAGTGGAATAGCTGGGTCTTCAGGTAGTACTATATCCAATTTTCTGAGGTATCGCCAGACAGATTTCCAGAGTGGTTGTATTAGGTTGCAACACCACCAACAGTGGAGAAGTGTTCCTCTTTCTCCACAGCCTCGCCAGCATCTGCTGTCATCTGAGTTTTGGATCTTGGTCAATCTGAGTGGTGTGAGGTGGAATCTCAGGGTTGTTTTGATTTGCATTTCCCTGATGGCTAAGGATGTTGAGCACTTCCTCAGGTGTTTCTCGGCCATTCGGTGTTCCTCAACTGAAAACATTTTGTTTAGCTCTGTACCCCATTTTTTATTAGGGTTATTTGATTCTCTGGTGTCTAGCTTTTTGAGTTCCTTGTACACCTTGGATATTAGGCCTCTATCTGATGTGTGGTTGGTAAAGATCTTTTTCCATTCTGTTGGTTGCCGTTTTGTTTTCTTGACGATGTCTTTAGCCTTACAGAAACTTTGCAATCTCATTAAGTCCCATTTATTAATCTTTGACCTTAGAGCTTGAGCCATTGGTGTTTTGTTCAGGAAATTTTCTCCTGTACCTATGTGTTCTAAGGTTTTCCCTACTTTCTCATCTAATAGTTTCAGTGTATCTGGTTTAATGTGGAGATCTTTGATCCACTTACACTTGAGCTTTGTACAAGGAGATAAGAATGGGTCTATTTTCATTCTTTTGCATGCTGAGTGCCAGTTGGACCAGCACCATTTGTTGAATAGGCTGTCCTTTTTCCATTGAATGTTTACTGCTCCTTTGTCAAAGATCAGGTGACCATATACGTGAGGGCTCATTTCTGGATCTTCTATTCTATTCCATTGATCCACATGCCTATTTCTGTACCAGTACCATGCAGTTATCGGCACAATTGCCTTGTAATATAGCTTGAGGTCAGGGATAGTGATTCCCACAGATGTTTTTTTGTTGTTGAGGATGGATTTAGCTATTCTAGGTCTTTTGTTATTCCATATAAAATTGCACCTTGATCTTTCCAATTCCATGAAGAACTGGGTTGGAATTTTGATGGGGATTGCATTGAATCTGTAGATTGCTTTTGGTAGGAAGGCCATTTTTAAGATGTTGATTTTTCCAATCCATGAGCATGGGAGATCTTTCCATTTTCTGAGATCCTCCTCAATTTCTTTCTTTAGAGGTTTGAAGTTCTTGTCATACAGGTCCTTCACTTGCTTAGTTAGAGTCACACCAAGGTATTTCATAGTTTTTGTAACGATTGTGAAGGGTACGTTTGCCCTAATTTCTTTTTCCACATGTTTGTCCTTTGAGTACAGGAAGGCTACTGATTTGTTTGAGTTAATTTTGTATCTGGCCACTTTGCTGAACTTGTTTATCAGCTGTAGGAGTTCTCTGGTGGAATTTTTGGGGTCACTCAAGTACACTATCATGTCATCTGCAAAGAGTGATGTTTTTATCTCTTCCTTTTCGATTTGTATCCATTTGATCTCCTTTTGCTGTCTAATTGCTCCAGCCAGGACTTCCAGTACTATGTTGAATAGGTAGGGGGAGAGTGGGCAGCCTTGTCGAGTCCCTGATTTTAGTGGGATTGCTTCAAGTTTCTCGCCATTAAGTTTGATGTTGGCTGTTGGTTTGCTGTATATTGCTTTTATTATGTTTAAGTATGGGCCTTGTATGCCTGTTCTTTCCAGGACTTTTAACATGAAGGAGTGTTGGATTTTGTCGAATGCTTTCTCAGCGTCTAGTGAGATGACCATGTGATTTTGGTCTTTAAGTTTGTTTATATGGTGGATTACGTTGATGGATTTCCTTATGTTAAACCATCCCTGCATCCCAGGGATGAAGCCTACTTGGTCATGATGAATGATCGTTTTGATGTGTTCTTGGATTCGGTTTGCAAGGATTTTGTTGAGTATTTTTGCATCGATGTTCATAAGTGAGATTGGTTTGAAGTTCTCTTTCCTTGTAGGGTCTTTGTTGGTTTAGGTTCGGGGGTTATTGTAGCCTCAAAAAATGAGTTGGGTAATATTCCATCTGATTGTATCTTTTGGAATAGTTTGGCGAGTACTGGTGTTATATCCTCAATAAAAGTCTAATAAAATTCTGCACCGAACCCGTCTGGACCTGGGCTTTTTTTGGTTGGGAGGCTTTTGATGACTTCTTCCATTTCTTTAGGTGTTATAGGGTTATTTAGATGGTTTACTTGGTCCTGGTTTAACTTTGGGACCTTGTATCTGTCTAGGAATTCATCCATTTCCTCCAGATTTTCCAATTTTGTGGAGTATAAGTTTTTGTAGTAGGATCTGATGATTTCTTGAATTTCCTCAGTTTCAGTTGTTATGTCCCCACTTTCCTTTCTGATTTTGTTAATTTGGATACTCTCTCTTTGCCCTCTAGTTAGTCTGGCTAGGGGTTTATCAATCTTCTTGATTTTCTCAAAGAACCAACTCGGTTTTTTTGATTTTTTCATTGTTTTTTTTTGTTTCTATTTGGTCTATTTCTGCCCTAATTTTGATTATTTCTTGCCGTCTACTTTTTTTTGGGTATATCTGCTTCCTTTTATTCTAGGGCTTTTAGCTGTGCTGTGAGGTTGCTGATGTGAGCTCTCTCCAGTTTCTTTTTGGAAGCACTTAGGGCTATGAGTTTTCCTCTCAATACTGCTTTCATTGCATCCCATAGGTTTGGGTATGTTGTGTTTTCGTTTTTGTTGAATTCTAGAAAATCCTTAATTTCTTTCTTTATTTCTTCTTTGACCCTGCTATCCTTTAACAGAGCATTGTTTAGTTTCCATGTGTATGTGGGCTTTTTTTTGTCTTTGTTGTTGTTAAAGACCAGCCGTAGCCCATGGTGATCTGAGAGGATTCATGGGAGTATTTCAATCTTCTTATATCGATGGAGGCTCATTCTGTGTCCAATTATTTGGTCAATTTTCGAGAAGGTGCCATGGGGTTGTGAGAAGAAGGTGTATTATTTTACTTTGGGATAGTATGTTCTGTATATATCTATTAATTCTAGTTGGTTCAAAGTCTCTGCTAGTTTTGCAGTGTCCTTGTTCAGTTTCTGTTTCCCTGATCTGTCCATTATAGAGAGTGGGGTATTAAAGTCTCCCACTATTATTGTGTGGGGTGAAATGTATTTTGAACTTTAGTAGGGTTTCTTTTATGAATGTGGGTGATTTTTTATTTGGAGCATATATGTTAAGGATTGAGAGTTCCTCCTGACAGATTTCCCTGGTAATGAGTAAAAAGTATCCTTTTTTATTTTTTTTTGATAACTTTTGGTTGGAAATTTACTTTATTCGATATTAGAATAGCCACTCCAGCTTGCTTCTTGGAGCTGTTTGCTTGGAAGTTTTTTTCCCACTCTTTTACTATGAGATAGTGTCTGTCTTTGTCTCTGAGATGAGTTTCCTGTATGCAGCAAAAGGCTGGCTTTTGTTTATGTATCCATTCTGATAGTCTATGTCTCTTTATTGGGGAGTTGAGACCATTTATGTTAATAGATATCAAGGAATAGTTGTTTCTGTTTCCTGCTATTATTGCTTTTTTGGTTTGAGTTGTGTCTGTGTTTTTTTTTCTTCTTTTAGTTTTCTTGTTTAGGAGTTTTCTTGTTCTTACTAGGCTGTATTTTCCCTCATTGTATTGGGTTTCCACCTATACTTCGTTGTAGTGCTGGGTTTGTGGTCAGATATTGAGTCAATTTTGATTTGTCTTGAAATATCTTCGTCTCTCCATCGATGGTGATTGATAGTTTTGCTGGGTATCTCCCCCTACCTATTCAACATAGTACTGGAAGTCCTGGCTGGAGCAATTAGACAGTAAAAAGGAGATCAAGGGGATACAAATCGGAAAGGAAGAGGTAAAAACACCACTCTTTGCAGATGACATGATAGTGTACTTAAGTGACCCCTAAAATTCCACCAGAGAACTCCTACAGCTAACAAACAAGTTCAGCAAAGTGGCTGGATACAAAATTAACTCGAACAAATCAGTAGCCTTCCTGTACTCAAAGGACAAACATGAGGAAAAAGAAATTAGGGAAATGGTACCCTTCACAATAGTTACAAAAACTATGAAATACCTTGGTGTGACTCTAACTAAGCAAGTGAAGGACCTGTATGACAAGAACTTCAAACCTCTAAAAAGGAAATCGAGGAAGATCTCAGAAAATGGAAAGATCTCCCATGCTCATGGATTGGAAGTATCAACATTTTAAAAATGATTATCCTACCAAAAACAATCTACAGATTCAATGCAATCCACTCAAAATTCCAACCCAGTTCTTCATTGAGTTGGAAAGATCAATGTGCTATTTCATATGGAACAACAAAAGACCTAGAATAGGTAAATCCATCCTCAACAACAAAAAAACATCTGTGGGAATCACTATCCCTGACCTCAAGCTATATTACAAGGCAATTGTGATGAAAACTGCATGGTACTGGTACAGAAATAGGCAAGTTGATCAATGGAATAGAATAGAAGATTCAGAAATGAGCCCTCATGTATATGGTCACCTGATTTTTGTCAAAAAAGCTGTAAACATTCAATGGAAAAAGGACAGCCTATTCAACAAATGGTGCTGGTCCAACTGGCACTCAGCATGCAGAAGTATGAAAATAGACCCTTTCTTATCTTCTTTTACAAAGCTCAACTGTAAGTGGATCAAAGATCTCCACATTAAACCAGATACACTGAAACTATTAGATGAGAAAGTAGGGAAATCCTTAGAACACATAGGCACAGGAGAAAAATTTCTGAAGAAAACACCAATGGATCAATCTCTATGGTCAAAGATTAACAAATGGGACTTAATGAGATTGCAAAGTTTCTGTAAGGCTAAGGACATTGTCAAGAAAACAAAACGGCAGCCAACAGAATGGGAAAAGATCTTTACCAACTCCACATCAGATAGTGGCCTAGTATCCAAGGTATACAAAGAACTCAAAAAGCTAGACACCAGAGAATCAAACAACCCTATTAAAAAATGGGGTACAGAGCTAAACAAAACTTTTCTATTGAGGAATATCGAATGGCTGAGAAACATCTGAGGAAGTGCTCGACATCCTTAGCCATCAGGGAAATGCAAATCAAAACAACCCTGAGATTCCACCTCACACCAGTCAGATTGGCCAAGATCCAAAACTCAGATGACAACAGATGCTGGCGAGGTTGTGGAGAAAGAGGAACACTTCTCCACTGTTGGTGGGGTCGTAAACTAATACAACCACTCTGGAAATCAGTCTGGCAATACCTCAGAAAATTGGACAAAGTACTACCTGAAGACCCAGCTATTCCACTTCTGGGCATACACCCCAGAGACACTTTAATACACAACAATGATACATGCACCACAATGTTCATAGCAGCTCTATTTATAATAGCCAGAAGTTGGAAAGAACCCAGATGTTTTTTAGTAGAGGAATGGATACAAAAATTGTTGTACATTTACACAATGGAATACTACTCAGCCACCAGAAACAATTACTTAACCAAGTTCTTAAGAAAATGGCTGCATCTAGAGAATATCATCCTGAGTGAGATAACCCAGTCACAAAAGAACAGACATAATATGCAGTCACTGATAGTGGGATGCTAACCCCAGAGGCTCACACTGCCTCAGAAACAACTCACAGACTGTGTGAAGTACAAGAAAAAAACAAAACAAAACAAAACAAAACAAACCAAAACAAAAAAAAAGTCATGCTCAATCCTTACCCACCAAGAACACATTGACATATTCCGGGTTACACCCTGTACTATATGTACTGTTTGCTCATTGTAAAAAAAAAAAAATCTTTACACCCCAAGAAAACTTTGACTATTTCCAGGTTACTTCTTGTTTTACATGTACTTTATGCTCATTGTAACTAGTAAGATCGTAATCACACTATCAAACCTTAAAAAAAAAAAAAAAAAACAAATCCAAGTACTGACAAAAATGTATTGTATACTTTTATGCAAAAAATGTTTAAAATCTGTACATTTATCTTTGTTTTTTAAAATAAAGTTGTAAAAAAAAAAGAACCCCTAAATAAGATATGAAATTCTGGATCTATTAGAGGAAAAAGTATGAAACACACTTCCATGTATATATAGGCACAGGCTGAATATCTGAATAGGACTCTGATTGCTCAGGACAAAATACAGATAATCAGCAAGTGGGAGCTCATAAAATTGAAAAGCTGTTGTACAGCAAAGATAACTGTCAGTCATGTAAAGGGACAGCCTATGGAATAGAGCAAAATCTTTTCATCTATATATTTGACAGAGAACTAATATCTAAAATATGCAAAGAACTTAACTAACTACACATCAAGAAAACAGCACAATAAAATATGGGCCAAGTCAGAAAACATGTAATATTAAAATAAGATGTCAGTGCAGGCTGAAGATACATTTCTATACAAGGAACTCAGGAATACCAAGGAATACCAAAGATACCTCAGAGGCATCCAAGACAATGTAGACTTTTGCTATTGCTCTGAGTTACATACTATTTCTAGATGGTTAGGAGATGCTATGCAGGCTGCCTGTTTAGTAAGAAAAACCACCAATGTTCCCATAACATGCTATAACACTGACCTTCCTCTGGCACAATATGTCTACTGGTGTAAAAGTGGCATGATGAATATTTGAGAAATGAAACACATTTTGATTGGATACGAAGCCTAGTCCCCAGGAAGGATTTCATGCCTGGAACTATACCTTGATCAACATCTCATCACTAGAAAGAGTCTATGCTCCTGTAGACCTGTTGTTTTCATAAATGGGCATGCTGTGAAACTGTCCTCTAAATGCTTATGTTTAAACTCATAGAGCGTTGCTTTCAGTGTTGGCCCGAGAAGCTTCATTTTGATTAGTTAGTTTGGTTAGTGCAAAGTCAGAACAGAACCAGTGGCTGTTGAGTGCTCAGCCCTAAATGGTATGTCTGTACTGGCCTCATCCATAAGGCTCAGAGAACATCACAGATGATAGAAAGAAAGAAAGAGCAGGATGCTGGTGAAGAGTGCAGGGGAAAAAGGCTGGCTTGTGGACATGACTTGGCCATCGTGATAATGGACTTGCTGCTGCTATGATGTCCTGTCTAAGACCTGCACAGGATTAAGCCAACAGGATCAGCCAATATTTTTAGCAGTAAGCATTAATTTTAGGGTATATAGAATCAGTGGGGCATATAAAAATAGAACACATGAAGGTAGGAGGAGCATGTGTTGGAAAATGTTTATGGGAGTGGAAGTAGCACTTGGGATGTGTGAGATCAAGATACCATATCTATTTCCCTCTGTCTATCTATCTATCTATCTATCTATCTATCTATCTATCTATCTATCTCTCTATCTCTGTATGTATGTATGAAATTATAAGATGATAAATAAAAGATGTTCTAAAAATTATAATTTTTACCTTATGTTGTATTTGCAGGTCCGGGTGTGCCACAGAGTGTGGAGGTCAAGAGACAATGTTTGGGAGTGAGTTCTAGTTCTTTCCTTCCATTTTGTTGAGTCAAGGCTTCTCTTGTTGCTATCTCTCTACACATCCCACACCAGGTGGCTTGTGAGCTTCAGTGTGATTCTCTTGTCTCTACCTTGCATCTCCGACAGGAGTGCTGGGATTATTACTTATGATCTATTGTACCTAGCTTTTTGTGGATTTGAGAGATTGAAATCAGGTCGGTAAGCTAGTGCAGCCATTTTTCCTGCTGAGCTATCTGATCAGACTGAAGATAGTTTTTTTTTCTTTTTTTTTTTTTTTCTTTTTTTAAAGGATAAGTCTATGCAAGGCAAACACAGTGTACCCGGGGAAAGCGTGAATTATAGTCTTGATCCTGATCATGTGCAAATCAGTTTCTGTCACCAGCTTTGCTTTCCTCACTTCTGAAGCACAGAGGCTTAACTGGATTATCTCTGAAATTTTTTAGCTTTAGTGTTCTGTGGTGCATTCTTATATGGGCATAGTTAAGCGATTGAAAGTGAAATAATGCATTTGTTATAGATATATTATAATTTTTGCTTGTCTACCCGAAATGCCAATTTTACTAGAGCTCCTGACTTATAATGAAAGCAAAGAATCAAGGGACAGCATTAATCATTTCACCAAAAGGTATGCAACCAACTTTCAGATGTTTTCTAAGGCCAACATGATGCTTGATGTTCACTGTGTTTGATTAGAAATGTCTCAATATCTTTCAATACTTCTTCCATTGACAGTTAAGGCCTATGCTTTTTACTGTTTGAGTCTCTGTGACTGCCTAGACACCATAAGGAAGTGAATGATGCTGTTTCTGGGCCCACAACATGGCTACGTACCTGTGAGGCAGCCCAAGCATCCTCATGGAGAGGCCCACATGCAAGAGAATGGGGAGTCTAGCAACCAGCTGCAACCAAGCACTGGTTGCCCAGCAACGTGCACAAGTCACTGAGGATAACGGATCTTCAATACCAGATGAACTTCGCTGACTGGTACGTGTAGAGCAGAGCTGTCCTCACCAACCACTGCTCAAACGTCAGATTTACGGGGGGGGGGGGGAATGTAGCTATTTGTAGGCGTTGCCTTTAGTTTGCAACTTATAACTGCTATGAGACGGACACTTCCTTGGCAGGAATTCTGTAAACTAACTTCAGCCGGTAGCAATCTCTGCTATCGTGACATACATGTGTTCCAGAAAATCAGATTCTGTGATTATTTTCCTTCCTGATGCATACAATTTATGAGGAAATGAGCACTGATGAAATATTTTATAAGGAGTTCCTACTAAAACATCAACAAAAGCCTTAGAAAACACATCTGTAACAGAGTTCTAGAGTTTCAGAGGCATTCACTTTCAGAACTACAGTGTGAGCTGACCAACCTCAGATCCCCAGACTTTTTGTTTCCTAAAGCATGTTTTCTCCAGATAACCAACAGAGTGGAAAGGAGGACTGCCACATGTTGGAGGCAACTACATATTGCTAGCTAAGGCTCTATAGTAAGAGCTTGTCTTTAAGAAAACAACAACAATAGCAAAAAGGGGTAAAAGTTAAAAATGGACATAAAAGAATGTGTCAATAGGATTTCAATGTTTCATGATTTCCTTATGTGTAACTCACACTAAAAAACTCTTGTGAGTAGATGAGGTAGCTCAAGTCTGAAATCCCAGCATTTAGAAGACTAAAGCAGAAAGATTGGGTGAGCCTGAGCTACAAAGGGAAATTCCATCTCTAAAACAAACCGAAAGAAAACATTTAAAAAGAGAGCCTGTTAATGACATGCAGACATGAAATACTGAAGTACAGGTTGGTTCAGTTCTTTGTAGCCATAACCTTGGGACATGGATGTAGACCTCCTGATTGCCTCTGTCCCAATGCACCCAGTTTCCAACTCTGGAAGAGATTAGTTAGGGTAGCTTTGGTGTCAGTGTCTCAGAGAAGGATGCTGGATTGGAGGGGATCATGTCCCTCAGAAGGGGAAAGGGGATATGCAGTGGACTCTCTTCTGGTGCTGACGCTGGAGAGACACACCTTCCCGGGGTAGAGAGGACTTTGCCAGGGACTTGAGGAAGAACATTAATGAATCCTCAGCACGCTGTCATCAAACATTGGCTGTATAGGAAGAAACTCACCTGGCAGGTCAGGTCCTTCTCTGTCCGTGGCCTCAAGCCGAGGTTCACTGAAGGGAACTTCTGGACTCAAAGTGGCACCCTGAAGAGTGAACATAGAAAGGCAGATGCTGAGCACGGATGATTCTCTGTGCATGAGACGAGTTACACTTGTATTTGTAATACTGTTGCTTAAATTTAAGGGAAGGATTTTGTTGTTAGCATGACTTTTCTATGGAAGAGAAACCTGAAACTGTATCCTGAAAGGATCACACAGCCTGGCCTGGCAATCTATTTCCTGATCTCTCGTTTCCCGGCCGACAGGTCTTTAGAACTGATTAATGACTGAAATGCTCTGAATTGTGCCAGTCATGGTTTAACTTATAATTCTTTTATTTTGGGTAGGCATGGAACTTACTCAGAATCCCTGTTTATGCACACTCCAGTGAAAACTTGTAGACTGTCGACATTGACAGAGCTTTAACCAAACTTACTACTGCATCGATTACTTTTAGTTTCTAAGACACTAATTTGCATTTACCACCTCCCATAAATAAAAAATTAGGCAAGCTCTTAGGAATTAAAAATAAATTTAAAAGGATATTTCTGGGAAGTAAAGTTAAGTATTATCTTTTGCTTTAATTATTCATTTTAGTTCATAAAAATGTATTTTATCTGGCCGGGTAGAGTCACTGGCCTGTTTTATCAGCAGGAAAAGACACTGGCCACCAAGCCTGGTAGTCTGAGTGCAATTACTGGGACCCATGTAGTGAAAAGAGAGAACCAACTTCTGCAAATCGGCTTCTGACCTCCACATGTATATTATGCCATGCTTGAGTCTCCAGTTTCTCCTCAAATAAATATTTGAATGTACAAAATAAAATTCAAAATGTATGTTACTAACTACAGAGCACAATCCGACTCAAAATGGAGCATACCTACCTAAATCTAAGGGAACTAAATTTTAGAATATTTAAAATGCAATTTGATTTTATTTTTGTCAACAAGTTGTTGGAAGTGGGCTTTCAATTGCAGCCCTAAAAGCACAAACTACTTGATATTTAACATTACAAAGGGTATGTTTTTTTTTTCCTACTCAGTCTATAAAACTGATTGTTTGATGGGAAGGTCTTAAGCAGAAGATATGAAGCTTACCTCTGTGACATCAGCAAGGGGCTTGGGCAGCTCTGATTGGGTGACAAGTCTGAAGAGTGGCTCAGTAGCTTCTGGGGTAAAAAGAAAATCGCAAGGTTAATATATTTCTTTTTTCTCTTATGATTTAGGTAACAAAACAGTCTAGGTTCTAAAATGTGGCGATAGTGAATTCCTAAGGAGTAGTGTAACAAATCACTAGGAGATTGTAGTTCCAGACTAATGGCTGCTAATCTGAATAATGCAGCGAAGGAAGATCATAGGACTGCATCTTGCATGCTTATGTGATGGGAATTGCTAAGCACAGGATGAAGTGTCAGGGGAGGTTGCTAATGAGTGCAACAAACAGGCTAAGTAGACAGAAGGAAGAAATGCTAGAATTATGTCGCTCAGTGGGGTGATTATAGTTATTGCTAATGCATTATCTATTTCATAATTGCTATAAGAGAAGTTTTGAATGCTCTCATCATAAAGAAATGATAGTGAATAAGGTGATAGATGCAGTAATTTCACTGCTTTGATCATTATAAGATATGCATGTATCCAGTCTTAACATCATATCCTGAATATGTAAAGTATCATGTGCCAATTAAATAATAAGAACAATTTCAAAAAAGGAGTAGTTTAGAGAATTTTAGGGTTCCCAGCTTTAGTCTACAAATTTGGATCAAGCAGTAAGGCTAGTACGATAAGCCAATGGGAAATCAAATATGGTTTAGCTTGCAAAGGAAGAAAGAAATGGTTAACATTAACGCTGTACTCTGTACTACCCCCTGGTTCTCAGAAAGCTTAACAAAGACATAAACCTTAAATAAATAAGTAATCTTAGAGATGAGTCTGGAGCTGCTCACTTGTTACTTCAGCAGCTCCATCCCCTCCTTCTCTCCAGAGATAATCCTTTGCTGACCTAAATCAGCTATCAGAACTGCCAAAGAATGATAGTTTCATGCCATCTTGTGCTGAAACGGCATTTCTAATGGTTATCTATTATACAATCTGCTGTGCCTAAGAGTTCCAGGCTCCTGGGTCCCCTATTGCATGCCCTAGAGGTCAGAAGCACATCAGATTAGCTTGTTTACTTCTTTGGATCACTTTGGAGACTGACTTATACACATTGTGTCATTGGTTCCCAACCCTTCTCTCTCAGGTGTGTTGTGTTTATGGGCAACCCTCAGGCCTAGAGGTAGCAGTATGGCCATGCTACTTCTAGCCTCGTGAGGCTACTCCATGTCTCTGAGTAAGGAAAACTTTCATGGACAGTCCCTTGCTCTATCAGCTCTTTCTAAATTAGCCTCCTTTGAATATGCCATCTGCTTCCTTATAAAGCCTGACAAGTTTAGTGAATGAGAAGATATCTGTAAGCTACACCAGGCTAATGGAACTGTCCACAAGGTCTTCTGTCTGTCTAGGCCCTACTGGCTGAACATGGTTGATCTTACTGAACTGAAACTATTGAATTCTTCCAGACTTATCTTTGGTGCAAAATGATCCCCATGGGCTGATGGAATGGGATGCTGGAGGGTGTTAGGAGACTCAGAAACGGTACCATGCATGATGTGCCTGTCACAGTAATGATGACTTCACAAGGCCCGAGTTAAAATGACAATCCATCCTAAAACCATACTTAACAGCCTCTCTGTCAGATGAGGTTAAACTCGGAACTACGGTGTCACCAACTTGCCATCACTGAACGGAATCGTCTCTTCTACCAAGGACTGGTCTCCACCTAGTAGTTGTGTGATGAGTTTTTTGAGATCTGTAGCTGTGAGGTAGGTTTGTGCTGGTTTGTCTTCCATGGCTCCATGATGGATCCTTTCACTTTCAATTTTGTTGGAGTCGAGAGACAGGCGATCACTTTCAGGGCTTTTTGCTTCTGCATGGTGCCTCTTAAAGATGGCCATAAGTTGTATTTCTGTGGAGCTTGAGCTGTGGAAAGAAGAGGACATGCTCTATCTACAGCAAATATCACAAAACTAGAGGGTTTCTGTGCTGCTCTAAGTCTTCAGGATAATTTGTCTTCTTTTCTGATAGGCTTATAAAGAATATCCAACTTAGTGCTTTTCAATATTTGTCAGAAAACGTATGGAAAGTATTAACAAATGATTTGTTTTAAGATAGAACGTCACCCTGGGGACTCAGTCTAGTTTGAAGAGGGACTGTGAACTGGGTCCATACGTATATACATACAAAAAGGTATTAGTCATTGTTAATTGATTGGTTAATTGATCAGTGCTTTTGGTAGTCTTAAAGGTCATGGAGTGCCAGTCAGAAAGAGAGATGAATTGGCACTTTTTCTACATGGTACCTTCTTTAATGTCTATGGTCTAGCATGCAGGATATCGTAGTAATAGAACAGGCTATGAATGCCATAACCAAGTGAAACTTCAGTTCTTAAGGCCTTTTTTCCTTCAATTCTTCTCCATGAAGTATTTTTAAAATTAAAGACCTTTAAATGAAATAGAGCAAGGAAACAAAATAAGAAAAGATTGGAGAAAAGGGAAGGAAGGCAGGACACAATGCATGATTAACTGTACTTGCTACTCTATTTATTAATGCAATCTCTTTTAGCCCGCAAATCTCAAACAAGATTCTTTACTGTCATGTCCTTGAGAATCAAGTGTTCCCTTTTGTTTTCTGCCATAAATCTACGCAGGGAGAAGCAGAAATGTTTTTAAAGGCCTCAGGAACAGAGAATGTGTATTCTTGGCAGTTCTTCAGACCACATACTCAGTCAGAGACCAGAGTTCATTATTTCTCTAGTCATAGTGGGAGCCAAAGCCAGGTTCTCATTACTGAGCTCTCCTAGGTATAGTGGGTCCTTTTCCCACCTCAAACTGACCTTGGGGCAGAGGAACAGATTAGTTTCTCTCCCTCAATCTAGACCTCAGTTGGTTGCACTCAGGAGTCTGTGACCAGCCAGCCCATCTCCCATGGTAAACATACAAGACATTGTTTAATCATGCTGCCCACATAACACACCTGTAGTCCCACGATTTTTCCAATGAGAGCTTTGGGTTTCTATAGCAGGCTTTTCAGGTGGTCAAGTCAATGTTTCCTTGCTAATAGCACATGGTGATTTGGCTAGAGATGTTTTTTTTAAACAACTAAATGAAACTTAACTCTATTTAAATAAAAGTACTAAAAATTATTGGCTTATTTAAGACATTACATGTGAAAATTATTTTTAAAATCCAGCTTAGACATTAGCAGAGGGAAACATACCATATTTCAAGACATAACAAAAAAATCATCAAAATTACCCATCTTCTTCTTTCTTTGGTCTTCATTTCACCACATTGAAAACATGCAAGGGAGGAAGAATTTTGGTGAGACTTATTGAATCTGCTAGTGTATTATTCTATATACAAAAGTGCTTTTATGTTGTCTGCCATGTTTGTCCAAAGCTTTGGAGAAACATACAAATTGCCATCAGAAATTTGGATGATACCTTTAAGAATCATGAGTCTTAGGATGTAAACATCATTAAACATTGTTTCTGACCAGGATTTGAGCCTCCGTTCAAAGTGGTCTGCATTTATTATCTTCTTTTAAAACCTGATTTCCTCAAAAAGGCTACAAATATATGCTATAAATCTTATATTTGAGCAGGAATTGCCAGGATGTTTTTTTTTAAATACTTTGCAAATAGATTCTCTTCCTCCTGAATGTCATTAAGGGATTCGTTTATCCTCAGAGATAACATCTCTGAGGCTGACCCTAGAATGAGTGTCTTGCCAATTTCTCTTTAAATTGCTTTAATCAGTTAAGGGATTAGTTCCATTCACAGTGAAAACTTGCAAGAAAAACACCTACTTATTGAGTGGGTGATATGTACCCAGTAGTTTATGTGTATTTTCTTTTAATGTTTAGCACAACAGAACCCTCAGTTAACAGGAACTACAAAGGTACATACAGAGGGAGCCGACTCAGTTGGGACTGGCAGAGGCAAGATTTAAGCTTTGAGTTCTCTTTCCTCAACCTTGGTTTTATTTTGTTACCCAATCCATTGGTGTGTTCCTAAGAAAATTACAGACACACTTTAAAAATTAGTTTAGAAACTGTATATGGTATTCTCCCCTTATATTTCAAATGACAGTTGCTGATGAAGACTGTGTTGGGATTAGTGTCACTGGTATTTCTTCTTGGATTATACATTCATCTCATTTTTATGCCCTGATATAACATGACCACAATGGAGATGCTACAGACTGGTTCCTATGTTCCTGCTGTGGAGACAGAGAACCTGCCGTCTTTCTAACTGACACCGCTCTGTGAGAAGCGAGTTTCTCTACCAGACATTCATCCAGGACCTGCCTCTTGTTTCTTTGTAGTTTGTAACCCATGAAGCCAAGGAGGGCGGCCGTGCTTCAAGAACCCAAACCTTATTCTTGCCAACTAAAGATTGTTTTGTTGACACATGTTTGCATAAGAAAAGGGAAATCTGAAAGAAGAATTATTTATTACCACAATCAAGATACAGAACACATTTTCCAGCATAAAAGATTTATCCTGACACCTTGTGATCTCTTCCTTTCACACCCTGCTCCACTATCTCCAAGAAACGACTGATATGTTTTCTGTCACTGTAGATGAGTTTGTGTTTCTGGAGCTCAATATAAATAGAACATAATGCACTCTTGTCTACTCTTTCACTCAGCACAGTTATTTTGAGGTACATTCCTGTTGTCACATATGTCAAAAGTGTTATTTCTTTGTCAAACGTCTACAATGAGAACATTCCAGAATTGTCTATTGTTCTGTTGATGGACAGTTAGTTTGTTTCCATGGTTCGGCTATTAAAGATAAAGATGCTATGGACATTTATGGAGCAGCCTGAAGAAATACACTCTACCACTAGATTGAGGAATTATTAATAGTTTCCCACACTTGCCCTAAAGAATGAAGCGATACTCAAAATGGTGCTTTAATTGTTAATACTTAAAATTGTATTAATCCTAGAGTCCTGACTAATTTTCAGTTTGTGCTGAGAGAATCAGATGAAGCTATTCTTATTAAGCAATTTATGAAGTTATAAATAAGCTTTTCTATGAATGAGACAAAGGACAGGCAATGTGTGTGACCTGATAGGGGATAAAATGTCTGTGGGCATCTGGACCCACAACAAAAGTAATGTCCTTCATAGTAAGTTTATTCCAGAACATCTTCAGCATTGGTATCAATGACAAACTATTTGTGGGGCTCACAAGCACATGGCTTATTGAATTAATTGGCCCACATACTTTACAGTGGATTGAAGTCCTCAGGACCAAAGGAAAGTCATTGGCAAAATGTACCTGAACTTATTTTGTAAACACAGTGGTCAGACACAGGAATAAATCCCTACAGAGACAAACACGTGGGAAAGATTCAGTTTGCTGCCATGACTCTTAAAAAGTTTTACCTTGAGAAATTTTACTGCCTACCTAACATTGTGATTTTCCTCTCAAGTCGATTTTCTTACAGTTAGATTTTCATTTGTCACAGGGAGGTGATGACGCATACTTAATCACTCCCCAGGAGAAGCCTTTCCATCATTTCCTGAAGCCTCAGATTAAAAATTTGTTTTTTAACTGTAGTACTTTATCCAGAAGACTTCGCCATCTATGCAAACTACGTGCCCATCACCTCCGATTACCCTCTCATCTATCTGACTTCGAGTCGCATCCTGCAGAGCGGCTTCTTGACACAAAGCAGAGTGAGTTTGCCTTGGCAAATATTAGAATTTCCATCTTTTGTCACTTCCTTTTCCAATATTTTCCTCCTCTGGAGTGCTACAAATGAGAGGCCAGACAGCCCCGGAACACACGGCTGGTTCAGTCTGTCCAGGCCTAAGTTCTAAGTGCCCAAGCTCTCCTCCTGCTTCAAGACCAGGTGGTGACAGAACCAGGGAGATCTGGACAAGGCTTGCTCCCCCCCCCCCCCCCCCCCCCCCCCCCCCCCGTCACTTCCTGCCTCCCCAGGCATGGACGTTCATCCCGCTCCCACCAGGGCTGCTATGTATCCGGCAACACTGGGTGCCATTGCACCATCTGAGCTTGCCCATAGATGCTTGAAAGGAGGAGAACTTATAAAAATATGAAGCATAAATTTATGTTTAAACCCATGAACCTGTATTAAGGTGCTGTGAGCCAGGTGGCTACCGACCTGCTGGAGTGTGAGCTCCCTAGTCCCCACTCTTTACCAGGGATGGCATTACAAATTGAGATTCTGCTTCTTGAGTAATACAGCATTACTTAGGCCATACAGTAGATAAGAAAAGAAAATATGTTTAAGAAGTATTGCTTTTACCCCTATGGGTTCACTTCCTTCAGTCCCTCCATCGGTAAATCAGTGTCTCTCTTGGCTTCTGTAATTTATGCCCACAGGAATGAGGTTTAAAAGCCTCGGAGAGAACAGGAGGCGACCCCATACCAAGGCGGTTAATTGCTACAGCGGTTTCTTGATACACATTCATCCTGGTGTTTTTCAGAGACTTGCTAAAGACATTGCCAAGGACGACTGACAGATGCTCCGTAGAGGGCGGTATTTCCAGCTCTCTGAGCAGTTTGCAGACTGTTCATTAAGCTGCAGTTTCCCAGACTGAGTTAAACAACAGAAGGAAAAGGGACCTTCTAATCCTCTGGACATGGCTTTTAAAGGAGGCCACAGAAAATGATTTTCAAATTTGTTGTTTTAAATTTAAAGTTGAGAGCAGTTTGATTCTCTTACTTACCTAAATCCTAACACGCGGATTTCTCCAAACCCTGGAAGTTTCTTAAATATCTTTTGCAACTGCAGCGAGAAAAAGAAATGTATGAAACATTCTTTGGTCCTACTGGCTCAGATCTTACCAAACAACAAACAAAACTCCAAACACTTTTGATGAGTCCATGAGGAGACAGTTGAAACAGAAAACAGAAGCAACCAAACTTGTCAAACTCCTTCTTTTCACAGGTATTTCTGAAGCCTAGAGAGTATTTTGTTTGCTAGCTGTAAAGCCATATATGAATGGTTCTGAGCTTGCTTTAAAAGTTATGTTATATAAAATATGAAATACCTTAAGGTGGAAACCTTTTAAAAATTCTTTCTTCATTTCATTAATTAATTTATTCACTTTACATCCCAATGGAGGCCCCCTTTCTGGTCCCTCCTTTACACAGCCCCTCCCCCATTCTCCTTTTCTCTTCTCCTCTGAGAAGGGGGAGGCCCTTGCTGGATATCACCCCATCCTGGTACAGAAGTCACTGCAGGACTCTCATTGAGGCCCTACAAGGTGGCTCAGTTAGGGGATTGAGATCCACAGACAGTCAACAGATTCCGGGACAGTCTGGCAGGAACCTTTTTTTAACTACAGCATTTTTATTTATATAGAGTAGTATAAATACATTTTTCTCTGTATAGCTCATAGTAAGCTAATGATGTTTTCTGAATCGAATTAGAGGATTTGGAAAATACAACACTGAAGGTATATTACTAAATGCGAAATGGCTGATCAATTAGATTTGTTCTAAGACTTGCATGGGTTTCCCAAGTTTTCTTAATTTGCACTTGTTAATGAGGTTTGCGTTTCCCTGGCTCCTCCCCAGCCTCACAGCCCCATTTTTGCCCCCTGTGGTTCCTTTGGAGAAGGTGGTTCTTCCAAATCTTTCTTCACAGCAGGAGCTTTAGCTTACATCCTCTTTTTCTCTCCCAGATCAGTTTTCTTTGTTCCACCCAAATTTTTATTTTAGCCTTTAAGTGTGAAGACCTTGAAAAATTCACACCTGCAGCCTTTTCACCTGGCTCCTTATTCTATAACCAGTCCACACCGTCCATACCGGCTTTCCTACATGATGAGCAAGTCTGAGAGGAAGGCAAAGCCAGACAACAGAAAGACAAGTGAGACCAGTCTTGCCCTCACCTCCCTCTTTTATGGCTTCAAAGATCCATACAATTATCCTTCTCTTCCTCAAATCTGCATTATTTTCTGACTTGAACATATCAGGCAAGAAATCTTAGGATTCCCAGACCCCCTCAATTTGGCTCTCATCAGGGTTACTAACGTTTGTTCAAATCCCAGGATGCTATTTGATTTTTCCACAGGATCGTTGTCATAGCAGCCCTACCAACCTCCTATACTGCACTGTTGAATTGAGTCAGTGCCCACCCTCCCCTACGTGTGTGGTGTGTATGTTGGGGTGCAGATGCAGAGCAAGAGCTTAAACCTTGCTCTTCACCTCCTCTTCTGGGTATGTGTGTCATAAATTATATTTTTCAAGTTCCATATTGTTGCTTTTCATCCAAAAATGCTTAGACTGGCCACACTGCCTGTGGAATAGAGTCCAGTTCTTCAGGAAGTCACTTACATTCTCCTGACACTGGGCCACCTCTGCCTTACCATTCATACACACTCTAGGGCGGGCAGAATGAAAATGGCCCCACAGGCTCATGGGTTAGAATGCTTGGTCCTCAGCAGGTAGACTGTTTAGGCAGAATTAGGAAGTGTGGCTTTGTAGGACGAAATGTAACTTGTTTTTCTAGGGGTAATCTCACTGGGGGTGAATTTTGAGGTTTCTAAAGTCCACAGCACCCCAGTTGCACCTCCCTCTCCCTCACCCCTCCCCCATCTCTATTTCTCTCGGCTTGCTACCAGCTAATAAGATTAAAGCTCTCAACTATTGCCAGGGCGCCACGCTGCCACGCCCCTAGGGTCATTTTGCCACGCCCCACACCATTATGGTCATGGAATCCTCTGAAACTGTGAGTCTGCAAATAAATGGTTTTCTTTCATCAGTTGCCTTTGTCCTGGTGTCTCTTCACAGAAATAGAAAAATAGAATAATCAGATGCAGTTCTTTCTTTCATTATCCCACTGACCAGTAGCTGATAGTTGGCCTCCCAGTGAACCCAAACTGACCTCTGTCCTTGTCCATTTATAACATGCACCTCTTTTTTCCCCTTCCGAGGGCTGTGTAGTATTTTCCTTTGCCCACCAACTCTCAGTGACTGCTCCCACTGAACCTTTCTCTACTGAAAAGTGAGCACTGCAGACTCAGCTTCCGATGGGAATTTATTTTCTCCGTCAGAGCACAGCTCTTAAGTCTTTCACCAAGCTCTGCGCATGCCCTGTGGCCTACGGATGGAGTCTTCCTTATGCATCGTAATCTCTCTTGCTTTTAGAATCTACAATATTGTCACCCACACAGACGGGACTAAAAACAACAAAACAGCAACAACAAAAAAATTCTTCATTTTCTAAGCTCATCGCTTTTGCATCTCAAACTCATTGCCACGTAGCTTCTCCAGCATCAGGCACTGTACCAGCGATACATAGATAATTCCCAATCTCTTCTAGGACTTTGGACTGCAATCTTAGAAAATTTTTTCCCCAGCAGCCTGATTTACCTTTTAATTATATTTTCTTATGCCAATATTAAAAATAGTTTTCATTTCCTGAACCTATAGGAACTCTGGTGATAAAAGTAGCTTATTCTCGGTGGCAAGAGGATACTGTACAGGGCTGGGCTTAAATATTGGTGCTATTACTTTCTAGCTGCAAACTCCTGGGTTTATTGCTCAATCTCCTGGTTGTGGTCTCTTGATCGAAATGGGACACTGATGTCTTTGCCATGGGGTACCAGTAAGGACATAAACAAGTAACATGTGCCTGGCTGACAGCCAGGGACTTTTATAATTTATTGATTTATTTCATTTTCTACTTTTCCATTGGGTTACTAGCTCCCTGAGAGTCCCAATTTCCCCCACAGCGTGGATTCTCCAAGGATAGACCAAAGCTTTTAGATAGTTTGAAAAACAACTTAGGGGAGGTAGAATCCCTCCTATGGTTTGTGGGGGGCGGGGATGGAGGTGGATAGGAGGCCTAGGGAAAGAAATTTGTGTGCCTGTAAGGAGCTTAACGAAGAAGAACCAGGGGAAAGGTAGGCCAGGTTCTACAGAGCTGGGCTTTATTCAGGAGCTTACAGGAAAGTTCCTTGTGCACAGTTCAGGCATGCTGTGGTGTCCTGTGGGAAGAGCTGTGGGTCCCCAGTGAATTTAGGGTGTGAAGGCTCAAGGGTGTGCTGCAGTATTTGCATCAGGTTATAATGGACTGAAGTATTCTCTTTACAGAGACCCTCGCATACTGTGCAAGCAGCCAGGGGAGCATGGAGGTGCCTTCATGGAAGTTGTCCTTGCTGTGCTTGGGAGGGCTGTCCTCTGTCCCCTCTAGGAGCATGTCATAACACAGGCTTTAATGCAGGTTTTTTGTTTGTTTGTGTCCATGCCCTCTTAGTGAATCTGTCTGAGTTTGATTAAGAATCAGCTTTGCACAGGAGGGTGTATATGGTATCTAGGGACATGATGACAAAACCTTCAGTTAATTCTGCTAAGTAATCTACCGGGGACCTTCCAATCATGAACCACTAGCCACTAAATTGCTAATTAAGTGCCCACTTAACCTTATTAATAATACTGAATGCACAGGGGTCTCCCTGATTCTGCCAGAATGTATGTTAACGGGGCTCTAAAAAGCAGCTACAGCTGAGATTTCTTGAATGTTTGCACAGGAGAAAGCATTCAGACAACCACCAAGTGATTCCTTTTGACATTTGTATTAAGTTGCTCATTAGGTTTATTGTGGAAATTAAATTACTCCAAAGCACTGTCCATTAATTCCTGATGAGGCCCGAATGACTGTGCTAATCCACACTATGGGTGGGGCATACTGAATGGGTTTCTAATGCAGGCCTTGGAGTAGTCCTGCTCCAGAGCCAGAGAGCAGACAGATGCTACCAACAGAGATTGGGCCTTAAGCAATGGTAGACTGAAGAAGGAGCCTGCAATGCTGTTCTTTGGAGCACATCTAGACAAGACATACACTTCTTTGCTTAGTAAGCTTTTAAGGGGCTATAGGGTGACTCGATGGTTTCCCTTTTCCATAAACATTAATTTAGGAAAAATAAGAAGTACTGGGCAGTGATAAAGGTATAAGGCTTGACTACCCGGGTTGGGATCTTCTCTTTGCCAGGCAATGGCTGTAACAGTTGGGGATGTTAAACCTTTCCCCCATCACCTCCCATACTTCAGTTTTCTCACTCTAGAGGAAATGATACTTTACTGATTAGTTTTATATCAATTTGACACAAGGCAGAGTCATCAGAGAAAGAAGCCTCAGTGGAGAAAGTGCCTCCATAAGATAGAACTGTAGGTAAGTAAGCCTGGGGGTCATTTTCTTTAATTAAAAAAAAATACTTCTTTTTTATTGGATATTCTCTGAATTTACATTTCAGATGTTATTCCCTTTTCCCCTACTCCCATCCCCCCACTTGCTTCCATGAAGGGGCTCCCTCTCCTAACCACCCTCTCCACCTCAGTGCCTTGGCATTCCCCTACACTATAAAAACAAGTCTTCACTGGACCAAAGGCCTCTTCTCTTACTAAAGCCAGACAATGCTATCTTATACTACATATGCAACTGGAGCCATGGGTCTCTCAATGTGTGCTCATTGGCTGGTATTTTAGTCCTTGGGAGTTATGGAGGGGGTTGTTGGTTTATAATGTTCTTCCCTTGGGGTTGCAAACCCATACATCTCTTTCAGTCTTTTCTCTAGGTCTTTCATTGGGATCCCTGTGTTCCGGCTGATGGTTAGCTGCAAGCATCCACAACTGTACAGATACTGATACATGACTCTGGCAGAGCCTCTGAGGAGGCATCCATATCTGGCTCCTGCCAATGATCACTTATTGGCATCAGTATTAGTGCTTTGGTTTAGTGGCTGTATGTGGGGTTGATCCCCAGGAGAGGCAGTCTCTGAATGATCTTTTCTCTAATCCCTGCTCTTCTATTTGTCCCTGTATTTCTTCCTATGAGTGTTTTGTTCTCCCTTCTAAGAAGGACAGAGGCATCCACATTCTGGCCTTTCTTCTTTTTGAGCTTCATAAGGTCTGTGAATTGTTTCATGGATATTTAGAGCTTTTGGGGGCTAGTAATTGCTTATCAGAGTGCATAATACCATGTGTGTTCTTTTGTGACTGTGTTACCTCACTCAAAATGGTTGCTTATAGTTCCGTTAATTTGCCTAGGACTTTTATAAAGTCATTGTTTCTAATAGCCGAGTAGTACTCCATTGTGTAAATGTACTACAATTTTTGTATCCATTCATCTACTGAAGGACATCTGGGTTTTTTCCAGCTTCTGGCTATTATAAATAAGGCTGCTATGAACATGGTGGAACATGTGTCCTTGTTATATGTTGCAGCATCTTTAGGGTATATGACCAGGAGAGGTATAGCTGGGTCTTCAGGTCCAATTTTCTGAGGAACCTCCAGACTGATTTCTAAAGTGGTTGTATCAGTTTGCAGTCCCACCAACAGTGGAGAAGTGTTCCTCTTTCTCCTCATCCTCGCCAGCATCTGCTGTAATCTGAGTTTTTGATTTTAGCCATTCTGATTTGTGTGAGGTGGAATCTCAGCGTTGTTTTGATTTGCATTTTCCTGATGACTGGGGACATTGTGCATTTCTTTAGGTGCTTCTCAGTAATTCTGTATTCCTCAGTTAAGGATTCTTTGTTTAGTTCCTATTTTTTAATAGGATTATTTGATTCTCTGGAGTGTAACCTCTTGAGTTCTTTCTATGTATTGGATATTAGCACTCTATCAGATGTAGGATTGGTAAAGATCTTTTCCCAATCTGTTTGCTGCCATTTTGTCTTCTTGACAGTGTTTTTACCCTTACAGAAACTTTGCAATTTCAAGAGGTCCCATTTCTCCATTCTTTAACTTAGAGCATAAGCCATTGGTGTTCTATTTAGGAAATTATCTCCTGGTCCTATATGTTTTAAGCTCTTCCCAAATTTCTGCTCTTTTAGTTTCAGTGTACCTGGTTTTATGTGGAGGTCTTTAATCCACTTGGATTTGAGCTTTGTACAAGGAGCTAAGAATAGATCAATTTGCATTCTTCTGCAATCTGACTGCCAGTTTAACCAGCACTGTTTGTTGAAGAGACAGTCCTTTTTCCACTGAATGTTTTCAGTTCTTTTTTTCAAAGATCAAGTGACCATAGGTGTGTAGGTTCATTTCTGGGTCTTCAATTTTGTTCTATTGATCTACTTGCCTGACTCTGTACCAAAACCATGTAGTTTTAATTGCAGTTGATTTGTAATACAGTTTGAGGTCAGGGATGGTGATTACCCTGGAAGTATTTTTTTTTTAGTTGAGAATAGTTTTTTTTCTCCTGGGTTTTTGGTTATTCCAAATGAATTTGCAAATTGTTTTTCTGACTCTCTGAGGAATTGAGTTGGAATTTTGATGGGCATTGCATTGAATCTGCAGATTGCTTTTGGTAAGATGGCCATTTTTACAATGTTGATTCTTCCAGTCCATGAGTATGGGAGATCTTTCCATCTTTTGAGATCTTCTTCAATTTCCTTCTTCAGAGACTTGAAGTTCTTGTCATACAGATCTTTCACTTGCTTTTTAGGGTTCCACCATGGTTTTATATATTGTTTGTGGCTATTTTGAAGCATGTCATTTCCCTAATTTCTTTTTTAGCCTGTTTATTCTCGGAGTAGAGGAAGGCTACTGATTTATTTATGTTAATTTCATATCCAGCCACTTTGCTGAAGTTGTTTATTAGCTGTAGGAGTTTTCTAGTAGAATTTTTGGGGTCTCTTAGGTATACTATCATATCATCTGCAAATAGTGATGTGTGACTTCTTCCTTTCCAATTTGTTTCCCTATGACTTCCTTTTGCTGTCTAGTTACTCTGGCTAGGACTTCCAGTACTATATTGAATATTCAGGGAGCGAGTGAGCAGCCTTGTCTAGTCCCTGATTTTAGTGGGATTGCTCCTAGATTTTCACCATTTAGTGTGATGTTGGCTCCTGGTTTGGTGTACATTGCTTTTACTATGTTTAGGTATGGGCCTTGAATTCCTTATCTTTCCAAGACTTTTATCATGTACGGGTGTTGAATTTTGTCAAATGCTTTCTTAGCATCTGATGAGATAATCATGTGTTTTTTTTTTTTCTTTGAATTTGGATAATGTCAATACATTTCCATATATTCAACCGTCCCTGCATTGCTGGGATGAAGCCTACTTGATCGTGGTGAATGATAGTTTTGATGTGTTCTTTGATTAGGTTTGCAAGATTTTTTTTTTGAGTATTTTTGCATCAATGTTCATGAGGGAAATTGGTGTGAAGTTCTCTTTGTAGGGTCTTTCTGTGGTTTAGGTATGAGCGTAATTGTTGCTTTGAAGAATGAGTTGGGTGTTATTCCTCTGTTTCTACTTTGTGGAATAGTTTGGAGAGTATTGGTATTAGGTATTCTATGATGCTCTGATGGAATTCTGTATTAAACCCATCTGTTCCTGGAATTTTTTTGGTTGGGGGGCTTTCGGTGACTGCATCTATTTCTTTATGGGTTATAGCACTGTTTTGTTGATTTATCTAGTCTTGATTTAACTTTGGTACCTGGTATCTGTTTAGAAATTTGTCCAATTCCTCAAGATATTTCAATTTTGTTGAGTATAGGCTCTTGTAGTAGGATCTCATGATTTCTTGAATTCCCTCAGTTTCTTTTGTTATGCCTCCCCTTTCATTTCTGTTTTTATTTATTTGGATACTCCCTCTGTCCCCTCAAGTCAGTGTGGCTAAGGGTTTATCAATTTTGCTGACTTTTTTCAAAGAACCAGCTTCTGGTTTTGTTGATTCCTTGTATAGTTCCTTTTGTTTTTACTTGGTTGATTTCATCTCTGAATTTCCTGTCATGTATTCCTCTTCTTAATCTCTGCTTATTTTTTAACTCCAGTTAGCCAGCACCAGTTGTCCCAGTGGTCCCTTCTATTTTGCACTCTAAAGCCAGAGCCAAATGGTTGAATTTTTTGAGTTCTGCTGCTTGTTGAGGCTACAACATGGCTCCCTTGTTCTACTACCAACTTTCTGTTTTTTGATTCTCTCTGTGCCCAAGCTTGTCTTTCTTGGAACTTCCTCTGCAGATTGACCTTGAACTCAGAGATCTGCATGGCTTTGTCGCCTGTAATAATTAAAGTCATGTACTACCATTCCTGAATTTAAGCTTTTCTTTACTTAGAACCTGCTTTGTCCCAGAGTACCCTTGACCTCAGAGATTTGTTTGGATTTATCCCCTAGGATTAAAAGTTTGTCCCACTGTGTATGGATCTAAGCTTACCTGGGTAGGATCTTGCCCCAAATTTCTATTCCCTTAATCTGTTATCTCCTATGACATAAGATAGATCTCCACTCTACTTCCTGGTGCATCTGTAATATTTAAGCCATGAATTTCATATTTTTCCTTTCTTAGCTTCCTTTGCCTTTTCAAAATGCTCTTTATGAGACTTTACCAGAGAACAAAACCTATGCTGGGTGTTTCTAAGAGTTCCCTTCTCAATGCAATGAATATAAATCTCCTTGCCTTAGCCTTAGGTAGCTCTTCAGACAAGGGCCAAGAACAGCCATATTTGTCACCAAAGTCCCACAAAAACAGCCTGTAGGCCATGTACTGAGATTCTTCACTGAAACCTCTGGGGCCAGTTCTATACGGTTCAGATCACTCCCAGGAACAATGTCTTTTATATTCCTACAAGTTTAGCCCATTAAGTCCCATTTAAAGGATTCCACTGCTTTCCAAATTCAAAGTCTCCAAATCTACATTCTTCTAAACAAAAGCATGGCCAGGCCTATAACAGCAATACCCTAGTCCCTGGTACCAACTTTTGTCTTAGTTAAGGTTTTAATGCTGTGAACAGACACCACGATCAGGCGACTCTTATAAGGACAACATTTAATTGGGGCTGGCTTACAGGTTAAGAGTTTCAGTTCATTATCATCAAGGTGGGAACACTGGCATCATCTAGGCAGGCATGTTGTAGGAGGAACTGAGAGTTCTGCATCTTCATCTGAAGGCTTCAAGCTGAATACTCACTTCCACACAGCTAGGATGAAGGTCTTAAAGTATGTGTATCATACCCATGGTGACACATCTACTTCAACAAGGCCACACCTCCAAATAGTGACACTTTCTGGGCCAAGCAAATTCAAACCATGACATTCTCTCTCACTCTAATTGACAGAAGCACAAACTATTTGAAGTTTTCCCTTGTTTTCAGTATTAGCACATGCTGCCTTCTTGGTCTTGACTTAACACATGCACATTTGTTTGCTCCATATATGAAACTCACAGCAGACCAAAGGAATGGTTTTAACCAAGTACAGCTTAGTGAACCAATGTATTTTTTTCTTCTTTAATTAGGGTAACATACAGGAGTATCATGAAGGGCTAGTTTTAGGACTAGAAGCACCTCAAGTGCAGCTGCATCACCAGAAAGCCTACTCCAACAGTGGTGATGATTCAGGAGAGCTGAGACCCTGGACTCTTTGCAGGACTTGCAAGTAGCTTTACAGGTCTGGAATCATCTCTCTTCACTGAACTCCAGAGGCCCCCAATAGGCTGTGCCCCTGTGATGGACTCACTATAACTGGTATACATGTTGTTACACAACCCTGCTTATGTCTGCAATCCTTTCTTTCTCTTTTCTCCCATTATGAACTGCAACTCTCAGAATTCATATGCTGCACTCAACAACATTGTTGGACTTATCCTGCAGAGAGTTAAAGAACCTTTCAATTCAGCCAAAGACCAAGAGGTATGAAAATGCTCAAAGATAGAAAAGATATCTCTGTTAACTCCTGCTCTAATAGTTGGTGAATATTTTCATTATATCTATTTCATGTCATATATTAAAATTGTATCAAATTGCAAATGTAACATTGGTGATATAGGGGTAAACATAGATGCCTTTCAAGTTACAGAAGTAGAAATATTAATATGGATATAATATTATAAACTAAAAATTTATATTCCAATCAATTAGATTCTCTAGTTGGTGCCTAGGTGATCATTTTATGCTAATCTAAAATTTTCATCAGTTTTACTGATATACAATTGACACACAATAAAATGAAGATGTTTAATAGACACATTGATGGATTTCTGAAAAAGTGTTTACTTATGATTCATTGTCATAAGGACAATTTGCATATGTAGAATATTTGTGGCTTTTAGTTAAGCAAGGTTGAAATTGATTAAAAATGAAAGATAACTTAATAATAAATAGTATTGACTAATGGAAAAGCTAGACTGGATAATTTGCCCCAACATTTTGCAACTTAATGCAGTATTAGTTTTCATTATAGTGGTTAACAATGGATGCTGGTCACAAGAAGTTGGGGCTAATAGCCAAAGGACATATCATACTCTGTTGGCTCCCAGCTGGTGCCATGACTTGGGGTGTGGGTGAACAGGCTGGTCTACTCACCTGCAGTTGGGACTGTCCCACCAGTTCCTGGTAGTATGGAGACCTGGAGTTGGTGAGCTCTTCCTTGAACCTGTGGTTTGGCAGAGAGATGCTAAACTCCACCTTCTCCTCTGATGTGAATTCAGACATGTGAGTAGGTTCTGTTTTACTTTCCTGGGTTAAAAACAACAGCAACAACAAGAACAACAATGTAAGGCTCTACTAATGTAAACAACTCACAATTGCAATCTTATATACTATGTGTTGCCATAGGTAGCATCACGAATTGGACGTGAAAGCCCAAGTGGCTTTCGAATAGAAGTCCTGTGACTTATGAGTTGCCTCTGAATTGTATTAAGAGACACAATAAGACAAAGTACAGGAGCTCCATTGGGTTGGATATTTCTTCATTTATTTGAGTCAGAGTCTCCCTTTGTAGCTCAGGCTAGCCTTGGACTTGAAGCACTCCTCAAGTTTTATGTACTTATTTATTTGAAGCAAAGTCTCATGTTTGTCCAAGCTATTTTCAAACTTGCTATATAGTTAAGTCTGATCTTGAACTCTTGGTCTAGCCTTTGCCCTTTAAGTGCTGGAATTAGAAGCATACACCTCATTATCCAGCTTCAACATATTTTAAAATAACAAATAGTAATTGTCTATACCTATAGGGTACAATGGGATGTATTTTTGTGTCAGTTTAATTAATATATCCAGCACATCAAATTTGAAAACCTTGTGTATGTGTTGAAAACACTAAAATCTATTCTCCTAGAACGTTGAAGTATATGATGTGGGTTTACTTACTATGGTCAGCATCCTGTATAACAGCTCACTAAAGATGATTCCTTAGATATGGCTGGAATCTGTGCTCTTTGGGTCAGTGTTCATATTCTCCTCCTCTGGACTCTGGCAGTGGGTAGGAGTTATTCTATTTATAGTCCACATGTAAAAGATCGGTTTTTAAATTCCTCTCACCCAGCACCTCCAGAGACTCCCTATTACCTGTAGTTAAACTCTAACATCCTTTTCTGTTCCTTTAATGTTCTCTGTAGTCTCATTGGGTACTTCTAGTTTTACTGTGCAGTCATGAATGCTAGACTAATCAGGCACTGCATTATCTGCTTTTCTCCTCCTGGAGCATCTGTTTAAGATGATCCCACCTCTCTCTCTTTCTCTGTCTCTGTACCTCTGTCTCTGTCTCTGTCTTTCTCTCCCATATACATTTTACTCATTCTATGTGTTGTCTGAAGTATTCTCTACTTGGAGTACAGAAATCTTTGCCTCTGACTCCTTTAAAGTGCATTTCAACCTCTTATTTGGTATCCACTTCTGCATCTGCCTATTGTCCTCTCTCTATCTGCAAGTCTTGTTGGTCCACACAATTCTCTACTGTACATAATCCCTAAAAGCAAAACCAAAGGGGTATTTATGCATAAAACTCACTGAATATGAAAGTTCAAGGAGTGTACTCCTACAATCTGTCCTGGTTTATCATTTTGTCTCAGTAATTTATCCTGCCATCTTTAATCATAGCACTCAAGGTCCTTTCTCATGTCAAACTGCATATATGTTTCTTGGTGCAGGAGCTATCTTGCTTATCTTTGAATATTTGTTATACATATCTAGTTTTGGCACATCAGTTGACTTTAGAAAAAATATGTGCTGAGCAAAAGAATGGGTCATAAATACAAATAGAAGAGTATGATCTTCAGGGGACGTAGAAGATGCAGATGAAAGATGTGGGAATATTTACACAGAGGGAGGCACCTACACTATAGTGAAGAATGAAGGACACAGGCAATGTGTAGAAAGGGGAAGAAAGACTAGTCATCTTACAAATCTTAAGTGAAGTATTTTGAATTACAAAATACATTTTTTTTTTTTTTACAATAGCACTTTCCCTGTTATTTTTTTCCCTTGGCTATAGTAGTAGTTCAGTTGTATCTGCTGCCATCTTGTCTGAAGGACACAATAGTGTGGCCACAGGCTGTTCATCAGGATTTCTCATGCAGAGCTGGTAAGATAGAAATTTTTTCCTCTCCTTGCACTGCACCTTTCAAGGAAGTAGGAAGGCTGGGACAGAGGAAAAGAGCATCCCATAGGTTCTGGGGAGATCAGGTGGCTGCAGTAGCTATGGAAGAGTGGGGAGTTCTGGCTTGTCATTCTTTGGATTGCCAGCTCCACTGCTCATGAGTAACAAGGACCACACTTCTCTCCTTCAACATTGCCTTCCTATTTTGATATCTTAAATAACTCTCACAGCTGCACCAGTCTACATGGTGACCTCTTACTTCATACATAGCCTCTTAGCCTTAGATCACTGTTTCTATTCTTCTCTGGCTTGATGTGAAAGATTTTGAAGCATAATTGATATACTTATAGTAATATAACATATTTTGGTATAGTGGGTGTGAACTGATTGTTGTTGGTTGGTTGATTGATTGATTTTAACACTTAGGGACTACCTATTACATACCAGTGTCTGTTGCATATGGGAGAGAAGGGTTACTGTTTGCTTTTTCTAATCCCCCATCTTCTCCTAATTCTCAATCTCTATTTGTCATTATGACCATATAAGAATAGTGAATAGGATAAAGACACTGAAACCTGAGTCATGAAAATACAGTACTAACAACGGTGAGTATCTGATCCATCCACCCTCTTCCCTAGTTTACTGAAGAAAGCAAAGGCTGGCGACATGATTCAGCTGGTGAATGCTTGCTGTGCAAGCATGAAGATTGAGGCTCTTGGTCCCCAGATCCAAGGAAAAGCGAAGGGTTCATGACAGCCTTCCTATAACCCAGCACTCCTGTGTCCACATGCATGTGAAAATGCATATACTTAGATATGAGGAAAAAGAAAACATAAAAAGACAAGACATGTGCATAACAAACTATGCCAACTCAGATCTTACAGTTGTGGGCTTCTGGATGTCTTCAAGGGTGACATTGAGAATCTCCTTGAGGTCTGTGTCATCAGGAGGGAGTGTGAAGGGAAGTGACATGCTGGAAACATCTGCAGAAATTAGAAAGAGTTCATCCAGAAAAATAAGATGAGAAGAATTTAGATTAGAGCAATGTCAAGATTCCGTAATTCCATATGTCTTTTCTGTCAGCCCAGAGAAGTGCATTCTAAACTCAGTTTTCAGAGATTCATACATATGGTTTTTAAAAACTATTAGGTTACGTGTTCAATTTCCATTAAGTTATTTCTTATGGAACCAAAATTTGTGGTGCAGTTAAGTGATTTTTTCTAATGAGAGATAATTAATGTTTCTCCTTATGAATCCTTAAAGGGCATAAAGACTAGTATTTATATTGAATTTGTTCTGAAAATTATATTAGAATACTACCTAAGTCTCAAATGTCCAGATTGCTTTAACAATAAGTACATATTAATTATTAAAATTTAGATCATGAACTGCAAGAGATAAAAGAACAGTAAGATACTCTTAATTGCTCCTTCATTTTTCTCAGTTATTGGATTTATTTATTATTAGTATTTTGACTGCATATGCCATGTGCACCCTAGCCTAATTTGCTTAGTAAAATATTTTCCAGTGGCATCCATTGTCCTGCAAATGATCTAGCTTCATTCATTTTTGTGGATGAATAAAATTCCATTGTGTGTATGTAGTATACTTCCTTTCTTCCTGTGTTGCTAGAGACCTAGGCTAATCCAATACTGTGTATTGGGCTGCCAAATACATGGCTGTGCAAAGCATTTCTGTGACATGTTGATTTGGTGTCATCAGAGATATCACTAAGGAGTAGAAAAGCTGGGTCATATGGTAAACCTATTGTTTTGCTTTGAGAAACCACAATAGTGATCTCCATCCTGAATGACTAGTTTACAGTTCTCCCGGTGGTGTAGGAGTTTCCCCTTCCATCCTGTTCTTGCAGCATCTGTGGTCAGTTTTCTTACTGACTTTCATTCCAATGGTCAAGACAAAAATCTCAGTGTAGTTCTTATTTTTTAACTTGAATTTCTCTAATGGCTAGTGAGGTTGATCATAGTTTTCATATTGTTATCAGCCAATTGTGTCATGCATTTTCCATTTGTTTCATTAATTCATTTGTGGGAAGGGCTGTTTGATTTCTTATAGTTTAGTTTTTGAGTCCTTTGTATGTCCCAGTATTAATTCTCTACTAGATGTCTATCGAGCACATACTTTCTCCCATCTTTTAGGACACTTTCAAACTCAATTTCCTGTTTTCTTTCTCGATGAAGAAGCTTGTTAATTTTAGGAGGTCCCATGTGCAATTGTTGGCATGATTTCCTGAGTGAATGGAAGTTTACTAAAGACTATTCATGTTTATGTGTTTTTGTTTGTGTGTACACATGTACATGTGTGTGTACAAAATATACATTGGATATATATTTTTATCTGTATCTACATATCCAATGTATCTTTTTGGCATCCTTTAAGAAAATCTTGGTGTGGTTAGATAGGTTCATATTTTGGTCAGTCTGTTCTGTTTTGTTCCGTCTTGTCAGTCCCGTCTGTCCCATCCCATCCCATCTTATTCTATTGATCTATGGTCTGATTTTGAGTCAGCGTCATACTATTGTCATTACTCTATTTCCACAGTAAAATGCGACAATATGTATGATATCTGTTTTATTTAGGGGCTTCAATTTTGTGGAATATAAGTTTTTAAGTTATGGTCTGGATCATTTTCTGAATTTTACTGATATCTAATGTGATGTCTCCATTCTCATCCCAAATTTTGTGATTTTTGGTCTTCTCTCTCTTTGTTCTGGTTGGTTAGTTTAGTTGTCATTCTTGGTAACAAATGCAATGAAATAAAGAATATATATATATATATATATATATATATATATATATATATATATATATATGATTTTTATTGATTTTATTCTTTGTGGTCATATAGCACAACTTACTGTGCTTGTTATGATATTATTATGTCACTGTCTGAATGTTATAAATTATAATCATCAATCTTAAAATGCGGTCTGTTTTAAAGAAAGTTTTGTGGGCTGCTTAAATATGTTTGTATTCTGCAATGTTTGGATAAAGTATTCCACAAAACAAACAAACAAAAAAAAAAGATTGCTAAGTCCATCTGAACTAAAATGTTTTTTAATTATAATGCTGCTTTTTGTTGAGTCTTTTGTCTTTGTAATTTGTCTTTTGGTGAGATCTGGATATTGAAGTCACACATTGTAGTTGCATTGAGGTAAATCTGCACATTAATATCTGATAATGTTTGTTTCATAAAATTAAGTAATGGATGTTTGCTGTATATATGTTTAAGATGGTAGTAGCCTCTTCATGTACTGTTCTCACAATCAATATGAAGAAACTTTGTTTATTTCTGCTGACTGCTTTTGGCTTGATGTCTATGTTGTTATTCATATACTCTTGTCTGTTCTCTAGTTTCATTTGTCTGGAATATTTTTTCCCATCCTTCTACCCTAAATCTGTGTTTGTCTTTGTGCTTATTACAGACAAATAAAGAGACCTTGCTTTTAAATCTGGTCTGTTAGTATATATCTTATGGTTGGGTAAATGAAACTATTAATAAAAATATTATTAATTCTTGCTCTTTTGCTGTTTTGTAATATCCAAAACCTTATATTTCTTCTGCCCTTACTGCTATTACAGTGTGCTTTATTTTTTTCTATGGCATCATAGGTCTATTTAGCTCTGGGTGTATTAGTTTTAGTTTTCCTTCAATTATAAAAGACAATTTCGTTAGATATAGTAATAGGATGGGCAGTTATTGTCTTTCAGAACTTGGGACACATTACTTCATGCCCTTCTGGCCTTTAGTGTTTCTGTTACTTTCCTCAATTTGCTTTTCTGTGTAACTTGTTGCCTCTCTCTCTCTCATTCTCTCTCTCTCTCTCTCTCTCCCTCCCCCCTCCTCTCTTCCCCCACCTCCCTTTCCCCCTCTCTCTCTCCCTCTTTCTCCCTCCCCCCTCCTCCCTTCCCCCACCCTCCCTTTCCCTCTCTCTCTCTCCCTCTCTCTTCCTCCTCCTCCTCTCTTCCCCCACCCTCCCTTTCCCTCTCTCTCTCTCTCTTTCTCTCTCTCTCTCCTTCCCCCCTCCTCTCTTCCCCCACCCTCCCTTTCCCTCTCCCTCTCTTTCCTGCATAATTAGTGTTTTAATTCTACTGTTAACATAAGGAGGCTTTTTTCTGGTCTTGTCTCTTGGTCATTTTAATGCCTCCTTATCGGGATGGTAATTTTTTTCTGTAGGTTTGGGAAATCATCTATTGTAATCTAATTGGCTATATTTCCTGTACTTTCACACACACACACACACACACACACACACACACACACACACACACATGGACATACACACAAATGCACAGTCATACACACACAGACATACATACAAACACACACTTACACATGCACACACATTTGCATACACATATACGCAGGCATGTATGCACACATTCTCTCTGCTTCTCTTTCTTCTCTGTTCAGGATTCATGAATTTCATCTTTTAGAGGTGTCTCATAGGTTTCATTTGTACTCTTTTATTATGATATGTATCATTGTCTGAATGTTATAATTCATAATCAGGCCTTCAAGCCTTGATACTTTGCCTTCAACTTTATCAACATGTTGACATGTCTGTCCATTGAATTTTTTATTTGAACTATTGAAATTTTCATGTTCATAGTTTTGACTTAATTGTTTTTAGTCTATTTCTTTAGTGAATCTCTCATTCTAATAACTTTTTAAAATTCTTTGGTTGGGTTTCATTTCCATTACTGTTATTAGAACACATTACTGTGGGTTTGGTAACTTTTGGAAAAGTTGTAGTGCCTTGTTTTTTAATTTTGATTTCATGCTACATATGCTTCTGAATTGGTACATGCATGTGAGTCTGGCACTGGATTATTGACTGAACTTTCTGATCATTTTATAGTCTTCAGTTTTGAAGTCCATGGAGTGTTCAATTGGCATTTATTAGTTAGAGTAGAGTTGAGATGTCCGTTCATTGCTATTGGAATGTGTGTAGCTCAATAGATAAGCCTCAGTTATTGTGCTTGAGTCACTGGGCACAAACACCAGCAGTAAAGTGAGGGCAGATTACTACCTATAGAAACAACCCAACCTAATGGATAGTCGTACCACCAAAGCCTGCTATCGAAAATAAGCCCTTTGGTTGTCTTCCCTTATTCTATAGAAACAAAGTGGCATTCAGTGAGATGTTAGTCACACGTTCTTTTGTTATTTACAGACAAAATACACTATCTTTCACCTTTAAAAAAAAGAAAAAATGTTTAATAATATTACCATGGCTGTATTGGTACTATATGCAAAAAGCAGCATGTTTTCTTTTAAACAAATGCTTTTGCAAATAATACTTTTACAAATAAATCTTGATATTAAGAATCACAGGTCAAACTTTACCCATTTATAAGGGGAATCAACAATTAATTTTTGGTTAAAAATTTTATTTTCAGTTTTTGTAATTGAAGTTGAACTAGTCTTGTTGCATTATTATCTAGAAATGGTAAATTATTTTAACTTGGAAGAAATATAAAAATAAAGCCACAGCAGATTTTTCTGAAGTCAGTAAGTAGATATGTGACCTCTATTTTTATTGTCTAAAAGCCTCTGTATTTTGATGTAGAGATTTAAAGGAACATGTTTTTCTCTCTTTAAAAAATGAGGCAGGTCTCATTTATCAAACTCATTATGGTTTCAAACTTACTCTGCTGCCAAAGATGATATCAAGCTCCGTTCCTTCTGCCTCCCTTTCTTGAGTGCTAGGATTATAGGCTCAGAGCACCATATCCAGCATCTGTGGTACTGTGGGTCGAAGCTGGAGGTTTAGATATCCAGGAGGCACCCTACTCACCTTCCTTCTCTTACTTCAAAATTTGCTTTCTTAAAAATATTATTAACAATACTAAAATTGAAAAAACATTTCCCAGGGGTTTAACAGTTCTAAATACTGGAAAGTATATGTAAAATGGGACAAGAGAGACAGCTCAGTGGTTAAGAGCATTTGATGCTTTTATATAGGACCCGAGTTTGGTTCCCAGCCCCCAAATGGTGGCTCACAGTTGTAACTCCAGTCCCAGGTGATGGGACATATAATTTTAGCCTCCTACCAGCACTGTATCCATGTGGTGCATGTACATACATCCTGGCAAAATATACATTTCAATTATTTATTATTTAATTAAAATAAGTTTTCTGGAAAATACTTGACAAAAATCCATGGAAATAGAACTTTAGTATTATTCTCTCTGTGGTACAGGGACTGAACCCAGAGCATCAAGCTAGGCAAGCCCTCTCCACTGTGCTGTATTACTAGTCCCAGACATCACTGAGAAATTAGTGATTTGAGAGGTATTCATGCTTAAATGTACAGATCAAGTAGCATTTGTTATGCATGGGGACATTCAGCAATAGAACCCAAAGTTCTAGAAATGAGAAGGTGCATCATAATTTATACCAGGTTTTGTCAAGGAGTGCTTTGCAAGTCCTTTCCCATGATGGTTTGAAGGAGATGAAATGAGATCCAAACTCACCTGTGGGTAACATGGGGGCTTCGGTCGGCGCTCCCAGGGTCTCCCTAGAGAATACCTCATCTTTTCTATTAATGCAAAAGAAGAGAAAGAAGTGATGACACTGAGGAATGTAATGGTAGGGGCCTACATTTGAGTTTGGCTATAGCATATACACTAAATATTAGGGAAAGGCATATTGTAATCTAGATTTATCTATTCTTTATTACCTAGGTTACAGTTGAATATATATTTGTATATTGGGTATTTGAAGATTTGCATATTGTATACAATATTTGTTTATTTTTATATTGAATAATTGAAATTTTGTATGTCATATACAATATTTATTCATTTTTATATTTAATAATTGAAAATTTGTATGTCATATATAATATTTGTATTTATATATTGGATAACTAAGTAATTAAAGAAAATTTCAAGCAACCTCTTTGAATGGTTATGTCTGACTCCTCTCAACCTCTTGGTCTCAGCGGGGTTGGGGACATTTCTACAGCAGGCAAAATTGAACTTCATTTGTGTCCCAATGTTTTATTGTCCCATTGCATCTACAGTGTTCTCGGTATAAAAAGCAATAGATAATATAATTGAACACTGCAGAACTTCCTCCAAATCTCAGACTCCTTTGCCTGAGCTTATCCAATAAAGAACTGTTTTAGTTATCGGAGTGCAAGGGAATTAGTTTCCAGATAGTACAGGTTTATGATATCTGTGTTCTTTTCACAACAGTAGTATACAGTGATAACTAGACAGGGAATTGTGGGTAAGACTTTAGACCCATGGATGCTAATGTGGGAGATATTCCAGGGTCAGAACACAGGGCTCATTGGTAGAATCGTCTGCATATGCAGTATCTGCCCATTACTAATTAGAGCTAGTGGGAAAGAACTGTGGTACTGTTAGCTTTTGAATCTCATTAAAAGATTTGCTTCTCTAATCTCCTAGGTCCAACTGACGGTGTCTTTCACACACACACACACACACACACACACACACACACACATTACATATTACTATGCAATGGCTAGTGTTTGGTTCTTACAGAGTCATCTAGACTGGACAGAGCCAACATTACCACATCTCTATCATGCCAACATTTTCCAAAATACCAAGAAAAGTATTTTTTAAAATATTGTCATTTCTGCTGTCCTGCACTCTGATCAATAAAGATGGATGTTTGAGCCTGTGAGTTGGATCAGTGGGTAAAGTGCTCAGGGTGCAAGCATGAAGATCTGAAATTGGATGTCCCAGAATTTGTATAAGATGTGGGCACAGAGATATGGGTCTATAATCCGAGCACTCAGTGTTGGCTCCAGCAGGTTCACTAGCCAGCCAGCCTAACTGAAACAGAAAGAAGAGACTGCGTTTCAAAAGTAAGGAAAGTAGAGAGTGATTGTGAAGATGACATTGACCTCTGACCTCCACATACATAGCACAGGTGAACACAATTACACATACATTCAGGCCACACACACATACTTCCCACACAGAAAGACAAAACAATAGATTTCTGTTGTTTATTTGAGAGGGAGAACAGATATGACATGGTAATAGTCAAAGTAAATTCTATATGTATATATGAAAATGAAACTTAAATATGATTAATATATGTTTATAAAAGTGATGTAAACAGGAGAATAGGCGTCAGTTTTAGCAGTGGAGGAGTACATTGGTAGATACAGGACAACATAAACTTAAATTCTACTGGAATGTAAAATCAACCATTCTTATTATTTTTCTGGTATTATGCTGTGTGCTTAACAAATAGCTTTTATGGAGACGATATTTAGATGTCAAACACGGTGGCATTTATGATTTGGACAAATTTCTTTGCCTTTTAATTTTGTAGGCTTTTGTTTTAATGCTGAGGTCTCAGAATGACTTGACTCTCCTTGTTCCATATTGGTGTGGAACAGAAACTAAGCAGGAGGAGGAAAGTGACGGTAACCATGGTGACTGCTGAGTTACCTACTAGCATCCCAGTGTGTGCTGCTCTCTTAGATGGTGTTCTTATTCTCCGCCATCACACATGATCCTCCCTCTAAGCTGGCAATCTGTGGTGCCCACCAGAAGCTCTGGATGGGAATCTGGGGTACCGGGTTCTCGTGCTGGCTTTTATTTAAAAGCCTTCGGAAATTGGCAGAATTATGAACCAGTGAGGAGAGGGAAATTTCTTCTTCTTGGAATGGCTTTATGTGGAAGAGAAAATTCCCCTTTACCTGACTTGGTGTCTCACTTCTCTCTAACAATGCTGTGGGCACAGGCAGGTGTAGACTTTCTTTCTCTGTCTGGGAGAGGTGAATGTTTCATGATTTTTTTCATGTTTCTCAAGAATTAAAATCTTTTGTGGATATTATTTCATGTGTGTAGCCTCTTCTTAGCTCTAAGCCTTTTTTTTTTTTTGAAAGTAGGAGTCAGTGAGCTGTTGTTCAGTATTTAAATTGGCAGAGAATATTTCTGTGAATTTTGTTCACAATATTCTTACAGGCCAAAGCCCTTCCAGGGCTGTGCAGTTCCTCCTGGCAGTACCTTGTTGCAGCAAGTGAGAGTAGCTCAGCACTCATACTTGATTAAGAAAATGGCAGACGGTCCCACTGTCTTGTAGAACATGTGTAGAATATCACATGGGTCCTGCTGCCCGGAGTTTGTACTTTCACACGAAAGCAGGAGAAGGTAGAAAATGTACAGCAAGAATGTGGTGCCAAGCAGAGCAGAAAGTTCATGTCAGGCTTCAGCCTTAGATGGGCCGTAAAGATACTGTAGGGAGCTGGGAGTCCACTTGGAGTCAGGGAAATTGAATGAGAATGGCCCCATAGGTTTATATATATTTGGATGCTTGGCCTACAGTTGATAGAACTGTTTGGGAAGGATCAGGAGGCATGTCCTTATTGGAGGAACTGTATTACTGTGAGCGGACTTTGAGGATTCAAAGGCCCAGGTCATTTGCATTGCCAGTTAGTTTTCCCTCCTTTCTTCTCCTCTCCCTCTTCCTTTTTATTTCCTTCTCCATCTCTCTCTTCCTTTTTTTGTTTTTTGGTTGTTGCTCAGGCTGTAAGTGAGCTCTTAGCTATTCTACCATGATGGTCTTGGACTCACCTTCTAAAAGCGTAAGCCACTGAGATACTTTTTTCAGTAAGTTGTCTTGTTCATGGTGCTCTGTCTAGCAGTACAAAGGTAACCAAAACATGGATCTTGGAAGAGAGAATTTGGATAGGTTGTGTGGAGGAGGTAGGTTCTTTCATGTAAGAGAGGAAATCATTAGCTCAGAGCCCAGGGTGAGCAGGGTGTGCAGTGAGCACGTGGTGTGGAGGCAGCGTTGGCATCATGGGTAATGTGAGGCAACCTGAAAGCTCAGTGGTCGAGGGGCATGCGTTTTCCCTCTGCTTCACTAAAGTGTGTGGGAAGAGGCAAGCAACACCAACAGGAAGTTAACTTACGCAAGGCCTAATAAAGTGACTGTTTAGTGAGATGTGGAAAAGTACAGAGATAAAAATCTACTACCACGTGGTTTATAACAGTGGTGTGTACAGAAGCCAGAACATAAAACTCTAGAAGGAGCTGCTGGACAGGGAAGAGCTGAACACGAAAGTGATGGTGCTTAGAGTCTTTAAAACTCTGTGTGGTGTGTGTGTGTGTGTGTGTGTGTGTGTGTATGGTGTGTATGTGTGTGTGTATGGTGTGTATGGTGTGTGTATGTGGTGTGTGTGTGGTGTCTGTGTATGTGTGGTGTGTATGTGTGTTTGTGGTGTGTGTGTGTGTGTGTGTGTGGTGTGTGTGTGTGTGGTGTGTATGTGTGTGGTGTATGTATGTGTGTGTGTGTGTGTATGTGTGTGTATGTGTGTGGTGTATGTATGTGTGTGTGTGTGTGTATGTGGTGTGTGTGTGCTGTGTGTATGTGTGTGTGTGGTGTGTGTGTGTGTGTATGTGTGTGTGTATGTGTGTGTATGTGTGTGTGTGTATGTGTGTGGTGTATGTATGTGTGTGTGTGTATGTGTGTGTGTATGTGTGTGTATGTGTGTATGTGTGTGTGTGTATGTGTGTGTGTGTATGTGTGTGGTGTATGTATGTGTGTGTGTGTATGTGTGTGTGTATGTGTGTGGTGTATATATGTGTGTGTGTGTGTGTGTATGTGGTGTGTGTGTGCTGTGTGTATGTGTGTGTGTGGTGTGTGTGTGTGTATGTGTGTGTGTATGTGTGTGTGTATGTGTGTGTATGTGTGTGGTGTATGTATGTGTGTGTGTGTATGTGTGTGTGTATGTGTGTGTGTGGTGTGCATGATTTCAACATGTCATCAGCTAAGTGTGCTTTGAGTTTAGAGTTTGTCAACAGCATCTCTCTTCTTTAATCATTTTAGCTAATGCCCTCTTTCTCTGTCCCACACTCTCTCCCTGTAACTCAATTTTCTTATTTGATATTCAGTTCTTGTTGAGGATATAGCTCAGTGCCTCGGTAATTTAGTTTGAGAAATAATAATGCTGTACAGAATACCAATTGAAAACTCAAAATTCAGGTTACTCCCTGACCGCATTAAGTATTTTCCTGATGTGAGTAACAGTTTTCCTTACGTCCTAAAAATTAAACTTTTAATTGCTGTAGACCCTTTAAGTGAAAATATATCTGAGATACATATCACAGAGTGAGGAATTCCATCACACATCGATCTCTGTCTGGTCTATCCTCTTTCAGTCTCTGCGCTAGTTTATCTTCAGGGCAATATATGCATGCATTGTCTATCAGAAAAACCTAAACAGATCTTTGTGGCTGACAAATCGTCAAAGTCCGATAGCCTACTTGCATTCCATTGTATGATCTTTTGAAAGTCAAGTACTTACCTCCCAGGGAAGTGTCTCTGTTTTATTCTCTGAAAAAAAAAAAAAAAAGAAGAAGAAGATAAAAAGTAATTTTACCCAAAGATAATGTCAACTCAAGAGCTAAAGTCTATTTTCATTCTCTCTGCCTTCAACTGCACTTCAACCTGCCTGTGCAATATTATTTTGGAGGAATAAGATTCTTGCCTGTCTTATCAGCTATCTTTAAGTATTTTGTCAAGTAACAGTTATGCCTTAGTAACCATTTCTAAGGGGCAGGAGGGTCTGCTTCTCCTAGGGCATTGCACTGGCTTACTTGCTGAAGAAGCTCCAGGTGCTCCTGGGAGTTGCTGAAGTTTTTCCCAATGTCAAAGAGGCAGAAGGTCTCCTTCTGGCAGAGGCTGACCCAGTCTTGATATTCCTCTGTGTTCGGAACGCGATCCAGAAAGATTCGATATGCTTCCCACACGGCTTCCTGACACACTGTAACACAAAGCTGTTAGTTGTGCAAAACGGAAGGCACACAGTGTCCTAAAACAGAAAGTGTTTGCATGCTTATGCTCACACACTAATTTACAAATGCGAAGCCAGCGTTAACTGTCAACCGACAGACACAGCGCAGAACCAGAGAACATCAAGAAGGGATCGTCTGTCCACATTAGGTTGACCTGTGGGCATATGTGTATGGGGCGGGGGGTTATCTTATCTTGATTGTGTCATTGAGGTAGGAACACTTCTCCCCTCCCACCCCACGGAAATTTAATCCTCTAAAATGTTTCAGCACCTACTATGTGCTAAGAGGAAGACACTGGGCGTGAGGTATGGATGCATGGTCCTTATATTCATGTGGAGCCCTGTAATGGGGTTGGAGGAGGTCTCTTGTCGAAACATAATCTTAAATTATGTAGAAACGAGACTCAGGAATGTGCGAAGGAAATGTGGGTACACGGTGGAAAAGGAGATGCAACATTTTGTACTTCTTGAATGTGGAGAGCGGGTGTGGAGGCAGTCCCAAGATGATGCTTGGGACTCCGGCACTAGCACCAGACTTCCTCCTGCCCCCCCCTCCCCCAGATTAGCCACTCCCACCGTTCGAGCTGCAGGTGCACCCATGATGGGAGATCAGGATAATAGGACTGCGCTTGGGGGTGGGGAGAAAGGGAAAGAGAAACTGAAAGGGAAACAGAAGGAGAAACAGAAAGGAAAACAGAAAGAGAGACAGAAGGGGACAGAGAAAGATTTTCACTGGCCTGCTGTAAGGTTCCTGAATAAACCGCTTAGAGAAGAACGCTGTGTCGTCGCTCCTTTTCTGCTGGTCGGAGACGGTAGCGACACTTGAACTGAGGATGTTGGGCATGCTTTGCAGACTTTACTACTCACTTCATAGTTAAGATTCTTTTTTTCTTTATGAAAACTCTGTGTCACTTTTCCAGCTTTCACCCCCCCCCCCCCCCCCCAGTGCTGGCGATTGATGGACAGTGTCAGAGACGTGCTTAAGTACTGAACCACATCCCGGGCACTGCCTGTCTTGAAGGACAGCTTGTCAATCTATTTGTTAAAAAAATTTGATGGCTCAATAGTCACAGGGCACAGGAGAATTCACTTGACTACAGGGATGGTCTGGCTCTTGTTTTATTTCAAATGTCAATATTTACAGCTCACTGAAAGCAACATTCTCATTAATTATTTAAGCTCATAATGGAAAACTTCAGATGCCAAATGAAAAATTGTGCCGTGGCAGTACCTAGGTAAAAAAGTTAGTGTAGGAGGTTGATAAGATATGTTAGAAAATTCCATTGCCAATACCGTTTGTTTGTGTGGTTATTTATTTATTTATGTTTTATTCCTATAATCTGAGAGGGAATTGGAACTTTTGGGGAAGAGATTGACATCCTCTGATTTTCTAATGAAGACTGGCTGTGGGAGGAACAGGATGAGAGAAAACCAGTTGGGAATCTTACTCCCGAGTCTTGTGTTGCATCATCCCACCCACTCCATGTTTCCCCTCCCCCCCATGCTTTCTGTTTTATGGGGCAAAGGGGATTTCAGATCCATAAAAGCTCACCTCATATGCCAGCAGCACCTCACCGGGACCGTCAGGGCAACTGAACTTCCTGCATTAACTCACAGAGGTGATGGGGAGGGCACCCCTACTGCTCAAAGGTTTTCTCTTGAGAGATAGCACAGGCAAGCAGTGCAGGGCCCCACACAGGAAATGGGCTTGGTGGCATAACCTCTGGGCTGTCAGGTACCCATCCTGACAGCAGCACGGAGCACATGGCCCTCCATCTCCCCTGAACTCAGCAAACACACTTGGAAATTCGAAAAATGTCCAAACTCTAGTAGTTGTGGGTCAGTGTGAATACCCCTGCCCTTGCTGTCCTCCTAGCCCACATGGTCTATCTATCTTTGGGAGTATGCTTTTTACCTTTGCCCTGTCCCCTGAGTGTACCTTCTAGTTTAGTTCAACCCCTACCCAACTGCCAGAGATGCGACAATACATGAAAGACACTGTCACTGCCTTTGAGGCTTTTGTTGAGAATACCCATAAGTATCAAGGAGGCTATGATTCAATATTTCCCTCTTGTTGTCAGGGAGGTACAGCCTAGGGCTTCAGGGTTTATCTCCTTAGCTATTCCAAGTTAAGCCTAAACCAAATTTTCAGGCTTCTTAGACTTGCGTGTGTATGTGTATGTGTGTGTGTGTGTGTGTGTGTGTGTGTGTGTGTGTGTGTGCATGTGCATGTGCTCCTGTGTGTGTGTGTGACATTAGAAATGTGTGCATTACAGTATGTATGCATTGTGCATTATATGTATGGATACATATATTTCTCTCTCTCTCTCTCTCTCTCTCTCTCTCTCTCTCTCTCGTGTGTGTGTGTGTGTGTGTGTGTGTATGTGTGTGTGTGATAGCCCAAGGACATATCAAGACAGATAGTGGTGATCTGCTATACAGAGAAACTGAGGCTGAATTTTGTTTGTAGAGTCCATGTCTTCCTTTGCCTCCCTCTCCCCTTGTTGGACTTTTTTTCATAGGCATCAATACTCGCTTTACATCAAGACCCTGAGAAGAGAATCATTTATTCTCGAAGCAAGGGAGGTTGCTTCAAGATTTATCTGCCAGAGGCATTGCAGTTTGTAAGGAGTGTCATAGTAAGAGTGAAACTTGTGCTGTTTAATTGTGATTATCAACTTGAATGTTTCCCACCTTCTAAAGGAAGAAGTAAAAATATCACTGTCTGCAGATGACATGATAGTATATGTAAGTGACCCCCAAAATTCCATCAGAGAACTTCTACAGCTGATAAACAAGTCCAGCAAAGTGGCTGGATATAAAATTAACTCAAACAAATCAGTAGCCTTCCCCTACTCAAAGGACAAACATGTGGAGAAAGAAATTAGGGAAAAGATACCCTTCACAATAGTCACAAACAATATGAAATACCTTGGTGTGACTCTAACTAAGCAAGTGAAGGACCTGTATGATAGGAACTTCAATCCTCTAAAAAAGGAAATCGAGGAAGATCTCAGAAAATGGAAAGATCTCCCATGCTCATGGATTTGAAGGATCAACATTATAAAAATGGCCATCTTACCAAAAGCAATCTACAGATTCAATGCAATCCCCATCAAAATTCCAACCCAATTCTTCATAGAGTTGGAAAAAGCAATGTGCAATTTCATCTGGAATAACAAAAGATCTAGAATAGCAAAATCCATCCTCAACAACAAGAAAACATCTGTGGGAATCACCATCCTTGACCTTCAGCTATATCACAAGGCAAATCATTATGCTTAATCTTTACACACCAAGAAAACTTTGACTATTTCCAGGCTACATTTTGTTTTACATCTACTTTATGCTCATTGTAACTAGTAAGATTTTAATGCACACTATCAAACCTTTAATAAAATCAAGTACTGACAAAAAAGTATTCATATACTTTTATGCAAAAATGCTTTTAAAATCTGTACATTTATCTCTGTTTTTTAAAATAAAGTTTTTCAATTAAAAAAAAGAAAGTTTCTTACCATGAAAGCCTACTGGTAGGCATGTCTGTGAGGTTTTCTAAACTTGCCTGAGCTGGGAGACTTCCGGCAATGTGGGTAGCCCCATTTCATATGCTCCTGTCCTGGGCTGTGTGAAAGGGTAGAATGGGAGCAGAGAGAGCTATTTTTTCTGCTTCCTGAGTATGAGGGTAGGATGGCCAGGTACCTCCTGCTCCCACTGCAATATCTTCCCTGCAGCAGTGGACTGTAACTTCCAAGAGCCAATCACCCTTTCTACCTTACATTGTCAGGTGTTTTATCGCAGTGGCAATAACAGCAACTGACCAGAACAAGAACCAGTAGATTTTCCTTATATTCTTTTTGACAGATGTGTGTGTGTGTGTGTGTGTGTGTGTGTGTGTGTGTGTACGTGTGGAAGTCAGAGGACAATTTGTGGCAGTCAGATCTATTCTCTCTTACCTCATGGGTTCTGGGGACTCAAATCACATCTTCAGGGTTAGGGACAAATCCTTTTGGATGCTGAGCTATCTCAAAAGCCCAAAAGGTGGATTGATATTTGGACTGAGAAAGAGCAAAGAGGAGGATTTGGGTTACAGCCTGGTGGGGTATGGGAGTCTGGGTATCTTTGAGGGAGCATCACTAGAGACTGTCAGAAACCAACTTTCATTGCTTGTGTTTCTGCTTTGGTACAGCATTGTAATGATTCCACACAAGGCTCCACACATTTCACTGTTGGAGCTCTAAGCTTGGGGGTTGAGGGACGAATAAATGGTTTACCATTTCTATTTGATGTCCTAATGGGGAGCTTTCTCCCTTGAGTCTGTTGGAGGATGTCAGGTCATTTTGTAAAGACAGTCATGAGAATAGTAAGTGGGTCAGTCCGTCAAAGGAGCCCAGCTTTGTGGCTAGCTCTTATTTCTTGTTTCTTTATGAACCAGATTTTCAGGCTTAAGAAACACACACTGATGAATAGTAAAAATTCATATCACCCAGAAGTAACTGTAAAGATAATGGACTGTCATTTGCTGTGGAGAGAAAACCAGTGTTTTGCTCTGTTCAGGGAAACATGAATGAACGAGGCAAGTCTGATCAACAATAAAGGGCTATGAAATAAATTCAGGGCTCAAAATTTGGCCATTCAATAGTGTGTTCCAAATGCCTCTGGGGAATCACATATGTCAGTGTTGCTAATAGTAAGATTTTACATGAAAAAGTAAGCAGTAATGTGTGTGTGTGTGTGTGTGTGTGTGTGTGTGTGTGCATGCATGTCCATTAACAAACTTTATATAACTTGCTGGCATTGTTATCTGATCAACCTGTGGGCACACTCAGCATAAATAATTCACACATCATGGTCTTTTCCTTGCATTGCTGATGAATGGGGTCCTTGCTTTCCATGTCCCTCAGCAAATATTTTACTGAAAAACTTCTGTGGAGAATGTACTAAGACCTCAGAGTGTTCATACAGGGCATTTCACTACTACAATTAGGGTTTTCCTTTTGAGTGTGATACAGTAATTTCCAATAACCTACGGCTGAGACTTCTGTCAGAAAGCACATAGCCCTTTACTTTCACATACAATTAGACATATAAGAACCCAGTGAAAACTCTTTAGATGACTCGAACCCAAGCGCCCCCTACAGGTAAGTATAGGCATGCAAGAGGATCTCTGGAAATCAAGTTCACACGTATGTTCTCAGTTCAAACAAAGCAAACCTCATCACAGGCTGGCATAAACTAGTTGCTCCTGCAAACCAGTTTTTAACAGAGAAGGAGGATACATACTTTGGCACAGACACTAACAACATATCTGGTGTCAGAAAGGTGGGAAAATGCCAATCCTCTCTACTTTCATATGCAAAATGAACTTAGTCCAGAGAGACAAGATGCTCACCATCCCTTGGAACTATTTAGAGGGCAGAATACCAGCTACAAATATGGTTTTTTTTTCCACTTAAAGGATTTTTCTCTTAAAGTCATGTGGATTCTCAGTCCATGTTAAGTAAGCTAATGGAGCAGGATATCTGCTGGAAGCTGTCGCTGATTCAATTCCTTAATGATTTCCAGGAATGCAAGGCATTCTGCAATATTGTCTTTGTAAAAACTGTGATGTGCCTTAGATCAAAGGTGCAGCAGCCCCCTGTATACTCTGGAAGCCATCTGTAATTCGTGTCTCCTATGTACCTCAACCTGCCCCGAAGTTTCCAAGCTTCCAAATGTTTCCTTCCTTCCTCCCTCCCTCCCTCCCTCCCTCCCTCCCTCCCTTCCTTCCTTCCTTCCTTCCTTCCTTCCTTCCTTCCTTCCTTCCTTCTTCCCTCCCTCCCTCCCTTTCTCCCTCTCTCTTTTTCTCCCCCCACCAGAATTAAATAAACTTATTAGTGAAGGAGAAAAGATCTAGATTGTAATGTTGCTTTTGAAAAAAATTCCTAATTTACAAATCAGCTTGCTAAGCTTCTTGATGTTGCAACTATTCTAGGCTTTTTACTTCAGAAGAACAGGAGCACTTTCATGGAGGTAATGGGAGGGGGAGGGGGGATGGGACTATGGGAAAAGGATAGCATCTGAAATGTTAATGTAGAGAATTTCCAATAAAAAGTTTTTGGGGAAAAAAAAGAGATATTAAAAAACCAAACCAAACCAAACCAAACCAAAAAATGAACCATGTGTCTTAGGGTTTTTACAGCTGTGAACAGACACCATGACCAAGGCAACTCTTATAAGGACAACATTTAATTGGGGCTGGCTTACAGAATTAGAGGTCTAGTCCAGTATCATCAAAGTGGGAACATGGCAGCATCCAGGCAGGAATGGTGCAGGAGGAGCTGAGGGTTCTATATCTTCATCTGAAGGCTGCTACCAGAATACTCACTTCCAGGCAGCTAGGATGAGGGTCTTAAGTCCACGCCCACAGTGACACACCTACTGCAACAAGGTCACACCTACTCCAACAGGCCACACCTTCTAATATAGAGCGCCACTCCACTCCCTGAGCATATACAAGCCACCACACCAAGTAAAACCTGTATATCAAGGACTTTTTATTTATTTATTTATTTTGATGATTTTCCTGGGCTCTAATGGTTCCATGTAGCATAAAAAAATATTTTAAATCACAAGAGCTCAGAATGCCGCCCTTCTGTATATTGTGGCCCATTATTTCATCGGGTTAGTGGGCTGATGTCTACAGCTCCCATGGATGAGTGAGAGACCGAGAATCGTTAGGGCTCAAGAACATCTCTGGGTGTGTAGGTTAGAGAAGATAAAGAGAACAAAGGCCTGGGCTCCCACTGCTGTCCTTACCTCTCAGTCTATAATATTCTTGAAGGCTTTCTAAAATCTGCCTCAAGGATTCCCGTGGACAGATGTTAACAGCTGGGAAAAATGTTGATCTTTTGTTTCGAAGCTTTGCCAAATCGAACATTTGTTTCATGATGGACACTTTGAGCATGGTTGAAGTACTTTCAGTTGTTTCAATTCTTGGGGCTTTGTCTATGTTTTTAATTTCAGAATTGTATATTTTAATAGAGGTATCTGTAAGAGAAAAATTGATTTCATGATGAATATATATAATGTAATATATATATTCAAGTGCACATGTGTCATATGTGGACAGCGAAATAAACAGAAACAAACAGAAGCCCTCTGGTTTACAACATTTCTATTTTGGTACAGTTGACAACTATAATCCCCAAATGGCAAAGCAGTTTCAGAAATAAGAGAAGAGGATAATGAACAAGGAATATATATATACCTTGCCAAATATCAATACCCTGTCCCACACATCTCTTTGAAAATCCCTCCCTCCTCATCTGCCTGTCAGGAGACACAATAATTAACCGTGGGGAAAGATGAGGCACTGTGGTACCCGGAGATGTAGTCTCAGTGAGGAAGCAGAATGCTTCTAAAAACCACAGAGCAAACCGCAATGTCAAAACCTTCCTGCTTTTACTCGGCAGTCCTAGGGTTTGGGGACCTCAGGGTTTAGAGGGAATAATCTGGCTGAGAGTATGCTGGGGGCACGAGAGCGCTCTTAGTATTCACACAGGAAGCCTGACATTCTGTGAGAGGCAGAAAAGGGGGCCTGAGGGAAGGGCAGGGAGGGGAGTGGCGGAGAGAATACAGGTGCAGAAGCAGAAGCCCGCCATTGTGGGAACAGCCCGGCGCATCTGCTCCCTCGCCACATTTATGTTTTTTTTCTTTTTCTCTAAAAAAATAGCTCAGACTTGTCTTTTTTTATTGTGTTATTTTCACAGAGCCGTTTCTATGTAGACGTTATGGAATTTTAGAAATTTCATAGAAGTATAGAAAACCTGTCATCCTTCCCAGTTGATCACTCAGGAGGGTTCCGAGGCACACGGGTAGGAGCACCTTCTGACCCACCTCGCTTTGCCTCCTGCCTTTCTCTCATGCTACCAATCAGAGAGAAGCATGGCATTTGTTACTGGTGGGTACACAGGGTGCTACCTTATTTTGCAAAGTGTTCACATTAAACTTTCCACATGAATGCTATGGGGATTTTTCTTTTTCTTTTTTCTTTTTTAACAACAGCAGTAACATTGAGTTTATTTCATTTGTCCCTCAACAGGTCATTATTAAGATGAAGAAACTCCTAAAAACACGTCATCAGCCAAAACAATTCAGACACACCAAAAGAACACAGTGTACCATTCTAGTCCCGAGGAACTTCCTCAGTTTAAACAGTGGTCAAGAACACTGGATATCTGGGCCCGTGGCAAGGAAAAGAGATCCTTTGGTAGACGCATATGTGAGTATTGGGGGAGGGGTGGAGCCCATATTTGCCAAAAATGCACAATTGGTGGAGTGCATTGTACTTAAAAAAAAAAATGTATCTCATGGCTCAGCAGTTAAGAACATCCGCTGTTCTTAGAGGAGACTCAGGTTCTAGCATATATTGGTTGCTCACAGTTGTCTCTAATTTCAGTTCCCCATTATCCAATGCCCTCTTTTTGCCTTCCCTGGCAACAAACATTCGTGGTGCCCATATATATGTTAACCCAAATGCTCAAACACACAAAATAAAAGTGAATTACTTAAAAAATTATATCTTCACACACACACAAAAAGAAAGGAATATGGAAAGCTAGGCATACTGTGAGCTGTTCGCTGACTGAGGTGCCTGATGTGGCTTACAGAGACAACTGGTTGTGTTAAGGGAGCACTTCTACCTGACATCTTTTAAACCCAGTTACAGAGGAGAGAACCCAGCAGAAGGCCAGGCAGTGAGGAGCAGTTCAAATGCCACAGCATTTAAGTCCTTCCTTTGTAACTGGGGTGAAGAGGCTCCATGAGTATCCCATGGTGTTTTGAGGAGTCTCGAAGAGCTTCTGTGGTGTTGGTCAGTGGTTTTTAGGAAAGACTCTTTAGGGAAGGAAGGTGTGTAAACATTGATTGGCTTATCCAACCACACACTAGAATCAGCCCATAATTCCTGGGAAAAGCACACAGGATCATGGTCCCTGAAAACCCTCAGGCAATTCCATGTTGCGCTGTTTCAGGTTCTATACGGGTGCTTCCATCTGGAGTGAGGATAATCGTGAAGATCTGGTTTCCACAAGCAGGAGGTTCCCAGTATACCCAGGGGAAGCTGTTCCTGGTGAAAACGGAGCTTTGCCTGGGACTCTGAGCTCTGCGCTTACCTTGTGAACTTCCCCCATAGGCTTGGCCCCAGTACTCTGTCTGATGGTTGTTAGCAGCAATGGGAATAACATTCTCCCCTTGCTTGTGCTGAGGATTAGCTTTCCTCTTAAGGTAGTCTGAGATAGGTCGTGTTTCTATATCAAGACTAGTTGTCAAGAGATGTGCTACTGACTGTTGCTAAGGAATCGTAGGGGAGGGGCCTGGACCTGCTCAGTATTTCTGTGATATACTCAGCAAGCCTGAGTCAAACATGGCATAGTGGAAGGGGATCAATCAATGCTCGGGCACCAGAAAAGCAACCCTAACATTTGGTTTGGGGAATAGTCTTGTAATGTAATAGGTGGTGTTTGTGTCTTCATTTCGGTATCTAATATCAGAAACCCAGGGCACTGCTTGTGTCATGGAGCATAATATAGTCATTAAAAAGAACAATTAAAAATCTCTTTTGAATGAAAATGAAAAGTACAGAAAGGAGATGTTTTATGCATAAAATATGTTTCAGTAGAACCAGAATTTACAAGCAATTTTAATGGAACCGATTAGGACTGTGGGATATCAAAGAGCATTAGTGTGGCCTCTGGCCCGGGAGTGGCTGGGGAAGCTGACACTCTCTGTAGGTTTTGACACTGAAGAAAACCACAGGACCTTTGGGCCTCCCCTGCTTCCCACACTGAGGCAGGAACATCTCCTGTAGCTCAGGCTATCCTAATACTTATACTCATTCTTCCTCAGCCTCCAGAGCACCAAGACCATAGGTATTTGCTACCATTCCAGACCTACACTCATTTCCCCTCTGTACCCCCAGAAGGTACAGGCATATTTTTTTGTATTCTTTTTATGTACTCTTTTTTTTTGCTAATGTTTCCTCTCCATTGTTGGCTTTGATTAAATTTTACTGAGAATTAACAGAAAGTGAGGAAAGTCTTACCTCTCCCACCTTTGCATCTGCTTCAGCTTATTCTTCTATGCACATGACCATGCACCTATTCTTTCTGCTATTCATCCTCTTTCTTAATACTGTGCTGTCTCCAACTGCTGACTGTTTTGATGTATACTTATATCTTACACTGTTTCTGTGTACACTCTTTTCACAACAAAACAGGTCTTATTATATAAGTGAGGCTTCTAAAATCCACTTGTACCTCTCTCTCTCTGTCTCTCTGTCTCTCTTTCTCTCTCTCTTTCTCTGTATCTGTCTCTCTCTCTGTCTCCCCCCAATTGCTTTTATCCTTATATTGCAAACCACTCACGAATGTACTGCACCATCTGTCCTCTGTTTGCTCAAGGGACATCTCACCAAAGGTGCTGCTATCTCCGGGATACAACAGTTCTAACTGTGGGCAGTGTTGCTGACGGCAAAGATGACCAATGGATGTTTGAAACCTTTGGTAGAATCATACTGTAAACATACTGCACTTTCTACATATAAAGTTAACAATCTTTAACCATAACTATTAATCACTCATATAAAGGGACTCTCAGCCTCTCAGCTTTGTCACTGAGGAGTGATAACAGAAGTAGGAAGAATTTCTCTCTCTTTCATGATAGTTTCTTGCATAGATCCATTTTTCTTATATGTGGAGGTCACAACCATCATATCTTATGATTGCTTTTTTCTTTCCTTATGTCAAGATCTCTTCCTTTGCTGCCCAGTGAAGGCACTTCCTCACTTTCTTTGACTCGTGTGAGTTAACAGCATGACCACACTTGTATTTTGGGGGCCATTATTAAGTGAGTTAAGTTCTACATGACCATGCACACTGGAATACTGTAACAATAAGTTTGATAACTAGATGGGCACTGATTGGAGGGTAGGAAATGCACATGTGCATGCGCAAGAGTGTGTGCTCACATGGCATACCCCCTTCCACACACAGTGTGGGTACTCTTGATGAACAGATGCTTGACATCCTTGGCAGAATAGAACAGGATAGAATGAGGTTCCATCATGCGCAGGAATGAAGAGTTTGCAGTTGTATCTGGAGCTCTGCATTTAACAGTTTGAACACGGTGAGCTGACTGAAAGAGAACTGGAAATCTTGGAAGGGAAAACCATGAATTTGGAGGACTAGGGCATGCAGACAAAGTGTGATGAAGCACAGCCCCCATGATCACTTCAAATAGTTGGCTAGTGATTGTTTGTGGGAGAAGATTTAGCATGGGAAGAATGGGCTCTGCTTGGGTTGGCAGATGCTCATGAGACAACCAATGGAAAAAGTTAGGGTGGGAAAAAAGGAGAATGGCATATTCATGGGCAGGTAATCTCCTAGATGAGTAAGGAAGATAATCAACATGGACTCTTTCACTGCAGAGGGCTTTTCTTTCCCCCAGCCACTCTGTTAACTGGATTAGTTGTTAGTTGGAGAATCTGTTAATTATCCAGATTCTTCAGACCAGAGGAGCTATAGCATACTAGGAGGATTGCAAATATATAAAAAGATAAACAATCGATGATTATAAAGTGACTTTAAACATTACTTTATTGTAGGGACTCTTAATCTTTCCTTTCTTTTTTATAATTTGGTTCAAGTTGGCATAAGCACGTCTACTTGCCAATGTAAAGAAAATTCTGCAATGAAGGGTATCTTTTCCTAAGCAGAACTTAGGTGGATGCCATGTGCCTCAAGGAGCTCATGATAACCTATAGAATAGCCTCTTCATTGATCATATATCACACACACACACACACACACACACACACAAAGGGGTTCAATAGTGCAAGTGATTGTGAGAAGTATTGTTTTTCCTATTACCAATCTGGATTGAACTGCCTCAGGAAGTCTACTAGCTAATATGAAGGCCTGTGTGCCACTCCTTACCAAACTTTTAGAGGCATGTTTTCAGCTGCCCACTCCTCCAGGCTTCTACAAAGGCTTGTTTTACACACACACTGACAGCAGCAGGCACAGGAGTAGTGGAATGGGGGTCTTTCTTTGCAGCTACTTGGCAGTGAAAACAGCAGCCATTTGCACTTAGCAAACCCATTATGTTTTCCTGGGGGAAAAAGCTTCAGTGTTTTAATGAATAAACTAATGGGAGCTGAGATAAAATTTACTGGAATTTATACAGAACACTGTCTTCATTTGAAGAACAGAACTCTACAGAGACAAAGTGGCTGTTATTTCAGGCCTAAACCACCAATGGGAAGTTTTTATAAATTATGCCACTAAAAGGAGTGAGGGGCTTTGGTCTTTACAAAAATTACAGACTTGTTTGTAGTCCATTTTATCTAGGTCGTCTCCCAAAATTGGTAGATTTTCAATTGCATAATTGAATTTCCAAAGAGCAGAGGCAGTTAAATACATGTCATGTTCAATGTACTTGAATATGTACCATCACATCAGACAGGTCTCTCAACACTTTCTTTGGTGCTATTTGTGAAAAGCATGAATGTTAAACATTGTATTCTGGATGCTTATGTGGAGAATGCAGGTGTCTACAAATTATGGTGTCCTCTGTTCTCCCATATCTAGTTTCCAATTCCCCAACACGATGCCGTTCCTATTCTGCCACCCGGATGACAAAATATATAGGAACCAATGATGTAATGAAGGGATGATAGAAGTTAAGAAAGCACCTAGTTATTTCTTTGAATGAATTATGCTGTGACTAAGCATTTACAGCTGTCAGCATGAAGGCGGATTATCAATGATGCTCAGTATAGATGCTATCTTAATTCCCTGTCTGAAACTTGGGCAAGTGTCATGGCAACCTTTCTCACTGTTAAAACTGACATTTCAGTAATAGCACTTCCTACTGACTCTCCTCCAAAGAATTAGAGGGATTGCATCATCTCCTTCTTTATTATAAAACTAGGTTTATCTACTAACTTGCTGTGTCAGAGGAGAAGGGGTCAGCATCTCGGGAGACAATGATTTTCTGCCCGTACATGCACATGTCTCAGGCCTGTTTTACCCTCCCCCCACCACTTGAACACAGTGTAGCAGTTCTATAACTGAGATGCTGGGAATTCTGAGGCCAAGGGTCCTGCAATCATACCATGTTGCTAATTGGGCAAGGACAGAACTGAAGTTGGAGGAAGTGATCAGTATTAAAAAGATAGGTAGTTTCTTTCTTGTGTCTAGACGGGGTGAGACTTTGTCTGGGTTGACTCATCAGTGGTTTGTCTGATTTAGTGTCTAGAAATGAAGGAGAAGAAGTTTCAAAGGTTTATGTTACAAATGTACCCAGAACAGAATGGGTGAGAACCCCCCAAGCCCCTTAGTAGGGCAAGTATGGAGAAGGGGAGGTGTGTTCTCAAAGATAATTGACCCCTCTAAGCCCTGAAAAAGGATAAAATCACACCAGAGCAGCTTGTTTTAGAGGGTGGTGACAGGGAGAGCCACATAGCTGGCTTCCTCAGAGGTCTTCGATAATGTGACCTTTGGCTGATGTCCCCTTACACCCAGCTTCCAGCTCAAGGCACTGGAGCACACATCTAGGAACCAGGAACGCTCTTGCCTCTCCAGCAAGGGCATATGCATTATAACAGAAGGCAGTTCTGTGCTGAAAGTGGGAAAGTAAACCAACCCCATATCCTCATCATTTTTTTTTTTTTTTTTTACAGAGTGATTGTTAAGTTTACTCAAGTGTTTTAGAAAATACTCTAAGACACTAGGGTTTAAAATGGATTTTTTTCACATGAATACTTAATTAAACAGAATTATTCTTTTCCTTTGCATACGAGCCAGTATGGAAGGCTGAAGAGCTGGATGTCACCATAAACTACAGCTAATTGTACACACTTTATTTTGAAAAGTGGTGAAAGGAGTTAGTTTAATGCTGGTCCTGAGCTGAAGTAAGCAGAGAAGTCAAAATGAGGATAGGAATGTGGTAAAATTGCTAGCTAGCTGAGAAAACATTGCATATATCACTGTCCAGTTTTTAGGAGCGGACTGTAGGAATTCAGGGATTCTTGTAGCAGCTGGACCTTTAACATTCTTCAAACTCATATGGACAAAAGTGATTCCATCAGTGAATTTACAATAGTATCAAAGATGAGCAGCCTGGGCCAACAGTGGCTGCAGACATTAGGAAGGAGACTCAGCAAATGGGAATAACAGAGAGAAATGTGAAATTTCTGTCTTTGCTCATAATTACTTCTGTTAATCATGACAAAGAACACAACTAGCTAATTATTCAAATATATATTCTTTTTATTATCTCTTTAGATTTCTTATCTAAGGCATCTATTAGTGGGTTTCTAGGAAGTGGCTAAGGGTCACCCAATAAGCTTAAAAGATCACTTCAAATTGATTCTCCTTGAAACACTCATAGACTTTTTGACTTAGATACTGGAGATGAAATCACCAACATTGCAAGCCCCTATTTTGGAGAAATATCTGTCATCAAGTTTTCTGACACTATATAATGGGTGCAGTGTCAGAAAAGGAAATACTCGAGGGCAGTTGGAGAAGGGAAAATCCATAATCAAACTAAATTGCTTGAAAATTTTTTTTTCTGAATAATAAAAAGAAAAAGAAAAAATATTGTATTTTCTGAATTAAAATAAAAAAAGAAAGGCAGAATATAGGGCTCTAACATGACGTCATCAGCTGGACTGCTGAGATCAGCTTTGGTTTTTCTCAAAGGATATAAACAAAGGTCTTGCAGCCAACAGGAAGTGGGTTCATTCTAGCTCTATTTCTGCTCTTTGGTCCCCAGGTGGAAGAAGGTGATGCTGAATGGGAGAAGCTGTCAGAAGTCTTAGTAGTGAGTCAGACTTGGGGAGAATGAGTGAGATGGACAGACAGAGTGCTCAGAAAAGCTCTCCTTGCCATCAAAGCTCTCACCAGGCTGCTATGTCTGCATGCAGATGACATCTAACGTGACCACCATAGCTTGTACTATATGCTCTTTTTTCCCAGACCAGTATACGTAGAAGCTGAAGTCTTCAGAGTATCCTGTTTTAATCTACCTATCATCAGAGAGAGGCTGTATTCAAAGTTGTGGGAATTGTCTTAAAAAAACTTCTTTATTGAATATTCTCTGTATTTACATTTCAAATGTTATCCCCTTACCCTCTCTCATTCCCCCTCTCCCACCCATTACTTTCTTGAAGGTGCTCCTCCTCCCAATCACCCTTTCCCTCTCCACCTCAGCAACTTGACATTCCCCTACACTGGGAAGACACACTTTCACTAGACCAAAGTCCTCTCCTCTCATTGATGCCAGACAATGCCATCCTCTGCTATGTATGCAGCTGGAGCCACGGGTCTCTCCATGTGTGTTCGTTGGTTGGTGTTTTAGTCTGGAGAGTTTGGTTGGTCGATAATGTTGTTCTTCCCACGGGGTTGCAAACCCTTTCAGCTCACAATGACTTCATGAAATTCTTAGGCAAATGGGACTAGAAGCTATCATCCTGAGTGAGGTAACCCAGTCACAAAACAGCACACACGGTATGCACTCACTGATAAGCCATTTTCAATAGCATGTAAGGAATTTAAAAAACTAAACCATTAAATATTTCATAGTGGTGTGTAAAAGGGATGTTTAGAAAGATAGAAACCACACGAAATCTTACGGAAATCATCAACTATTTATCTAGCCATACTCCAATGCAGATCATTCTCCAATTATGATGGAAGGCATCTTTTATACCTAATTCTTGAGGAACTCATTTGGAGACATAGTCATAACTTCATGGAATCATCAAACAGACTATCTTTTAGTAAATGAGAAGAGGAAATTAATCTGTCCTGTAACCTCAAACCTGTTAGAGTCTCTTGCTATGCCACTGATAATTGGATACTAGCCCCCGGGAAGCTCTGAATACCCAAAGAAACAACTCACAGACCATATAAAGCTCAAAAAGAAGGAAGGCCAAAATGTGGAAACCTCAGTCCTTCTTAGAAAAAAAAATAAGTGTATAGCACCCTCTCAGAGTGTGTTACACCTAGATCTTAAATTATTAATAATTTAAGAGTTAAGAATGCAGCCTTGTGGCAACTCTTGGTATTTAAAAATCATTATGTTTAATCTTTACACACCAAGAAAACTTTTACTATTTCCATGTTACATTTTGTTTTACATGTACTTTATGCTCATAGTAACTAGTAAGTTTTCAATGCATACTATCAAACCTTTAAAAAAATTAAATGCTGACAAAAAACCATATTCATATAGTTTTATACAAAAATGCTTTTAAAATCAGTATTATCTCTTTTTTAAAAATAAACTTGTTTAATTAAAAAAGAAACTCTTGCTATTATTGTTCAAGAAAATATTCTTAGTCATACTAACCCCCCCTCTTTTCTGAGGTGAGTTTGTGTGCATCACAGATTTGTGCAATTCCACGGAGGTCAGGAAAGGTCACTGGCTCCACTGAAATGGGCATTATAGGTGCTTGTGAGGTGCCTGGTGTGAGTCCCGGGAAATGAACCTGGGTCCTCTGTAAGAGCAATATAGGCTTTAGCCACCCCAGACCGTCGCTCCATCCCCGGAAAATGCTTTTATCAGAGAATAAGAATACCTTGTCATAAACCCTACAGGTTGAAGTTGAAGCAATGTCTAAAGTTTTCAAGAAAAATGTGTATTTAAAAGCTACAGTTAAGAGTCACTTCAATATTTTTACAGGAAGAAGTAAAAGTAGAGAATGTGCTCTGCTGAATATCTATGCACGAGTTATATGTCTGTGCAAGCTACAGCAATGTGATGTTGGACTGGAGAATAAACCTGCAATGTATGGCTTAAGCAGGTACATAAAGAGGAGGCAAAGAGCAGAGGGGAGTAGAGTAAGTTCCCGATGTGTGAGGCTAAAACAAATGATTGCAAACAGCAAAGCTTACTTTTGACTTTACATCAGTCCTGCACACATGGGAGAGGGAGGGAGAGAGGGATGTTAAGCACTGCCTCAGAAATGTGGAGAACCAACTATACGCATATGTATGTATGCATGCATGCATGTGCATCACTTATGTGCCTGGTGCTCCTGGAGGTTGGAAGAAGGTATCAGATCCCTTGGGACTACTATTATAGATGGTGTGATCCATCATGTGAGTGCTGGGAATCACACTCAGGTCATCCAGAAGAGCAGTCAGTACTGTTATGTAGAAATAAATGCTGCAAACTGGGATGATATTTAAGATAGGTGGCTGCAAAGGAATTTTATAAGAATTTCTCAGTAAGAAAAGAGAAATGGGCTGGAGGGATAACTTAAGGCTTAAGAACACGAGCTGCTCTCACAGGGGATCTGGATTCAGTTCCCAGCACCCACATGGTCTGTAAGTCCAGTTCTAGGGGATCCAGTGCCCTCTTCAGGTCTCCACAGTTATAAGTGTATTTCCCTCACATACATGTAGGCAAAACAGTTGTACATATAATATAAAAATGAAGAAATTAAAATCAATGATAGACAACCCAAACAACTGAGTTAAAAATGGTAAGATACTTTCTCAGAGAGAACACACAGCATATCTAGTGCATGGGAACATGCTGAATGTCATCCGTAACCAGAAAAACAAAAACCTGAAGACCTAGAGAAGCATCATCTATACCGTGTCATCCCATCCCATTAGTATCAACAAATAAGACATTTTATTTGACAAAATCGAAAACACAACAGTCAGTACCAAATGTGGACAGGAATTTAGGACAAAAGAGCCCTTACCAAGGTTGGTGGGTGTATAGATAATTCAGATTTAGCAAAACTGTTTGGCTTTTATTATACAATTGAAACTGTGCACATTAATAACCCTTCTCCAAGGACACATTGCAGGGAGGGAAACACAGACAAGGTGGTCACACTTTTGATATTGTGGATGATACAGCAATAAATGTGGCAACTGCAGGTGTCTGTGTGAAGTACTGACTTCAGCTCTGTGTAGATGAAGAATCAGAAGGATAACTGTCCTACAGCAATGCTGTTTAGTTACTGGCTGACTACCATATTCTTTATAATGGCTGGTTCCAGTCTGCCTTCCTGCCACCAGTGTACCAGGGGCTTTTTTCTCCACATCTTCACTAGTACTTGCTTTATCTTGACTTTTTGAGAGTCATGTGACTTGTGTGAGGCTTTATCTCCTGTCACTTGTGCTCTGATATTTCTCCAGATGGATCATGGTGGACTCTCTCATGATGGTCATTTCAATGACTCTGGAAACATTTCCATTGAGGAAGTTTCCCATTTTAAAAATTTAAGCTATGTTAGTTGTATTTTTATTTATTTATTGCTAAAGCCTTGTGGAAGTTCCTTAACAATTTCAGATACTTAGCCATTTTTGTGTCTATGGTTTGCTAATATTTTCTTTTAGTTCATAGGACACATTTTTTGTTCCTCTTGCTAATCCAACTGGTCTGCTTTTGTTTGTTTCCTGAGTGAATGCTGAGGTATACCCTTTCCAAATTAAAATCCTTGCTAAGACAAAGTAAAGACTCTCCCTCCTGTGCTCTCTTCCAATAATTTCGTACTTCAAATCTTTTAAGTTTTTAACGCCTTTGAGTTGACTACTGCATGTGCTACGAAATGAAGGTTCGCTATCTCTTGTGTATAGTCTCAGCCTTCTTCTCTTTGAATCATCTCTTCATAGGCTCTGATCTCTATAGGAGACAGAGATCCATTTCTCCTTTTAATTTACTTTTTGGATCTACTTCTTATTGTCTTAGAATTTTTTTTTTTTGGTGCTAAGGACTTTTATTATTCATGATGAAACAGTGTTCATTATTCATGAACACTGGAAATACAAGTGAACTGTTACGGTTCTTGGGGAAATCTTTTGAGGAGATGGCTTAGACTTCACCTCTGTCAGCCCTTGACTCATGGAGAGTCCTGTGGTTCTCGTCCTGTGCTCTCTGAGGATGGTTGTATGAGATTAGCACTCAACAGAACTTTTTGAAAGGCATTCTACTTTGCTGCTTCATTTACTACTTTCTCTTGTTTCTGGTTCTCTGAAAATACACTTTCCAAGGAAGAACTTGGACCTATCACAGAGACATTTATGGATGACAGATGAATAAATATTGAAACGTTTTATATAGCCTTAGTGAAAGCTTTCCAAATAAGAAGACCTACATAAAATGACTCTAGCAGGAATGTGAACTGTCTCTGTAAGGCCAGAAAGGAAGAAGACTCACTATAAAGAGTTCAGATGATAATTTTTTGGCTTTATCTTTTAAATTACATTGTGTTATTATTTTTATATTGACAGTTAAAGCTTAGTTTGTTATGTGGTATTTTGGTAGGTATATGTTGTGAAATGACTAAATATTTGTAACTTAAGTGCACATATTATATAGTTTTTATTTATATCTACCTATAGCATTTTTCGAAATTATGATGTCTTTTGAACTTTAGTCACATTATATATTTTGACTCCCAAATGCATTCCTCCTATCTAACAGAAAATTTTGAACAATATCTCTCCATACTTTGATCTTTCCAAATGTCCTAGCCTCTGGTAACTGTCATTTTGCAGTCAACCTCTGAGTGCTGCACAGACCACTGAGCACATGCATTTTAGTGCCTAGCTTGTTTCACTTAACACACTGGTCTTCAGATTTATCCATGTAGTTGCAAATATCATGATTTCCCTTTTTGTACTGATGAATAGTACGCTGATATGTAGGTATACCACATTTATTCATCTGTTCATCTGTTGCTGGAAGTATAGGTTGTTCTCATTTCTTAACTACAGGAGATAGTACTGACAAAGCAAGGAAATGAGCAGGGGGATTCAGATACCTGTTCTGACACAGTCATTTCACTCTTTTCTATTGTATTCATTCTGTATGCATTGGGAAGGCTTTGGAAATTCTATTCTTACCTTTGTTTTTATTAAAATTTGAAGCTGGAGAAGGTAGTGGGCCATGAATAGTAAAGCTATAGTATATAGTTACTAAATAACCCCAGCAGATTGAGAATAATCTCCTGAAGTTCCACAATATGGTGACCTAAATTTCATCCTTCCAGAAAACCAAATTTATGCTTAAACTTGGCTGTGTAGGTGAATCACCCAGGTAGCTTGGACAATTATTACATCTTAGATACTGCCTTGAACCGAAAAGAATTATAATCTTCAAAACTCGAGTCCAAGCATTTCCTTTCTCACCGCTGAAAATCATTTATGAACACTGTTAGCCCAGGAGAGGGGGAATGGAAGGCCCAGGTACTATGGGAACTGGAGTTAAAAACCGCAGGGAGTAGGTGAGAATAACTTACTTGTGCATTAGCAAAAGCTGAAAATTATTGCATTCCCTTCGAAACAAAAGAAAATGAGAGGCGTTCAGATAGATTCAGAAGCACTTTGGAGTAGGAAGAGACGGATCAAATGACTTCAGTTTTCTCATCAGGTAGGAGGGGTGACGATGTGAAGGCGGGAGTCATCAGAGTAGTTCTGAGAATCAGCCTTCAGTGTGTGTTTCTGTAGCAGATGCTTCACGAAGTGCTTTAGCACTTTGAAGCAGACCCTGCAATCTTCGTTTCTATTTTATAGATGAAGAAACTGTAAAATTGCTCATTGAGCAATTTGCTCGGGTCGTGTAGTAAGCGACAGAGTTGTTCTGCAAGGAGTCAAGCTCTGCTGCTGACTGATCTGTGGGCTCAGGGCGAGAGGAGGCACTGAGAATAATCGGGACAGGGCAGTGGCTCTCCACCTTCCTAATGCTGCAGCCCTTTAATAACAGTTTCCCATGTTGTGGGGATCCCCAGCCATACAATTATTTTCATTGCTACTTCATAACTGTAATTTAGCTACTGTTAGAAATTATAACATAAACTTCTGCTTTCTGATAGTCTTAGATGACCCCTGTAAAAGTTGTTTGACTCTGAAAGGATCACAACTCATAGGCCGAGAACTACTGTGCTAGGCACTCTCAGGGACTCACAGGCAGTATGAAGACGGGCTAGCTTGATGTGTCCTGATAGGGCAATAATTCATGCGGGGTTCGCGGATGGTCTCTACTTTAGGGGGCTCTCTAGTTACAACTGTCAGCTTAAGAATGGGAGCACATTTTCTCAAGTGAACTAACAAAGTAAATGTTATCTAGCCAGAAGGTTAGCGGACATTTCTCTTTCATGGACAAGAAGACTATTGATAAGGATTCTAGAGATGACTAGAGCATGTTAGGTTCACGAGGAGCACACTGATGAACTCCAGCAGGCAGAAGAAAGAGCAATGACCAAAAAAAAAAAAAAAAAAAAAAATGTTAAAAATGTTCTAGTCTCCAGAAGTAAAACTGCATTGCAAAACTGAAGGAGAAGCTCTAGAGTGATGGGAGGAATAGTGTTACTTTGGGTTTTAAAGAACATTTCCACTGTGCCAATATCCACCAGTGACCACCTTTACATAACGCTACAATCTAAGTAATTCACTTAGCACTGAGACTTTATTGTAGGTGCTTAAGATAGCACTCTAAATTTTCCTTTGAGGAATTCCAAACATCACTACTCTTTTAAAAGAATACTAGGAGTCCTAAAACAGAATCTTCCATGTTCTGGGTAGACCTGAAGAATATTATTGTCAGGGTCAACTTGAAGGATATGACCATCAGGATGGGTCTGAATGGCGTGACCACCAGTTCTGAGATTATTTCAGACAACAGATGTTATAAATGGCCCAGAAATATATGCTCTTTTTAGCAGGAAATTCAGCTTTTGAGTTTTAATAATAATAAAAAAACCCACACTAGTTCCATTCTTCAGTGTTTCAGGGACGCTATTATTGAACTAAATAGATACAAGAGAGGACCCTTCACAGTCCTCTTTTCCATATCAAATGAATTTAGGAATATTACTTAACAGTCTGTCTTTGGTTCCCAAACACAATGGAACACGTTGCTTGTTACCCATTGAACTCCTAAGAAGTAAGACTAATTAAGATCACTGTGAGTTCTCAGTGGATGACCCCACAAAGTTAAGTAACGGCTACTATTTATTAACTTGGTTACTGTCAGGAAAGTGTTTTGATCTGTGTGTCCAATGAAGCAATCACAATGCTAATCTGTTTGTACATCAGCTGAACACAAATTGTTTATAGATGCAGTAGGGAAAATTTCAAAGCAGATACACTAGTCCAACACAAGCTATTTTCTGTGTGATGTTAAAGCCCTTCTAACATGGAAACTTTTCATGAATTATGACTTCTCCCCACAAAACTCCTTTTCTTTTAGCTCCCCTTAATTCTTCTGGTGCAATTAGGAAAAGCGTGACAGAATGTGGATACATAAAGAAAACCATGTGGGAATGAACACGAATGGATTTGCAAAGGCATGCAGAAAAATGCTGTTTCCTTAAAACCCATGAATGTAAACGGGGAGGTACCTATGTGAAAACCCAAGTGCAAAGCCTTTCCTTGCTGTTCTTAGCTTCTTCACATTCTGCTTCTATTTGCTATGCTTGGAAGTACAGTCGTCAGGGCATTTTCAGAAGATGGTGTACAATGCAGTTCTAAGCTCCCTTGCAGATTTCCATATGTGATTTTCCTTACCCTGGCTATACCAGCATCCTTGCCGATTCAGTGCAACACTGCTGTGTGTGCAGGTTGCCCAGACCTATTCCAAAGAACAGGTCATGTTACTTTATCCTTCTGATTCCACCTGTCTGGGGCCTCCTGTTTTGTGAGCCTGGACTCCTAATCTTGGGTGAACTGATCTTTGCTTGTGAGCTGAAGCTCTGTGGTTGCTGAGACTGTCTACTCTGGAAAGTTGAACCTCACAATCTGGTTGGAAGACTTTTCTTCCTTTCAAAAATCTGATCAGTATTCATTCTTGTAAGGGTTTGAAAACTCAGTTCTCGTCCCATGACTGCATAAGTGTCTGTTCTGTCCTTAAGCAAGAAGAGACAGTGTGGGTCGTGACCTGTCACTCAGGAATCTGAGGCTTCCCAGTGCAGTGAAGTCAGCACCCCACCTCTTTTTTTAAAAAATGCTTTCGGCAAACACAGGTGCTGAGTATAAGGAAAACCTAGAAACTGCCCTAAAAACAAAACAAAATAAAACAAATCTTTGTTTCTGATATGAATTATTTAACAGTAGCATAAAACTTGCCAAAATTATCACGGCAGTAAGATTGATAAAATCAGAATTTCCAGGGATGCTTAGAACTGATATTTACAGACCTTGCGTCCAAAGAATCAGGTGGCATAGGCTCAAACTACCTTCCAAGTACAAGTGTGACCAGGGGTACAAAGTATAGGGGGCCACATGGCAGCAATTGCTTTTTATTCTTAAAGCAAACATATAATCTTGCAACTAGTTTCAGACTTGTCACTTTGCTGGTTCATTGACCATAAGTATCTTCAATTTTCACAGCCTTGACAGAAGGGCATTTTGCAGATATATTAGTGTGACATTAAAAAAGTCTGCCTTGAAACTTTTGAATTCCAGACATAAACACAAAATACAGTAGCTGTAGTTACTGTGACTGCCGTTGGGCAGCCATCTCTTGAGTACAAACGGCACTATGTTCTCTGTCAATGCAGTTCTGAGGAGGCAAAAGGCCTTCCGGATAATTTCCTAATACAAGAATGTCCCAGTAGGGTAGGATTATCAAGAAGTGGAGTATCTTCAAATGCAAATTTCCTGACATTTCCAGCGACTAGAACAATTACCCTACCTTGGTGGACTAATAATGGCATAGTTAAAGGTTTCATTTCAAGTAATCCAATGTAATGCACAAGGCATGTGCTACTAAGATAAACACCATTTTCATTCTAGGACTTGCCAATGGAAACTTTTCTCTCCCCTTCCTCCCACACACTGAATGCCACAGACAATTAATTGAAATTCTTTATGTGAAATGGAGAAGTGAGTGCACCGTGTGTGCCTTGCGTGCTTCAGATGAACCCGCACCCCTCCCTCTTCCCGCTGCGCTGCTCAGACATTGCCGGAGCCTGGAGCTTTGCCAAGGCCTCAGTAAGCCTGTTGGCACTTGATGCCCCAGGGAGGAAGGATACAGTGGGGTGGGAGTACCCTCTCTGAGGCAAAGGGAATGGGGGAAAGAACTCTGTGAGGGAGAACCAGGAGTAGGGGCAACATTTGCAATATAAATAAAATAATTAATATTAATATTAAAAAAATAAAGTAACTAGTCATTGAAACTTTGAGTGCTCTTTGGTGCTACAACAATTTCAGTTAATGAACATTTTGAAATCCAAACCTTTTTTCCTTCCTTTCTTCATTTTTTCTTTCCCTCTTTCCTCCCTCCTTCCTTCCTTCCTTCCCTCCCTCCCTCCCTCCCTCCCTCCCTCCCTCCCTCCCTCCCTCCCTCCCTCCCTCCCTCCCTCCCTCCCTCCCTCCCTCCCTCCTTTCTTTCTTTCTTTCTTTCTTTCTTTCTTTCTTTCTTTCTTTCTTTCTTTCACTAAATTCCCATGGAAAAGCTATATGCAAATCTGCAAAGCTTAAAAGGAATCCTTTTGAACTATGAACATACTTCTGGTTTATTTTGTGTCTACCCCATCTTTGGCTGCACAATGAACACACAGTGGAGTCAAATTGAAAAGAGTCACTCAAGGGCATAGAAAACTCTTTAAAAGCAATTTGTTAATAGGAGTGAGATGCTATAGAATGTTCATACTTCATTCAGTCAATATTATTTAGTGAATTTATGCTGTCTTGAATGAGTGGCTTACACTCAGATGTACTTAGTGAAATTCTTGTGTGTGATAAAATAACTAGAAAAACTTAGTTCGGATATTCAAGAAATCAAACCTTGACATTTATATCGAAACATTATGTAGACATTTAAACAAAGCTGGGCAAACCTAGATAGCAATATAGAAATTCAGATATTTTGACCCAAGCTGCCAAAGCCTCGTATAAAATTCCTGTAGAAGAAGAATAAATCTTTAAAAACCGAATACACACATCGAGAAAAAAACTGAGAAAATAAATGTGACCATGGAGGGTGTGTTGTGATGGATGTAATAGGAGTAATTAAAAATATCTACTTATTTTGTGAGTGATTATCAATCAGAGATAGTTTCTGGACCAGGAATGGGGCCTGTCCTTAGGATACAAACTACTCCTAAGGACAATGCCCATGCCTAGCAGTAGATGACCAACACAAAACAAAGACAATGGCATCGTTAGAGGTTCTTTGTCTCATAATGCTTGGCCAAGGGATTTATTTATTTACCTCCCAGTTCCTCTGCATATACATTATGGTTTTGTGTGTTAGTGGGATTCCTGGGTGTGTGAATGTGCATGTCTCTTATGTGTTTCTTGTGTTTTATTCCTGAGGCCCTTTTTCCTGATTGATTGTTTTGCCCTATTCTGTTTTGCTTTATTTTGCTTTTGTTTTTGTCTTATTTTATTATTAGCTCTTAGATGCCTGTTTATTTTGTTTATTTTTCTAGACAGAGACAGAAAGATGTGGATTTTGATAGGAGAGCAGGTAGGGATAGAGGAGTTGGGGGATGAGAAACCATAATTGGAATTGTATGAAAATCTATTCTTAATAAGCAAGAAATAGAAAATTTTTATTATTTTTAAACTTGCTAAGTTGTCTTTACAAATAGAGCTTGAATTTAGTGTAACACCCAGATTCTGAGCTTCATAGGTCCTTGCATTAAATGCAACCCTTTCTTTCTTTTCTCAAGCTATCACGGGGTAAATATCCTCATGGTTGTTAGAGAGTTGCAAACAGGAAACCAGACTGACTGAAGACATAATTTGCAGTCAAGATACACTTACTGAAAAATATGATATCCTTATGGAATAAAAAGTCCAAAGCTAGAAGTATACTTTTCGAAATTTCTCATCTAACTAGAGCATGCTATTCTACAGAAGTAGGCCTAGCACAAATTATAGGTTTGAGGTACACTTATTTCATATAACTTAACTATTTATAATTATACTATTTCTAATTGTATATAACATCTGATACATTCAAGAATAAGAAAATAGTTCAATTAATAAATGTAGTTAATTATAAATAAGAGATGATGTGCTTGGCCAGAATTATCAAACAGATAGATCAATGTGTTTTCACCAGTTAAAGCTCAGACTATCTTGGAACAGTACTGCTTGATTCTAGTTACAACTTTCAAAATACATTTAAATATTTATATACAGCTGAAACTGCAAGAAAAGCTAAATAGCCCTCTTTTTTTGGCTGAAGTAGTCAAACATGAAGAAAACTTGGATACAAATTTTGCCCAGATTTTTTTTTTTTAAATTTCTACATTTAACCACTGAAAGTCACATTTTTCTCAATAACATGTAGGATCACAGATACTTTATGTCTTACAAATGTAATTATCTATTCCTTCATTCCAGAGATACCTTAAAACCAGATTTCAATGAAAAGGTTTACTATACCAACATTTTAATGTTCTCCTTAAAGACAATATTAATTAATTAATTAATTAATTAATTAAAATCTAACATTACTAATTTCTAACAACTTTTAAAGATGGAGTATTTGTGATTAGGCTTATTCTTAAGACAGAGTCAAACTTTCTCCAGTGGGTTTTGGGGAAAAAAGTGTTATTTTCCTAAATAAGCCTGTTTGTAGCTTGCTTTAGTTCAGACTCATTGGAAGGAATGCTGTAAGGACTGACACAATCTAGAACTTTCACTTACACTACTTGAAAACCAACCAAACACTAGGCTGATGGCTTTGTGCACTGAATCTGAACAACACAGGCTACTGTCTAGGGCAGACAACTTTAGATTAATTGTGTGCTGGCAAGAAATATATTTGATCTTATCACAATCCACTTGAATTTTAATTTCAATTTTAGATTCTATTTTCTGAGATCTTATTTGATGAGTTGGTTCCATGGGTCTACTATGATTGATACTAGTGATGAGAATTGTCATTAAATGTTTTATAACAGTAAACAAGATGAATTATCTCTACAATTTTGTTAATATAAACTGTACTTAAAACTATGTTATAACATGAAATAGTTATTACGCTATCATTTCTGATAACCATTTAGTGAATCAAATTGTCAATCATCAAGCATTTTTTTTAATACTGAAATTAGACACTATGAGTTTTTTTAAATCCTTGTATAACTTTGCATGTCCTATATAGATGCCCTACAACTCATTTATTTACATTTTCTCTTTAGATAGGGTCTCTCTCAGTTACCCAGGCTGGTCTTGACGTTTTGATTCTTCTACCCCAGTCTTCTGAGGTATTAGAATTACAGGCACATACTACTAAGCCTGGGTTAAGAAAAGAAAATTTAAAACTAAACGAATATTTAAATACCTTACCTTTGAGTCCTTGAACTTGAAGAAAAATCCAAAAGGCAAAGATAGCATGTTTAGTTTCCAAATTCATTCTGGTTCTGTGTACCGGTAATTCTGAAAAAAAAAAAAATCACAGAACAGTAACCAAAGTCACCTTTAAAAAAAGAAAATGACGGGAGTATGAAACGCAATTCAATCAGGTGGCGCAGGTGGAGTACAGATGTCCTCCCTGGCTTCCCCTGTGAAGGTGCTAATTCCTGAATATCCTGAAGCAGGTCCTCTCTAGAATAATCTGCTTACCTTCCCCTCAGGAGTAATCTCTGTTTAGGGGCCAGCTGGAGTAACCCTTATCTCTTTAACCTCTGGAGGAACATTTGTCAGCCAGTGTTTCCAGACAGACCTCCTTTTCACTTACAGGTTACCATGACACACAGGGCTGGTGCAAGTCCTTCCACAGGCAGGAGAGGCTGATGGTTGAGGTTTTAAAAGGACCTGTCTTAGGAACAGCCACTTAGGCCTCCATTGCTATTCCTGGAGTGTAAGGAATTGTTCTACACAGGAAGAAGAACTATCTGTGTCTGTTCCCTCCCAGAACTGCTATCTAGAAGATTTCTCTATCTGCTGTTACCTGCAAGTGATTTTTTCATTTAAGTTTTAATCTGTTATGCACTGAGTTGAAGAAATCAGCATATTCCTGTAAGGTCTGTGAGGAGTGGTCACCTGCCTAATACTGACTCCCTATAAAGAACTACTTTAAGAGATATTTATTTTAAGTACAGGCGTGTGGCAGGGGGTGTATGCAGATGGGCACAAGTGCCCAAGGGATTTAGAAAAGAACATCAGATTCCGGAAACTGGATGGGTGGTGTCTGACATGGCTGCTGGGAACAGTACTTGTGACATCTGGAAGAGCAGCAAGGACTCTTAACCACTGAACCATCTCTGTAGTCCAAAAAAAAAAAAAAAAAAAAAAAAAAAAAAAAAAAAAAAAACCAAACAAAACAAAACAAAACAAACAAACAAACAAAAAAAAAAAAACAAAGTCTTTCAACTAATTCTTCAAGTGTGGTTTTTCATGCTTCTTTCTCACGTACCCTCATGCCCTCCCCCACTCTCAGGATTGAGCTCAGGGCCTCTTTCATGGCAGACAAGTGCTCTTCTGCTGAGCTTCAGCTCAAGCCCCATTTTTATTTGGAACTAGTTTAATTCTATAACTAACCTGAAGTTCTTGTTCTAGGGTGTTACTAAGAACAGATATTGAGAGTCTGTCTCCTTCTGCACAGAATCTTTCCACTCAAGTAAGCTGCTTCAGTAGTGTGCTTTGTAGTTTATTAGATATTTAGTTTTATACTCTTGTGACTATATGCGTGGTATGCATAGTTGAACCCTGAAGCTGCAGGGAGTAATATGTACGATGCTCTAATATTAGTCCTGCCCATAGATTAGTTATATTAACATGTCTACATTATTATTATTGTTATATAGCTATCACATAATAATTATTATTAACATGTTTACAAAGGTAGGATTTGAGCTCAAAGAATCTGATCCAAGAGTTTATACTTAAACATGTTTTAAAGTGGTACACGGTAATTGTATGTATTTATGGGATACAGAGCACTGTTTTCACACTTGCTTACACTATAATAATCACATCAGGATAATTGATATATTAATCACCTAAGACATTTTATCATCTTTCTATGTTGGCAGGATTCAAAATCTTCACTACTAGTGGTTTTGAGATTATATATTTAATTACTGTCTGCCATCGTTACCCCACTGGAGTATAGAACATTAGCTTATTTGTACTTTGGATTCCCAACCATCTTTTTTAGAAACCTGCCTCTGCTTTCTCTGTAACTAGTCTCTGTACTAGCAGCTTTTATGGTTTTTATTTTGCTTCTGCAGGCCGGTGATAACACAGTATTTGTCTTTCTGCCTGACTTATTTCATTAACTTAATGTCTATCAAGAGCATCCATGTTGCCTCAGAAAATAGAATTTCACTCTTGTTTTAATATAAAGGGTATATGCCCTAGCCTTTACTCATACTGTCATGTATTTCTATCTGTCTGTCTGTGTGTGCCTCTCTCTTTTATATTCATTAGCTGGAGAGTTATTTCAGTGGTTAAGAGCACATTCTGCTTTTACAGGGAAGCCAAACTTGTTTCCCTGCACCAATATTAGGTGGACAACAAGCTATGGCTCCATCTCCATGGAATCCAATGTCTCTGACCTCTAAGGACATTCACACCCATGTACACACATGCACACACTTAAAATTAGTAATTTTAAGTTATTTATTTTATACACAAAAATAATAAATTACCTTCCATGTACCTAAGATATGCAAAGTTTACCAGCACACAGCCAAATGCTTATGATAGCTCTCTCGCCTGTGATCTGAATCTTAATTTCCTATCATTGTTCATAGTTGTTCATATCTGAGGTCTTCCATGGGTGCTCATTCTGGGATGTCTTTCTGCCTCTATCCTGTGTTGGGTCCTTGCCATCTGTATTCGCATTACTTTTTTTTTTTTTTTTGTTTTTTTGTTTTTAATCTAAACCCATCTTTTAGATCATGGTCCTTTGAAACTGGAAGCTCATAGAGGAGAAATTTAGGATTTTACACACTTAACTCATTCTCACCTACCTTTGAATTCAAAGTATGAATTGATATGAAGGCTCTAAGTTGTAGATAACATTCACTTAGAATGCTGAAGGCATCTGTTTTAGTAATCCTAAAATGTTCTTACTGTTGCCCCCTTTTCCCATTGTCTCCTGTGTCCTCATACACAAAATACTTTTCACATAGTTTTATTGCAGGCATCCAGAGGTAATAGAGCTTAGTGAATTTTTTTTTTCTTGCAGGTATCTAGGGGTAATAGAGCTTAGTGGATGTTTTCCTGCAGATATCCAGATGTAATGGAAAATAATGGGTATTTTGTTCTCTTTAACTCCAAATTATTTTGGTGCTCCTTAAGAAAACTGTTATCCAGTTTGTGAAGAATGATTCTCATTGCAGTGTTTCTGGGAAGGAGAAATAAATGGTTATTTCGAAATAGATATGTAGAAACTTCTCTTGATTTTAGTATCTTAAGATTTTCCCATTTTAAAATTCAGAATTTAGTAGCTAATGTCAATAGCTGCCACTTAGGAAACAAGCAAGAGTGATAAATACCCACAATCCTTGAAACAATGCTTTGGGATGTGTCAGTTCTTCCCCTAAATGCGGTAGATCTAATCATGGGTCACAGCAATTAACCCAGAGGTGTTTCTTCAAGATGGCAGACTGTCAACAGTAATCACACATTCTTAGAGAGGTAAACTTCCTCCTTCCACGTTGGCAGAATTTCACTGGTGCATTTACAACATACAAGGGAAGGTGCAAAAGTCAAATGTATTCCTTCATCAGCAATCAGTAGACACATGTGAGACATGATTACTTGTCAGCCAAAATAGATATGGTTTTTGAGTTGCTACTAACAAAGCCACATTATGTAACTATATACACACATATGCATGACTGTTTGCTATACCCTCATGAGTAAACTCCTCGTTTCATTTCTATGTTATAGAATCGGGAACAGAGGACCAGCAATGATGAGCAATTATTCAAACATGGAGCTAGAAGCAGAAAACATTGAACATGAAGCAGAGCCTGCAACTGAGATCTGAGTCTAAAACCCACATTGTCTTTGCTGTTCCTCAGTCTGTTCCTGCTATAGGGAAAGTTTGCTGAGAAGACAGCTGACTCACACTGGACAGAGCAAGATCGAAGCCATTCAGAACGCAGGTTCACACCTCAAGTTGTTGGCTATTCCTTCACATTGCATTGATCAAATAGGCAGGGTAGCTATGTATGAATCTGTGACGTTTCTGTCCCTGAATCCATGCTATTTTTTCTTAGGTAGAAGGACAGCTATTCTGAATGGCCTCAGTTCCTCTTGGTCTATATTGTTGACTATTGCTTTGTTTTTCTGTTTCAGAAAGGTAGAGGGGATTCTCGAAGTCTTTCTATGATCAGAAAAATGTGTGATTAATCAGGAGTAAAAAAAGCATTCACAAAGAGATAGGTCATCTGTGCCCTGAGATTACATGTGCCATGTGGAATGAATATGACCTCTGACAAATCCAACACCATCAACTATACCTCTGGACTGAATTCCTGCTGTCCTTACTAATAAAACATTTACTCTGCCTAGCTCAGAGGGTTTCCTTTGCACTGTTACTCGGGTCTCTGGGAGGGGAGAGACATTATATGGAAAGAAATACACAGAGGTCACCCTGTTTGGAATGTCATTGGGGGCTTCCAGTTTCTCAGTGCCACAGCTGAATCCATCCATTCAAGCTATTAACTGAAGAATGAAGTAAGATGGGCTACTTGAAGTATGAAGAGAGGAAGGGTCAGGGATTGACTGCCAAACTCTGACTGCATTAAGGCAGCAGTAGGGAAGCGACTGTAGGTTGTAATATGGCAGCTTTGAGTCTAGCATCTTCTTCCACCCTTTACGTTCTCAGAAAAGTTTTGCTTACCCCGGCATGGGACTGCTCAATGATTCTTCTCTTGTGGAGGCAAACAGGCCACACTTCCTTACAAGGCTGCGAGCCTTAAGGCATCCCCCCATCTTGCTTCCCATTCCTTTTCAAGCCTTTGGTAAGACATGACTTCAGTATAAACAGAGTTATTCTCTCTGTGTAAAATAGAACTGAGCACTAGAAAGACAGAAAAACAAACAAAAAAAGGGGGGGGGGCTAAGGGGATCAATAAGATGTTATCAGGTTACCTGTGATGCCGTCTATATGTGATTCAAAAGGGCATAATAAATAATGCATATTTTAAACACAGAGAGTTTCATCAGTAACTTAAAGTTTATTGACATTGAAACCCAGTTTTAATGATGCAGTGAATGGTCAGCACAGCATTGTGCTGTGGAGAGAAAGGAAGTGGTTGGTTGGGAATGACTCAGTAGTAGTAGTAGAGCACTCACCTAGCATGCATGGGGTCCTGGTTTTGATCTCCCACCTGCCCCCCACACACCGAGCCCTCCCTATCTCCACAAATGAGGAAACACTCTTGAATTTGTGACAGAGATGAGTTCATGGGGCTATGGAACTGTTTACAGCAAAATAATTTGGTAATGAAAAAGGAGTGGTAAATAAGATTAAAAAGAAACCCCATAGTCTGGTGAGAGAGAGAGAGAGAGAGAGAGAGAGAGAGAGAGAGAGAGAGAGAGAGAGAGAGAGAGAGAGAGAGAGAGTTGTGTATTTGTGGGAGGGAAGGAGAAATGAATGAAAGAAAGGAGAGGAAGGATGGAGGAGAAAAGAGAGAAGGGAAGAAAAGAAAGAAAGAATGAGAGAAAAGAAAGAAAAGAGAGAGACAGATACAGAGGGTAAGACAGAGACAGAGAAAAACAGCACAAGATTTAAACTGCTTAGTCTTTTTTTATAATATAAAAATTTATTTTTCCCTTACAACTTTATTTTAAAAAAACAGAGATACATGTACAGATTATTAGAAAGCATTTTAGTATAAAGCTATATGAACATATCTTTGTCAGTACTCGATTTTTTTAAAGGTTTGATAGTATGCATTGAAATCTTACTACTAACAATGATCATAAAGTGTATGTAAAACAAAACGTAACATGAAAATACTCAAAGTTTTCTTTGTGTGTAAAGATTAAACACAATGACTTTTAAATATCAAAAATTGCCAAAAGGCTATCTTCTTAGCTCTTGCGTTATTAATGATTTAAGATCTAGGTGTACCCCACTCTAAGAGGGTGCTATACACTTATTATTGTTTTTTTTCTAAGAAGAACTGAGGGTGCCATTTTTTTTGAGCTTCATATGGTCTGTGTAAACTGCTTAGTCTTACCAGGACATTTTTGCTTCATTTGGTGTGACTTAGCACTAAAGTGGATGCTTACTCTAGTAGTACACAATCTACAACTAACAATGCACACAGAGATAAGGAGGAACATAATCAATTCGGCATCTTTTAGATGTTAGCTGGACACTTTGCCTTAGTTAGAGTTTCATTGCTGTGAAGAGACACTATGACCAAGGCTACTTTTATAAAGGGCATTTACTTGGGGCTGGCTCACAGGTTCAGTCATTATCATTACGGAGGGATGGATGCATGACAGCAACCTGACGGACATCGGGATGGAGAAAGAGCTGAGAGCTCTACTTCTGGATCCAAAGGCAGGCAAAAGAAGACTTCTGTGCTTTCTCTCATAAGGCAGCCAGGAATATCTTTTACAAAAGGGGCAGAGCTTGAGCCTAGGAGACCCCAAGTCTACCTGCACATTGACACACTTCCTCCACATAGCCACACTTATTTATAACAAGACCACACCTCCTATTAGTGCCACTTCCCATGAACACACACACACTCCCCCCACAAACATACTGAATACAAGTTTATGTTTAAATGGCACATGTAGAAGAAAAATACTGCTGTTTCTGACTTTCTGAGCCTGACTTACTTGCCTAACAGACTTCTAGCTGTATCTCTTTCCTCTCAAATGCCATTATTTAACTTTTCTCTATGGCTGCATTGAATTTCATCATGAATTTGCTGGTTGATGAACACCTCGGCTGGCGCATTTCCTGGGTGTTTGGGTCATGCACCTGTAAACATGGACATGCAGCAGTCTCTGTGTTGTCTTAAAAAACTTTGAGTAGGTGCAGGTGGTACCGTTGGGTCACGTGGTATTTCTGCTCATTATCCACTGCAATTTCCACAGCAACTATAGAAGTTTATCTTCCCACTGTGAATGTGGGCTTCTCTCTCCGCATCCTCATGTATTCACTACTTGTCTCTTCACAGCAGCTCCTCTAGGGAGGAGTTTTAGCTTGCATTTTCTTGATGACTAAGCTTGTTGGATTTTTTTTTCTAAGAATTTATTGACCATTTGTATCCCTCCATTTGAGAACTTTCATTGAATGATTTGGTGTTTTGATGTTTTTAAGTTTTTCAATACTTTATAAATCATCAATATTAATTATCTACCTGATGTGTAAAAAACATCTATTTTTTTATGTTTAGAAAAATTTTGACATAATTTTGAATAGATTTTGTATGTCTTTACTATTTACTTAAGTTTCTTCAGTTTTATAGATTGTTAAGTTTGACCTCTTGATTCTCAGTTTTTGGGATATGTTCCTTGCCATCATGAGTGGGGCTCACGCTTCTATGCACATTTTAGTCCTGATGCATCTTCCCACTAATTTGCTACCTCACTATCTAGTGTTTTTAAACTTCAGGTGCCTCTCTGGGTCTTCCTTCACCCAGAGGTAGTGGCAGATCCTACCAAAGCTCCCAGGCCTGTGCTTGTTCCCTGACATCAAGGTTCTGTTTTGGTGGTTTAACTTTTAACTGTGTCAGTATTATATTCATCTGCTCTATACTTTCTGGCAGGAGACCCATCCAAATGTTCTGGATTCTCGAATGAAAGACACACATATGCATTACCATCTGAAAACCATCTTCCCAGTTCGATATTATCTTCCTATCACAACATTTGACAATAAAATTTATCTTTAAATAGTACCTGTAAATAGTCAAATAGGTTCTTACTCTGTTTCACAGAACCTCCCTCAAATTCTAGGTCATTTCTACTCTTACCTCCAGAGAGGACATCTCTGATAACACATCTGCAGTTACTCTCTACTGATCTTCCTGTCAACTCATTGTGCTTTCTTGAAGACTCAGTCCTGGGTGGAAATTATCCTATTTATGTGCTTAAGACTGAACACGTTGTTATTTCCCTTTTAACTATTTGCATTGCATAGGCTACATGAGGACCGTGATATCTTTCAAATACACTCTTAGTGTTCAGTAAGAATTTGGTGGATGAAATGAGCTACTCAAAGAACTAGGTCTAGTGGTGTGTACAGGGTTACAAATGAATTCGTGCATTGCTACTTGAGATCTGACAGGAAGAGAGAATGAAAATCTCAGGGCTAACAGCACGGTTGCCCTAGACCAATGGGCTTGATAGATCAACAATTCATTTCATACTGCTAGTATTTGGATACATACAAGTTAAATAGTTCTAATAAGCATCAAACAACTTAAAATGGAATAATAGGAAAATGTATATACGTAGAGAGATAAGATTTACATTCACTACTTTAAAAGCTAGCAAGGAGATTAGAGAGAAATTAAGATATAGAAAAGCTGAGTTGGTTAAAATTAGTATTTTCAAATCAAAAGTCATTGACAGAAACATTGCAGGATATTTTATTATACTTTGAACCCTGAGATTATGTCTTTTACAAAAAAAAAAAAACCTGTTTATAGTTGTGGGGTGGCTCAGCAGTTAGCACATACCTTTAATCCCTCTGTCTGTAATTAAGACATGACCTTAATACACACTTTTAATCCCAGACAATGACGGTAAAGTTAGTTTGAAGAAAGAATCACCCACGTTTGAAAGTGAATTGAGTGGCAGAGAAAGTGATGAATCAGACAAAGATTTAACAGAATGGGATCTTCTCAACTCTCACAAGGACAGAGGAGAAAGAGAAATGACTTAAAAGAGCAGTGCAGAAACTTATGAAGCTCAAAGAGAAGGAAGGCCAGAATGTGGATGCTCAGTCCTTTTCAGAAGAGAGAATGAAACACTCATGGAAGGAAATAAGGGGACAAATAGAGGAACTAGAGAAAAGATTGTCCAGAGACTGCCTCACCAGGGAATCCACCCCATATGCAGCCACCAAACCCAAGCACTATTGCTGATGCCAAGAAGTGCTTATTGGCAGAAACATGATATGGATGTCTCCTCAGAGGCTCTGCCAGAGCCATACTGATTCATAGGAGAATACTTGAAGCTAACCATTGGCCTGAACACCCCAATGAAGGATCTAGAGAAAGGACTGAAGGAACTGAAAGGGTCTGCAACCCCATGGGAAGAAGAACATTATCAACTAACCAAACTCACTACAGCTCTGAGGGATTGAAACACCAACCAATGAGTTCTCATGGAGAGACCCATGACCTCAGGTGCATATGCAGCAGAGGATAGTATTCTCTGGCATCAATGGGAGGAGAAGTCTTTGGTCCAGAGAAGGCTCATTTTCCCAGTGTAGAAGAATACCAAGGGACTGAGTGGAGAGTGTGGTTGGGAGAGGGCTCTTTTTATGGAGGCAATGGGAGGGGGAGTGGAGATGGCATTGGGGGAAGGGGATAAAATGTAAATGCAGAGAATATCCAATTTAAATAAAAAACAAAAAAATAAAATATTAATTTAAAAAAGAGAGAGCAGTGCATAGGAGAGGGACAGTTTTACTGGGACAGTTATACAGAGACAGGTTGCAGAGAGAGAACAAGCTAGACACAGGTGAAGACAGAATGAGCCAGAGAATGAGAAGGAGCCAGAAGATTAGAACAGATTGCTAAAAGCAGTATAAAGCCAAGGAGAATAATTCGTAGAGGAGCTAAAGGAGCCAGATTGAATCAGACAGTTTGGAGTTTGAGCCAGAACAGCTGAGCTGACCTGCTAGCCAGAGATCAGAAAGAATTATAAAGGAATGAACTTATTCAGCAGTAAGTCTCAGAGGCTAAAAAGGTTCTAGGCTTAGGTAAGACTATACAAAGGTAGGAAGTGTCCAGGACTAGACCTAAGTTAGCAGATGACAACACCAATTATATCAGGTGATAATAGTTACTTTTACACAGCGATTGAAAAATTCATAGAAAATTCAAAATCTTCTATAAGTGGGATTTATGAGCAATTGTGTGAATTGTTCAACAGATAAAACAAAACACTAAATATTTTATGGAGCTGAGACCAGACATACTTTCCTCATAGGTTGATATAAAATTATCTGCAACAGTAGAATTTGAACACCTAGATTATAACAGTTTCCCCTAAGAATAAAATTTCCGTTCTGTAGGGAAGCTCCTTAAGCAGGAAGGAAGGTAAACAGATCAAAATAGTTTCAGGAAGTCACTGAAATTGAGCAGATTTGCAAGACCCTCTTTGCCAGGGTAAAGAAAGTTAAGTGAACTTCACAAAAGACCCCGAGACAAATAATCTTCCTGAAATAGGTTTAGGCTAGTCAAGGCATTTAGAAAGGACATGTTCCACCATGTTGAACAACATCCTGCATGCTATGTAGTATGCTCCAGGTTCCCAGTTCTGTGAGCTGCCACCCATGTTAGGGTGACCTTTGGTGATGTAGTTCTCTTGGAAGTGTTACTGCTTTTGTCAGTAACCCCCCATTCACACTTGCATAAGTAACCCCAATAAAATCCATTGGTTTGCTAGATTAGACTTTGGTGGTATGTTCATTGGTCTGTTGTGGACTCCCTATCTGGGGAGAGTAGTGTGTGTGTGTGTGTGTGTGTGTGTGTGTGTGTGTGTGGTGTGTGTGTGTGTGTGTGTGTGTGTGTTGTGTCTCCCTGGAAAAGGTTTGTCACACAACAGCTAATAAAATATGGAATTACATGGAGCTTTTCTTCATAATGTTCTTCATTGTGTGTTTAAGTCATAATCCTCACGGGCAGGAGAGTATATCACTGAAGTGAAATCAAACATCACGTGGCTAGTTCTACAGTGGTCTGGCTAAGCAGTCTCACAGGAAGGGTAAGTAGAGAATTCAGATGACCCTAAGTGTTATTTCTATAAATAATTTTAAACCATAAAAATCTGAATTTATATTTTTTGCCAAGTGGCTATAGTTCAAATATTTATGTTATTATATAAGAACAACCAATATATAATAACTTTTAGCTTATCTGGAAATAAGGTGAACATTCTCTAGTAAAAATAGAGCATCTAATGAAGATAGATACCTAAGCAGATAACTGCTTTTAGCAATGGAAATGCCAGAGTTCCTCTTAAAAAGCAACCCGGAGTTGATTCTGTCACAGAATGAATAGGTAGCAGTCTAGAGTTCTGCCCTACAAGACACACTTATATGTTCATAATCTTATGTCCTAGATAAAGGAGCCTGAAGCTAAGTTACAGGTTATATCTGTTTCTGTAGATTCATATTTGACTAATTTAAAAGACCACAGTTACCTACTCCCTGCATGATCAGAACTCTTTTCTTGTCTTCAAAGACTTGAACGCAACTTAGGCCTTCTCTGGATGTTAGTGTATAACATTGTTTTGCTTATTCACACAACACATTGTATCATACTTGTCAGAATATAAAACTGTCTTACTTAATTGCTGTGAGAAAACAAAATAAAATCACAACAAAAAGACCATCCCCCCCAAAAAACAAATAAAACCCCAAACAACCACTACCACTACCACCACCATCACAATGAAAACCAAAACCAACTAACCAGACAAAAAGAACCAAACAATACCAAAATGTGATCAAGGCAACTTATTAAAAAAAAGCATTTGGGGCTTATCGGTTCAGAAGGTTAGAGTCTATGACTATGCTAAACGTGACAGCAGGCAGGTAGACAGGCAGGCATTGTGCTGGAGTAGTACCTGAGAAATGAAATCCCAAGGCCTCACGCTTCTGCAACAAGGCCTTACCGCCTTGTGCTTTTCAAACAGTACCACCAACTAGAGATCAAGAAAACATATGAGCCTATTTGGGGGGGGGGCATTATATTTAGAGACACAAGCTGGATATGTTAGTTTTGAGATTTTCATGAGACAGGTAAGTTTGATGGTTGTATAAAGATAGTAAAGTCTTGTGCTGTTCTGGGACAAGAGTCTTAGTGCCAGGTACTCCAAATGATTAAGAATCAGTCACATTAGTCTTTTATATTGAGCAAATGCCTACCTGAAAGTCTTCCTTCCCCCTTCTCTCTTTCTCTCTGAAAATACTTGAGAAGACATGCTGAGATAAGACAAAATCAGGACTCTAAAGCTCTTGAGACCCCATTTCCAATCTATCTTACTACAGACCCCTTCCTTGAGTTGCCTACAGAATGATTCTCTGTGATCAATTGCCAACTGGGATTTGAAGATCTCATTAGGAACAAAAGAAGCTCATTAAGTAGCCATTCTGGGCTGAGGCTATCCCCACCAGTTTCTATCTTTTTAACTTGTCTTCATATTTAATGAATGATGGAACAGTGCCCACTTATTAATTGTCTTATTACTTACTAGTAATGAGAGAAGCACTGGCTCTCTAAGACAAGTAGTTCTGCATGAACACTGGCCTAGTTTTTCTCTCTCCTTGGCCACAGTGCCAGAGACTACACCTATTGACCTGCTGGCACCAAGTAGATTATGAGAAAACACTGGCGTAGACACTTTTCAGAAGCAGAGAATCAGCAGAAACATAACGTGAGCATCGATTGTATGGAAGAGACTATCATATGTCCCGCTCAGTGTCCCTTGATGAGGGTATTTTGATCCATTTGGGGACACGGCGGACCTTCGCAGAAGTGTCTTTGGTGTGACAGTGATTTGAGAGTGGGTGAAATCATACATGATAGATCTCCTGCAAGGTGAAGAGTAGCTTGTTTGTTCTTACCTACTTAACACTAACTGGGATCTCCTGGGAAGTAGGAGCCTCAAGTGAGAGGTTCACTCCATAGGATCAACCCTCATAAGGGAAGCTTCTTCTTGTAGTTGATGGGAATTAACAAGAAGATCCCATACACTCAGATCAGTGCTATATTCAGCCATCAGCAGAGAGGCAGCAAATAGGAACAACTACAGAGACCCACAGTCAGACATCATTTATAGAGAGAGCCCTTGGACACAACATGCTAAATGAGATATCTCCATCAAATCTGTGGTTCTGGGTTCTGCCTCTCCTCCTGGGGTGTCTGAACACCCAGTATTCTGGCTTGGAGAGGACAGGGTTAAATCTGGAGAAGGTGGGATCTGCAATTTACTTCTTTCTGGGGTATCAGATGTCACTGCCCACCAGGCCAGGAGGAATATAGCTGAATCTGAGATAAATGGGATGAAGAGCACTGGTCCGGCCAGATATTCTGGAACAGTGTTATAGTCTTAGAAAAGGAGTAATGAGATTTGGGTCCCATGGTGACTGTAGCTGCAGCATTAATGTCACCCATGCTCTGATCAGACCTCTGCAAGTGTAGAGAGCCTGGCCATCCAGGAGGGTCCAATGATGAATGCTTCAGGGGTGAGAAAATCTTCCACCAATGTTACAGGTCTTTGTGAAAGAACTTGTGGGCTTCATTCCATGTGAACAGAGACTATATGAACCTCATTGGGTAGGTTGGGATTTTGGGGGTAAATGCATTGGAGGCAAAGATGCCAGTAACACTCTGTTTGCATGAGGAAGAATTTCAGGTGCTGTGTTCCATGGCTGATTACGAATGACTACCTGGTTGGGGCTCTCAGGGTAACATGCTCCCAAACAGGCACAGAAACAGAACGGGAGATAGTTTCACACCTGCTTGTCTCAAGTTCTAAGATTTCTGTGGTTGGAACATTCTCTACCTTGCAAGTTGCATGCCAGTTTCTCTGTTAGTGTGCTCCATGGGCCCCACTAAGTCCCTCCCCTCAGATCTCTGGGAACCCCACAAAAGAGGAGCCAGAAGGAATAGGGGAGACAAAGGGATGAAGAATACCAGAAGAACAGAATAAGGTCCTCTAAAAGAACTGAGAAAATCTCATATGAACTCACAGAGACTTAAGCAGGAAGCACAGGGGCTGTACCAACTTCTCTGCATACACACTATATAGCTTTTGGTTTAGTACATTTTATAGACTACTGAATGTGTGAGCAAGTGGGTTTTTGCCTGCTCTTGGGGAATCTTTCATTTTTCTGTTGGATTATCTTCTCCAAATTAAATATGATGAATTTTGTTTTATCTCATTACATTTTATTTTGTTTTGCTATTGTTTCTTAGAAGCTCTTCTTTTCCAATGAGAGACAGAAATAGAGTGGACCTGGATGGGAAAGGATATGGGGAGATGCTGGGCGGAGCAGAGGAAGAGGAAACTGTATCCAGATTGTATGAGAAAAGAATCTACCTAATAAAAAAGATGGTGGTAGTGAAATATCCACAACTGGACAGTATGCAGAGAATGAAAGTCTTTAGAGCACTTAATCCTAAATGGGATGTCTTCACCAAAGCCCTCCCTTCAAGGCTCGGGGATCTGTGTGGAAGAGGAAGCAGAAAGATTGTAAAAAGCAGAGGGGATGGATATCTCCAAGGAAACAGTATTCTTCTGACACAACAGGACCAATGCAAATGCCAACTCAAAGAGCCTTTGGCAGCATGTAAAAGATTTTCACAGATATAAGCCTGACTGGGTTTTGATGAGGGGGAAGTGCACATGAGCTCCCACCCCTAACCAAGAAGCTATTTGCAGTTGATATCCTTTGGCAAAAAGATAATCAGTTTTTTTCTAAGAAAATATCACTGAGTATATTAGCCATATGTCAGTTAATTACACTCCAGGGCAGGCCCCAGTGCCCAGGAAAATTGGCCTAAAACAGACTCTATATTTTTGCTTGCTTGTTTGCTTGTCGATGTTGTGGGATTTTGTTTTGTTTCGGCATTTTTGTTTTATTGCTTTTTGTTTGTTATGTTTTCACTTGGTGATTTATTTTTTGTTTGAGAGAGAAGGAAAGACAGAGACAGAGAGACAGAAAGAGCATGCAGTTTGGTGGGTAGAAAAGTAGGGAGAATCTGGTAGGAGTTTGGAGAAGGGAAAACAGGATCAAAAATATTACATGAATGTTTTGTTTAGTATTAATACCGTAACACTCTTCTCTTCCCTTTCTAACCATCAAACTCTTCCATGTACCTCTCTCCACTGTCTTTCAAATTCATGGCATCTTTTTCATGAATTGTTATTGCATGCATATATGTATATGTATGTACACATATATATTCTAAAATATGACCAGTGAGTCCATATGATGTTGCTTGTTTGTATGTTTTCAGGGATGACCATTTGGCAATGGATGAACAATTGGTGTGCTCTTCCCTGGGGACTGCTCCCAGCTTTCCTCAGTTGCCTAAAGTTCTTTGTGCAGGGTTGAGGCCTCATAGCCTTTCCCTCATCACACAGTTTGGTGTCAACAACATATCTGTTCGTTGGTGTCTTCCTTGTTCAGCTCATGTTTGGCCAGCCATGCCATCTAGCATTTATAGTTGTAGCTTTTACAATCTGTCTGACCTCTGACCTCACTTTCCCAATATTCCTTCAGACTTAGTGGTGGGAATGTCTTGTAGATGTATCCACTGGGCTGGGCTCCACACTGAAAGAGGAAGGAAAAAAAATCCAAAATTTATTAAAGCCTTGGGCTCAATGGCACCAGGAAAACAAACAAACAAACAAACAAACAAACAAAACCAAATACCAGCAACATCAATAAAAGAAAATAAAGGATGTATAAAATCAGACTTTAGCTTTTCTGGAATTGTTGCTTACCCTCATGATTACAGAGTAGTCTCTGATACCCTGGCTGAGCAGATAGAATGAGTTTGATGAACTGTTATTGAGAATCTTCTTAGGGTTCTATGGAATGCTTACTCACCTTGAAAACTGGTAGTTTTGCATCAGTGAGGTACTCCTGTTGTGGAATCTGTGGTACTATTCAACTTTTCCTGTCTGTAGCATGGGGCTCTGTTACAAACAATACAGAGGCCAAAGAAGCACTTGACCAAATTAACTCTATTGTCTTAAGCCTACATTGGAATATCAGACCAGCAGACAGTATATAGCAACAGATTTAAAAAATATATTAGTATTAAAATGCTACCTGTCTTCGTGGTATGTTAAACATTTCTCTGTTCTCTCCACCACCCCTTCAGAATTGTAGATTGTACTCAGAGCCTCATAAATGCTAAGCTAGTGCTTACACATTGAGCTATATTTCCAGACACCAAATTTGTCTTAAACCTGGTTTATTGGATCTTAAAACATTAAGGAGATATTCCTCCATATGAGCGCATGCGTTTTCAACAACATTTTTTTTTTTTTTTAAAGTGGGCAAAAAATTTGGGTGTAGACTTTGCGAGTAATGATTAAAAGAGACAGATGAGAAAAATCTGCCAGAGTGGATTTATTTCATGTGGGCTTCAATCACCACACTTAACTCTCCATTTTCCCATGGGACACAGTGGTGATGAGTGTAGCCCTAATGAGCTGGAACCTTCCTCCTGAGCTACTCTGTGGCAGTTTGTTTTGCAACTAGCTTGGGGAGATTCTAAATGAGATTAAATGAAAGAGACATGCTATCCGGTGAAAATCTTAGATTAGTATATTAAAATGTACCTGCCTCTTCTGTTTTAAAGTAACCACCCATGGCAATTCTTAACCTACTTGTTGACAAGTTGTTCCAAAGTGATTTAGACAAAAGTCAGCAGCATGCACACTTTAATTGGCTGCTCCTGCTCCAAAGAAACATTACCAAAACCCTTTCCATGGCTCATTACCATGAGCCCAACATTGTTGCAACTCTAGATGCATTTGATTTTGTACACCTATAAAAGCCATTAGATACATATGCATGTCAAATGAAAAACATCTTTGCTATTTTTGGATTAAGAGAGAAAGACAGAATAAAAGAGGATTTAAAATTGAGGCAGTGGGTAGTGAATGATGACTTTATTTAAGGCCCTTTTGCCCATAGGAAGAGTATGTACCAGGCACTTCTGTTCCTTACTTATAATGTACCAGTCCAGGACTGTGCCCTACCTAGCATCCGTTGAAAGGCCGGTGAAGGTCATTAGTTTTTATGCCCCAGTGACAACCATTTGTCCAACTTTAAAAATAGAAGTGCTAAAAACCTCTTAAGACCTGTTACCAAGTTACAGATGGTTTGTATTTCTCTAATGATTCTTTGAAAATTAGGTATTTGGAACTTGGGAATCAGTTTTTAATATTGTATGGTTTCTTCTACTTCTAGAAACATCTATAATACACACTAGAGGTTGATTTTTTTTTTTTCTGTAAATGGTGAGATTGCTAGATAGTAAGCATTTTAGGCTTTGCGTACTATACTCTCTGTTGCAAGTACTACATTGCTGTAAGCAATACAGAAACAAATGAACTCAACAGCAAAACAACAACAAAACAACCAACCAAACAACCAACCAACCAAACAAAAACAGTAGGAAGAGTATATTTGATCTCTAGGCAGTAGTTTGCAAATTCCTGTAGGTTACTCAGACCAAAATATTTGAAACTTGAGAATTCTGTTGGAAAAAGCATTTTCTATGCAGTTGAAAATTTCAGGAACACATTAGCTGTCAACTAAGCTTCACCATATTGACATTACACCGTGAACTGTTCTCATATATAAGAGCCATTTGTATTTTGATGTAAATCTCCCTCAACCCTACATTCATATTCAGGACGAGGGTTACAGGGACAGCAAGACATAAAAGGGTGCAGGCATACATAACCACTGAATAGCAAATGCATGAATGCTAGTTGGCATTCTATTATTGTTAATAAATGATTTGGCCACAAGAATAAATGAAAAGAGAAAAAGGAAATCCTAATAGAGCTCAAATAGAAGGAAGACCAGAATGTGGATGCCTCAGTCCTTCTTAAAAGGGAGAAAAAAAAAAAAACACATGTGGAAGGAAAGTCAAGGACAAATAGAGGAGCAGGGATTGAAGAAAAGATCATCCAGAGACTGCCTCTCCTGGAGATCCATCTGATATGCAACCACCAAACCTACTGATGCCAAGCAGTGCTTACTGGCAGGAGCCTGATGTAGATGCCTTCTCAGAGGCTCTGCAACAACCATACTGATACTGAGGAGGATGCTTACAGCTAACTATTGTACTGAACATGGACACTCCAACGAAGGAGCTAGAGAAAAGACTGAAGGAGCTGAAAGGGTTTGCAACTTCATGGGAAGAACAACATTATCAACCAACCAACCCTCCAGAACTCCCAGGGACTAAAACACCAACCAGTGAGCACACATGGAGAGACCCATGGTTTCAGTTGCATATGTAGCAGATGATAGCATTGTCTGCTATTAATGGGAAGAGACGCCTTTGGTCCAGTGAAGATGCATTTTCCCAGTGTAGGGAAATGCCAAGGTTATGAGGTGGGAGAGGGTGATTGGGAAAGGGAGCACCTTTATGGAAGCAAGGGGAGGGGAGATAGTTTTGGGGGGAAAGGGGATAACATTTGAAAAGTAAATACAGAGAATACCCAATAAAAGTGAAAAAAAAGACAACATTTATTTGGGGCTGGCTTATAGTTTCAGAGATTCAGTCTATTATCTTCAAGGCAGGAGGAATAAGGCAGCATCCAGGCAGGCATGGTGGAGGCAGAGCTGAGAGTTCTACATCTTCATCTGAACGCTGCTAGTGGAAAACTGACTGCAAGGAAGAGTCTTAAAGCCCAAACCCACAGTGACACACCTACTCTAACAAGGCCGCACCTACTCTATCAAGGCCACACTACTAAATAATGTCATTCTCTGGACTAAGTATATATAAACCATCACACTATCATTCTGCCCCAAACTCAAACCCAAGTGGATCAAAAACTTCAACACAAAACAGGGTATATGAAACCTGATAGAAAAACTAGGATTTGTTTTTTACCCTGTCATGGAAGAGGATAGCATTTTATAGCAGCATTCAGATGACTTAGTAACTAGGTAATAGAATTATTTATTAATATGAAACCCCATGATGTAAGAATACTAGAATGATGATATCACCCCCTGAGAGTCAGCTGCTTCCATAAGTACAACTGTTGCGTTCCCAGGCTGAGCTTAGCATGGCTTTTCCGTGAGCAGAACAGAGCAAACATGGTTCCTTGTCTTTCTTTTCAAGGTCTCTACTCAATCTCTATTGAGGTTTATATATTATTTTAATATTTTTTTTTAAGCTGGAAAGAGACAGCAAAGCAAACAAAAGGCTGCCATTAACATTTGTTAGTTTCTAAATCTTAACATGTTTTAATTTTTATCATTATCCCTTAGAAGTCTGTTTGTTTTCTAGTGAGAGACATAAAAAATTGGACTCAGATGGGAGAGCACGTGGGGGAGGAAATGGGAGGTGTAAGGGGAGGAAGAAGAAACCATAATCAGCACATATTAATGAGAAAAGAGATCTATTTTCAATTAAAAAGGAAAAGTGTTATAAACTCCAGATCATGATGAAATTGACTTATGACTACAATGACCTCTCCTGACAAAACTGTCACCAGGGTCCTCTGCATCAAGGGAGCACTGTCCTCCAAGTTGTACTCCAATTCACACTTTCTAGTCACTTACAATGTATTTAAAGTTCTTTTATCTTTTGCAGTACATCACTAATTAGAATGTTAGCAGGCTATAGAATTTTTATTTCTTTTTTAAAATGCTCTAAACTATATATTTATGATCTTGTGACTGTGAGGTATGTAAAAACATTTCAGAAAAAGAATGAAATCCGTGACCTATCTTGCTTCATTTGTGTACCTACTCACTGATGGAAACCAATTCTATATATTTTCTATAGAAAATCATACATTTTTCCTAACTATAAATATTTATCTGCTATTTTTGACATATCAAAAATATGTGTTATCAAAAATAACCACAATTTTAATATCACATCAATACATTAATCATTGTATTAACATTGTCAAATAATTAGCCTGTTTATACTTCTATTATGTCCCATGCAAGCCATCTATTGAAATGATTAATAAGCCTTTTAGATTTATTTTCTGTGATTTCACCTCACAGTATCTACTTTCTCTTTCTCTCATATAGTTTACTAATTGTACTTTTTTTTTTTCTAAATGAAAAATTTTCTGCTTTATTTCTAGTGTAGGAAAACTTTATAACATGTAGAAACATTTCTTTAATGAAGCCTTGAAAGTTCAGCAAAGCAGAAAAGGCTTTTTGAGTTGGGTTAGCAATGCTCCACTACTTGAAGAGACAAGTGACTCTCGATCTTCCCAGTTCTATCTATGACCCTTGGATAATGTTTCTCATGCGGTAGTGACCTCCAATCATAACATTATTTTTGTTGCTTCTTCATAACTGTAATTTTGGTATTCTTATGAATTGTAAAATAAATATATATGTCTTCTAATGATCTTTGGTGACCCATGTAAAAGTTTAGTTGACCTCAACAGGTTGAGAACCACTGGGTTAGTCTGATGTTCATGGAGTCATTCGGGAACAAGGCTGTGTCCCTTTGGTACGCACACCTACTTTCTCTCTGCTTTACTTCTTTATTCTTTAAAGTTCTTAACACAGTTGTGAAAGGTCTGTGAAAGGAAAGACAAAAGAAAGACGTGACAGATTTCAGCAAGCAGAACAAATTTAGTTTGAGGGAAAAAAATGCCCGTGAAATAGAGATCTCCAGTTCTATGTACAGAGTGGGGAACAGCAAATTCATGGGGCAAATTACATGCCAATTGATAGTTTTTCGAGAATAGGTTAGGTTGGTGGGTGAAAGAGTAAGAAGTAAATGAGTTTTGGCTTTACCTAGAGCTTAGTATTTGGTGAGTGGTTTGAATATTGCGGTGCCACAGCCACTTAGGGTAGGTGCATGCAGGAGAGAATCATTTGAATGGTGTCTTGGGAAGGAGAGGTGAAGAAAATTGCTGCCAAAATATTTTCTAAATCATGTTTAGTATTAAATTAGGCATAAGACCACTGCGTAAAATAAGACCAGTGTTTTCAGCATCAGCATCAGATTTATTTAATTGATAGACTGACTGGTTGATTTCTAATCGGGATGCTAGTATGTCAGGCCTGGCATGAAAGAGAGTGTGACAGGCTTTCCAAATGTTTCTTTGAAAAACAAGGACTCAGGACTGGAGAATTCCTTCATTATCAGGGACTCTTGGAAAACATAGTATATGTTATGGTTGTGTTACATTTCGAAGGTAAAGAAAGTGACACAAATATCTGTGTATCTCTTCTGTGTAAGGGAGTGCCGAGTCAGCTGCTTGCAGAGTTCACTAAAGACAACAGGTACTGATGGACAAAGTCTGTCATGGGAGTTGCCTATTCTTCCCACACTGATCTCAGAATGTCAGCTACTATTCTCAGGATACCCTTGGTGAATATCTAGTCTGATACTTTCTGACCCTTCCTACAATGAAAAAGGATGTTTGGAACAGACATTTTTTAATATAGGTAATAAAATCCACACTTTCCACAGAACAGCTCTTAGTTTTCAAGTAACAAAAGGGATGGCAGAAGCCAAATATGACTGACCATCACCAGAAACACAGATTCGGTTTTACCCAAATACCATGTTCCAATGTGGCTAACAGTTCAGTCTTAGACTTTAGATCACCGTAAAGAGCCTGTATCTTCAGCAGCGCAGGATATTCAGGTGCTCCTTTGGAAGACAAGGACTCTGGACTGGAGGATTTAGTTTTATAACAACAGAATGGAGACACTCACAAAGCAGACACTTTTCAAATGCATCAGTGAGTACACTGAGCAGGCAGGTTACAGGAAAGCAGGGAATCTCAGCTAGAGGCCTCAGAAGGTAGCTGGCTGCATTCTTAGACTGTTGGTTGGTAGAAATCAGAGTTTTGGTTGTATACTCAAATGGATTTGGTCAGAAAGATATTAGGTCATATAGATGGGGAGGTTATAAGAGAATATTAAGGGGGTTATATATGGTCCAAGATAATTTGCAATGTTCTGTACCACTGAAGTCCTTATCAGTCAGTTAGTTTTTGTAATCATAGTTTCTCTCCAGAAATTCTAATCCACAACATCAAGCAATTAACCATACATGCCTTTGTAAAGAGTTAAATATGGTAACGCCATGTTGATGCCTCCCGTTAGCAAACCTTTGCCCAGGTCTTTTTCAGTCTTCTTTGGTCTTCGTTTCTTGTCAGTGTCCTTCATGAGTCTAGGACCCCTCCAGCTTTGTCTGAATGACATTTCCTTTTGCTTCCTTGTGTTCTACTCAGAGAAATGTTTCGTAGCTCTGGTGTTCATTATCAGTTCTTTAGCTTTAGTTCCTTTCAAGACTGGTGTAAAGGAACAGCTGCAGGGGGCTTGCTTCTTCCATCCTTTCTGCTGCTTCCTGTGCAGTGTCTTCTTGGATCAATGAATCTGACAACACCTAGGTCAGCGTTGGTTGGTCCATGTCATAGTAACAGCAACAGTAAGGTGACATGTGTGTACATTTTTAATCATCAACTTTGAGGACAGCATATTAACAAGCATTGTAGGCACAATGGAGAGAAACTGAGGCATCATCTGCACTACGTCCTTCCTTGTTGGATGTTTGCCTTTGCAGGTATCATCCGTCTTTATTCTCACAAAATATCACAAGGAAAAATAGTAGTTTGCTTTCAAAAAGAAGAACCCAAATCCAGCATGGTTTTGCAGCTGTAATTTACTTAAAAATATGTTTAGCTTCCCCCCTCATTCATCAGCATCTCCTGTCAACCCACCTTTGCAGCAATGCTCCTGCAGCAATGCTTCAGTTAGCCTTCATTTCTATTCCTGCCACAGCCGATCTGAGTTGCACCTCATTAACTTTCACCTGGGGGCTTCAGCTCCTCCTCCACCCAATTTCTTGATTTCTTCTCTATTATGTCTTCCTACCCTATATCCAGAGGTATTTCTTCACACATATAAAAACTCAGCTTGTCATTTTACAGCCCCTGTCCTCACATCTGACTCATGTCCTTTTTTTTTTTTTTTTTTTTTTTTTGACAATAAAGTTTCAGGAACTTCAACTTGTGAGAAGCCATTGCTTACTTACTCTTCTTTGTTTTTTTTCTTTCTATCTTCTTCCTTCCTTCCTTCCTTCCTTCCTTCCTTCCTTCCTTTCTTCCTTTCTTCCTTCCTTCCATTTTATCATGTCTCCAGCATCTTACACCACAGATGAACTACGCCCTGTTCTGTCTACGGCAGCCTGTGCTGTCCAGCCCCTGTACCCAGCAGCAGGCAGTTCTCCTTGTTCTCTTTCTTATGGTCTCTGCTTTCACAGACTGTGGCAACCTCTCAGGGTTACCTGGAATCTTGAGACCCCATGGCCTCTCTCACTCAGGGAGTCCTCTATCCCTTTCCAGCCTCTCAGGGTTTATACTTGAGTGACTTTCCCCCATAGTCTGCCTTTCATTACAGGCACTTGAGAGCATCCTGGCCCTTTATTAGAATAGTCACAGAAACCCAGCTCAGAGTAAGAGATAATGTCTTACACATATAAACTCAGTGCATTGCCGGTCAGTTCTCTGCCTATGTTTGCTATTAACTGAGTGTGTGGAGTTTATAGCAAGTTAATCTGAAGTGGATCTATATTTAGAAAGGGTTAGAGAAGAGCTTATAATATTCATACTTATTTTTAGTGGTCTACAGTTAGGGGGTTTCTATAAATTTGTAAAGATGGTACATGTGACCCTTGAGCCATTTTTAGTAGTATGCTAAGTGTAATGAAATTAATGCCCCAACCTGTACTGAGCATGGGAAGCCAACTAAAATGCTAACCTTATTTTTGTGCATAGTTATATTGCCTGCATAACACAAGCTTAACTTCTTAGCCTAGGATCGGTTGATATCAAGTAACAGAATATACTCGTGAGTTTGAGAAAAGAGAGACATTTCCTATAATTGTATAAAGATTCTTATACAAGCCCAAAGCAGGATAGTGGATTGGCTATCAAAGCCGAAGGAAGGTATTTTTGACAGCTTTCTCTCTGGAATGTCTCATGTCCCAATTCAGCTTCTCTGTATGCATTACTTTCATTCTCCTGTCTGTGGACTGGGGACATGCACTCCAGCATATGGGTGTATATAAATACACATATGTGCATATGTTAAACACTCATGTAGGCATGAAGGTCTGTAAGTACAGAGTTAGTTTATAACTGCAGGACTGAATATTCAGATCTGAAATTCTCAGTGACGTACTCTTTTTGGGGGTAGGTTTTAGCTGGTGGTATACATTTGCTTGTTAACATTGGAAAGGGCTTAACTAGAAATCTTGCATTTTGGTGTTTGCTGCCTCACAGCTGTAGGTAGTTAGGAAATTAGCACAGCAGACAATAAAACTGGCTCCTGTTTGTGAAACATGTTATATTTCGGATGTGAGACTATTTAGAAATTTGTATACAACTCCTCTTAACAGAAGGTCTCTGCATAGATTGTCAAGGGCATTGTGTCACAGAGTTGAGCTGTTTTGTATATAGATTCGGTCATCTAGTTGTGTGCAGAAATTTAGCTGAATATTGAGGGTGAACTGTCATTGCCTCTGTGTGTCGTGAAAGGACCTTCGTGCTTGTCAGCAGTTGACATATTTAATTTGGTTTGTAGCAAGGACGCAACACGCTTGCTGCAGAACTGACCGCACCTCAGCCTTCCAGTCTACCAAGGAGCAGAGCCATCTTCGATGGCTGACAATGTTTAGTCTCTATTCTCTGGAAGGAACATGTATCAGCCCATCCTGGAAGAAGTGTTCTGACGTGATCAGTAGTGATCTGTCTCTGTGTTGTGTGATGGTCAGCCATGCTGAACAGAGCATCTCAGCTAGAGGTGGGACTGTGCAGACCCTGCAGATGTCAAGGAAGATAAATTCCACAGAGGTATTGACCACAGCAATGTCCTGAGAGACCTCATGTTAGAATGTGGACTGAAATTCAAACTTATATTTGTCTTTCATCCAAAACTGTTGTTTTCCTAAAAACTCTTACAGATAACAGAGTTAACCATTTGCTTGGAATTACTTTTTCTTGGCATAGTTTTATTTGTTAGTTGGGCGACGTCTCCTTTGGAATTAGAAATGCTAGTTGAAAGTGGGTGGCACCTCTTGGAAGACATGGAACTGGATCTTATTCTTGGGCTAAGGGTCTCTGGTGGGCAAAACCAGAGGAGGATGGGTAGGTAAGAAAAGGAAGAAGCAGAACTCAGCTGACAGGCAGACCTATTTTCATATTTATACTTAAGGGCACCTCTGCCTGCTTATGATGCAAACAACAAACAATACTCAATTAAAATGGTTTCCCTCCACAGAGAATAACTGACATGCAGCGTGATTATGGCAAGGCCATGGAGCAAAGCAAATGTTTGTGGTGCAGAATTCGTATGGACTAGATGAACAAGGTTGTTTCTATGAGCCATCTGCTGGGATGTATACAGCTTGCTACTCAGAATCCTCATTTAACCCACATCTATGAAAATGGGGTTGCTAAGCAGTTAAATAGAACAATGTGCTGATGATTGACCCTGAGGGCCTTCTGCAGAAACAAGTGCGTCCGCTCGATGGATGTGCAGAGCTGTGAGTGCGGAGGGAGTCCGTGGGTTCTCAAGCTTGCCTTCCTGGGACTGTGCTTTCAAGGCTCTTTCCAGATGGTTGAAAGCTAGACGCTTTAAGAAATAATATTTACACTAAAAGTTTTTATTAGATGACAATAACCTTTTTTCCCTCCTGATAATGATGAGTTTTTACTGCCTAAGTTCCAACGTCAACAAGTTTCAGAGACGGTATATAGTGGATGGAGGGACCCTTAGGAAGGAAAGCAGAAGGAACTTCGCTAAGTTCCTTGAAAAAGGTTAAAAATGGAAAAGAGGAGAGAGCATAGGGAATAGTGTCAGTGGTAGAAGTGTAGAAATCAGGATCAAGAGAGGCAAAAAAGAATTAAGGAGAGCCTAAGAAGCAGGAGGTGGAAGAAGGGTAGCCCTAGAAAAAGGGGAACCTCATGTAGGGTATTATAGGAATCTATTGAAAATAGCCATAGTCAAGTGAGGTATGAATTAACCACGTGGAGGTTAAGGAAAAATGGAATAAGCGGTGATCTCAAGGAGAAAACCATCCCTTCAAACTTGGTCTTCTGTTTCTATGTGTGAGGCAGGAGAGTGGTGCTGGGTGAGGTGATTGTCCATTTGTGTTTTGTTCTGGCTCCCAGAGATAATCAAGTAGTCTCTCCTCAGTACAGATTTCAGCAGCCTGACCCCCTGTGAACAAAGTGATCAGTACTGGCAGGTTTGGAACAGATAAGAAATGATACCATTTTAGGCAATGGGTGCACGGGTGCATGTCCCTACGTGGTTCCTCTTTTCCTCAGCAGCTTCTGTGTTTCTCTGATCCTCTCTAGGTCTCTGTCTCCATCTCTGTTCCTGTCCCCCATTCATTTTCCCATTTCCCCCTTTCTATTCTTCTCACCACCTGCTCTGTCTCACACATGTACATGCACATGTACATGTGCCCTTGTGTGTACACATATACCCCCCCCCCCAGATATGATGTAGAGAAAACACAACTACTTTGGTGGAGAGAGACTTGCTTGGTGGGCTACGGAATTCTCCATAGTTTCACAACTTGTATGCATGTATGCACTGTGGAAAAAAAAACTTCCTTTTATAGTCATCTGGGGACAAAGGATATTTGCCAACCTCCATCCTGTCTGATAGCAGTGACATAAATAGCAGATGTTATTTTCTTCTTAAAGTAACTGTGGTTAGAGAGCCAAAGGCAGATTTTGCCCCATCATCGCCCCTGGAACCAAAGTTGATGACAAGGCAGAGAGCAGGTTCTTTTTGTCCTTTAAGATTGATTTCCTGGTCACTAGTTTGTCAAAGATCCTTCTGCATTTACTTGGAAACAGGAAATCAAGGCAGGCTCTCTGGTTTTCCCGGCAGCTCTGAACACTAGACGTGCTGGTGGGCCAGGGTTCTGTGCGAAGGTCCTTCTGAGACTCCTCTACGTTCTGCGTTCCTTGCACCTTACCTGGACCGTGGGAGCCATTATGCTAACACTGCTTATTTTCTCACCTCGCTTCCCTGTCAAAGATTTTCCCTGAAGCTGATTTCACTATAATTTTAAAGATACCATCTGTCTGTCTAAGAGATTTCCATCTCCCCCCTCTCTCTTATACAGATTTATATCGGGTTTCTTTCATGTGGTTCTATTGAACCTCTCCAGCTGCAAAGTAGCCACTCTGTGGATTCTAGCCAGAGATGCCTCTTAGAAAACATCGATGAGCTGCTGTTGGAAGAGTTTATCGCTATCAACCTTGGGCTTTTGTTGTGGCGATTAAACTGCTGTTGGTTTGTTTTGCACGGTGTGTGCATAATTTAAGGCTCATCCTCGTGGACGCACAGTTCACAGCTCTCGCCCCGTATCTGCGGCACAGCTATGGGAGGTTATATCAGTTCTCAAAGCATTTCTCAAGGGTGTCCTTGGGCCTTTGTGTTGTGCACCTGTGTGTTTTTCAGTCCTTGCTGTTGCTTATGTGTGTATAATGGGCACACCAATGGCCTGTGTATTGTTTCGTTGGTTCTAGCCAATGCTCACAATGGCTCCAGATGTATTATTGATTGTCTCTGCAGCTACTAACAGTTTTAGCAAGAGCATCACAGGAATGAGATGCCAGAAAAAAATGTGGTCATTTTCTAGCCTGGCCTTCTTTGTTTCTGTCCCCAGAAGAGTTTCTTTTGACTAGTCATTTAAGGTTTTTGGTGTAATTTGCTTCTTATTAATTTTTATCATGTGATCATTATTTATTCTTAATTATTTTTTTTTGTAATTTCTGCCTTACATGTAAATTTTGTTGTTAGGGGATTAAAACAAAAGTATAAATGCTAATGTTCATTTTCTACTTCTGCTTTGTCTTTCAGTGCTCAGAATGTTTGTAGTTTTGTGAGTACAGACTCACATCTTTTCTCTCCCCACAAAGCTTTATTGATATATAACACACAAATAAAAGACTCATTTGCTTCTCTGGTCTCAGTGAAGTCAGGCCAGTGTACTGCTGCTTGTAGATGATGCAGAGGTCGTAATATACAGTGTGCAGAATCTAAAAAGTTTTGGAGTGCCCTTGTGTGCCTCTAGCACAGAAACTAAAAGCCACATGGTTTATAGAAAAGATTCCACTTTTCTATATGCATTGTGGGCAGGACAGGAGACGAGAGAGCTTGCTCACTGGAGACTCAATGCAGTTAGCAAATGTGAAGAAATCACAGGCTGGCTTTGGTACTGAGTGTAGTCAAATCCTGAAAGATGAACAAGGAAGGGGAAAACATTGTGACACTTAATCTTGGAAGATGAAGGGAAAGGTGGGCTTTCTTCCCATCTGTCCTCATCCTTTAGAAAAGCTACTTGAAAGCATCCTTGCCAGTACTATGTGGAGGAGTTGTAGCACTCGTAAATGGGGTAAGATGTTGTGCAGGATTTATTCACTGGCTAACTCCATTAGCTGAGGGCTTTGCTTGACGAAAGAAATACTTGAGTTGGTCATGGGGGGCTGGTATCTCTTTAAACTATGCTTAGGTACTAAGTGCTTGATAGCTTTTTTTCCAGGATTCTCTTCCAGGAGTTTAACCTCAAGGAATTAAATCCAGAACCAGAAAAGTGCCTACCATTTGTAAAGAGGGTAGCGTTTAATAATGTATGTTTTTGACTTCTTTGTAAAAAGGGAAACTAGGTGGCAATGACTGTGAGCTTATTTCTGTGTGATCTTCTCTATTCCATTGGTCCATGCATCTATCCTTGTATATGGCTGCTGCTGCTCATGTTCTATGGCTCTGTTTGTGGTATATAGTTTGCTACCAGGCATTTTGATCATGTCTGAATCACTCTTTCGGCTAAGTATTGCCTTAGATATTTGGAACCCTTGTGTTCCCATATGGACTTTTTTTCTGTTTACATTGGTATTTTGATGAAGATTTTATTGAACCTGTACATTGTTTTAGAGGTAAAACCACCTTCACAATATTAATTCTACCTATCCTTGAGCAAGGGAGGTCTTTGCATCTTTCGCATCCTCTTCAGTGTCTTAAAGTTTTCACAACAGAAGTCTTTCACGCCTGCTTAGGTTCATCTATAGATACAGTTTTTTAATTCTAAAGCTATTTTGAATGAACTATCCTGCTTAATTTATTTCTCAGTGAGTGGGCGTCATCTAGAAAAGCTACTGAATTTTGTGTGATGATTTTATATCATGCTACTCTGCTGATGTGTTTATTAGGCCTATGGGTTTTCTGGGGACGCCTTTAAGGTCTTTTATATGTAGAATCAAATAATCTACAAATTGAGACAGTTTAACTTCTTCTTTAGCTATTTGTACTTCTTATACCTTTTCTTTTATCTTATTGTCCTAAGTAGGATTTTGAGTATCTCTTGAATCAGCAGGGATCGAGAGGTAAATTCCACTCGGTCTGGGCTCTCACTTCCACCCCACCCAGTGAAATGATGGTTTAGTTTTGTTATGTGTAGCTTTTATTATGATGACAAATGTTCCTTTATACTCTTTTTTTCTTTTTCTTTCTTTCTTTTCTTTTTATTTTTTTAGGGATTTCATTGCAGAAGGAAAATAGACTTTGTCAAAGTCTTTTGATAAGGATGACCAAGTGGTTTTTATCCTTCAACCTGCTTATATGCTGAGTTAAATGTACTGATTTGAATATGTTGACAAGTCATTACCAGAACAAAGTCAGTTTGGCCAGATTTTATTGCCTTCTTAGTGTGCTAAGTAGTGAGTTTTATTTATAAGGATTTTAGTTGTGAGTTTTTGAGTCAATGTTCCTCACAGAAGTTGTCTATAACTTTCTACCTATGTTGTAATTAACAGTATGAGAAGCCTTAGTGTTAATATGTTGGTGTTTTGTTTTGTTTTTTTCAGACAGAGTCTCACTCACCTGTAGATAAGCTGTCCTCACAAGAAAAGATCTGTCTGCCTTTGCCTCACAAGTGCTGGCATTGTGGACATGTGCCACCATGTCTTGCTGTGTTATTTTTAAAAGTTTGACAAAATTCAGCAACGAAACCACTTGGTCCTGGACTTTTCTTTGTTGGCGAGTCTTTTGTGTCATCTTCAGTCTCCTTGTTACAGATCTGTTTTAGTTGTTTGTATAGAGCAGATTTAATTTTGTAGGTCATGTGTGCTAGGAATTTATAATTTCTTCCAGATCAGGCATGTCCAAATTGTGTCCTCAGGGTAGATATGAATGTGGCATTATTCTTAAATTTACTTAAAACGCTATGGTTTTGTTATTCAATTTGTTCTTTGGCAACTCAATTACATGGGTCTTGAGTGTGAAATTTATAGATGAAATCATTGTGCTGTGATGTCAGAAGGTTGAGCATCCCTGCTTCAGCTTTTCCAGGATTTTTAGAATACGGCTTTTTGAATTACTCCCTAGTGATTCTCGATATTTCATGAGAGTCTGCAATATTCTCCTATTTTTCATTTCATTTCATTTTTTTGAGATTCTTCTTCTTTTTGTGTACTTTGGATAGTTATTGATCTTATTTGTTTTTTGTATTTTTGAAAGACTCTATTCTGTCTGACAGATTGTGTGCATTGGTCCATTAATCACAATTTCATTAAGTTCTGCTATAATCTTCATTGTTTCTTAACATCTACTACTTTAGGGTTTGTTTTGTGCTAGTGGTAAGACATAGCAGTGCATTGTTAGGCTACGTGACACCTCCTTTTTAAGTGTAAGCACCCATAACTATGAATCTTTCTCCGAGAACTGCCTTAGCTATATCCCAAGGGTTTCATTAGGTTATGCTTTCATTTATGCTTGACTCTTGCAGGTTTCTATTTTTCAAAACCTTTTAATATGGTTTCTCAAACTCGTTGATTTCCCCGTTCTCACCCACTGTCTAAAGACAGGGGAGAAAAGATGGTAAATAGGAAAGGGGGATGTGTTCCTGTTTAGATGTAGTTCTTTGGGGCGATTCCAATCTCTGATTTCCAGGAGTCCAGTTCAGCAGTGTCACCAAACATGAATTAGCAATGGCCACATGATCCAGAAGGAACTGCCAGGGCTCCTTGAATCTGGACAAGTCAGTGGGCATAACCAGGACGGGCCAGAATGCAGGGCATTCTCTGTTGAATGTCTCTCAATGATGTGAAGACCAGTGATGACCAGTAAGACAAGAGACCAACTAAGAGCTGCACAGCTAGCTCTGCAAGTGTCCTGTCACTATCTCTTGAGTCCTTCTTACACTCTTTCCAAACATCATGTGTCTTCTCATGGGGTTTGCCTCAGCAGAACGTCATGTGAGTCTGTTTCAGCATAGCATCACGTGAGTTCGCATCACATGACACAACCAGAAATTTCCATTTCAGACTCTAGGAACATTTTAATTGCTACATTGATCTGTTAAGACAGCATTGCTCAGCAACCATATATTGGTTTATTTCTTGCTACTGCTATTTAGTTTTATTGTACTAAATCATCTGAAGCTGCTAATAATGCATAGTCTGTTTCCACTGGGTGGAGAAATCTGTTAATTTGATCTATGGTACAGTTTAACTCTGAGGTTTGTTGAGTTTTAGCTGAGATGGCTTATTAGAGATTAGAATAGACTGTTGAGATCACTATTGTTTTATAAATAGTTATCTGGCCTTTTTTGTCCATTAGTGTGTTTTCATACAGTTGAAATTCACAATGTTTGAGGCATATATATTTATAATTATTATGCCTTCTCATGAATTGTTCTTTTTATTAATATGTAGTGACTTACAAGATGTCTTCTAGTAATTTTGATTTAAAGTCTATTTAGTTTTTTAATCCAGCCAAATTGTGTGTCTTTGATGATAAGGCTTTTTACATTTAAGGTTATCATTTAACAATGTTTATTAATTAGCATTGCAATGGTTTTGGTAGTTTTCTAGTTGACTGGATTTTGTTCATTATTTAGCTACTCATCTCCTATTAATATATGCTACCCCCTCTAATTTACCATGTGAGGCAGGATTTTTTCTCAGCTCCCCCCTCTCCAGCCACTCATCTCCTGAAGCTTACTCTTTGTTTGTGAGACCATCTTTCTTCCTTTGTTGTGTATAGAGATTCTTTATGCATCTTTTTTACAGCTGACTTGTTGGTCATGAAATACCTTAGCTAGTGTTTGTCTTAAGATGACTTTACTTCTTCAAATTGAAACAACATTTTTTAAAATCTTGGTTAGCAGATTTTTTTTTTTAACTTTAAGAACTAGAATGCAAGATTTCCTGGCTTTGAGAGTTGCTGATGAGAGATCAGATGTTTTCCTGTTATTTCTACCTTTGTGGGTTAGTTGATATTTCCTCCTTAAACTTACACTTCTAGTATTGTTTGTTTGCTTGTTTGTTTGTGTATGTATGTGTGTGTGTATGTGTGTGCATGTGTACATATGTATATGCATGCATGTATGTGCTTATGTATGTGTGTTTGTGTGAATATACATGTATGTATGTGTTTTGCTGATATGTATATTTGTTCAGGGTAGTGGGAAGCATAATTAATCCTGTTTTGTCTTCTCTCCCTTGTTTCTATTGTTTATTATTATTTATTATTTCCCTTGTTTGTTAAGAGATAATAAAGCCTCTTACTGACATTTTGAGCCAGGCTGTCAGCAGACCCCGAAGATCCTCTTGTTTCTAGCTTCCAGTCCACAGTGCTGGGGTGACAGACAAAGTGGCAATGCTCAGCTTTTTAAGTGGGCACTGGAGATTGGTTCCTACCTAGGTCTCATGCCTGTGCAGCAAACAGTCTCGGCCCCCTGGCTGCCTCCCCAAGTCCTGTTTAAGAGCTTTATTTTGGTACTATAAAATGCTATAAAGAAGTCTCCAGTCCCTTCTACTTGTTTTAAATGATTTCAGTGCGGGTGTCCTTTGTGTTTACTGCATGTCTAGGGAAACTTCTGCCCTGTCAATAATTTTGTTGAAAAAACTGTATGTGTGTGTTTATGTTTCATCTCAGCTTCTTCTTCCTTACGGATTCTTAGATCTCTGCGTCTTGATTGGGTCCCAGAGATCTTGGAGGTTTGTTTTGTTTTACCTTTACATGTGTCTGAGCATGTCATCATCTTGACCCTGTCCTAAATCCTTGAAAGTCATTCTTCTGCTTGTTTTAAGTCTTTCAATGAAAAGAATATTTGTTGTTTATAAATAAAAATAAACTCAACAATAAATGAAATCAATAAATTGTGATTATATTTTGACAGATTTCTTCATTTCCTTGTATTGTAGCTGGTTCTCTATTTCCTTTCTTAATTTTCTCTCCGTGTTTCGAAATTTTGCTTCTGAGGTACTGGCTGTTTTGTTTACTTTGATTACTTTATTCTCTAGGTCATGAATTGATTTCCTTACTTTGCTCATTTGCGTATTTGAGTTCTCTCTGTAGTTATTAACCTTTCAACAACAGGACTCTGCAATCTTGCTTTGGTTTTCCGGCTGTTTCATGGGACATGGTTTTTTTTTTTTTTTTTTTTTTTTTTTTTTTAGTTTTTTATTTTATTTTTTTTAAACGACTTTATTTTGCAAAACAAAGATAAATGTAAAGATTTTAAACTTTTTTTGCTTAAAATTATACATTTTTGTCAGTACTGTTTTTTCAGACATTAAAATAAATTTTACATAAAACCATGTGAATATATTTTTTAGTCAGTACTTGATTTTTTTTCAAGAGCTTGACAGTATGCATTGAAAACCTACTAGTTGAAATAAGCGTAAAGTACATGCAAAACAAAACGCAACATGGAAATAGTCAAAGTCTTCTTGTTTTGTGAATATATGTATATTTTTTGTTTTCTTTATTTCTTGGACTTCATACAGTCTGTGAGTTGTTTCTGGGAAAGTGCAAGCCTCTGGGGTTAGCATCCCACTATCAGTGACTGCATATTATGTCTGTTCTTTTGTGACTGGGTTATCTCACTCAGGATGATCTTCTCTAGATGCAGCCATTTTCTTAAGAATTTGGTTAAGTCATTGTTTCTGGTGGCTGAGTAGTATTCCATTGTGTATATGTACCACAATTTTTGTATCCATTCGTCTTCTGAAGGACATCTGGGTTCCTTCCAGCTTCTGGCTATTATAAATAGAGCCGCTATGAACATTGTGGTGCATATATCTTTGTTGTGTATTAAAGTGTCTCTGGGGTATATGCCCAGAAGTGGAATAGCTGGGTCTTCAGGTAGTACTATGTCCAATTTTCTGAGGTATCGCCAGACTGATTTCCAGAGTGGTTGTATTAGCTTGCAACCCCACCAACAGTGGAGAAGTGTTCCTATTTCTCCGCAGCCTCGCCAGCATCTGCTGTCATCTGAGTTTTGGATCTTGGCCAATCTGACTGGTGTGAGGTAGAATCTTAGGGTTGTTTTGATTTGCATTTCCCTGATGGCTAAAGATGTCGATTACTTCCTCAGATGTTTCTTGGCCATTCGGTGTTCCTCAACTGAAAATGATTTTTTTAGCTCTGTACCCCATTTTTTAATAGGGTTATTTGATTCTCTGGTGTCTAGCTTTTTGAGTTCCTTGTACACCTTGGATATTAGGCCTCTATCTAATGTGGTGTTGGTAAAGATCTTTTTCCATTCTGTTGGGTGCCGTTTTGTTTTCTTGACAATATCCTTAGCCTTACAGAAACTTTGCAATCTCATTAAGTCCCATTTGTTAATCTTTGACCTTAGAGCTTGAGCCATTGGTGTTTTGTTCAGGAAATTTTCTCCTGTGCCTACGTGTTCTAAGGTTTTCCCTACTTTCTCATCTAATAGTTTCAGTGTATCTGGTTTAATGTGGAGATCTTTAATCCACTTACACTTGAGCTTTGTACAAGGAGATAAGAACGGGTCTATTTTCATTCTTTTGCATGTTGAGTGCCAGTTGGACCAGCACCATTTGTTGAATAGGCTGTCCTTTTTCCATTGAATGTTTACTGCTCCTTTGTCAAAAATCAGGTGTCCATATACATGAGGGCTCATTTCTGGATCTTCTATTCTATTCCATTGATCCACTTGCCTATTTCTGTACCAGTACCATGCAGTTTTCAGCACAATTGCCTTGTAATATAGCTTGAGGTCAGGGATAGTGATTCCCGCAGATGTTTTTTTGTTGTTGAGGATGGATTTCGCTATTCTAGGTCTTTTGTTATTCCATATGAAATTGCACATTGATCTTTCCAATTCCATGAAGAACTGGGTTGGAATTTTGATGGGGATTGCATTGAATCTGTAGATTGCTTTTGGTAGGATGGCCATTTTTAAGATGTTGATCTTTCCGATCCATGAGCATGGGAGATCTTTCCATTTTCTGAGATCCTCCTCAATTTCTTTCTTTAGAGGTTTGAAGTTCTTGTCATACAGGTCCTTCACTTCCTTAGTTAGAGTCACACCAAGGTATTTCATAGTTTTTGTAACGATTGTGAAGGGTACCTTTTTCCTAATTTCTTTCTCCACATTTTTGTCCTTTGAGTATAGGAAGGCTACTGATTTGTTTGAGTTAATTTTGTATCCGGCCACTTTGCTGAACTTGTTTATCAGCTGTAGGAGTTCTCTGGTAGAATTTTTGGGGTCACTCAAGTACACTATCATGTCATCGGCAAAGAGTGATGTTTTTATCTCTTCCTTTCCAATTTGTATCCCCTTGATCTTCTTTTGCTGTCTAATTGCTCCAGCCAGGACTTCCAGTACTATGTTGAACAGGTAGAGAAAGAGTGGGCAGCCTTGTCGAGTCCCTGATTTTAGTGGGATTGCTTCAAGTTTCTCGCCATTAAGTTTGATGTTGGCTGTTGGTTTGCTGTATATTGCTTTTATTATGTTTAAATATGGGCCTTGGATTCCTGTTCTTTCCAGGACTTTTAACATGGAGGGGTGTTGGATTTTGTCAAATGCTTTCCCACCGTCTAGTGAGATGACCATGTGATTTTGGTCTTTAAGTTTGTTTATATGGTGGATTATATTGATGGATTTCCTTATATTAAACCATCCCTGAATCCCAGAGATGAAGCCTACTTGGTCATAGTGAATGATCGTTTTGATGTGTTCTTGAATTCAGTTTGCAAGGATTTTGTTGAGTATTTTTGCATCAATGTTTATAAGTGAGATTGGTCTGAAGTTATCTTTCCTTGTAGGGTCTTTGTGTGGCTTATGTATGAGGGTTATTGTAGCCTCAAAAAATGAGTTGGGTAATATTCCATCTGATTCTATCTTTTGTAATAGTTTGGCGAATATTGGTGTTATATCCCCAATAAATGTCTGATAAAATTCTGCACTGAACCCGTCTAGACCTGGGCTTTTTTTGGTTGGGAGGCTTTTGATGACTTCTTCTATTTCTTTAGGTGTTATAGGGTTATTTAGATGGTTTACTTGGTCCTGGTTAAACTTTGGGACCTTGTATCTGTCTAGGAATTCGTCCATTTCCTCCAGACTTTCCAATTTTGTGGAGTATAAGTTTTTGTAGTAGGATCTGGTGATTTCTTGAATTTCCTTAGTTTCAGTTGTTATGTCACCACTTTCCTTTCTGATTTTGTTAATTTGGATACTCTCTCTTTGCCCTTTAGTTAGTCTGGCTAGGGGTTTATCAATCTTGTTGATTTTCTCAAAAAACCAACTCTTTGTTTTGTTAATTTTTTCAATGTTTTTTTTTGTTTATATTTGGTCTATTTCTGCCCTAATTTTGATTATTTCTTGCCGTCTACTCCTTTTGGGTATATCTGCTTCCTTTTGTTCTAGGGCTTTTAGCTGTGCTGTCAGGTTGCTGATGTGAGCTCTCTCCAGTTTCTTTTTGGAAGCACTTCGGGCTATGAGTTTTCCTCTCAATACTGCTTTCATTGCATCCCATAGGTTTGGGTATGTTGTGTTATCGTTTTCTTTGAATTCTAAAAAGTCCTTAATTTCTTTCTTTATTTCTTCTTTGACCCTGCTATCCTTTAACAGAGCGTTGTTTAGTTTCCATGTGTATGTGGGCATTTTTTTGTCTTTGTTGTTGTTAAAGACCAACCGTAGACCATGGTGATCTGAGAGGATGCATGGGAGTATTTCAATCTTCTTATATTGATGAAGGCTCGTTCTGTGTCCAATTATTTGGTCAATTTTCGAGAAGGTGCCATGGGGTGGTGAGAAGAAGGTGTATTTTTTTACTTTAGGATAGTATGTTCTGTATATATCTATTAATTCTAGTTGGTTCAAAGTCTCTGCTAGTTTTGCAGTGTTCTTGTTCAGTTTCTGTTTCCCTGATCTGTCCATTGGTGAGAGTGGGTTGTTAAAGTCTCCCACTATTATTGTGTGGGGTGAAATGTATTTTTTGAGCTTTAGTAGAGTTTCTTTTATGAATGTGGGTGATTTTTTATTTGGAGCATATATGTTAGGCATTGAGAGTTTCTCCTGACAGATTTCCCCGGTAATGAGTATAAAGTGTCCTTCTTTATCTTTTTTGATAACTTTTGGTTGGAAATTTACTTTATTCGATATTAGAATAGCCACTCCAGCTTGCTTCTTGGAGCTGTTTGCTTGGAAGTTTTTTTCCCACCCTTTTACTCTGAGATAGTGTCTGTCTCTGTCTCTGAGATGAGTTTCCTGTATGCAGCAAAAGGATGGATTTTGTTTATGTATCCAGTCTGATAATCTATGTCTCTTTATTGGGGAGTTGAGACCATTTATGTTAATAGATATCAAGGAATAATTGTTTCTGTTTCCTGCCATTTTTGCTTTTTTTGGGTTGAGTTGTGTCAGTGTTTTTTTCTTCTTTTAGTTTTCTTGTTTAGGAGTTTTCTTGCTTTTACTAGGCTGTATTTTCCCTCTTTGTATTGGGTTTTCCACCTATAATTCGTTGTAGTGCTGGGTTTGTGGTCAGATATTGTGTGAATTTTGATTTGTCTTGAAATATCTTTGTCTCTCCATCGATGGTGATTGATAGTTTTGCTGGGTATAGCAGCTTGGGCTGGCACTTGTGCTCTCTTAAGGAGTGCATGATGTCTGTCCAGGCTCTTCTAGCTTTCATAGTCTCTGTTGAGAAATCGGGTGTGAGTCTGATTGGTCTGCCTTTATATGTTACCTGACCTTTTTCCCTTACTGCTTTTAGTATTCTTTCTTTACTTTGGGCACTTGATGTTTTTACTGTTATGTGTCGGGAGGTATTTCTTTTCTGATCCAACCTATTTGGAGTTCTGAAGGCTTTTTTTATGCTCGTGGTCATCTCATTCTTGAGGGTAGAGAAGTTTTCTTCTATGATTTTGTTGAAGATATTTACTGTGCCTCTTAGTTGATGCTCTTCTTCCTCTTCTATTCCTATTATCCTTAGGTTGGCTCTTCTCATTGTGTCTTGGATTTCCTGGACATTTTGGGTTAGGAGCTTTTTGTTATTTGCATCTTCTCTGGCTGTTTTGTCTATGTTTGCAATGTTGTCTTCTGCCCCCGAGATTCTCTCCTCGATCTCTTGTAATCTGTTGGAAATGCTTGCTTCTGTGACTCCTAATTTCTTTTTTTGGTGTTCTGACTCTAGGGTTATCTCTTTTAGCGCTTTCTTTATTGTGTCAATTTCTGTTTTAATTTCCGTCTTCCATTCCTTTATTTCTTTGGTTCTGTTTTCGTCTCGTTCTTTGAGTTCTTTGAGTGTTTTTCTTGTTTCTTCTTTAAAAGCTTCTGAATCTTTTTGCTTTTCCTCCCTTTCTTGTTTAAGTAACTCTATCAGCGTCTTGAGGCATGATTTCAGGTCTGTGTCTTCTTTCTCTGGAGTGTTTGGAATTCCGATGGTTGCTACTATCGGAGAGCTGGGTTCTGGTGTTGCTAGATTGTCTTGGTTTCCTTGGGATATACTCTTTCTCTTTCCTCTTGCCATTTTGTTGTCAGTGATATGTTCTTGCCTTTCCCTTGTATCTGGTTTGTGTCTCTGGTACACTTTCCGTGTGCACTCCGCAGAGATCTCTCTACTCCCCGGCAGCCCAGGTTCCAGGTGGCAGCTGGGCCAGGCTCCGCTCTGCATACTGAAGTCGCCTCCGGGTGGGAACAGACGTTCCTAAGATCTGTTCCTGGTCACAGATGCTCAGCCTCTCCGAGCCACCTTTCCGGCTGGTAGGTGGGCCAGGCTCCGCTCTGCGTCCTGAAGTCATCTTCGGGCAGGAACAGAAGTTCCTAAGATCTGTTCCCGGTCACTGGATCGGGGAGGACAGGGCAGGTCAGGGCAGGGGGTGCCCTTTCTGTGTGCACTCCACAGAGATCCCTCTGCTCCCCAGCAGCCTAGGTCTCCCACTCACTAGTTGCTCAGCCTGTACGAGCCGCCTTTCCGGCTGGCAGTTGGGTCAGGCTCCGCTCTGCGTCCTGAAGTCGTCTCCGGGTGGGAACAGAAGTTCCTAAGATCTGTTCCAGGTCACAGTTGCTCAGCCTCTACGAGCCACCTTTCTGGCTGGCGGTTGGGCCAGGCTCCGCTCTGCGTCCTGAAGTCGTCTCCGGGTGGGAACAGAAGTTCCTAAGATCTGTTCCAGGTCACAGTTGCTCAGCCTGTACGAGCTGCCTTTCCGGCTGGCGATTGGGCCAGGCTCCGCTCTGCGTCCTGAAGTCGTCTCCGGGTGGGAACAGAAGTTCCTAAGATCTGTTCCAGGTCACAGTTGCTCAGCCTGTAGAGCCCTCATGGGACATGGTTATTGCAATATTCCTTCAAAGTTGTTGCTTAGTTGTTTTCTTAAACACTGGACAGAATTAGACCCTTAGACACTCAAGCAAATAACTCTGATTTCTTTTGCCAGGAGGTATGACTTCAGTGGTGTATTTTCCTTGCAGGAATTTAGCCCTACCTATATTCAAAGAGACTTTTTGCCAACAGAGCTTAAAGAAGAAGTAAAAGAGGGTATCAAATCTTTCTAGCTGCCTGCCTCCATTTGCAGGTACATACATGCCAAGAAGTTGGTCATGCTAATAGGGCCAGTGACATTACTTTCCAGAACATCCTTGGATAGACTGCTACTATGGAAGATTTTCTTGAGAATGGTTGCTGCACTATGGACCATCCTGCATAAGTATGTTCAGCTGTACTACATATTAGAAATTCTTTACAGCTCCTCGACTGGTCCCTTATACCTGCCTGGTGAGGGTCCTTTCTCCATTAGACCAACTCCTAGTTTGCACCTTCTTAGCATGAATAATTTATAGTTGTCACTATCCCTACCCAACAGTAGTTGGCATCAGTCTCTGAGAGGAAGGAATGAAGGGAGAGTAGAGGGATGTATGTAGGCACTGAGAAAGTGAAGACAGGTCCCCAGAGATGGTAGCTTCTTTTTCCCCAAAAGTCTCTGTAAATAAAAGGGAAGGCCAGGGATAAGTATCTATAGAGGACAAAATAGGGAGAAAGGAGGATCTGGGGGACCCTATTCAATACCCAAGCCAGTGTTTATTTAATGAACTTTCCCACTTAGGTCTCTAAATTCCTGAAAGTTTACAGTTGTAACTTTTTTTCACCTGCTTCTTGGTGTTCCACCAATTCAGCAGTCTCCTAGACAATGACCAGCACTCTAGTAACACTCTGGTAGATCTTAAGGCTCACACTTACACTGCTTTAGTCTATTCCCTTTGCAGACCTAGTTCAGTTTCTTGTTTAGCAGAATTAGAGCATCTTTCTCCAGTTCTCGTGTTGCTGATGTGATGGTACATTGTTTGCAGCTATACTTTGTATAGGTAAGAGGGCTACTTTATTCTCCTGCCCATCATCCCTTGAACCCCCATGATATTTTCCCCTGATGTGTTCAGTCTTTCTTGCTGCAGCCTTCCTACTCACACATCCCCTGAGCTCTACACTTGAAAGCTATGCAGTTCTAGATCTCTTGTTTGGAAAAACTTTTTTATTATCCATGGAAACACACTGTCTGTGCAGGCATGTGAGGAGAACAACATGATCTTACAATCCCATTATGTTCTCTCTGATTACTTATGACATTGTGGACATTTTAAGAGTTTTCTCATTTCAGAGACCAGAAGCATAACCTATGAATATATTTACAGAAAGTTTGGCCAGGTTGTGAGACAAGTGTGGTGATTTACCTTTGTTTTTATTTTGAGTCTTCTATGGTTGACATTAATTGATTTATTTCTCTATCGTTGTATTTGATTTATCGGACTTTCCCACCAAATCGGCTGAATGAGTACTCTCTACGCATATGAACTACACAATCAGACAGGGGGACTGGACTTAATGTGAAGGGCTCATTATAGAATGCAAATCCAGATGGTATTATGTGCAAAATGCATTTTAAAATTTGGGTCACCTATAGCAGAGCATTACCCTAACCGCTGGTCTAAGTGCAGACATGCATGTAAGACTGCACAGGAGCTACATCATGAAGTAAATCTTCCCTTAGGCCTGCAGATAGTTCTTTGTTCTTTTTTTACTGACTTTATTTCCTCACAGCTAGAAATTCCAATTCAATGTATATTTTATGATTTTATGAACTGTTAGTTAATTTCACTTCATAGAGGTTGACATACTCAAGGTAAGCAACTTAAAGGAGAAAATATCATATTTTGTCCCATGGTTTCAAAGCTTTCAGGTCTATGGTCAGCTACTAGGCTCTATGTTCCAAGTCCTATAGTAAGGCAGCACATTATGGAGGTATAATGTGTGTGTACCAAGGGAAATTCTTACATTGGAATAGATAGGAAGCAGAAAGAGAAAGGAAAGGACCTGCCTTGAGTGACTAAAGTCCTTTAGTTAAACCTTAGCTCTTAAAGTTTTTAGAATTTCTCAAAATGACTCCCCCAAAAGCTGAGGGGAAAGTGTTTAACACATGAGTCTGGAGGGTCAATTTCATATTCCAATCCTAAATGAGTTTCTGTAATACAATGTGCCTTGTTTTATTCTGTTTTGTCTACCCAAGTCTGAGTACTAGATGTGATTATCTGCTCTTGTCTGAACATGGGGCCATTGTTCACTTTCTCTTAAAATTTTTGTTATTTAAAATATTCCCAATTATTTATTAGTCAGGATGATCCACTTCTGCATCCCAACTCCTGAGCCTACAGCAGAAAGTTCTTGAATTTATGTTCTCTACCCTTCCTTTCTGAGCGGTTATTTTCTAAGATCCCTGCACCGAAGTAGTGACCATGTGATCTTGTCAGCAGGAGTAGAAATTGCAGAGTTTCCTGGGAGACTTAGATGCCTTTGTTTCTGTTCTTTCCCCTCACAGGAAATTTAGGGGAGCCACTGACCAAATTAACTCTCCAGGACAGCTCTTTAGACTAGCCTCAAAAATGCTTCTGAATCAATTGGAACAATGTTGTTATCTTATTTCCAGAACAGTTCAGAACCTCCATGGGTGATTTGTACTCTTGAAATTCATGGGTATTGACTAGGGCCAATTATACTAAGTGCCTGGTATCACATTCAGAGAAAGAAATAATTGTAGAATTTTTTTTTTTCTGAGAAGGGATCTATAATTCACTCTCTTAGGACTGATGCTGGAAAACATCCAGTATCTTCTAACACTTTTTAAAAAGAGGGTTACAATTATTGAAACCTTTTATTGTATTGACCCACTTTTAGAATAAACTTGAGAAAATTTACTTTTCTCTACCCAAGGAATAGCTCCCAAAATTCCATATGCTTTGACATAGTCTATACATTTTCATTTATATATCTTCTTCCCCACTAACTTTATTTTATTTTATCCATTCAAGCACAACAAGATCTTCCTGAAGGGATGACAATTTTGATATTGTTTTATTACTGTATCTCTAGCATCTTGCAAAGTCCGTGTAAAAATATAGTCAAGAACTATTTATTCAATAAATTAATGAATTAAGCAAACTATTAGTTTCTTAGATTCATACTAGCTGAGACATGTCTAGAGGGAAAGGGGAAGGTTCACCTTGTTCACTGTAGGGAAGGATGTAGAATCTCTTTGGAGGGGTCAGAGACAAGGAAAGAAACATTAATGGTCACATTGTAGTAGTCAATATTCTGTTGCCAAAAGTAAAATACCACAGAGTAGATAAAAAGAAGTTCATTTTGGTTTGTGGTTCTGGAGGTTAAGTTTAGGGGTGACGGCCACCATCCTGACAGCCTCTAGAGTAGATGTGAACTATCACATGACAAGAGACAACAGCACCTGTGTGACTATATGTCTTTTCTCATGTCCCTTCTTTTTTATGTAGTCATTAGGAGTCAATCTTGGGGGCCCTGATCTAACTGTCTTAGAATCCCCTTCCAGAGTCCTTACTCACAAAAACCTCACCTGGAATAAATGTCTATTCTGGTATTCTTCCCATTGGAGTTAGAATTTAACCTATGAAGCTTTAGAAGACATATTAAAATGATATTCAAATAGAGTAAGGTTTAGCTTTGAAAAATGAGAGTAGGCTAGCGTCTTAAAGGAGGAAGAATTTCATTGATAAGAAATGATAACTTTCAGGGTGTGTCCTATCTAGGCTCTTGGGCTATGTTCTGTAGTGAGGGAAGTACCATTAATTCTGAGTGTGACAAAAGAAGAAGACTTTGACTATTTCCATGTTGCGTTTTGTTTTGCATGTACTTTACTCTTATTGCAACTAGTAGGTTTTCAATGCATACTGTCAAGCCCTTGAAAAAAATTAAGTACTGACTAAAAAACATATTCACATGGTTTTATGTAAAATTTATTTTAATGTCTGAAAAAAACAGTACTGACAAAAATGTATAATTTTAAGCAAAAAATGTTTAAAATCTGTACATTTATCTTTGTTTTGCAAAATAAAGTCGTTTAAAAAATAAAAAAAACAAAAAAAAAAGAAAAAAAAATTCTGAGTGTGAAGTAAATGGAAATCAATAAGCTATCAACTGCACTGATGTCACTAGTATTTACAATGGGAGAGAAGGGAGCACTGCTGCCTCCACAGGGACAGCAGATGGCACCCATGTGGTGTCACTGAGCTGTTGTGGAGGTGGGTAGCATCTGCAAGGGTGCTGTCGAAGTGATTCCGAGGAGCTGACACTCACATGCCTCAGCGGCACGACTGTGACACACAGCACAGGTTAACATGGGAGGCAAGATACATGGCCACATGAGATGATGTCTCACCAATTGCCATGAGGACCAACCCGATGTTATTGCAGATGCTCAGAAATGTCTGTGGAACACAGGAGAGAGAATATGCACTGCAGGTCATCTGGAGAGGGAGAAAGGGAAACTTCACAGGATTGGGGTTTCTTCTTCCCGCCTATTGCACTTTTGCCCCTCCCAATGGATGTGTGAGCATAGATTGATAAGGAGACATTTATTAGGGCTAGCATTGCAGATATGGAAACCACTGCACTTTGAGACTTGACATCCTGGTTTGCTCCTTTATTCCAGAAAAATGCAACATTTTACTGAACAACAACAAGAACAGAATTTCTCTGTTGACCACGGTTAAGAAAAGAATCTTCCTGAACCATGTTGCCTTGCTTATCTGGAGAAATAGTGAACTGCCTTTTTGAGTGGATGCAAAACACTACATATGAAATATAGCCACATAAGGCGACCATGTGAGTTGGCACATCCACACTCTATCAGAAAATCATTTACTCTAAACAATCTCTCCAGGGTTTTAATTTCCTCCCATCTTTTCTGCTCGAATTTATTTGTGTCATTCATTTTATCCAGCCCTGCTCCCTCAACGACTGAGGGTCTAATCCAGCTGACTTCCCTCACATCTGCCACACTACCTGGTTTTTACTTAAATGTGATTCCCCTGCAAGGTTTCCTTTTCTATTCCCTGTACCAGGTGTTGTAGGCCATGCACATCCAATTTCATTCTCATCAACTTTAGTTTACTCCCAGCCCGCCAACCTGCAGTCTTCTCCCAGCAGCCATTTCCTTGGGTATGTTAGCTGAGAATGTCTAAATTCTTCCATCCCACAAAATTGCCCAACTGTTCCGTCTTCACCCGGCTTATCAAGCTGCATCAGAGCTAGTGAATCAGAAACTAGATATATTGAATTTTAAGTTACAAAAGGTATACAAGCCCAGCATTCGCTGTTCTCGTCAGCTGTGAATGTGTCTAGAAACAAAAGAATCTTATGTTGAAGTTTGCCAAGTAAGGAAGTCCCAATACTGGTACTCACCTGAATTTTCCCTCTTTCTCCTTGGTGAGGGTTATCAAGTTCTGCCTACAGATGATCCAAATTTCAAGTAATTACCTTATATTAAAGGCCTTACTTTTCCCCCTTAAGATCATTTTTTATCAGATGTTAGCCTTTCTTCTAGGCTCTGTCCCACAGTTACCTGGCAAAAGCCAGGTAGGACCTAGTTCACTTGCTCACTAATCCAAAGACTGTTTGGCTTTCTCTGTGCCTCTGTGTCTCTGTGTCTGTCTGTCTCTGTCTCTGTTGTTATCACTCTTTGACTCTCTTTCTTTGTCTCTCTGTCTCTATCTCTCTCTCTCTTTCTCATGGCCTCTTCCCTTCTTCCCCCCCCCTTCTTTCTCTGTCTCTATTCCCCTTTCCCCATACCCCATTCTCATGTCACAAATAAACTTCATTTTATATTAGACCCTTCATACCTGGAGAGTGGGATGCTTCAGCATGGGCCTGCTAAGCCACCCCTCCTGCCATATCATGCCCCCATATTACAAAACATAGCAGATGTGAAGCCAATGATTCAGGCTTCCCTCTTTTTCAATCACTGTTTATTATGTCGAAATGCTATACATTAGGTAAAGACAATGGCTACCCCTCTAATCCCATACCTTTATCATTGACCATTTTAAGTTTGATGGTGTTTGGATTAGAACTCTATCCACAAGAGGTCCTGGAAGCTCAGGCAGAAAACAAAAGTGTTTTGTTAGCATCTCCCATGGCTCCAGGAACAGACCACCATTTTTATGACTGCCTTCTGTGTGATACCGCTTAGTCTTGAAATTCACCTGAAAAATATGAGGCATAACCTGCTGTTATAAAACCATGTGTGTATGCACATGTGCATGCTATCACATCTGATTTTTGATTCCTAGCAAGAATTAGAGGGATTTCCAAGATAAAAATAGGGGCAATGCACTCAGGTGCCTGGTCATTTTGTACTGCTATAGACATGTATACTTAGAAGAAGCCAACATACCAAAGAAGTCTTGTTCTCTCACATCAGGCTCTGGGTTAAGGAAGGAGTCAGAGAAAGACACTTGAAAAATGTTGAGTGTTTTTATAGCCATAGCAGATGACCCTATGGCCCTGCTACCCAAGGGATCACCAAACCTACATATAGCTTACACATTATGGAGGAGAGGGCAGGGGCCTGGAAAGTAGCCAAGGAGTCAGAGCTCTGAAGAGCCACGGAAGCCAGTGGGCTTGACAGTTTCTGAAACAGAGCTTTGAATGTTCCTTCTGGTCGTGTATTCTGGCATGTGCAGGGGGTAGTAAGTTAGCTACTTACTACCAACTTCCAAAAGCGTAAGCTCAATCGTGCTTAAAATAAGAGTTTATTGCTTCTTCCCACATGGCTAATTCTTACATACAAGTTGTTCTGCTTTGAGCAGTGGTTTGGTGAACTAAGGACTTTCTAGACATGGTGCCCAAGTAAAAGGAAGACTTGTACACAGTACACAGAAATGTCTACACACAATGTTCAACCTCAACCTAAAATATTAGGAGCATACTTGCACAAGGACACTTTATAAGATAGGTAAGTGCTCTTTTCTCACCAAGAGCTTGAATCCTTACAGTATTAGTTATTCTAACTTATTCTTCAAAATAGACTCCACAGGTGAATACAAAGTATATCCTTTCTTGTCCTTAAATATACCAAACAACTACCTCCAAAATTATATATGCATCAGGATTCAAAACAGCTCCTTATAACGCCATAAGAACTTTTGTGAGTTTGATGGTGGTTGATAATATATCTTCTTGCCTGAGGAATAGGAATGACTTAGGTTTAACTGCTCCAGAACTGATCATCGCTTCAGTGTTCTGCTCTACCTCCATAAGAATAATCATACTTTTATAGCTTTTGTAGACTTCAGGACATTTCATTTTATAGACAAAGAAGTGTGCGTTATTCATGGGTTAAGTTACCTGATCTCTATGTATATCAAAGTTTTGTTGTTTAGAGAATCTTGATTCTAAAACCAGTCCCAGGGTCAACTTAGGTAAAAATCACCCCTGCTAAGGAAATTTTTTTTAGTTTTAACATTATAAACTAGGCTCTTTAATGTCCTATAGTTTTAAATGTGTTCCCAAACAATTTTGGATAAGATGTGCACAAACCTTACTGTCAACAGGAGTGTGGTTTTCCTGAGCTGATGTCATTGTTTGCTCTCATACTGCAGCTCTGAGCTCATCAGTCAGTCCGATATGTTAAATAACCCAAACACTAGTTATATCAAAACCCAGATCAACATTTCACCTTGACACAAAGATTTGTAGCTTGTTATCATCTCGGCTTCAACACTGTACACAATTTGTCTGCCAAACTTTCACAATTGGAAAGATAATAATTTCCGCTGCTTTTTGATTCATGATTAGTAGGTTGGTAATTAGGTGAATATTTGAATGGCACTGGAGTATGGAAAGCCTTGTGTCCAGTAGAGGCCATTCCTTTATAAATGTGTAGTGAGTCAAGATTGTATGCCCTAGGGATGATCCTATACTCATGCAACGAGCAGCATTTGTTCGTCCCAAGCTAGAGGAGACATAGTGGAGGGTAAGGGAATTGAGGAAATTGGGGATGGAGTCAGGCTGGATATGATTAGTATGCATTGTATGCATCTAAAACTTTTTTTTTAAAGAACAAAAAAGTAGATTGCACGGCAGATGGCTGGGAGCACATGACAAACATCATTTTTGATAAGTACACCCAGGCTTTCTGAAGGCAAGGCTTGTTCTTGAGCTGACATGCCAGAAAACCGACTTTCAAGGGTCATTAGTTTCCTTAAGTGAAGTCTCTACTATTAACCTTTTCCAAAAACCAGCTGGGGAAATCAGTTGTTGGGAGGGATAGAGGCAAATAAATTAGGCAGCCCACACGGAAGCCTCCTTGAACTTTAGTATTAATTGAATTGTTGGATATCACATTCTTGCATTTTATTACCAGGCCCCACCTTTATTTCAGTTTCATTTATAATTTTTAATCTTCCATCCTTGGCTTTCAAGAAATAGCCATGTGTGAAAGTCCTTTAAGACAGGACTTTTGTTCCACCTTTCTACTTATTTTGGGGATCATGATATAATTACAAAATTTCTCCCTTTTCATTTCTCCCTCCAAAGTCTTCCATAAAACTACCCAATTCAGTGTCCTCCAGGTTCTCCCTCACACAGTACCCCCAAATTCCTGCCTCCTCTTTTTCTCTGAGAGGATAGAGCCCCGCCATTTCCCCTCCCCCATACCCTCTCCCAGGCACATCAAATATCTGCAGGGCTAGGTGAATCATCTCTCACTGGGGCCAGACAAAGCAGCCCCGTTAGAAACACATATTTCATAGCCAGGCAACAGTTTTAGGAACATCCCTTTTCCAGTTGTTCGGGACCCACATGAAGACCAAACAGCACATCTGCTACACATGTGCAGTGGGCCTCGGTCCAGCCCCTGCATGTCTTTGGTTGGTGGTTCAGTCCGAGAGCCCCAAGGGTCCACATTAATTGGCTGTCTTGGTCTTCTTGTGGACTTCCTATCACATAAGGGGGTCCACAATTTTTCCCTAACTCTTCTGTAAAAGTCCTTGAGGTCTAACCAATGTTTGGTTGTGGGTTTCTGCATCTGTTTTAGGCAGCTGCTGGGTAGAGCCTCTCAGAAGAGAATTGTACTAGGCTCATGTTGGGGTCTGAGTTACCTCATTCAGGATGATATTCTCAAGTTCCATCCATTTGCCTGCAAAGTTCATGATATCTTTGTTTTTAATAGCTGAATAGTATTCCATTGTGTAGATGTACCACATTTTCTTTATTCATTCTTCAGTTGAGGGCCATCTAAGTTGTTTCCTGTTTCTGACTATTATGAATAAGGCTGTTATGAACATAGTTGAGCAAGTGTCCCTGTGTTATAGTGGAGAACTTTTGGGTATATATCCAGGAATTCTATCTAAAATGACTTGGAAAACATGTCCATAAGGATGCTCCTATTCTCCAATCCAGGTATCCTATGGCAAAGTCTTCTTAGGTAGCTGAATAGCGAGTTACCTCTCTATGAGACTATGTGGATATCAAACTAAATGTTATAAGATCCTTTCTTTGGCTCCCAGGAAGTTTATTTTTAGACATTCTTTTAAGATCACCTTAAACTTTTTATGTTGTATATTTTCCTGTTTCTTGATTTTTTAAAATATATTTATGTTCATGTTATTTATTAAGCAGTTGAATTTAGTAATTTCTATTTTTGATGGTATTTATTATTAATTATTTCAATGAATGCCTTTTGAGGCCCTAGCCCCACTCTCTTCCAGTCACAGTGCTAGGCTTACTGACTGGTGGGACTCAGAAAAAGACCAAGATCTTCCCACATTTCATATACGTACAAAGTCTTGCAATCCCCTGTTTTGAGTCCTTTCACAACCTTTGCCACAGGGTACCTGGATTAAAAGGTAAGTCCAGACTCACTTTAGCTGGTATTATGACCCTTCTAGTACTGATTTGCCCTGTGAACATTCCCTCACTGTATCTCTAAGCATGGTGTGACTACAGCTGAAGAGTTTTCAGGACTTCTTCTCTGTTGTTGCGAGAAACCATTTTGTTAGCCCTTCTCTCCTTTGGTCAGCTCATCAACAAGTATGCTGATGTTTTCTGTCAGAGTTACTTAAGTTACAAAACAGAATTACTGGGAATGGCTTAGTAGGAGAACTAACTGGTCTAAGTGCCCAGTCTTGTGTGCTTAGCCCTAAACAGGGCATCCATGTTATTCCATTCAAGTGTCAGAAAGCATCTATGTGGAGTGGTGTATTAATGTTCTATAATAGTGATAAAGCCCAGTCACCCAAGCAACTTATTTAGACAATGTCTACCTGGGCTCCTGGTTATTTAGGATTAGAGTCTATGATGTGAGGGGCATGGCTGTAGCAAGCCTAATATCAGCAGTGGCTGAGAACTCATATCTCCAATCAGAAGCAGGAGGAAGGGATGCAATGGGGATAGTAGAAGCTTTTGGCTTCTCAAAGTGCCCCCTCATTGGCACCCCAAAACAAGGTCACTCCTTTTAATCCTTCCTAAAACAATTTCATTACCTGGGGACTCTATATTTTAAATATGAGCTTATGGTGACATTGTAGTTCAGACAACCAGAAGGAAGTAGAAATCTTGTAAGAGCTAAGAGATGAGGAAGACTATTGTAACATGCTATCTTTGGGACATGATGAATCTGTTGCATTTATGAAACCACAGTGGTTACCTGCATATAGGACTTTAACAAGGTTGGGTCCATCAACATCCCATCATAGATGGAACCCCACCCCCACCCTCTTTTTGAGGACCTATTAGCAATTCATGGTTTCTGGGAAAAAAGAAGTCAGTATTTTCCAGTGGTGTAGCTTGCGGTTAGTTGCAAATGCTCCACTAAACAGTTTCTACCTATGTTCATGTTAGGGAAATTAGCTAAACATGCACATAAAAAAGACTTGGAACTTGCAGAGAAGTGGTTCAGTAAAATGGGAATGGGCATAAAAAAAGACAATAGGGAACAAGTAAGGCCAAAATGTATTCTATACACATCTGAAGTTGTTGAAGAATAAATACAAAATTGTGAAGTTTAGAAGCATTATTCTTTTCCTATGCCTTGAATAATTTTTTAAAAAAATTCAGCTTTTATTCATGAGTTGGTTTTTGCTGAATCTATGCTATATTTTCTGGTAATTATAATGACAACGTGAGAAAAGGTAGCTAATAAGCTTTGTTTCCAATATATGGTCAATAAAACGATTAATTACCTGCATTGAATTTGAGAAGACTTGTCATGTTAGCATTCTAGTGCAGGGAGTTGTGCATTACACCAGGGAAAGGGAAAAAAAATCAGCCAGCATAAGCAGGGATGGGAAGGAAATTGTTGTACAGGATAAAGAAGCATTTTAAACCACTTTTTAATTCTTTTCGGCCATTCACTTGGTGTGCCTCTGAGACATTCTGGAAGCATTTTTGCTGAATTATTCATTAATTTAATGTCAAAAGTACAACCAGGTTTTGAGTTTTGCAGCCAGATCAGAGTACTATGCTGACAGTTCAGAAGAGAAATAGGTTTAGAAATGTCTTAGATGGGGGATAAATTACCATGAAATATGTTTAAGAAATAATTTAGTACATCAGGTAGCTGTCCTCTCTAGAATTCTCAATGACAGCCTATTTTTGGAAACACGGGAGGGGGATGCTTTTCCTAAGTCAGGGTAGTAGGGTCATATTCAGTTCATCAGATAAGGAATTTCTTGATAGAAACTTGTATGTAGCAGCTGGGAGATGGGAAATGAATGAAGGTAATGGAAGGTATTGGAGCTTGCAGGGACCCCTGCTGAGATGAGCGGATCCAGCTGAGGAAGAAGACCTTGAAGGCACAGCCGAGAGAGTGGTTTGTAGGAAAGATCTGTTCTCTGCAAACACTGACCTACCCAGCCAAACCCCAGTGACCCCAGAGTGAGCAGACAAGCTAGGCACGGAGTAGGGAATAGTTGAAACCTGGTATGCTGATTGTATCTTCCCAAAAAAGACATTTGAAAACAATACTGTTGCCTCACACATGCCTTCCAGTTGTGTGCAAGTCCCCGTTGTCCAACATTAACTCAGATATATACATAGAATGGAACCTTGAGGGGTGTAGTTCAAAGCTTACCCAAGTGGATACCACTGGGTCCAATGCATCATTTCAGTTGAGAGAGATGTGTAGAGAGAGACTGAGCACTGAGGATCATGAGTTTGAGCCAACCTGGGCTCAGCTACTGTGTGGTTCATAAATTTAAGACTAACCTAGACTGTCAAAAATAAATTTTAAACGAAAGGAAACCTGTCCTCTCAGAGGATGCCATATAATGGTCAGAATTTCAGTATTGTTTCCCACTATCATGTTCACAAGGCCATGAGCATAAATATGTATTTTATATATTTTTATAATAGCAGCCTGTCATGAAGAATTATCCTAGTGTCTAACAGTTACTAGGTAAACATGTGCCCAGTGAAAATTGAGTGATTTTTAAAAAGATTTGTTATTTTTAATAATGTGCATGTGTGTGTACCTCTGTGCCTGCTACATGTATGAGGCAGAAGAGGCCGTCAGATCCCCTGACGTGGCTAAGCACTTTGATGTTCTTGTGGGATACCTAACAGTGTGTGTGTATGTGCAACCTCTGACTCTTTTGCCTACCTTTAGGACCCTTTTCCTCCTACTGGGTTGCCTTAGCCAGCCTTAATATTAGGGGATGTTCCTAATTTTATTGCAACATTATATGTGATATTTGGTTGCTATCCTTGAGAGGTCTGCCCCTTTTGAAGGGAAACTGAGGAAGAGTGAATCTGAGGAAGATAGGAGTTTGGGGGTGGGGAGTGGGGAGGGGAGACTGTCATATCTAATGAAAAACCAGGTGCGGCATTTAGGAGGCCCAAAGATACAAAGAAAGCAGATAACCAAAACGGTTGGATTACACGTGGAAGAACAGCCCAGTCTCTGTTCAGGGTAATGGGTGGGGTCTGCCACCTAGGAGGATCCTGTATCTTGTAGAGGCTAAGGGATGTAGGGAGAACCTGGCAGCCAGGTCGGCTTTGGTATTTTAAATACCACCTCAGCCATTTGTCCTGGTTTTATTGAAACCTGACAGTTACCACCAAAATATGTGTGCCACAATCACACCCTCAGAGTAATTATGCCATGTCAGTCATGATGTGACTCACAAGCATCATGGCTGGGTAGGACTGTGGCTTGCTTCCTTCCTTTGGAAACTTGCAAGGTCCCTATGGTACCATAAGAACTAGTCCTCAGCGAGGATTCAGTTTCAGCTCAGTGGATTCTGAACCCTATATTTAAAGTGCTTTTTATCCTCAGCAGTGAAGACTTACCCTCCATTTCCGAGGAGCAACCCAGAGTGATAGTGCTAGTGTTTTGGAAGTCTGATTCTTGGACTAACAATTTAAAAGAAAGCTTCTCTTTCCTGATATTTGTTGTTGTTTGTTTGAGTTTTTGTTTTTTTTTGTTTGTTTTTGACTTGTTTGGATAGTTTTGACTCCTTAACCATATTCTAAATATTTGTTTGCAAATTCTACAGATAAATACAGTTATTACCCCTCATCAAGAAAACTTTCTCTTTGCAACTGACAGAGACCATTACAGAAAATCACAACCAATCAAAATGCAGAGTTGTAGAACATAGTTCTTACGGATGCATCTATGAAACAAATCCTGTATTTATGGCTCAGGAAACCTCACAGAAGACAGGGTGCAAAGATTCTAAGAGCTAGAAGATGGGGACTTTCCTATGAGACTGTCTCCTAGTAATGTTAGAAGCTAGACTCACAAAAATCTCACCAACATGACTGCCTAACCATAAACCAAGCAAGGAGAACAAAGATAGGCATATCAAAGTGGGCAAGGGAAAGACCACAGGCCTCAACCTTACACAGAGAATTATTGTCAGCTAAGGGCTACTGAGAGATGGGGAAATAGTCTTCCTAGAGAAGAGCACACCAATTAGTTATCCAATGCCAAATGGCCATCCCTGAAAACATGTACATAAGGGTAACATTGTTGAGACTCAGAAGGTTGTATTAAAGAACATATATGTATCTACATGTACAGATATGCATATAATGAGAATGAAAAAAAAAATGGCCATGAATTTAAAAGAGAACAAGAAGGGGTAAAGAGGAGGGTTCAGATGGATGAAAGGAAAGAATAAAGCTTGATAATTATACTATAATTTCAAAAAAAAATATATATGTTAGTTATATGGCATAGTTTGTACAGTATGTGCCAGACATGCACAGAGTGCCAAGTTTCTGTACTACATAAATAGGACATGGTAGTACAAGTCTGTAACTCCAGAGCTTAAGAGGTAGATACCTGGAGGATCAGAAATTCAAACTCATTCTTGGCTAAAATGAGAGTCGAGGCTAGCCTGGGATGCATATGATCCTATCTTCAAGGAAAATAAAATAGTAAGTGCTTAATCTAGACTATTTAAAAGCAGAGAGTCATAAAAAGAAAAGAAAAAAGTGCCTTAATTTCTGTGCTCATGTTCATACCTTGTTGTCAGCTCTTGTATTCTAGGCTTTGTTTAGTTCAGACACTCACTCAAATAAAACATTGACTGTCTTATTTGATTTTTATTCTGGCAGCATATGAAAAATATCTTTAATTTAATCATTTAAAAGTAAAGTAAATAAGTAATTCAAGAAGAGTTAAACATGCTCAAGGACTTAACTCTTGGCTACTTTACTGGCTTTTATGTTTAATTTAACTAATAGTTAACAAATTTAACAACAATGTTGAAATTTAAGAGTCTGATGCTGATGTTAATATATGTTAGCCCTGCCCACCTTGGGAGTGGGAAGAAGGCTAAGAGAGGACAATGAGGGGGTGAATGTGAATGAGGTGCAATGACATATATAAAAATGTAATGATACAACATTATTTTGTGGCAGGAATGGTGTTTTTGTGCATGTATAAAGGTTATATGCGTATTATTCAAATGTTGGTTTCTCGGTTTTTTATATATTGTTCCAATCTGAATACTTACATAATGAATCTCTTGTCTCAAGTTGGTATAAACAATTCTTATTATTTATTTTCTGTCTTGTCAATAAAAGTCAGTCACCTGGTGACTGGGCAGAAAAAGGGATAGGGCCGGACTTCTGCCATCCAGGGGAAGGATAGAGAGAGGAAGAGAGGAGATAGAGCTATGAGGAGGGATGAAAGGAGTTCATGAGATCTCAGCTGAAGCAATGAAGGCTCTAAATGCAAGTGTTGTAGGAATTTTGGCTGGGAGGTAACCAGATTAGTTTAGATTAAGATAGACCAGTTGGGTCAAAGACTGACAAATGGGACTTAATGAGATTGCAAAGTTTCTGTAAGGCTAAGGACACTGTCAAGAAAACAAAACGGCAGCCAACAGATTGGGAAAAGATCTTTACCAACCCCACATAAGATAGAGGCCTAATATCCAAGGTATACAAAAAACTCAAAAAGCTAGACAGCAGAGAATCAAACAATCCTATTAAAATCGGGGTACGAAGCTAAACAAAACATTTTCAGTTCAGGAATATTGAATGGCTGAGAAACATCTAAGGAAGTGCTCGACATCCTTAGCCTTCAGGGAAATGCAAATCAAAACAACCCTGAGATTCCACCTCACACCAGTCAGATTGGCTAAGATCCAAAACTCAGATGACAGCAGATACTGGCGAGGTTGTGGAGAAAGAGGAACACTTCTCCACTGTTGGTGGGGTTGTAAACTGATACAACCACTCTGGAAATCAGTCTGGCGATTCCTCAGAAAATTAGACATAGTACTACCTGAAGATCCAGCTATTCCACTTCTGGGCATATATCCCAGAGACCCTCCAATATACAACAAAGATGAATGTACCACAATGTTTATAGCAGCCGTATTTATAATAGCCAGAAGCTGGAAAGAACCCAGATGTCCTTCAGTAGATAAATGGATACAAAAATTGTGGTACATTTATACAATGGAGTACTACTCAGCTATCAGAAACAATGACTTTACGAAATTCTTAAGAAGATGGTTGCATCTAGAGAATATCATCCTGAGTGAGATAACCCAGTCACAAAAGAACAGACATAATATGCAGTCACTGATAATGGGATACTAACCCCAGAAAGCTCTGAACACCCCAGAAACAACTCACAGACTGCATAAAGTTTAAGAAAAAAAAAACATTATGCTCAATCCTTACACACCAAGAAAACTTTGACTAATTCCGGGTTACATCCTGTTTTACATGTACTTTTTGCTCATTGTAACTAGTAAGACCTTAATGCACACTATCAAACATTTGGAAAAAAAAAGCCAAGCACTGTCAAAAATGTATTCATATACATTTATGCAAAAATGCTTAAAACTTGTTCTTTTATCTTTGTTTTTTAAAATAAAGTTGTTCAAAAAAAAAAAAAAAAAAAGATAGACCAGTTGACTGCTCAGGTATTGAGGTAAAACTTGAAAATACATCTGTTTTTTGTGTGTTGTTATTGGAGAACTAGCTAGGATAAAGTACAACAGCCACTGTATTAATTTGCTACATACTGATATGACGCAGCAGAAGGTGGTGCCTTAGTGGGTCCATGTTGAGGTATCCCCCTTCTTCCTTAGGTAACACGAATCTGTGAGCTGTGATTAGATTGTAATTTAGGTGTGAGACCTTGAGAATTCCTTCTCCATACATGCTTGAATTATGTCTGGGCTTTAACTAGAAAAAGTACCTTGTGCTGCTGTGAGTTTGTCGTTGGGTACCCATGTCACACCAGAAGGCAGTAGCAGTTCACAGCACTCCAGCCCATCCTTTAGTTCTTACATCCTGTCTGCCTCTTCTTCCCTAGGACTTTGTGGGAGAAGAGATGAGGGGACATTCTTCCTGAAACAAGTAGATGTCTCATTTAGCGTCAATTGCTCAGTTGCTTATTTTTATCATCACTCTCCTCATTAATTGCTGCCCAATGCCAAAACAAAGCTTCTGTGATCAAAGTTGAGGCAAGTATAGGTATATGCTTACTAACATAAACTTTTAGAAAGCAGTCTGACAAAATGGCCATTTAGCAAAAATGACAACAGTAGGTTCTACTTGAGAACCTAGTAAGTTTCCAGCCAGAGCATTTTGAAGTTTAGAGCACCGGAGATGAATTCCCTCTTGTGGAGTAGACCTCAAACCTAGTCAGAAAGCTCTTGGTTACCCTATAACAATCATGCCAATATTGCATCAGTATGGGCCAGTGTTATAGTACTTGGTAGGAACATTCATATCTTTGTTCCTACAGGGTGTGTGTTGTGGTAAATATAAAATGGTGACCTTTTATCTTGTGCTAGTGTTGCTACCAGTAGGACCACATGACATTGTGGGGCATCTTTATCTCAGGGGCTCCACACCACTCCCAAGTACTTCCAGAACCTGGCTTCCTTTGACTCAGGCAATCCACTCTGCCTGTCCTGGCTGCTTTTGAACTGGGTGGTCCACAACTACGCCAGTATGTTTTCACTCACTTTCACTTGGCGGGTTGTTCCCGTGCCTTGCACACACACATCTCAGCTCTGTGACAGGCATTGTTCATCCTGCCACTACACCCTCTTTTGAATGCATCAAAGAACACACCAAAATACTCTGATCCAATTGGTATGATATAATTTGCCCACCTAGAAAAGTCAAATCATCCTGTACAATTCCTTATAAAATATTAATAACAATCTTTATCCATATAGAGATGTGCTGAGTCAGAAGCATTTACATCTGCTTCCATGGTGCCCCTTCTTGAATCTTTCTCTTTCCCTTCTCTCATGCCTTACCAAAACTTTATCCCTGCAACACCCACTACTGTCCAATCATGTATTGCATTGACATCAACATACGTGTGTATAGCACCATCTGGCATTATGAAAACTAACCAGCGAGAGGAAGTCTCTCAGTCAGTTTGAGATTGGTTGTGTTATGCCCTACAGCTAACATGTGTAGTGTCTTTAGTAATAGGCACTGCTGTATTGTTATGGTGGGTAATTGCTTATGTTTCTGTAGCTCTTACTGCACAACAACATGGACTTAGACAGTTTTGAATTAGAATTAATTACGATTTTTAAACTAAGCTTGAAAAGTATTTATAAACTTTCAAGATAGCATACGGAAAAATGTAACAATCTTAAGAAACCCAAGGAGAAGAAAATTTTATTGTAAGTAGAAAAATGATTATGAAATGAGAAAATTTCTATTTCTAAGAGGCACTGGAAGATAAAAAATGGGGCAATATTTTCTTTGTGGTAGACTAGGTCTCAAAACAGAATGCCTCTTCAACTACTGACCCATTTCCTTCATTCATTTTTCCAAAATTATTATGCTTTTTATAATATGACAGAGAGATATCTTCAGTTAATTCCACTGCACCTGATAGCTTTTTTTTCTGATGCTAGGTTGTTCCTACATTTCTTTCTTTTTTTCTTTTATTAATTATTTCATAGTTTTGCATCTCATATGATGTACAACTTCTGGGTTACCCCTCCACAAGCTTCCCATTCCACAACCTTCCTATATTCTCTCCACTTTGTCTCTGTGAGGGTGCTCCCCCACCCTCTCTTGACCTACCCTTCTAGCATTCCCCTATGCTGGGGCATCAAACCTTCCCAACTCAAAAAGCCAGCAAACCTCTTCAACAAAATTATAGAAGAAAACTTCTCTAACCTAAAGAAAGAGATGTCCATAAACATACAAGAGGCCTACAGAACATCAAACAGATGGGACCAGAAAAGAAATTCCTCCCGTCACATATTATTTAAAACATCAATTGTGCAGATCAAAGAAAGAATATTGAAAGTGGTAAAGGAAAGTGGTCAAGTAACATATAAAGGCAGACCCATGAGAATAACACCAGACTTCTCAACAGAGACTATAAAAGTCAGAAGATCCTGGGCAGATGTCATACAGATCCTTAGAGAACAATGCCAGCCCAGGCTACTATACACATCTCAATTGCCATAGATAGAGAAACCAAGGTATTACAAGACAAAACCAAATTTAAACAATATCTTTCCACTAATCCAGCCATACTGAGGATTTAGAAAGAAAAACCCAACACAAGGAGGAAAACTACACCCTTCCCCCCAAAAGCTAGAATTTAATCTTTTCACAACAAACCCAAAAGAATAGAAACACATAAACATAATTTCACCTCTAACAACAAAAATAACAGAAGCAGCAATCATTGTTTCATGTTTCTACACTTCATAAGTAAGTTGTAGTGGTAAATATGTTAAGCCTGGAGAAGCAGGTGCCATGACTGGCCTAGGGCAGATGTATCTTCCACTTGGTGGGCTTGATAGCACTGGTATTATTACATCAGGAGGCATCTTCCACAGGAATATGCACATTTTGTGCTCTCTGAATAAAAGATCTTGTCTATCAACATTATGTCTTAAATTTCAGAGTAGAGCTTCCTACAGAATTGATCCCAATCTAAACCCGACCCTCAACAACAGCAGAGACTGTGCAGTCTGTTAAGCATTTCAAAATAATACCCAACGGATTTTAGTACTCACATTTGATATTTGCTCAAAGTGTTTAATTATTTCTGGCTGCAAAAAATTTTAAATAGCATACCTGGAGCAGTTAAAATTACTTTACAGAGGACCTCAATTCCTCTCCGAACACCTACATGACACCTCACACTGATTTGTAACTTCAGTTACAGGGGATCTAGTGTGTTTTCTGACCTCTGTGAGCTCTAGCATGCATATAGTAGAGATACACTCAGGCACACACATAGAAAATAAAAATAACTAAGAATTAAAAAGTTTTATGTAGGTACTCAATTACATCAACTATTTTTTTTAATTGAACAACTTTATTTTAAAAAACAAAGATAAATATACAGATTTTAAGCATTTTTGCATAAAAGTATATGAATATATTTTTGTCAGTACTTGATTTTTTTAAAGGTTTGATAGTATGCATTAAAATCTTACTAGTTACAATGAGCATAAAGTACATGTAAAACAAGATGTAACCTGGCAATAGTCAAAGTTTTTTTGGTGTGTAAAGATTAAGCATAATGGTTTTTTCTTTTCTTTCTTTTTTTCTTGAACTTCATATAGTCTGTGAGTTGTTTCTGGGGTGTTCAGAGCTTTCTGGGGTTAGTATCCAATTATCAGTGACTGCATATTATGTCTGTTCTTTTGTGACTGGGTTATCTCACTCAGGATGATATTCTCTAGATGCAACCATTCTCTTAAGAATTTCATGAAGTTATTGTTTCTGATAGCTGAGTAGTACTCCATTGTGTAAATATACCACAATTTTTGTATCCATTCATCTTCTGAAGAACATCTGGGTTCTTTCCAGCTTCTGGCTATTATAAATAGGGCTGCTATGAACATTATTGTGCATATGTCTTTGTTGTATGTTGGAGCTTCTCTGGGGTATATGCCCAGAAGTGGAATAACTGGGTCTTCAGATAGTACTATGTCCTATTATCTGAGGAATCGGCAGACTGATTTCCAGAGTAGTTGTACCAGTTTACAACTCCACCAACAGTGGAGAAGTTTTCCTCTTTTTCCACATCCTTGCCTGCATCTACTGTCATCTGAATTTTTGATCTTAGCCATTCTGACTGCTGTGAGGGGGAATCTCAGGGTTGTTTTGATTTGCATTTCCCTGATGGCTAATGATGTCGAGCACATCCTTAGATGCTTCTCAGCCATTTGATATTCCTCAACTGAGAACTTTTTGTTTAGCTCTGTACCCCATTTTTGAAAATAGAGTTGTTTGATTCTCTGGTGTCTAACTTCTTGAGTTCTTTGTATACTTTGGATAATAGGCCTCTATCAGATGTGGGGTTGGTAAAGATCTTTTCCCAATCTGTTGGCTGCCATTTTGTTTTCTTGACAGTGTCCTTAGCCTTACAGAATCTTTGCAATCTCATTAAGTCCCATTTGTCAATATTTGGCCTTAGAGCACGAGCCATTGGTGTTTTGTTCAGTAAATTTCCTCTTTTGTCTATGTATTCTAAGGTTTTTTTCTACTCTCTCTTATAATAGTTTGAGTGTACCTGGTTTAATATGGAAAACTTTGATCCACTTACACTTAAGCTTTGTAAAAGAAAATAAGAAATGGTCTATTTTCATTGTTCTGCATGCTGAGTGTCAGTTGGACCAACACCATTTATTGAAGAGGCTGTCCTTTTTCCATTGAATGTTTAGAGCTCCTTTGTCAAAAATCAAGTGACCATATATGTGAGGGTTCATTTCTGGATCATCTATTCTATTCAGTTGATCCACCTGCCTATCTCTGTACCAGTACCATGCAGTTTTTAGCACAATTGCATTGTAATATAGCTTGAGGTCAGGGATAGTAATTCCTGCAGATTCTTTTTTTGTTGTTGAGGATAGATTTCGCTATTCTAGTTGTTTTGCTATTCCAAATGCAATTGCACATTGCTCTTTCTAACTCTGTGAAGACTTGAGTTGGAATTTTGATGGGGATTGCATTGAATCTGTGGATTGCTTTTGGTAGGATGGCCATTTTTATAATGGTGATTCTTTCAATCCATGATCATGGGTTACATTAACTATTGATGGCATAGACTATTGCTATCATACATTGTGCAGGGGTCGTGGAGCCCCACCATTACCTGCGGAACTTTGATGTTTGATGAATGTTGGGGTAAGGAGATTATGTCTTCTTCAGGGAAGTGGTCCCTATTGGGTTGCCTATGCTCTAGGTGATGGTACTGCTCCATTGTGTGTAATGATTGCTCAGATTGTACACTCCTGGCAAGAATTAGAACGTGAGTTGATACAGGTATGAAATTCTCAAAAGAAAATGCTTAAAAAGATAGAAAATTAGTTTGCCTTTATGTGCAGTCACTTTAAAAACTTTCCTTACCGCACTTTCATATTTTATGAATTTATTCACCCCCCTACTGCTTCTTGCATTCTTCTCAAATAGTTCTCATTCTGCCTTCACACCTGATTCTGTGTTGTGAGATGGCACATGATGTTTGGCTAAAATCAGACACTTGTACCATTTAGAAAGACTATATATACATGGAACCCCACAAATAGCAGGAGCACACTCTTGTATCGCATGCCATGCAACACTTTGCTGGTCTTTGCTCATCATCATTGGTCTTCACTAGTCTTCACTAGACTTCAGAGAGAAAAGTACCAAAGAACTTCTTATGTTATTCTGGCTGTTTCTGGAGGCTTCTGCGGATGTGTACCGATTTAGGGGAGCATTGCTGATTTGAGAGGGCCTTGGTGTTTTTGTTAGATTGTGGCATTGTTACTGATTTGTGCTTGGTGCTTGCTATTGAACTGGATTGCCGGTACTCTGACAGTGAAGAGTGGAATCACCCCAAGGAACAGGACCACAACACCCCTTTCCTATTAACCTTCTACCCCCCATCTTTTGGTTGGTGTGTTAGAAACCTAAATAAAGCAGGTTTTGAAAACAAATGACATGTACAGAATTTCTTTAGGGAAAATAATAGTGCGCTAGAATGGTTGTTAATCAAAGAGCTCAGATTCAAGAATCTGGAGCTTTACACTATTCTTTATTCTTTGCATAAATCTCTCATTTATTCATCTTTTTGTAACTCTTAGTATTTTGCTGACACATATGGGGGATGTATCAGGTCTCGGAGGTATGTGAGATGCTAAACACAGCAAGGTGGTTCAGTGATTGTTGGTGCTTAGCCAGCTCTAAACTGAGGGACAATCTTCAAGACAAGTGATAAAAAGCAGGGAAATAAATACTTAAAGATGTACACTGATTGTGAGGACACTGTGGAGGGTTTGTCACTGATGTGTTTTTTTAGGAAGGATATTGGAACTGAGTCTGAAACAGTGAGCGAGTCTACAAGTGGATAGGAGTTAGAGTGTCTCATTAAGATAAACACACATAAAATAAGTGGGTAACATATGGAGAGAAGAGGCCATTACATAGAGGAGAGGGGACAGAACTACAATAAGACCTCCCTTGGGGGCATGGATGGAAACAGAATGCCAAGTGTCTTTTATGTCATAATAAAGGGACTAGACTTTGGTCTAAAGATCAAAGTTGAAATAATTAAAAATGCATGCAGAGTGACATGACATTAAATTACTTGGCTTGGTTAGACTTTATTTTAATTCATAGACTGCACAAAGTCTTAGTTACTGCTAAGGTTCCTACCAACAACGTGTGACAAAAGGGTACTGTGTCTATCTGCTGAAAGCTTGTGCTGACTACTACTTAACTTCCTCAAATACTTTATGAGGACTAGGCACAAACTTCCATTAAACAAACAAAAAGAAAACAACAACAAAATAGAACAATGAAAGTAATATATGTCACAAACTTTCCATTTCTTGGTTTCCGTTTTTCGGCAGTATGTGGAAATCTGATTATCTTTGTTTTTGAGAGTCTGTTGAAGTCTTTCCAGAGATGTCAAGATAACAGAGATAACAAGCGCCTGCTTTGCCACTTTTCTGCATTCCAAAGCAATATACCCACTATACATGCTTTGAAATTTTTTCATAAGGTTTTGAAATAGGAGCTGTTTAATGGAGGTTACAAATTTGCATATAGCAGTGTAAAACAAACTTTTAACGGAGAGAAATGGTCCGAACATGAAAGGTTGGTAAAGGACCGGCTTCATTGCTTCATCTGCAGACCTTACAGAATAAGGATCATCTCCGAGCCATGCATAATCATGCAGATCACTTATCTCAGCGGTGCTGTAAGGAAAAACCAAAGAAGCAACAACAAAGCATTTTGACATCTAACAGGAGTTATTCATTGCTCTCTGAGATGGAGGATGGGTGCAAACGCATGTCCAGCGCTATGTCTAAACTGAATCAAAACACAACAGGATGCAAATTTACTCACTTTATTGAGAGCTATGTTTTTGAAGTTTAAGAAATAAACGATGCTTGGTGTTTTGTTCCCACTTTGAGTGTTAATTATAGGCAACAGAGTGTAACACTGTTTAATGGATTTTAAAGGAAAACTGGCAAATTTCCTTCACAGTATGCAGGAGTGTATAGGAAGGTAAAGTCGGATAAGCTCAAGTTCAAAGGCTTAATTTGAATGTCTTCATTCACTGAAAAAGTTTTTGTTTGGTTTGTTTTTGTTTATTTATTTTTATTTTTGTTTTTTTTTTTGAGAGTTGCTCTATGTAACTGCCCTGGTTCTTTCGGAACTCATTTTGTAGACTAGGCAGACCGCACAAGCATCTGCATGTCTCTGTCTCACACGTACTGAGATTAACGGTGTGTTCCACCATGCTTGGCTGTGTTCATTAATTTAAACATAAAACTTATTTTATTAATATCTATTATGTGGTATTGTGTATTATTTAGACTACAAATATAAAAAATGACAGATATATAGACTAGTGGAACAGAACAGAGATTCCAGATGGGAACTGCTACGTCAGTAGCCAGTTGATATTTGACAAAGTTGTTATGAATATTCATTGGAAAATGAGTCTTTCAGTAGATGTTATTGGGAGGTTTGAATCTTCAGATACTGATAATTGGAACCAGACCTTTACCTTTTGCTGTTTATAAGAATGAACTCAAAATTGATTGAAGACCTACATGTAAAATTTGAAATTATAAAATTTAAAATAAGGAAACAAAGACTTCAGAACATTGAACAGGAAACACAATTAAAACACTAACAAACGTGACTTCATGAGATCATCTACCTTCTGCACATAAAGACAATATATAACAGAGAGAAATGACGCACAGATGAGGTGAACACTTTCCATGGAAACATCTGACAAGGAACTGGCATTGAGACTGTATTTAGAACTCCAACAACTGAACAGCAAAAACATGAAACAATCTAATTAAAAGTAAACACAAGGCCCAAATAGAAAAAAACAATTTAAGGTAGATATCCAAGTAGACAACCAATTCTCAGGACCATTCATCCTTAGGGAAACTCAGATCAACATCACCCACAATGAGTTATGATTTCACTAGTAAAAGCAGCTGCTATCTAAAATACTAAAGGTAATAAGCATTGGAGAGCATGTGAAGGAAAGACACTCTTCTGCACATTGGTGGGAATGTAAATAAGTAGTTATAATGCCAACCATTATAGCTCACAAAACTAAAGTCTAGATGCCAATGGCCCTGTATTTCTTTTTTATATATGTATAAAGGGAAAGAAGTCAGTATACTGAGGTATCATCCCCAAGTCAAGTCCAACACAGTACAAGTCACAATATCCAAGAATGAAAAAAACTTAAGTGTCCATTAACTGACAAAATGGTAAAAGAATAAAATAAAGGTACTATTTGCACATAAGAGGATGGTGACCACCCTGAGAAAGAGTGTGAGCTTTTCCCTGTGACACAGTGGCTTGAAGTCGAGGCCATTGTGTTAACATGAGTCAGACACCAGAGCCACATAATATCACTCAAATGTAGAATTCAAAAATATTGATCTCATAGCAGTTGAGAGTGGAATGGAGGTTATCAGATCCTGGTGGGGAGTATGGTGGGAAATCAATGGGGCTAGTAGGTGAATAACACGTTATACTTAGAAGTAAATAATATTCTGGAATGATCTGCATAGTAGATTAAATATGGATAACTACAATGAGCTGTATGTTTTTTCAAAAAATTAGAAAAAAAGGATTTTGAAAGTTTGACTATACTGAGGTGATAGATATTTGAGGAGATTCATAGGTTTGCCATGATTAATATTACTATATATATATATATATATATATATATATATATATGTGTGTGTGTGTGTGTGTGTGTGTGTGTGTGTGTGTGTGTGTGTGTGAAACAAAATATTATATTGTAGCCAGTAATAGATACAGTTTAGGTATGATTTAAACTAACAATAAAAAAGTAAATATTAATTTAAAACAATGAAAATGATTCTTGATTTTGGAGCTTATGGCTGTTTTCAAGTTTTGCAGGTGTTGGTAGGAAAGAGATTCTGTAGAAAGAATGAAGTAAAGTTTATTTTCTTGTGAGGCAGTGCTAGAAGTATGAAGTTTATTGGATAATGGCTGACATAAAATCAAATAGAAATATTTTTTTGTCAGTGAGAAAGAAACCATGATCAATATCACACAAAACTTTTCTTCATAAAATATCAGAAAAATGTCTTTGGAAAACACATTTTTTTCCCATCTTCCCTCTATGTCTCTTGCAGATCTGATTATTTTCTAGTTGCATTTTTTTTTTTTTTTGGATCTCTCCTGTAGGAAACTAACACACTCTTAGTTAAAGATAACTAACTTGAAAATAGGACTTTTAAACTCATGATGTTTGGGAAGTGTGTGTTTGCAGGTCAGGGGTTACAGAAGAAACCACTGCAAAATTTTGTTTGTGGCTCAGTTTAGTTTTATGAAGATGAATAAGAACCATTGCAAAATAAGATAAGAAAATAGTTTGATTTAGAATAGGTTAAGAAGAAAGAACCTGGCTTTAAAAAATAGAATCTCGCCTAGACAGAGGGCAACAGAGGCAGCTTTTCTAATTTATATGAAAATGTGAGGTGTCTTAGTGGCCATATGGGTTAGCATTCAAATCACTTTTGCACAGTGATAACCCATTCATTTAAATTATGTTCAGAAAGGCAGCCTGATGATAAGAGGTGCTTTGGTAACTGCATAAAGTTCTAGAAAACCTAAAATGTCGCTTTTGTGACTGTGGACAAGTTGTTGTAATGTCTAAAATACAGGGAGAAAATGGGCACATGTTTTTTTCCCTGGTTTTGGACTGGCTTTGGACTGTTGCTTCATTGTCTGGGCTATGAGCTGTGTATGTGATAGGGTGTGCTTGTCTTATAAATTTTCCTATACTGACTGTCACCTGCCAAAGGGTGCTCTGTAACCCAGCCTAAGATCCAGCTGGTGCCTGTCATGGCTGAGCTCTTGCCAGAAGCTAGGAAAGGTTTTTGCTTTACTTCATGGTGAGTGGTTATACTGGGAGGAACATTGTACACTGGGAAGTTTAGGGGACAATGGGAAAGTCAGGCTGAACACTTTTGCTTAGGCTAACTAAATACCTGTGCTTATGTAATTAACTGAAACAGACCTTCCAAGTCTTCATTCCTAAGGAAACCAATGAAACAGACCCAAAACAGAATCTTGGAAACACTCTCAGCCGTGTCTGTTTTTGTTCTTCTTTTCTTCTTGCACTACAAAGGGATTTTGAATTTATTCTAATGTGCCATGTTGTTCCCACTTAATTGTTCCCTTTCCTTACATCAAATGGACAGTATAATAGTTGTCCAGAGCTGCAATAACCTGCAAGAGTGGCTTCCAGAATTTTCTTTCTATATATAGTCAGGATGGGTTAAAAACACATCCTGTGAACAATGTAACCTTAAGTATATTTTTCAAAACTTTATTTCTATCTGCAGCCACATCCCGAAGTACTGTGGTTAGGATATCAACCAATTAATATTAAAATAACACTTATATTTGAGATAGTAAATGATGTGATGGGTTTAACTGCGACATTTTCATATCTGCTCCTTTTGCCTTCCCTTAATGCTCTCTGTCTCCAATAGTCTCTATTTCTGTTTCCATGTCATCTGTAGTCCATTCCTTTCTCTTACTTTTCCCTCTACCAGTCCTGAGATCTTCTTCCTCTTCTCTAATCTTCTTTTAACTTATATATAAATTAAAATTCAGTGCCCACCAGTGAGAGAAAAATGCAATATTTGTAGCATTTGTTTGAGTCGATAATTTTGTTTAACACAGTGATCTCTCGTAATATTCATTTCCCTGTAACTGCCATGATATCATTTTTTTCTTTAAGGCTTAATAACATTCCATTGTCTTTATCCATCTGTCTGCTTGTCTGAGTTTCTATTTCCTAGCTATTGAGAAAAATGGAGCTACACACACACACACACACACACACACACACACACACACACACCACACATACACACATACAGACACACACATGTCTGTGTTATGTTGACTTTTATATCTTTGTGTATGTACTTGAATTTTAAAGCTGGGCAATATGAAAATTCTATGTTTTACCTTAAAAAAACACTACACTGATTTCCACAGTAGTTGTACAGTTTGTTTTTCCTTTGGTAGAAAATAAGGACACTTCTTTCCTTACATCTTTGCCCATATTTATTGTCATTTGTTTTCTTGGCAGGCATTCTGTCTGGGTAGATAGACTCTTAAAGCAGTCTGCATTTGCATTTCTCTAACGACTAATAATCTAAGAATCACCAAACACATCTTGAAAATTCATCTATAAAAGAGACATTTACATCAACATGGGTGAAAATCATCAGTAGTTTGTGTGGAATTATTTACAGTTTATTTATTATACTGTATCTTCACGTGTGGTATACGTAAAGCCTCTAGTTATGAAGTTTCTGCTCTTATTTACTAATGGCCTTACTCTTTGTTTAGTAGAAATAAACAAACATTTTACAATGTACATCAACCAAGAGCACACATTTTATATTGTGATCTATTACAGTGTGATTTATGTGAGTCCATGGTAATCTTTCTAATCCTTATGATGCAAAATATGCTTTTTAAAATTTTATTTACTTAATTTTATTTTTTAATTTTTTTATTCTAGTCTCATTTGTTTTGACAAGAGCATGGTTCGAGCATGTCTTTACCTACTTTTTTCATCCTTGTTCCCTGTGTATCAGCTGCCAACACCCTGATGCACTCTCTACCTAGAAATCCATTAGCCATGCTTCACTCTCCTTCCCATTCTTGTCCTCCATTTTTTATTACCTAGTCTTATCTCCAGATGAGCAGAAGATCTGCTATTGTGGCCTCCCAATCTTCTCTGTGGAGCATACAGATCCTCCTAGGAGGTTGAGCTTTCCTTCCTTCTGTGAGTCTTCTCCATCCTCCCATACCCACCCAACCCAAAATCATTCCTATAGGCTCAAAATATCTAGAAACATGTTCTACCAATACCAAATGGCCCTACGTGGCTGGGACTCAGATGCACTCTCTCTACCAGGTAACCAACAGGCACCATTTCCCTGAGATACAGAGAGAACAACAGAAACCAAGGAATGAAAAATCCACCAAACAATAAAAAACTAGATTATCAACACCTATAATTAAAACCATCCTAAGTGCAGCTGCTTTGACACCAGTATAAAAACAAAATAAATCAAAGCCAGGACAATATGACTCCAGTAGACTTGAGCAACCCTACTATAATAAACTTTGAGAAATGCAATATTGATAAAAGAACAGGGCAAGGACTGTAGCTACCATGTCAATGCTCAAGGGCCTTAAAGAGGATGTGGATAAATCTATTAATGGAGTCTATGAAAACACAAACTGTGCAATGAAATGAAGCAAACAGTTCAAGCCATGAGGTAGAAATGGAATCATGAAAGCAAACCTAAACTGTGGGAAAACTAGGAATGAAAAATTTAGGAACTCAAAATGGAACATCAGAAGCAAACCTTACCAACAGAATACAAGATATGGAAAAGAGAATCTCAGGCACTAAGTACAAAGTAAGAAATGCACACCTCAAAAAAATCTGAACTCTAAAAAACATCCAGGCACAAAACATTCAGGAAATCTGGGACAGTATGAAAAGACTAAATCTATGAATAATAGGACTAGAAGACAGAGAGGAACCCAGGTCAAAGGCACAGACAATATTCTCAACAAACTCATAAAAAATGTCTATTAGGATGAGCAAATGAATAATTAATTTTCTCCAATGGAGTCTTACTTTGTATACAAACCACTCTAAAGGCTCGGTATCATGTCCAGCAGTAGATCTCCAACACATAACAAACCTGATAGCATTTTGAAGGTTCTTTGCAGGGCTTTTTATTAAACTTAACAAGTTTGTTTGTGTATGGATTATGCTTTCCATATTCGTATTTTTATACGAATTCTCTACATAGAGAGAGATAGAAATGAATATATGGATAAAAGCCATTATACATTTGTCTGAGTTACTTGAAAATTTTTTAAAGGAAAAGGTTTGCTAATTACTGGATTGGAAAAAGTTTTTCTGTGTAAGTTGTAATATTTTACTATAATGCAGCAGTCATGAATCAGAGAATGTAAGCATCTGCTCAACTTACAATAAAGACATTGAACTTCATTTTACAATGAAGGTGCATGATTGTATACTTTTCTAAGGCTATATTTCATATATCTTCTATTTTAACAAAAGTGAGGTTGGCTACATGTTAAACTAGCATTGTGTTGATTAAAATAGTAGCTAAATAATACAAAGCCATTAAAAACTTCAGGTAAAATAGAACTCTTCCAAATTAGAAGACATCCAAATATGTATCTTATTCAATGCCATTATGACTATAATAGTCATAGAAAATAGAGTTGAAATATAAAAAAATTTCGTTCACATGGATATTTAAGCAGAATGGTCATTGTAGAATGTTTTTAAAATATGAACTGTGTGCTATGAGGCTTCACTTTAATATTAGAAAAAACAAATGTGACCAAGCCCACTCAGTCAGTCAACAGGGTCTTGAGGAAGGGGGTGAGGATTAAAGAAAGAAAAGACAATTAGACAACACTATAGCATGACTCTAGCCAGTGCTGAAGAAAGTTTTATTTTTTTTTCCCAGCCTGCTTTTATATCATTCTAGGCCCATGCACAGAATATAGTCAGTTGCAAGGAATAAACGAAACAGTCAAGAAACAAACAAGGCATAAACAAAGATCTTGTGGTCACTGGATTTAGGGACTTATCAAGATGATCAAAATAACAAGAACACTTTACTCAGCTGTATTTATTTTGAGCCTACTTCCTTGTCCTAGCCCAATGTATATGTTCTGGTTGATATCCCTGACGCAGCACCAAGCGTTCTCCACACAAATGGAGGTAATATTCACTTGGATACAGGCTTCATGGAAAGCATAAGAACGAGTTCCCTTAGAATCTGTTCTGCTCTTCTCAGAAGGTGATCCTGTAATACTTTATGAAATGCTAAAATCAACACATTCACTTTTTTCTTTCCTCTCAAGTTCAAAGACTGGTTTAATAGAAACATTGGTCCTTTCACTACACAAAACTTTAATGATCTTTTTTATTATTAATGAAAGTGGGTGAATGCAATAACTCAGGGAAGGGCTCTTATGCCATTTTAAATGTATCAAACAGATTATTTGTATTTACCCTGATGATGGATATCACAAATCGTTCTCTCTTAGCTTATGTCTTCAGAAGAGAAAGGGTTTGAAGGTTGGCAGAAATTTATTTATTTTTTTTCCAGCAGCACTAAAGAATTTCATTGGAATGCTTTTCAAGTCATTGGTTCTGAGGAGGAACTGTATGGAGGCTACACCCTAACCTCTGGCTATAATATTAAGCATACAATAAACCATCTGAAGATTTTGTGACCCTGCTAAACAACTGTAGCTATATCACTGTGCCTTGGGGCCACCTTTTAAACAGGGATTCATGGGAAAAAAAAGATGCTTGTAAATAAACATCAATAATAGCTGATCTGACTGTGATACCAGCATAAAGTGCTGGCTGTGGAGAAGTTCAGAGAGGTCTCTCTGTTGAGTGACAGACCTAATGCTAATACGAGTGCTGGGTTTTTCAGCCCACAGTCCTCATTAGGAACAAATGCAAACTGGGAAGGTCTCCAGTTTATGATTCCCCAAACAGGAAGAAGCCAGCATGACCAATGGCACTGTGTAGTTTATAATCACCCAAGTATATCATCAACTGCTAGAGAGACACAATTGGGAGTGAAAAATGAATAGATACTCAACATCCAGGAGTTTGAAAGTGTTCTCACTGAGTTTATATAGTGCCTGCTGTTAGCCCAACACACTAAGGATGAGAGAGAAAAACAGTTATATGAGAAAGAAACATCACATTAGATAGTTACACTAGAGCATTAGAAAAGGAGCAAAAACACTGTCAACATTTCTCCCTTAGTTCCTAAGACAATATTTTAGTCTGTAGCTACCTACCTATACACATACCTCCTTCTGGAATATTTTTCTGGAGTGGATAAAGAAAGTTTAGTCTTCAGGTATTTCGGAAGAAACAGGTAAGACATTCTCGAACCATATTAGCTTCCTGTTCCCAGCAGTTTCTTGAGATCCTTTGTCCTTCTGTCATGTCTTCATTGCCACATACTTCCCTTGTACCCCAGCCCCCCACCCCCTGCATCCCTCTTGCCTTTTCCTTATTAGCTTCCAAGCCTGGGTTCTTTTCTCTTCACCTCCTTTCTTGAGGTTTATCTGGGGCTGTCTCTACTTTGATCACAGAATCTTTTAGTTGCTTTAAAACCTCTGTTTCAATCTATCTCTGCTGTAGAAACTACATATCTACCTCATCTCTGCATTGAGAACTCTTTTGGATCCAGGTTTTCTGAGCACTCACATTCTTGCAGTCCTCCATTTATGTGGGTGTTCGTAAGCAGCGCCCCAATTTCATAAAATTGAGCAGTTTTGGCTAGATACAACAGCTGGGAAGGATGAGAGAGAGAGGGGGGAGAGAGAGAGGGGGGAAGGCAGGGAGGAAGGGAGGGAGGGAGGGAGGGAGGGAGGGAGAAAGAGTCTGGTTGATAGGGAGCAGGCCACTGGTGGGCAAAATGTCTTTGTTTGTTTCTTGATTTTCCCTTTCAGGGGTGGTTACAAAGTTGGAGTGGACATAGAAGAAATGAAGTGGGATTGGGGTGCTTGATGTGACATCCCCTAAGCATCAATAAAAATATTATGTCAAGAAAAACCAAACCAAACCAAACAAACAAAAAATTCCTCCATTTCAGGAGACTTGATTCTTCCATAGCTTCTAATGTCTCTCCAGCCTCCATGCTAAGTGCCTTCTTTGGAAGGAAAAGGAAGCATTCTGGATTTCAGAAGGGGGCCTAGAGGTGGCTCAAAAGACTGTCCTGGGGGATTGCCTTCTAGCTCTTTCTGAAAGTATGATATGCATGGCTATAGAAGATGAAAGATTAATGGTGGTCACTGCATATTCCATCATGTGGGGAGGCTTGCTCTGTCCAGCATCCTGCTCACTCCAACCAGCCAGAGCATAAATATCTATCCACACTTCTTAAATAAAGAAGAAGTAAGTAAAGAATAAATTTACTGAATAATACCTAAGACTTTACTTAGAGTTAATAGTGTTATTCCATACTCATTTTCAAATCTGATGAAATTTCATAAGTTTTTTTTCTTATACTTTGGAAACATAGCAGTGAAAACTATTATTCATGCTGACATTTTATCTTGTTTTCTATCTATTGTCTAAACTTTTTTTAAAAAAGAAAGAGTAAATGTATATTCACACTCTAAATGTATTTATATCCTAAAGTCTACTTAGTAACTGAAGTATGACGAAAAATGGTGCCAGCTGAAATTTCAAGGGAAAATTACATATAATAGAGGATGCTTCTAGATCATTCAACATTTAAGTTTGTGTCTTAGTTGGGAGGTTGTGAAGGGCAGGGGAGCATTACTCTAGAGAACAGTCTATCTATGCTGGAGGCTATGTGGTCTGTGCTTGGAAGAGCCAGGACACAGCATATGTGACCTAGGGTCCTGGCAAAGCCAACCCAGCCTGAGACTCAGGACTTTCAGGAAGCTGGGGAAGAAGGTAGGCTACAAGAGGGAAATGGAAATGCATTGCCATGCGCATCCTGGGTGTAAGGAGGGTCATGATGGGCCTTACTTGCTACACTGGGAATGTAGAACCTCTCCCATACTTTAATGGGTCTGAGAAATGGCCAAATTGTCCCATAGGAAGATTTCGTTCCACCTGGCAGGAGTGATGATGAATGCAGACTGTTACCAATGCCCATTATGTGCCAGATAGTGTTATTTAGCATAACTATTAAGACAATATGTGTTGTTTTCCAACCCAGAAAACAAACACTGAATTAACCCACTTATCTGAGTAGGGGCCTGAATATAAAGTCTCATGTTGCTGGGTGTGTAATTTCATCTTCCTAAGCTTTCCATATAGACAAAGGCATCTAAAGTGAATGGCCAAAACAAGTGACTTCATGCCATTTCTTTGGATTAGTTACATTACCTAATTCTAGAATACAAGAGACAATTCAAAATGTATTGAGAAGTAGAGTTCCATCATAATGAGGAAGCAGGAAGAACAAAATCCTGGTGGAGAAAGGGTGGGAGCGTTGTGTGAACCAGAAAGTGCTTTTGTTTTCTAATTGGCAGCATAGGGATAACAGCTATCTTTTACAACTAGATAGATTAGAAGAGATAGTGCACACAAAAACCTATGCCATGGGGGCTCAGATAGGCTAATTATTAACACTGATCATGAATGTTAATTTGGAAATAATGGATGCCTTTTTAAAGTGCCCTGGTAGCTTTGGGGAATCACTGCTACTTGAGATAACGGTGCTTAATCTCTTAAGCCTGATGATAATGCATATGCAATCTTTTCACCCAGTGGTACACAGGTTACAGGGGCCAAAGTATTACAACTTTTGGCTTTATCGTGTCCATGGAAACTAAGGTATTTACTCATCAGTTTTGAATCACAGGGAAAGCCTCACGAGAGGTTATTCAGAAGAGTGAGGATGATGTACTAGAGATTAATTTTAATTAAGTAATTATGATTTTAAAATGAGCATAACCACTTGGAAGAATGGTGAACACTTTGGAAAATGGACAAACGCAATAGAAGTCATGGGAAGAACTTAGGAATGTGGTCTGATTCTCTCTGCAGTCAGAGATCAGTTCCTGTATGTATGCAGGTCTTTAATTTTATTGCATAGGGTACTGACTAAAAATGGGGGAGGGCGTGCTCTAGAGTGTACCAGAGACCTGGGAGGTGAGAGACGTTCTGGACTAAAAGAGAGTGACCTTAGATGAAATGTCCTACAGTGGGGGAGAGAGAAGTTGTCAAAAGACTTGTAGAACCAGTAGAAAGATAGGGCATCAAGTGGAGGGATGGAGTTGCCATCCCACAATCAAGACTCTAACCCAGAATTGTTCCTGTCTGAGAGAACTTCAGGATCAAAAATAAAGAACAGTCTGAAGGAAGGGAGGTCCATAACAGGCCCGAATTGGGATCCAGCTTAAGGAGAGGCCCCGAGGCCTGACACTATTACTGATACTATCGTGTGCTTACAAACAGGAGCCTAGCATGACTGCCTAACAAAGGGTCCAACAAGCAGCTGAAATTTCATATTCAGATGAAAATATTTACACCCAACTAATAGATAGAAGCTGGTATCCCTATGGTTGAATTAGGGGAAAGCTGGAAGAAGCTGAGGAGGAGGATAACCTTATAAAAAGACCAGCAGTCTCAACTAACCCAGACCCCGAGATCTCTCAGACACTGAGCCATCAACTGGGCAGTGTAAACAAGCTGATATGAGGCCTCCAACACATACACAGCAGAGAACTGCCTGGTGTGGACTCAAAGAAGATGCACCTAACCCCCAAGAGACTTGAGGCTCCAGGGAGTAGGGAGGTCTTAAAGATGGAAAAGGAAGGAGGTATGGGAATTGGAACAGTCAGAGGGTGGACCGGGAGTGGGGATAAAGATTGAACTATATATAAAAAAATTAAAGAATAAAAAAAAAATAAAAAGAGCATGAAAGAATAAAAAATGCAATCCATAAGCCTGGTCTAGAAGAAGGTTGCTCTAGACTCTTTGGAGTTGTTACTTTGTATGGGGATATTTTGTTTCATTGCTTTGACTAAAATTGCTTATAGTAGTGGAGATCAGAGTTGTTAAATTCAGATCAATCTTTGCACTCTCTTCCAAGCACTATACGGCAGTTCCTTTGTGAGGTACCAAAAGGATTTGGATGGGAAGAGATGTGTGGGCAATCTGAGAGTGAGGCCAAGCCCTACCTGCTGATGGCAGGCTGAACATGAAGCTGTTACCCAGACTGATGCTGCAAAGGACACTTAGTGATGGAGAACCATGAATGATATATTCCAGTCATCTGGTGAACTTTAAAACTGGAGATACATTTGTAGGCTTTTATTTTTTATTTTTTGTATTTTTTAAAGCAATGATTGTTACTTTTTGATATTAAGATGGGCAAACTAAAAATTTCTATTTTTTTTTCATTTTATTTTTTTTCCTTACCGCTTTACTTAAAAAAAATAGAGGGATACATTTACAGATTTTTAAAGGCATTTTAGCATAACATTATATGAATATCTTTGTCAGTACTTTATTATTTTAGAGGTTTGATAGCATGCATAGAAATCAGACTAGTTACCATAAGCATGAAGTGCATGTACAACAGAACGTAACATGGAAACAGATTTCTTGCTGTGTATAGATTAAGCATAATGATATGTGAATACTGAAAATTGCCACAATCTTAGCTCTTGGATTACTAATGATTTGAGGTCCAGGTGTACCACATTCTGAGTGGGTGCTATACATTTATTTTTTTCCCTAAGAAGGACTGAGGTGTCAATTTTTTATTTGGCCTTTGTTTTTCTTGAACTTCATATAGTCTATGAGTTGTTTCTGGGGTGTTCAGAGCTTCCTGGGATTAGTATCCAATTATCAGTGACTGCATATTATGTCTGTTCTTTTGTGACTGGGTTATCTCACTCAGGATGATATTCTCTAGATGCATTCATTTTCTTAAGAATTTCATAAAATCATTGTTTCTGATAGCTGAGTAGTATTCCATTATGTAAATATACCACATATTTTGTATTCATTCATCTACTGAAGGACATCTGGGTTCTTTCTAGCTTCTGGCTACTGTAAATAGGGCTGCTATGAACATGGTGGTGGATGTGACTTTGCTGTATATTGGAGTGTCTCTGGGGTATATGCCTAGAAGTAGAATAACTGGGTCTTCAGGTAGCACTATGTCCAATTTTCTGAGGAACCACTGGACTGATTTCCAGAGTGGTTGTACCAGTTTACAACCCTTCCAACAGTGGGGAAGTGTTTCTTTTTCTCCTAATCCTCCCCTGAATCTGCTGTCATCTGAATTTTTGATCTTAGCCATTCTGACTGGTGTGAGGTGGAATCTCAGTGTTGTTTTGATTTGCATTTCCCTGATAGCTAATGATGTTGAGCACTTCCTTAGATGCTTCTCAGCCATTCGATATTCCTCAATTGAGAACTTTTTGTTTAGCTCTGTACCCCATTTTTAATAGGGTTGTTTGATTCTCTGGTGTCTAACTTCTTAAGTTTTTTGTATACCTTGGATATTAGGCCTCTATCTGATGTGGAGTTGGTAAATATTTTTTCCCACTCTGTTGGCTGATGTTTTGTTTTCCTGTCAGTGTCCTTAGCCTTACAGAAACTTTGCAATCTCATTAAGTGCCATTTGTTGATCTTTGACCTTAGAGCATGAGCCACTGGTGTTCTCTTCAGGAAATTTCCCCCTGTGCCAATGTGTTCTAAGGTTTTACCTACTTTCTCTTCTAATAGTTTTAGTGTACTTGGTTTAATGTGGAGATCTTTGATCCACTTACACTTGAGCTTTGTACAAGGAGATATGAAATGGTCTATTTTCATTCTTCTGCATGCTGAGTGCCAGTTGGACCAACACCATTTGTTGAATAGGCTGTCCTTTTTCCATTGAATGATTACAGCTCCTTTGTCAAAAATCAGGTGACCATATATGTGAGGGCTTATTTCTGTATCTTCTATTCTATTCCGTTGATCCACATGCCTATCTCTGTACCAGTACCATGCAGTTTCTAACACAATTGCCTTGTATTATAGCTTGAGGTCAGGGATCGTGATTCCTGCAGATGTTTTCTTACTGTTGATGATGGATTTTGCTATACTAGGTCTTTTGTTATTCTAGATGAAATAGCACATTGCTCCTTTCAACTCTATGAAGAATTGGGTTGGAATTTTGTTGGGGATTGCATTGAATCTGTAGATTGCTTTTGGTAAGATGGCCATTTTTACAATGTGATCTTTCCAAACCATGAGCATGGGAGATCTTTCCATATTCTGGATTTTTCTCAATTTCCTTCTTCAGAGATTTGAAGTTCTTGTCATACAGGCCCTTCACTTGCTTAATCAGAGTCACACCAAGGTATTTCATATAGTTTGTGACTATTGTGAAGGGAATCTTTTCCCTAATTTCTTTCTCCACATGTTTGTCCTTTGAGTAGAGGAAGACTACTGATTTGTTTGAGTTAATTTTATATCCAGCCACTTTGCTGTACATATTAATCAGCTGTAAAAGTTCTCTGGTGAAATATTTGGGGCTACTTAAATACACTATTAGGTCATCTGCAAACAGTGATATTTTTACTTCTTCCTTTCCAATTTCTATCCCTTTGATTTTCTTTTTCTGTCTAGTTGCTCTGGCCAGGATTTCCAGTACTATGTTGAATAAGTAGTGGGAGAGTGGGCAACCTTGTCTAGTCCCTGATTTTAGTGGAATTGCTTCAAGTTTCTCACCGTTAAGTTTGATGTTGGCTATTGGTTTGCGTATATTGATTTTATTATGTTTAGGTATGGGCCTTGGATTCCTGTTCTTTCCAAGTCTTTTAACATGAAGGGTTGTTGAATTTTGTCAAATGCTTTCTGAGCATCTAGTGAAATGACCATGTGGTTTTTTTCTTTGATTTTGTTTATATGGTAGATTACATTGATGGATTTCCATATATTAAACCATCTCTGCATCCCGGAGATGAGGCCTACTTGATCATGTTGAATGATTGTTTTGATGTGTTCTTGGATTCTGTTTGCAAGGATTTTGTTGAGTATTTTTCCATCAATGTTCATAAGTGAGATTGGTCTGAAGTTCTCTTTCCTTGTAGGGTCTTTGTGTGGTTTAGGGACAAGTTTTATTGTGTCCAGATATTGTGTAAATTTAGTTTTGTCTTGAAATATCTTGGTCTCCCCACTTATGGTGATTAAGAGTTTTGCTGGGTATAGCAGCCTGGGCTGACAGTTGTGGTCTCTTAGGGTCTGCATGATGTCTGTTCAGGATCTTCTAGCTTTCATATTCTCTGTTGAGAAGTTGGGTGTGATTCTGACTGGTGTGCCTTTATATGTTACATGACCTTTGTCTTTTACTGCTTTTAGTATTCTGTCTTTGTTTTGAACACTTGGCATTCTGAGTATTATGTGTCAGCAAGAATTTCTTTTGTGGTCCACTCTATTTCGAGTTCTGAAGGCTTCTTTTATGCTTATGGTCATTTCATTCTTAAGGGTAGGCATGTTTTCTTCTACGATTTTGTTGAAGATATTTACTGTACCTCTTAGTTGATATTCTTTGCCCTCTTCTATTCCTATTATCCTTAGACTTGATCTTCTCATTGTGTCCTGGATCTCCTGGACATTTTGGGTAAGGAGCTTTTCAGCTTTTGCATTTTCTCTGACTGTTTTGTCTATGTTTTCAATGTTGTCTTTGGCCCCTGAGATTCTCTCTTCTATCTTTCGTAGTCTGTTGGAGATGCTTGCATATGTGACTCCTGATTTCTTTTTTAGGTTTTCTACCTCCAGGGTTGTCTCTTTTAGTGTTTTCTTTATTGTTTCCATTTTAAATTTCTTCTTCAAGTCCTTCATCTCTTTGGTTCTGTTTTCCTCCAGTTCTTTAATTTTTTTGAGTGTTTTTTGTGTTTCCTCTTTAAAAGCTTCTATTTCTTTATGCTGTTCCTCCCAATATTGTTTAAGTGAGTTATTCATGCTCTTCTCAAATATCTCCATATCATCTATAGGTAAGATTTTAGGTCTGAGTCTTCTTTTTCTGGAGTGTTTTTCATTCCACTGCTTGCTGTGATGGGAGAGCTGGGTTCTGATGTTGCCAGGTTGTCTTCATTTCCATTGGGTAAGTTCTTTCACTTTTCTCTTGCCATCTTGTTGTCTGTGATTATAAGTGGTCTTTTTGTCAGTGATTGGTTCCTATCTCTCCTGTGTACCTGGCCTGTGTCCCTGGATCTCTTCTGTTTTATGTGGCAAATGGCTTGAGCGGTTGGTCCGTATGCAAGGGCCTTCTGGGCAGACACTGAGTCCCTATGGCAGAGTTCCTGCCCCGTGGACCAACCAGAGGGTTGTGCCTACTGCCTGCTTTACCTATCTCTCTCTTTGCTCTGCCTACTCACAGTGCAGTCTCACCAGGCCTGTGTCTTTGGATCTCTGCTGTTCCTGGTGGCAAATGGCCTGAGCGTTTCGTCCTTACGTGATGGCTTTCCAGGCGGCTACCATGTCCCTATTCCAGGTTTCCTGCTCCCCTGAACCAACTGGGGGTGTGCTTTCCACATGCTTAGCCCAGACCTCTCTGTGCCCTGACCACTCACGGTGCAGTCTCACCAGGCCTGTGTTCCTCTATCTCAGCTGTTCCAGGTGGTGAATGGCTTGAGCGTTTGGTCTGCACTCAAGGGCCTTCTGGATGGATACCGAGTCCCTATGAGAGTTCCTGCTCCCCTGGACCAACTGGAATGCCTCACCTACAGAGTGCTACACCTAGCCCTCTCTGCACCCCGGCTACCCACAGTGCAGTCTCCCCAGGCTGTGTCCCTGGATTTATGCTGTTGCCAGTGGCCTAAAGTTTCTATTTTAATCTTCCAATCTCAGCTTATATAATTTAAACTTTTACTCTTTTTAAATCAATATTTCTACATACTTTTAGAGTGAATCATTATACTTTGAAATGAGTATATCATGTTTAAAGATAAGATCATGATAATTAGAATTTCTACCCCAAATATGGATCATTTCTATGTAATGAAATCTATCACTGAATTACTTTGTTTACATCACAGATTATAACTGTGGTTTCCCCATACAATATTGTAGTTAGTGCTTATTGTTTAAATATGTTGTTATCTGATAATAATTATCTTTCTTTCTCTTTCTTCTTCTTGATCTCCACTAACCACTGTTTTTTTTAAATTTAATATTATCTGTATTTACATTTCAAATCCCCGTTCCTTTTTCTTTTACTCCAATCTCCCCCTCCCCTTGCTTCCATGAAGGTGTTTCCTCTCCCATCCACCTTCTCCCATCTCAGTGCTATCACTGGATCAAAGGCCTCTTCTCCCACTGATGTTAGACAATGCTATCCTCTGCTATATATGCAACTGGAGCCATGGAACTAGTGGCTATCATCTTGAGTGAGGTAACTCAGTCATGAAAGAACACACAAGGTATCCACTCACTGATAAACTGATATTAGACCCCAAAGCCTAAAATACCCAAAAACCAATTCACAGACCTTATAAAACTCAAAAAGAAGGAAGGCCAGAATGTGGATGCCTCAGTCCTTCTTAGAAGGGAGAACAAAACTCACACAGGAGGAAATATCAGGACAAATAGAGGAGTAGAAATTGAAGACAGACTCATTTGGGGATCTACCCCATATGCAGCCACTACAGTCATACACAATTGCTGATGCCAAGTTGTGCTTATTGGCAGGAGCCTGATATGGATACCTCCTCAGAGGCTCTGCCAGAGTCATACTGATAAAATTGAGGATGCTTGCAGCTAACCATCTGACTGAACAATGAAGGATCTAGAGAAAGGACTGAAGGAGATGACAGGGTTTACAACCCCATGAGAAGAACAACATTATCAACCCACCAAACACTCCAGAGCTCCCAGGAACTAAAACACTAACTGCTGTTAACCCCATTCTTATAGAATTGTACTTTTTAAGTTTCTAAAAATAAGTGAGCATATACAGCATTTGTCTGTGTGAGATGTCTTCTGCTTTGATCTATGTTGTATAAGTAGAACTGTATTTCCTTGTTTTTATAATGAAATAACATGTCATTATATTTATATGTCATCCTTCCTTCTTCATTTATATATTGATGGACATCTTGGTTAATATAAGATCTTGCTGTTGTGATAGTTTAATGATGGACATGGAAGTAAATGAATTATTAATACAGCAAAAATGATGTCAATCTATAATGTTGGGTTTCTGTATTCAGAGTAAGTTTCTAGAACTCCTTCCAATACCTCTTTATTATAGCTGCAACTACATTATATAGACTAAACCTCCAGGCTCAGTGCTTGCACTGGGCTCTTGTATACTTTACTATCCCATGATCCTGAGCTTCTTCCCTGCTCAACCATAGCAACCTATTCCATGTTACAACGTTTTAAGTTCTCTACTCCTGGATCCTGTAGTACTTCCTTTTCCCATTGAATTTATTTCAAGACACAGCTTAAATGTGCAAGTTGAATGCCAAGACACCTTTTACTTAAACAAAAATACTGACAAAATTGTAGTTCTCTGAAGCCTTTCTAACATTCATAAACAAATACAGTTTCTTTCTTCTTTTAAAACTCATTGTCAGGGGCTGGGGACATGGTTCAGCTGGTAAGGAACCATTTTTTCAAGCATGAAGATTTGAGGTAGAATACTCAGGCACATGACAAAAACACAAAGTTGCAAAATTGCTTATATTTATTATGTATGGAATTATCCTATATACAAATAAATATATATATACATACATATGATATATACTTATACATATATATGTACATAATATCACACACACATATATGATAAATTTCAAGATAATAGCAAGTAAGACACAAGCTTGTGGCTTGAGGAAAGTATTGGAAGGACAATGGTCTTCAACACAACATATATGGTCAATATTTGTTTAAATTTCTAGCTACCATACATTTTTGTTAGAGAAATCACAATGTTTACTATAAACCTGGTCTGTTACTCTGGGCAAATACCATTTGCAGCCTAAACGTATTCTCAAAGAGCAGAAAATGGACTAGCATCATTCATAATTTGGTTGCTTGGTTCAGAACAATTTTCAAAGCATAATCATACCTCATGAATATTTTAATAGGCCATAAATCATCATTTAAATGATAAGAATACTAATTGACTTTTACCCTCTCCTGCCATGAAACATTAGGGATAGCACTGAGGAAAGGGTTCAGTTACTGTTATGATCGCCTGCTATATGAACATGAAATGAGGAAGATTTTCTCTGCACCTTCCCGTGTTATTGTTTTTTTCCCTTCCAAATTTACTGTTTTTTTAAACACATCTGGAAATTGTAACTGATACCAATTCTAAAATTGCATACATATGCTATTTTACTATTGCTATATACACTGCAAACACACCATTCCCTTCAGATTAAATGATTCATTGACTATGATTTTCCTAATGCATTTTACATGAAGAAAATAGGTTGGAAGAGGAATGGTCATGCTAGCTTCAGAATAGACCCAGAGGATACAGTTATACAAGGGTTTTCTGTGGTCAATGCTCCAATTGGTTAGGGGTCCTCTCTTTCTAATTCCAATATTTTTAGAATAACATTTTAATCAATTATTTGAGAATTTCATTTAATAACTGTGTCCTATCTATTCTCTTTATCATTACTTACTTGCTTAACGTTCAATTTTCTACTTCCCCCAAAATCAAGTCTAGTACATATTGCCTAACTACTCTTGAGAGTAAGACCTGCTTTTGCCTGTAGTTAGCCTATCTGTTTTCAAGAGAAAGGAGATGGGACATGGTGCTTAAAAGGGAATAATAGAACAAAAAGTTTAAATGAGATGAAGGGATGTGAAGAGAGTTTACAGAAGGAATGTGAGCTAACTCAGCTTTCAAAATCTCACTGTTTGAATTATTTTATTTCTAATATTTTATTACATTGGCTTATCATTTTCAATTACTGCACTGAAGATTATTCATTTTCAAAATGTCTAATAGTGGAATTTCAGCCAGTATTTCCCTAAATTAATTAATTTTAGGTGTATAAGAAAGTGGTAAGAGACTGCAGAGTCTAACACATTCATTTCGCCCCTTGTATTGCCTACTGGGAAATGCTCTCAGCCAGTGCCCTTAGTGTGGTGCACTTTTTCTAGCTAATGAATCAACACTGTTACTAGCTATTGTAATCCATACTGATTTATATTTCTTAATTTTTAATCTTTCTTTACATACCAGGATTTCATCCAGTTCTCTGTATCACACTTAGATATTGTGTGTCCTTGGGTATGTCTTGGTTTTCATAATTTCTAAGATGTTTTTATGAATATAATGGTTTTGAGAAGTATTGATCAATTATTTTGCAGAAGACAATTACTAACTTAACAGCACAGATTATTAGAGAAAAGAGTATACAAAATGCTGTTTGGTCTTTAGATTAAAGGCCATATAAGCCTCAGTTTTTTCCAGAAGAACACAAAATACATATTTAATGTGTGTAACTTAATGGGTACATATATGTAAAACTATCACCACAATAAATACTACAGGTTTTCCCATAAATCTTTTCTACCTCCCACCTTTCCTTTCTTTCATGGTTGTTGATGTTGTTGTTTTGTTGTTGTTGTGGTGGTGGTAGTGGTTTTGTTGTTTTTGTTGCTGTGCTTTTGTTCAACCAGACACACTCTGAAGTTCTGGCTGCTCTGATGTTTACACTCATCCCTTCGCAGCCAATCATGGCTGGTCTCACAGTTGTTCTCTGCTACATTTCATTTTCTGCATGATTTTCATCAATTTCTCTCCGATGTGTTTCTCATGATTCAACTGGATATGGATTTTTATGAGGAAAACACCAAAGATGAAGAAGTACTGCTACCAGATCCTGGTACAGAGGTGCACTGCCCACATGGCACGTTTGGTGATGTTCAACCAAGTAAGTGGCCGAGACAGTGTTGCTCACTGCTATCTAGTCATAACTTCTTCCTTTCCATTATGTACACCTCATAAGAAGGGAATCAGTATGCAGAACACAGACTTTAAGAGGGAGAGTTGTACTTCACTGCCACAAAAGAGGAGACTTTACATGAATTATGTAAAATCCCATGCAAGATGTTTATTTTTAATTCTATTAATTTATTTATTGTATAATTTAATTTCTGTCAGTAGGGGTGTATACTTACTTATGCCTTGTGTTATAATCCACTGCTACTTTGTGTATTGACACAGCTTTGGCCTGTGGAAACTCTTATATTTGGTTCATGTGCCTCTTTGATGAAATGCCAAGTACATGTTCATATTTTGAAATTCATTTTTAATGTTACCTGTTTATATTCATGTCTTAAGCTAGGCATGATTTCACATTGACTGTCCCAACACTACTCAGCACCACATGGATCATTTTCCCTTTTCCTTGTGCTTGTTTCTAATTTAAAAACCTCATTTCCATTTAATACAATTACTTGAAATAGATTTATTTGTTATTATGTGTATCAATGTTGTGCCTGCATATACCCCCAGTGCCTACAGAGTGTGAAAGAGGACTTTGGATCCCTGAAACTGGAGGTAGCGGCAGTTTGAGCTGCCACTGGGTGCTGAGAACCAAGTCTGGCCATCTTCAAGAACAGCTTGTGCTCTTAAATGCAGCACCATCTCCCTAGCTCCATTTTCCCATTTGGCTCCAATGGTGAAAAACCTGGTTCTATCATCCACCATATATTTAAATGTTAGTTCTTCTCAGAAGATTCTTTACCCATCGCATTCTAAATTTAGACAGAAGTCTTTATAAGAAGTTTCTATTTAATTTTCATGGCACATTGATTTTTTTTGTATTTATAGAAGTTATTTCACAAAATAGAGAAATGCAAAAGTTGCACATCTCATTCTACAATGTTAAATAATCTTGTTAATAAAACCATGGGAACATGGTTAACTTTCATGTTAGATTTTTTAAAAAATACATATATATTAATTAATTATTTTATTTACTCACATCCCAATTGTTGCCCCCATTCTCTTCTTCCCTTGAAGAATTCTTTCCCTTATACCCCCTCCCCTTCACCTCCGAGAAGGTTCCTTCACTCCACCCACTCATCCACATCAAGTCTCTTCAGGATAAAACACATCCTCTCCCACTGAGGTCAGGTAAGTAAACCCTCTGCTGCATAAGTGCTGGGACCTCAGGCCAGCCAGTGTATGTTTGGTGACTCCATCTCTGGGACCTTCCAGAGGTTCAGGTGAGTTGACACTCTTGTCCTTCCTCTGCGGTTGCCATCCCATTCAGTTTCTTCAGTCCTTCCCCTGGCAGTTCTGTCAGGTGTCCCTGACCTCAGTCCAATATTTAGCTGTGCGTATCTGCATCTGTCTCAGTCAGCTGCTGGTAGAGCCTCTCAGAGGACGGCCATGCTAGGCTCCTGTCTGCAAACACAACATAGTGTCAGTAATAGTGTCAGGGTTTCCCACTCATGGGATGGATTCCAAGTTGCATGCTCCACCATGTTCATAGCAGACAGAAACTGGAAGCATCCCAGATGTCCCTCAACTAAAAAATGGATACAGAAAATGTGGTCATTTATACAATGGAGTACTATTCAGCTATTAATAAAAAGGAAATTATGAATTTTGTGGGAAAATGGATGGAATTAGGAATTATCACCTGAGTGAGGTAACCCAGACCCAAAATAATGTGCATGGCCAGAGACCCGGGAGGTCTTGCTAACCTTTCCCCAAATTTCCTATTAATTTTCAAAATATCTGTCTTTATCTTTCAATTCATATCGCGAATTGCCACCCTTAATTCTTTAACTTGCTTTAGTACTGTGGTGGCTTGAATAGAAATGGCCCCCAACAGACTTATAGATTTGAATGCGTGGTCACCAGGGAATGGCATCATTAAGAGGTGTGTTCATGCTAAAGTCAATGTGACCTTGTTGAAGAAGATGCATTACTATAGATGAACTTTAGGTTTCAGATGCTCAAGCCAGGCCCAGTGTCTCTTCCTGCTATCTGCCAATCCAGATGTATATCTCTTAGCTCCTTCTCCAGCACCTCGTCTGTCTGAGCACTGCCATGCTTCTTGCCATGAACTACACTTCGGAACCTTTAAGCCAAACCTAATAAAATGTTTTCCTTTGCAGGAGCTACTGTGGTTAAGTTGACTCTTCATAACAATAGAGCACTGACTAAGACAGGTACGTTCTAGGAATTTCTCAACTCTTAAGAATAATTCTTTGGATTCAGGTGGCAGGCATTGTGTTGGTGCAGGAGCAGAGAGCTTTACATTCTGATCCATAGGCAAGAGGCAGAGGTATACGGGGAACAAGGTCACTGGGCCTGGAATGAGCTTCTGTAACCTCAAAGCTCACCTCTAGTTACACACTTTCTCCAATAAGGGAACACTTATTTAATTTTCTTTTTATTAAAAATACATTATTTTTTCTTACAATGTATCCTGATTACATTTTTCCTTCTCTCTAGTTCTCTCGGTTCCTCCCCCTCCCTTCCTCTCTACTCCCTTTCTATCTCTCACTAGACAACCCCCCCAAAAAAACCAAAAAAAACAAAAAAACCCAAACAACCCTCCCCCCAAAAAACCCAGCTTTTAAGAAATAAGAGCTAAACATGAAAATATAAAATGCAGTACGATAAAACAGAAAACCATCACATCGAGGCTGGAAAAGGCAACCGAATAGAAGAAAAAGAGCCACAAGAGCAGGCACAAGAGTCAGAGACCTACTGTTCACACCCTCAAGTGTCCCATAAGCAGTGCAGTTGGTGCAGACTCATGTAGGACCTGCACTTGCTTCCTTAGTCTCCGTGAGTTCATATGTGCCATGTTCAGTGGACTCAGAGGGTCCTGCTCTCCTAGTGTCTTCCATTATTTACTCTGTGAGTTTTTAGGGGAGGATTTGATGGATACCCCATCTAGAGGTGTGTGTTTCATGGACTCACTCTCCTCATAATATCCAGCTGTGGGTTTATTCTACTGTTTCTATCTGCTTGGGGGGGGCTGTCTGATGCAGCACTGGTAACAAAATATCATTAGGAGTTATTTTATTGATACTTGTGTTTTTATAAAAGACCAGTGGTGTTTTGTTTTACCCTCAATCCCTGGGATAAATAATTTCTAAATTTGGTCACCCAAGCAACGCTGGGTATGTGTTCTCATGGAGTGGACCTTAAGTTAAACTACACGTTGGTTGACTACTCCTACAAGTCCCATGTGTCACCATTACCTTGACAAATCTTGCAAAAAGGAGAGATTGTAGGTCAAAGGTTTTGTGTCTGGGTTGGTGTTTATGTTTCTCTTTTGGTAGCTTGCAGAAAACATTTCCTCACGAAAGATAATAGAATTTATGTGAGTGCTATTCTTAGCAACAAGGGCCTTCTGTAATTTTTGTGGAAAGCAATCCAATTGTCTTAGCGTCAGCTTGGGTTGTTTGGAAATTTCCATTGGACCCCCTTGGTCAACAGCTCAGTTGGATGCAAATCAGTATCTATACTGGAAACCACAAATCAGTATCTATACTGGAAACCACATTTAGTGACAAGAGATGTCGAGTTGGGACTCCATATCCCCAATTACTAGACTTCATTAAGATCACCTTCATGTATTTTAGGAAGTTTCTACCTTACTAGGTTCCCATATCATCCCTCAAATGCCCCTCAGTTTCAGCTGTCCTTCCTCCAAGCCTCCCCACCCCCAACTCTATCTCTCCTTTTCACGGGATCCTCTTGTTCCCTCCAAAACCCACCCAAAATCTAACCATAAAACCTATTGTATTTCCCCTTCTCAGATAAATCAATGTGTCCCCCACCCAATTGCTTCCTCAAGCTCTCTGGGTCTATGGATTGCATAGTGGTTATCATTTACTTAATGATTAATATCTACATATATATGAATACAGACCATATTTATTTTTCTGTGTCTGGGTTACCTCACTTATGATGATTTGTTTCTAGTCCTGTCCATTTGCCTGCAAAATTCATGATGTAAATTTTTTAAGAGACAAATAATAATCCATTGTGTAAATATTCCACATTTTCTTTATCCATTTATCTTATTAGGGAAACCTACATAGTTTCTATACTTCCTAATTTTTCCCAACAATTTATCAGCTAGGTAATCATCATGCAAATATATGAGCCTATGGGAGCTATTTTCATTCAAATACCACAGTTCCCATCATTGCTGCTCTTTTTAGTCTCTGTGCTTTTTGTTAGAGTTGTGAATCTTTCTTTTTTATTGTTTCCAGTGACTTTATTTTTGATATACATTTATTTATTTTTGATATTTTTTTGAATAGATATCAATTTTAATATGATTGCATATTTGATAAATTATATTAAAAACTAACTTGATATTTAAAAAATTATTTTATTTGCGTGTATGTTTTGCTTGCATGCATGGCAAAACCACAAACATGCCAGGTTCCCATGAAGGTGAGAAGAGGGCATCAGATCCCCTGGAGCTAGTGTTAAAAACAGTTGTGAACCACTGGCCCAGGATCATCTGGAAGAGCAGCCAATCCTCTTGGCCAATGAGCCATTTCTCTAGCTTATGACGAGAGGGATTTTATACCAGTGTTGCTGTATATCCCAGGCTGACCATGACCTTACATCTTCCTGCCTCAGTTCCAGAACTGAGGCAGGTGCATCCTGACACTTCATAATCATGTGCTACCATGTCTGGCTAAGCAAACTGTCTCCTGGAAACTGCTTGGAGCATCAGATCAGTTTCTTTCTTCGAATACATTTTTTATTGGATATTCTCTGCATTTACATTTCAGATGTTACCCCTTTCCCCATTAGCATCCCCCCTTCTATCCATGAATTTTTTCCTTTCCCAACCACCCTTTCCAACCTCAGCACATTGTTATTCCCCTGCACTGGGAAAATGAGCCTTCGCTGGACCAAAGGACTTTCATCCCTTTATGGTCAAAAAATGTTATCCTTTGCTGCATATGTACTCGGGGCCATGGGTCTCTCCATGCAAATTCATTAGTTGGTATTTTGGTCCCTGAGAACTGTGATGGGGTTTGGTTAGTTGATAATTTTGTTTTTCCCATAGGGTTGCAGACCCTTTCAGCTCCTTCAGTCCTTGCTCTAGCTTCTTCATTGGGGTCCTCATGTTCAGTCTGATGATTAGCTGAAAGGATCCTCCTCTGTATCAGTAGGGTTCTGGCAGAGACTCCAAGGAGGCATCCATAGCAGGTTCTTGCCAGTAAGTACTACTTGGCATCAGCAATAGTGCTTGGGTTTATTGGGTGCATATGGGACGGATCCCCAGCTAAGGCAGTCTCTGGATGATCTTTTCTCCAATCCTTGCTTTTCTATTTGTCACTTTATTTCCTATCATGAGTGTTTTGTTCTCCCTTCTAAGAAGGACTGAGGCATCCACATTCGGTCCTTCCTTTCCTTTGAGCGTCATAAGTTCTGTGGGTGGTTTCTTGGGTATTTCAAGATTTTTGTGCTAGTATCTGTCTATAAGTGAGTACATACCATGAGTGTTATTTTGTGAATGGGTTACACAACTCAAGAAGATAGCTTCAGGTTTTATCAATTTGTCTAGGAATTTCAACTCATTGCTTTTAATAGCTGAGTAGTACTCCAGTGTGTATATGTACAACACTTTCTGTCTCCATTCTTCATTCCAGATGTTAAAGGACATCTGGGTTCTTTACAGCTTCTGGTTGCTATGAACATGTTGGAGCATGTGTTCGTGTTAGATGTTGGAGTTCTTTTGGATATATGAACAGTAGTGGTATTGCTTGGTCCTCACATAGTACTATGTCCAATTTTCTGAGGAACCACCAGACTGATTTTCAGAGAGGTTGTACCAGCTTACAACCCCACCAACAGTGGAGAAGTGTTCTTTTTTCTCCACATCCTCTCCAGCATCTGCTGTCACCTGAGTTTTTTATCTTAGCCATTCTGACTGGTGTGAGGTGGAATCTTAGGCTTGTTTTTATTTACATTTACCTGATGACTAGGGATGTTGAGCATTTCTTTAGGTGCTTCTCAGCCATTCAATATTCCTCAGTTGAGAATTCCTTGTTTAGTTCTGCTTCCCCCCTTTAATAGGGATATTTGATTCTCTGGAATCAAACTTCTTGAGTTCTTTGTATATATTGGATACTAACCCTCTATCAGATGTAGAATTGGCAAAGATCGTTTCCCAATCTGTTGGTTGCCATTTTGTCCTTTTGACAGTGTCCTTGGCCTTACCGAAAACTTGCCATTTCATGAGGTCTCATTTGTCAATTCTTTATCTTAGAGCATATGCCATTGGTGTTCTGTTCAGAAAAATTTCCCTTGTGCCTATGTGCTCTAAGTTCTTTCCCGCTTTCTCTTCTACTAGGTTCAGTGTACCTGGTTTGATGTTGAGGTCTTTGATCCACTTGGACTTGACTTTTTTACAAATAGATAAAAATGGGTTGATTTACATTCTTCTGCATGCTGACTGCCAGTTGAACCAACACCATTTGTTGAAAAGGCCATTTTTTTCCTTTCGAATGTTTTAGCTCTTTTGTCAAAGATCAAGTGACCATAGGTGTGTGGGTTTATTTCTGAGTCTTTGATTCTATTCCATTGATCTACCTGCCTGTCTCTGGACCAATACCATGCAGTTTTTAATCACAATTAGTCTGTAATACTATTTGAAGACAGGGATGCTGATTCCTCAGGAAGGTTTTATTTTTATTTTTATTTTTAAGAATAGATTTTCTATCCTGTTTTTCAAAAATTATTATTCTAGATGTATTTGGAAATTACTCTTTCTGACTCTATGAAGAATTGAGTTGGAATTTTGGTGGGGATTCCATTGAATATGTAGATTGCCTTAGGCAAGTTGGTCATTTTTACTCTGTTGATTTTTCCAATCCATGAGCATGGGAGATCTTTCTACCTTCTGAGGTCTTTTTCCATTTCCTTCTTCAGAGACTTGAAGTTCTTGTCATACACATTCTTCACTTGATTGGTCAGGGTCACCCTAATGTATTTTATATTCCTTGTGACTATTGTGAATGCTGTAGATGCTCTAATTTCTTTCTCAGCCTGTTTAGTGGATTTTTTTTAACTATGGCTTTTACATTGTTTCTATATCTCATTCATTTATACTCTGATTTCCACCCATTCTGTGCATTTCTGCTGAGTAACTGGATTCAGTTTCTCTGACAGCCCAAGCTACTGATTTTAAAAGGAACATGATATCCTATCTTTTCTGTGTCTCTAACTTGATGCTTACAGCTTGAATATTTCAGTAGAGTTTTGTCAGTAGTATTTGACCCAGGCTTGCTGGCCCCAAAGTAGACAAGGATTGCTAATTCAGCATGATAAAATTTGCTGTGACTTCCTATGGAGAGGAAAAAAACACACAGATTAATGTTTCCCAAAGAAGTATGTGTACACAACTTTCTTAATGCTGCATTATACCTTTAACTCAAAAAAGCAGAAAAAGGTCTCAAAACACAAGGCTGGGCTGTGACTTCCAGATGAGCTAAGTCTAGAATACCTTAGTTTTATTTTGTCCATTTTAATCTTCCACTTTTCTCCTGCTTTTAGACTTCCTTTCCACAGGAGACAATCAAGAAAGTGCTGCTTGCTTGAAACTCTCATTTCAGTCTTCTATTTTCTTAAATAAGATTTTGGAAATATGTTATAAAATTTTATTTCTTAAAGCACAAGTCTGACGTCTGACATATTTATAAGAAAGAAGTTGTGAGACAATGCATTTCTTTTCTTTTTTATTTTATTTTTATTTTTTATAAAATGACTTTATTTTACAAAACAGATAAATGTACAGATTTTAAACATTTTTTGCTTAAAATTATACATTTTTGTCAGTACTGTTTTTTCAGATATTAAAATCATTTTTACATAAAACTATGTGAATATATTTTTTAGTCAGTACTTGATTTTTTTAAGGGCTTGACAGTATGCATTGAAAACCTAATAGTTACAATGAGCACAAAGTATATGCAAAACAAAACGCAACATGGAAATAGTCAAAGACTTCTTGTTTTGTAAATATTTTTTTTTTTGTTTTCTTTATTTCTTGGACTTCATACAGTCTGTGAGTTGTTTCTGGGGGAGTGCAAGCCTCTGGGGTTAGCATCCCACTATCAGTGACTGCATATTATGTCTGTTCTTTTGTGACTGGGTTATCTCACTCAGGATGATATTCTCTAGATGCAGACATTTTCTTAAGAATTTGGTTAAGTCATTGTTTCTGGTGGCTGAGTAGTATTCCATTGTGTATATGTACCACAATTTTTGTATTCATTCATCTTCTGAAGGACATCTGGGTTCTTTCCAGCTTCTGGCTATTATAAATAGAGCTGTTATGAACATTGTGGTGCATATATCTTTGTTGTGTATTAAAGTGTCTCTGGGGTATATGCCCAGAAGTGGAATAGCTGGGTCTTCAGGTAGTACTATATCCAATTTTCTGAGGTATCGCCAGACTGTTTTCCAGAGTGGTTGTATTAGTTTGCAACCCCACCAACAGTGGAGAAGTGTTCCTGTTTCTCTGCAGCCTAGCCAGCATCTGTTGTCATCTGAGTTTTGGATCTTGGCCAATCTGACTGGTGTGAGGTAGATCTCAGGGTTGTTTTGATTTCATTTCCCTGATGGCTAAGGATGTCGAGCACTTCCTCAGATGTTTCTCGACCATTCGGTGTTCCTCAACTGAGAATGTTTTATTTAGATCTGTACCCCATTTTTTAATAGGGTTGTTTGATTCTCTGGTGTCTAGCTTTTTGAGTTCTTTGTATACCTGGGTTATTAGGCCTCTATCTGATGTGGGGTTGGTAAAGATCTTTTCCAATTCTGTTGGTTGCTGTTTTGTTTTCTTGACAGTGTCCTTAGTCTTACAGAAACTTTGCAATCTCATTAAGTCCCATTTGTTAATCTTTGACCTTAGAGCTTGAGCCATTGGTGTTTTGTTCAGGAAATTTTCTCCTGTGCCTATGTTTTCTAAGGTTTTCCCTACTTTCTCATCTAATAGTTTCAAGATGTAACCTGGAAATAGTCAATGTTTTCTTGGTGTGTAAGGATTAAACATAATGATTTTTTCATTTGGCCTTAGTTTTTTTTGAGCTTCATATAGTCTGTGAGTTGTTTCTGGGGTGTTCAGAGCTTTCTGGGATTAGTATTCAATTATCAGTGACTGCATATTATGTCTGTTCTTTTGTGACTGGGTTATCTCACTCAGGATGATATTCTCTAGATGCATCCATTTTCTTAAGAATTTCATAAAGTCATTGTTTCTGATAGCTGAGTAGTACTCCATTGTGTAAATTTACCACAATGTTTGTATCCATTCATATACTGAAGAACATCTGGGTTCTTTCCAGCTTCTGGCTATTATAAATAGAACTGCTATGAACATTGTGGTCCATGTGTCTTTGTTGTATGTTGGAGCTTCTCTGGGGTATATGCCCAGAAGTGGAATAACTGGGTCTTCAGGTAGTACTATGTCCAATTTTCTGAGGAACCACCGGACTGATTTCCAGAGTGGTTGTACCAATTTACAATCCCACCAACAGTGGAGAAGTCTTCCTCTTTCTCCACATCCTCACCAGCATCTGCTGTCATCTAAATTTTTGATCTTGGCCAATCTGACTGGTGTGAGGTGGAATCTCAGGGTTGTTTTGATTTGCATTTCCCTGATGGCTAATGATGTCGAGCACTTCCTTAGATGCTTCTCAGCCATTTGATATTTCTCAATTGAGTACTTTTTGTTTAGCTCTGTACCCATTTCTTAAATAGGATTGTTTCATTCCCTGGTGTCTAACTTCTTGAGTTCTTTTTATACTTTGAATATTAGGCCTCTATCAGATGTGGGGTTGGTGAAGATGTTTTCCCAATCTTTTGGCTGCTGTTTTGTTTATCAGCTGTAGAGATTCTCTGCTGGAATTTTTGGTGTCACTAAAGTACACTATCATATCATCTGCAAACAGCAATGTTTTTACTTCTTCTTTTCCAATTTGCATCCCTTTGATTTCCTTTTGCTGTTTAATTGCTCTGGCCAGGACTTCCAGTACTATGTTGAATAGGCAGTGGGAGAGTGGGCAGTCTTGTCTAGTCCCTGTTTTAATTTGGATTGTTTCAAGTTTCTCACTGTTAAGTTTGATGTTGGCTATTGTTTTCCTGTTTATTTCTTTTATTATGTTTAGGTATGGACCTTGGATTCCTATTCTTTGCAAAACTTTTAACATGAAGCAGTGTTGAATTTTGTCAAATGCTTTCTAGGCATCTAGTGAGATTACCATATGGTTTTTTTCTTTGAGTTTGTTTATATGGTGGAATACATGGATGGATTTCTATATATTAAACCATTCCTGCATCCCAGAAATCTAGCCTCCTTGATCATGGTGAATGATCGTTTTGATGTGTTCTTGGATTCGGTTTGCAAAAATTTTGTTGAGTACTTTTGCATCAATGTTCCTAATTGTGATTGGTCTGAAGATCTCTTTCCTTGTAGGGTCTTTGTGTGGTTTAGGAACGAGGATTATTGTGGCCTCGAAAAATGAGTTAGGTAGTGTTTCATCTGACTGTATTTTGTGGAATAGTTTGGAAAGCATTGGTATTAGGTTGTCAATAATTGTCTGATAGAATTCTCCACTGAACCCATGAACCTGGGCTTTTCTTGTTTGGAAGGCTTTTGATGACTGCTTCTATTTCTTTAGGTGTTATGGGATTATTTAGTTGGTTTACCTGATCCTGGTTTAACTTAAGTATCTGCTATCTGTCTAGGAATTCATCCATTTCCTCCAGATTTTCCAGCTTTGTTGAGTATAAGTTTTATAGTAGGATCTGATGATTTCTTGAATTTCCTCAATTTCAGTTGTTATGTCTCAACTTTCATTTCTGATTTTGTTAATTTGGATACTCTCTCTTTGCCCTCTATTTAGTCTGGGAGGGTTTATCAATCTTGTAAATTTTTCAAAGAACCAGCTCGGTTTTGTTGATTCTTTGAATGGTTCTTTCTGTTTCTATTTGGTCAATTTCTGCTCTGAGTTTGATTATTTCTACTTTTCTTGGGTATATCTGCTTCCTTTTGTTCTAGAGCTTTCAACTGTGCTGTCAAATTGCTAATGTTGCTTTCTCCAGTTTCTTTTTGGAAGCACTCAGAGCTATGAGTTTTCCTCTCAGTACTGCTTTCATTGTATCCCATAGGTTTGGGTATGCTGTGTTCTAATTTTAATTAATTTTTAGAAAATCATTAATTTATTTTTTTATTTCTTCTTTGACCATGCTATCGTTTAATAAGGCATTGCTTAGTTTCTATGTGTATATGTCCTTTTTGTTGTCTTTGTTGTTATTAAAGACCAGCCTTAGATCATGGTGATCTGATAGGATGCATGGGAGTATTTCAATATTCTTATATCTATTGAGGCTTGTTTTGTGACCAATAATGTAGTCAATTTTGGAGAAGGTGCCATGAGGTGGTAAGAAGAAGGTATATTCTTTTGTTTCAGCATGATATGTTCTGTATATATCTATTAATTCCAATGGTTTCATAACCTCTGCTAGTTTTACAGTATCCTTGTTCAGTTTCTGTTTTCATGATCTGTCCATTGTTGAGAGTGTGGTGCTGAGGTCTCTCACTATTATTGTGTGAGGTGAAATGTATTTTTTTGAGCTTTGTAGGGTTTCTTTTATGAATATGGGTGCTCTTGTGTTTGGAGCATATATGTTAATGATAGAGAGTTCCTCCTGACAAATTTTCCCTGTCATGAACAAAATGTGTCCTTCCTTATCTTTTTTGATAGCTTTTGGCTGAAAATCTACTTTATTCGATAGATATTAGAATGGCCACTCCAGCTTGCTTCTTGGGGCCATTTGCTTGGAAGGTTTTCCCCCAAACTTTTACTATGAGATAGTGTCTGTCTTTGTCTCTGAGATGAGTTTCCTGTATGCAGCAAAATGCTGGGTTTTGTTTATATATCCAGTCTTGTAGCCTATATCTCTTTATTGGGGAATTGAGTCTATTTATGTTAACAGATATTAAGGAATAGTGGTTGCTGTTTCCTGCTATTTTTGCTTTTGTAGGTAGAATTGTGCCTGTGTTTCTTTCTTCTTTTAGTTTTCTTGCTTAGGTATTTTCTTGTTTTTACTAGTACGTAGTTTTCCTCCTTGTATTGGGTTTTCCACCTATAATTCATTTTAGTGCTGGATTTGTTGTCAGATATTGTGTAAATTTAGTTTTTTCCTAGAATATCTTTGTTTTTCATCTATGGTGATTGAAAGTTTTGCTGGATATAGCAGCTTGGGCTGACACTTGTGTTCTCTTAGGGTCTGCATGATGTCTGTTCAGGATCTTCCAGCTTTCATAGTGTCTGTTGTGAAGTCAAGTGTGATTCTGATTGGTCTGTCTTTATATGTTACATGAACTGTTCCCTTACTGCTTTTAGTATTCTTTCTTTGCTTTGGGCACTTAACGTTTTTACTATTATGTGTCCAGAAGAATTTCTTTTCTGGTCCACTCTTTTTGAAGTTCTGTAGGCTTCTTTTATTCTCATGGTCATCTCATTCTTGAGGGTAGGGCAGTTTTCTTCTATGATTTTGTTGAACATATTTATGTGCCTCTTGTTGTCCTCTTCTATTCCTATTTTCTTTAGGTTGGGTCTTCTCATTGTGTCCTGGATCTCCTGAACATTTTGGGATAGGAGATTTTTGCCTTTTGCATCTTCTCTGACTGTTTGTCTATGTTTTCAATGTTTACTTTGGCCCCTGAGATTCTCTCTTCTATCTCTTGTTATCTGTTGGATACGTTTGCATCTGTGACTCCTGATTTCTTTTTTTAGTTTTTCTACCTCCAGGGTTTTTGCTTTTATTGTTTTCTTTATTGTTTCCATTTCCATTTTAATTTACTTTTTCAAGTCCTTCATCTCTTTGGTTCTGTTTTTCTCTAGTTCTTTGATTTCTTTTAGTGTTTTTCGTGTTTCCTCTTTAAAAACTTCTATTTCTTTATGCTGTTCCTCCCAATCTTGTTAAAGTGAGTTATTCACACTCTTCTCAAAGAACTCCATCGTCTGCTATAGGTATGATTTCAGGTCTGAGTCTTTGTTTTCTGGAGTGTTTGGCATTCCACTGTTTGCTGTGATGGGAGAGCTGGGTTCTGGTGTTGCCAGGTTGTCTTGGTTTCCATTGTGTATGTTCTTTTGCTTTCCTCTTGCCATCTTGTTGTCTGTGATTATATGTTGTCTTGTTGTCAGTGATTGGTTTCCATCTCTCCCATGTACCTGGCCTGTTTCCCTGGATCTCTGCTGTTTTAGGTAGCAAATGGCTGGAGCGTTTGGTCTGCATGCAAGGGTCTTTCGGGTGGACCCGAGTCTATACAGCAGAGTTCCTGCTTCTCTGGACCAATTGGAGGGCTGTACCCACAGCAGGCTACACGCAGCCCTCTCTGTGCCCTGGCTACTCACTGTGCAGTCCTGCCTGGCCTGTGTCCCTGTATCTCTGCTGTTCTTGGTGGCAAATGGTCTGAGTGTTTGGTCTGCATGCAACGGTCTTCTGGGTGGAAAATGAGTCTCTACGGCAGAGTTCCTACTCCCCTGAACCAATCATAGGCCATGCTTTCTGCGAATTCAGCCCAGACCTCTCTGTGCCCTGGCTATTTGGAGTGCCGTCTCACCATGCCTGCATCCCTGGATCTGAGACTATACATTTTCAAGTTTTAGGCCCATCTTTTGGAATCTTAACATATTTGAGAAAGTCAAGTATATTAAGTAATTGTAATTTGAATATCTAAAGAAATGTGATTAATTATGTATGTGGTATTAAATACTTGACAATGATTTAATCTGTTAAATTTAGAAATATTGTACATTATTCAAAGAACAAGTGAAAATTAAACTTCTATTTTAGGTGAAAATTCAGAAATAAAATAAGGTTTCTCAAGTGATCTACTTTTAAGTCAAGCTGTACTTCAAAATGTGTAAGTTTAAGATCGAAATATAAAAGTAATGAAGAATTCTTTTCCATTCATGAGAACCTACTTCCTCTTATTCATATGTTCAAAAAACATCAGAACATATTTTATAAAAGATAACATTTGGTATTGTATTGTAATAGTTGAGCTAAAAGGTATAAAAATTAAATAACTTAAAAAATTATGTTGAGAACAATTTTATTCCCTGTGTAGAAATATAAGATAAAGGAAAGTGGATAACAAAAGATATGACAGGCAGTCTAATTGTGAGTGTTCAGTCTATGGCAAAATGAAGTTGGAAAGGACTGCAATGCCAACAGTGATCAAAGAGAGGGTGGAAGAGATGTCTTGAATATCTCTGATAGAGGAATGGCCAGCTGGGTTAGCGGTAGGGTGCAGGGGCATGAGAAACAGAAACTTTTGTGGGTGGCTCCAAATTTTCTGGCCCAAGTAATTGGAGAATAGAGATGGCAGTGACAGTTTCTGAGACTCGAAAAGCTGTGGAAAATTTGGTTGTGGGTGAGAGCTGGTCCGTTGAAAGCTTAGAAGTGGAATTTTTTTTTTTTTTTTTTGAGGAACTTTTTAGGCATCCAAGTAGAAATGTCAAGCAGGGTGGTTGAGATATAAAGGCAGATATGAACGCAGGCCTTTGCTTGCTTTGGCTGGCACTACCAATCTTGGGAGGAACTTTGTGACCTCCACAAGGGAATGAAAAAAGATTAAAAGAGAAAGAACAAGGTTGATGTGGCTTATCAGAGTTATGGTTAGTAGATTTATATTCTGTATGGTCTCCAAGTGTTTCATCTTCCTATATTCAAAGGACAAACATGTGGAGAAAGAAATTAGGGAAAAGATACCCTTCAAAATAGTCACAAAAACTATGAAATACCTTGGTATGACTCTAACTAAGCAAGTGAAGGACCTGTATGACAAGAACTTCAAACCTCTAAAGAAGGAAATCGAGGAAGATCTCAGAAAATGAAAAGATCTCCCATGCTCATGGATTGGAAAGATCAACATGTTAAAAATGACCATCCTACCAAAAGCAATATACAAATTCAATGCAATCCCCATCAAAATTCCAACCCATTTCTTCATTGAGTTGGAAAGATCAATGTGCAATATCATATGGAATAACAAAAGACCTAGAATAGCTAAATCCATCCTCAACAACAAGAAAATATCTGGGGGAATCACTATCCCTGACCTCAAGCTATACTACAAGTCAATTGTGCTGAAAACTGCATGGTACTGGTACAGAAATAGGCAGGTGGATCAATGGAATAGAATAGAAGATCCAGAAATGAGCCCTCATGTATATGGTCACCTGATTTCTGACAAAGGAGCAGTAATCATTCAATAGAAAAAGGACAGCCTATTCAACAAATGGTGCTGGTCCAACTGGCACTCAGCATGCAAAAGAATGAAAATAGACCCTTCTTTATCTCCTTGTACAAAGCTCAAGTGTAAGTGGGTCAAAGATCTCCACATTAAACCAGATACACTGAAACTATTAGATGAGAAAGTAGGGAAAACCTTAGAACACATAGGCACAAGAGAAAATTTCCTGAACAAAACACCAATGGCTCACGCTCTAAGGTCAAAGATTAACAAATGGGACTTAATGAGATTGCAAAGTTTCTGTAAGGCTAAGGACATTGTCAAGAAAACAAAACAGCAGCCAACAGAATGGGAAAAGATCTTTACCAACTCCAAATCAGATAGAGGCCTAATATCTAAGGTATACAAAGAACTCAAAAAGCTAGACACCAGAGAATCAAAGAACCCTATTAAAAATGGGGTACAGAACTAAACAAAACGTTCTCAGTTGAGGAATATCGAATGGCTGAGAAATATCTGAGGAAGTGCTCGACATCCTTAGCCATCAGGGAAATGCAAATCAAAACAACCCTGAGATTCCACCTCACACCAGTTAGATTGGCCAAGATCCAAAACTCAGATGACAACAGATGCTGGTGAGGTTGCAGAGAAAGCGGAACACTTCTCCACTGGTGGTGGGGTTGCAAACTAATACAAACAAGCACTCTGGAAATCAGTCTGGCTATTCCTCAGAAAATTGGACATAGTACTACCTGAAGGCCCAGCTATTCCACTTCTGGGCATATACCCCAGAGACACCTTAGTACACAACAAAGATATATGCACCACAATGTTTATAACAGCTCTATTTATAATATCCAGAAACTGGAAAGAACCCAGATGCCCTTCAGAAGATGAATGGATACAAAAATTGTGGTACATTTACACAATGGAATACTACTCAGCCACCAGAAACAATGACTTGACCAAATTCTTAAGAAAATGACTGCATCTAGAGAATATCATTCTGAGTGAGATAACCAAGTCACAAAAGAACAGACATAATATGCAGTCACTGATAGTGGGATGCTTACCCCAGAGGCTCTCACTGCTCCAGAAACAACTCACAGACTGTATGAAGTCCAAGAAATAAAGAAAACAAAACAAAACAAAACAAAATAAATCTTTACACAACAGGAAATCTTTGACTATTTTCATGTTACATTTTTTTGCATGTACTTTGTGCTCATTGTAACTATTGGGTTTTCGATGCATACTGTCAAACCTTTAAAAAGATCAAGTACTGACTATTTATATAGATTTATGTAAAAATTATTTTAAAATCTGAAAAAAAGTACTGACAAAATTGTATTGTATAATTTTACGCAAAAATGCTTGAAATCTGTACATTTATCTTTGTTTTGTAAAATAAAGGTGTTAAAAATATTCAAGGTATACAAAGAACTCAAAAAGCTAGACACCAGAGAATCAAACAACCCTATTAAAAAATGGGGTACAGAGCTAAACAAAACCTTTTCAATTGAGGAATATTGAATGGCTGAGAAACATCTAATGAAGTCTTGACATCCTTAGCCATCAGGGAAATGCAAATCAAAACAACCCTGAGATTCTACCTCACACCAGTCAGATTGGCCAAGATCCAAAACTCAGATGACAGCAGATGCTGGCGAGATTGCTGAGAAAGAGGAACAGTTCTCCACTGTTGGTGGGGTTGTAAACTGATACAACCACTCTGGAAAACAGTCTGGCGATTCCTCAGAAAATTGGACATAGTACTACCTGAAGATCCAGCTATTCCACTTCTGGACATATACCCCAGAGACACTTTAATATACAACAGAGATACATGCCCCACAATGTTCATAGAAGCTCTATTTATAATATCCTGAAGCTGGAAAGAACCCAGATGTCCTTCAGTAGATGAATGAATACAAAATTGTGGTACATTTACACAGTGGAATACTACTCAGTTATCAGAAACAATGACTTAACCAAATTCTCAAGAAAATGGCTGCATCTAGAGAATATCATCCTGAGTGAGATAACCCAGTCAGAAAATAGCAGATATAATATGCAGTCACTGATAGTGGGATGCTAACCCCAGAGGCTCGGACTGCTTCAGAAACGACTCACAGACTGTGTGAAGTTCAAGAAAAAAAAGAAAAGAAAAGAAAAAGTCATGCTCAATCCTTACACACCAAGAACACGTTGACTAATTCCGGGTTACACCCTGTTTTACATGTACTTTTTGCTCATTGTAAATAGTAAGACCTTAATGCAGAGTATCAAACCTTAAAAAAAAGAAAAAAAAAAAGCCAAGCATTGACACTATTTTATTTGCATACATTTATGCAAAAATATTTAAAATTTTTTTCTTTTATCTTTGTTTTTTAGAATAAAGTTTAAAAAAAGAAACTAGAGTGAATATTCCATAAATATTTTGTATTCAATTATAGTAATTATTAAAATTGTTATATTTAAAAAAAAAGTGTTTTATCTAGAGACTTTAAACAATTTGTCGTTGTGGCTTTGTGCTACTGTATGTTAACTTAAGCAAGTAAAACATTTATCTTGTCTCAGAATTAAAATGCTCTTCATCCGGAACAGCAAAGGCAGATTTCAAGTTTCTTGTGTCTTGCCAGAATCATGTAAAACATTTGTGATGAGTGCCTGCCTCTTGCCTGAGCAGCTGCAGTGCACATTCCTTAGAAACTTCATGGGAGTGTCTATGGCTTTAACTCTCCTCATGCTTTTTTTTTCTTTTCATTTTTTAATTTTATTGGATATTCTCTGTATTTACATTTCGGACATATACCCCCAAATAGATCCAATATCTAACAAGGACACATGCTCAACAATGCTCATAGCAATCTTATTTATAATAACCAGAAGCTGTAAAGAACCCAGATGTCCTTCAAATGAATGGATACAAATTTTTTTGTACATACACACAATGGAGTACTACTCAGCTATTAAAAACAATGAGTTCATTAAATTCTTCCCCCTCATTTCTCTCCTTCCTCCCCCTCAACTTTTTTCCATGAAGGTGCTCCCTTTCCCAGTCACCCTCCACCTCAGTGCCTTGGCTGATGGTGATGTTCTTCCCATGAGGGCGCAAGCCCTTCAGCTTTTTCAGTTCTTTCTCTAGCTCTTTCACTGGGGTCCCCGTGTTTAGTCTGATGTTTAGCTGCAAGCATCCTCCTCTGTATTTATATGACACTGAGAGAGCCTCAGAGGAGACATCCATGTCTAGTTCCTGCCAGTAAACACTTCTTGGCATCAGCAATGGTGCTTGGGTTTGATGGCTGCATATGTAGTGGTTCTCCAGGTGAGACAATCTGTAGATCTTTTCTTCAATCTCTGCTCTTCTATTTGATCTTGTATTTCCTCCTCTGTTTTGTTCCTCCTTCTAAGAAGGACTGAGGCATGCACATTTTAGTCTTCCTTCTTTTTGAACTTCATAAGTTCTCTGGGTGGTTTCTTGGGTATTCCGGACTTTTTTTTTTTTTTTTTTTTTTTTTTTTTTTTTTTTTTTTTTTTTTTTTTGTGGGGGTTGGTATCTGCTTACTAGTGAATACTAATAAAAGAACATAAGTGTTCTTTTGTAACTGGGTTACCTCACTCAGGATTATAGATTGATGTTCCATCCATTTGCCAAGGAATTTAATGAACTCATTGTTTTTAATAGCTGAGTAGTACTCCATTGTGTGTATGTACAAAAAATTTTGTATCCATTCCTCATTTGAAGGACATCTGGGTTCTTTACAGCTTCTGGTTATTATAAATAAGATTGCTATGAGCATTGTTGAGCATGTGTCCTTGTTAGATATTGGAGCTATTTGGGGGTATATGTCCAGGAATGGTATAGCTGGGTCCTCAGGTAGCACCATGTCCAATTTTCTGAAGAACTGCCAGACTGATTTCTAGAGTAGTTGCACCAGTTTACAATCTCACCAAAAGTGAAGGAGTGTTCCTGTTTCTCCACATTTGTGTCAACATCTGCTGTTAACTAAGTTTTTGATCTCAGACATTTTGACTGGTGTGAGGTGGAATATTAGGGTGATTTTGATTTGCATATCCATGATAACTAGGGACATTGAACATTTCTTTAGTTGCTTCTCAGCCATTAAATATTTCTCTGATGAGAAGTCTCTGTGTAGCTCTGTACCTCATTTTTAAATATGTTTCTTTAATTTTTTAGAGTTTATATTCTTGAGCTCTTTGTATATATGGGATACTATCCCTCTATTGGATGTAGGATTGGTAAAGATCTTTTCCCAATCTGTTGGTTGCCATTTAGTCCTTTTGACAGTGTCCTTTGCCTTATAGAAGATTTGCAATTTTATGAAGCCCCATTTGCTGAGTCTTGATCTTAGAGCATAAGCCATTGGTGTTCTGTTCAGGAAAATTTCTCCTGTGCCTATGTGTTCTAGGTTCTTCCTCACTTTCTGTTCTATTCGTTTCAGTGTACCTGGTTTGATGTTGAGGTCTTTGATCCACTTGGACTTGAGCTTTGTACAAGGAGATAAAATGGCTTGATTTGCATTTTTCTGCATTCTGACTGCCAGTTGAACCAGCACCATTTGTTGAAGAGATTGTCCTTTTTCGATTGAATGTTTTAACTCCATTGTCAAAGATCAAGTGACCACATGTGTGTGGGTTCATTTTTGGGTGTTCAGTTCTATTGATGAACCTGCCTGTCTTTGTACCTATATGGTGTAGTTATTTTAAAAATCACAATTGCTTTGTTATATAGCTTGAGGTCAGGGATGGTGATTCCTTTGGAAGTTTGTATTTCTTTTTGTTTTTTTGGTTTTTTTTTTGTTTTGTTTTGTTTTTTGTTGTTGTTGAGAATAGTTTTTGCTATCTTGGGTTTTATTAATCCAGATGCATTTTCAAATTGCTCTTTTTAACTGTATAAAGAATTGAGTTTAAATTTTGATGGAGATTGCATTGAATTTGTAGAATGTCTTAGACAAGATGGGCATTTTTGGTATGTTTATTTTTTCAATCCATGAGCATGGGAGATCTTTCTATTTTCTGAGGTCTTCTTCAATTTTTCTTCTTCTTCAAAAACTTGAAGTTCTTGTCATACAGATTTTTCAATTGCTTGGTTACGGTCACCCCAAGGTATTTTATAGTCTTTGTGACTATTGTGAAGGGTGTCTATTCTCTAATTTTTTTTCTCAGCCTATTTATCCTTTGAGTATTTGAAGGCTACTGATTTGTTTGAGTTAATTTTATATCTAGTCTCCATGCTGAAGTTATTTGTCAGCTGTAAAAGTTCTCCAGTAGAATTTTTGGGATCACTTAAGTATACTATAATACTATCTGCAAATAGTAATATTTTGACTTCTTCCTTTCCAATTTGTATTCCTTTGACCTCTTTTCATTTTCTGATTGCTCTGGTCAGTACTTCCAGTATTATATTGAATAGGTAGGGGAGAGTGGGCAGCCTTGTCTAGTCTCTGATTTAGTGAGATTGCTTCAAATTTCTCATCATTTAGTTTGATGTTGGCTACTGGTTTGCTGTATATTGATTTTACTATATTTAAGTATGAGCCTTGAATTCCTGATCTTTCTAAGTCTTTTAACATGAAGCAGTGTTGAATTTGATGATCATGTTTGTTTTTCTTTGAGTTTGTTTATATCGTGGATGACATTGATGGATTTCTCTATATTGAACCATCCTTGCATCCCTGGGATAAAACCTATATGATCATGTTGGATAATCATTTTTATGTGTTCTTGGATTTGATTTGTATATTGAGTATTTTTGCATCTATGTTCACAAGGAAAATTGTTGTAAAATTTTCTTTGTAGTGCCTTTCTGTGGTTTAGTAATGAGCATAATTGTGGCCTCAAAGAATGAGTTAGATAGGATTCTTTCTGTTTCTATTCTGTGGAATAATTTGTAGAGTGTTGTTATTAGATCTTTTATGAAGGTCTGATAAAATTCTGCACTAAACCCATCAGGCCTTTAGTTTTTTGTTTAGGAGGCTGTTGATGACTGCTTCTATTTATTTAGGGGCTATGGAGCTTTTAAGATGGTTTATCTAATCCAGATTTAAATTTGGTATCAGGTATCTGTCTAGAAATTTGTTCATTTTGCAGTAGGATCTGGTGATTTCTTGAATTTCCTCAGTTTCTTCTGTTATGTCTCCTGCTTTCATTTCTCTTTTTTCTTTCTTTATCATTTTTATTACTCTCTGTACTTACATTTAATTGTAGTCCTCTTTCCCCACTCCACCAACACCCCCCTCTCCTCACACTTGTCTTCATAAAGGTGCACTCCTTCCTAATCACTCTTTCAACTCCCGTGCCTTGGCATTCTCCTAAATTGGGAAAACATTTCTCCCTGGTCCAAAAGCCTGTTCTCACATTGATGTCAGACACTGTTATCTTCAACTACATATGCAACTAGATCAATAGCTTTCTCAAGGTGTGCTCAATGGTGGTGTTTTTGTCCATGGGAATTGTAGAGGGTTTGGTTGGTTGATAATGTTGCTCTTCCCATGAGGTTATAACCCCTTTCATCTCCTTCAGTTCTTTCTTTAGTATCTTCATTGGGGTACTTGTGTTCAGTCTGATGGTTAGCTGCAAGCATGTTTAGCTGTATCTGTATGACTCTGGCAGAGCCCCTGAGGAAGCATCTCTATCTGATTCCTGCCAGTAAGTACTTCTTGGCATCAGCAATAGTGTTTGGGTTTGGTAGGTGCATATGGAGTGGGTCTCCATGTGATGCAGCCTCTGAATGATCTTTTTTTCAATCCCTGTTTCTTTATTTGACCTTGTATCTCTCTTGAGTGTTTTGTTCTCCCTTCTAAGAAGGACTGAGGCATACCCATTTTGGCCTTCCTTTTTTTCTTTGAGCTTCAGCTGTGTGAATTCTTTCTTGGTTACTCAGAGCTCTTGGAGGCTTATAGTTACTTGATCTTGGAAAAAGGAACTAAAATCATTTAATGAAAAATGACAGTCTTTTCAGCAAATGGTGTTGGTTCAACTGGCAGTCAGCATGCAAAAGAATAAAAGTCGATCCTTTCTTTTTTCCTTGTACAAAGCTCAAGACCAAGTGGACCAAAGACCTCCACATCAAACCAGGTACACTGAAACTATTAGAAGAAAAGGTGGGGAGGAGCTTAGAACACATAGGCACAGGAGAAATTTTCCTAACAGAATACTAATGGCTTATGCTCTAAGATCATTAATCTACAAATGTGACCTCATGAAATTGCAAATTTTTAAAGTCTAAGGACACTGTCAAGAAGACAAATCAACCACCAACAGCTTAGGAAAGGATCTTTACCAATCATACATTTGATAGAAGTCTAATATTCAATATATAGAAAGAACTGAAGAAATTTGACTCCAGAGAATCAAACAATACCATTTAAAAATAGGTACAAAACTAAACAAGGAACTCCCAACTGAAGATTATTGAATGGCTGAGAAGCACCCAAAGACATGCTCAACCTCCCTAGTAATCAGGGAAATGCAAATTAAAACAACTCTGAGATTCCACCTTACGCCTGTCAGAATGGCTAACATAAAAAACTAAGATGACAGCAGATGCTAGCTAGGATGTGGAAAATGAGGAATACCCCTCCATTGTTGTTGAGATTGTAAACTGATATAACCACTCTAGAAATCCGTCTGGGGGTTCCTCAGAAAATTGAACATAGTACTACCTGAGGACTCAGCTATAACACTCCTGGCCATATACCTGAAAGATATATAACAAGGACATATGCTCCACTATGTTCATAGAAGTCTTTTTTTTTTTTTTTTTTTTTTTTTTTTTTTTTTTTTTTTTTTTTTTTTATAATACATAGAACTTGGAAAAAACCCAGATGTCTTTCAACAGAGGAATGAATACAGAAATTGTGATTCATTTACACAGGGTGTACTACTTAGCAATTAGAATCAATGACTTCATGAAGTTCCTAGGCAAATGGATGGAACTAGAGACTGTCATTCTGAGTCAGATAACCCAGTCTCCCTCTCCCTCTCCTCTCTCTCTCTCTCTCTCTCTCTCTCTCTCTCTCTCTCTCTCTCTCTCTCTCACACACACACACACACACACACACACACACACACATACACACACACAAACTAACTGATAAGTGGATACTGTCCCCTTGTCGTCTTATTGTACGTTCTTCTAGGTGATCTTGATGTACCTTACTGTAACTTTTATCTCCTATGGGTCTTTGAGCCCTTGGTTTCCCGAGGGAGATTGCTTCTGTATGTTCAGCTCTCTGTGAGCTCTGATGGTGGTGCTCGGTCCTGATGCAACTGGGCTTGGGCAAGAAGTGTCTGTTCCCAGGCAGCACTGCTTCTTGGGGTCTGAGGAACCAGGTCCTCTCTGAGATAGTGGCGAGGAAGTGTGGATTCATCTCTGGTCACAGGAGTGAGAGCCATCCTGTGGCTCTTCCTGCTGCCCAGCAAACTGTGTGAAAGCTGCCAGTCCTGATGAAACTTGGCCATGTCTGGCCTTGGGCAAGAAGTGTCTATTCCCAGGCAGCACGGCTTCCTGGGCCCTGAAAGTTCCAGGTGGCCTCTCTGGGATAGTCCTCTTTGAGTTTTAACATCACTGAAATCCACCCTCATGAGTGAGGTAGGAAGGCAGTGGGATAACAAAAGAAATAATATGCAATGGTAGCTACTGTTGATGATCGCATGCTGTTACTCAGATGTGACCATCTCAAGATAGTGATTAATTCAGAAACTGGCAAGTGGTCAAAATGAAGGGAGTGTGACGTGCTCAGCCCTAAGTGAGACATCTGTATCATTCTCCCATCAGTCCCAAGGCCCAGGGAGTATCTTGGAAGAGTGGGTCTAAAGACTGTAAGAAGCAGATTGTCATAAAAGAGTGTCTTGAAAACTTGCTGCAAAATAGTGTCTTCTAGACATGATTCAGGAACTCACAATATCTGTGATTGTGGGCCTGTGTTCCAGAAGCCTCACAGAGAGATCTCTGGTCTGGCCGGCTAGGTGCTCAGTTCAGGTGAAGGAGAGAGAGCAAGAGAGGGGGAGAGCAGGAAACTCGTTTCACTGTCTCCAATATTCGTGATGCCCCAACTCTGTTTCCACTGCTGCTGGTGATTTGGGGAGAGCAGATCTTTTCCCAAGCAGTAGTGTTACAGCCTTTATGACAGAAACACTCAGATGATGAATTAATTTCTGTACATACACTTATTCTTATAACAATTTTGGGATGATTCAGAGTCTGGCAACAGGTACTTCCTAATGGCTTGGCCTAAGAGCTTCGGAATGCCTTATCTACATATTTGGGGATGTGGTTTTATGTAACCAATGTGTGGTCACATCCTTACCTGGAGGAGGGACTTGGGGTGTGACCTACCGTGATTCAAACCTCTCTATAGGGGACTGTGGGGACCTGATCTTCCAGGAGATTATGAAACTATCTGTCTCCCCCAGGGCTTCAACTTATTTCGACCAGGAATCAGGGTTCCTTTTACATGCCATGATCCCACATGTGATTGTCTGTACAAGATCAATCCAGTCAGTACCCCAGCAGAGAAACAGAACTGGCTCGCAGGGCCCCAGCCCTAGCTGAAGAGCTACTGACAGTTGACATGTAGGGAATGGTGACCCAGTTTCTGCAGCAATATGGTCCTTGGTAGGGTATCTGTGCTCAAGTAGTTGTCTCTACACGTGTGTAAATAGTCAAAAGAAACAGAAAGAAGAAAAGTGAGGCAGTAGTTGGGAGGGTGAGGGAGGATCAGGAGGAGTAGGGGAGAGAATATAATCTAAATGCATTGTGTTCATGTACGTAATTACAAAACAGTAATTTTTAAAAGTGAAAGGCAAAACACGATAAAATACCAAAATGATCAGACAAATTCAAAACATTAGCATCAGGTAGCCTAAGTCTTTTAATATTCTGTTCAAGAGGATTCTAGCTAGCTTCAACATAGTTTGTTACTTCTAACAAAAGATTTACACACACACATAAAAATATAACCCCCCCTCTCACTGTCTCTCTGTGTATGTGTGTGTGTGTGTGTGTGTGTGGGTGTGTGTGTGTGTGTGTGTGTGTTTGGATCACCCTGGAGCTGGAGTTTCTGGAGGGGGAGTTATGAGCTACTTGATATCTGTGCTGAGACTTGAGCTTAGATGCCCTGTTACTGCATGATATAGTCTTACTATATGCTCTTAACTGCAGAACCATTTCTCTAGCCCCAGCCTTGTGACTCTGATTGAGCTAATCCTCAGTATTAGAAAAGTTAATTTTTCATATATAAAAAAAACATAGCATTAGTTAATTCTGCTTCACACCTACAAATTAAACAAATTCTAGCTTGTTTCTATTTGTTTGAGACAGGGTTTCTCTGTATAGCCCTGCCTGTAGACCAGGATGGTTTAGAACTCAGAGATCTGCCTGCCTCTGCTTACTGAATGCTGGATTAAAGGCTTGTATCACCACCACCAGACAGCTCCAGCATTTAATTAACTTCTATTTACCTGTCACCTCCCTTGTGTAGTTTCCAGTAGAACTGTACCCAAACAGAAGGTCTTTGGTTAATGATAAATAAAATAAAATCAGAATACACTAAATCCTTACTGAGACTTATTTTAAAATATTGAAAAGATCTAATTACACCATATGAATAATTTAGGTGTGGATATTTTTCTTTAAACCTTATGCATTTGACCAGAGGCATAAGTATCTTATGATATGAGTGGGTCTTGTATAATAGATGAATACTATGATTAAAAAAACAAAAACAACTGGAGAATGTAGCATTGTTTCTCACCACCTTCAATACTTTCTTTAATTGCTGAAATAGAGTCTTGGTGTGATGAAAATATTGTATTTATTTATTTATTTATTTATTTATTTATTTATTTTTAAACTTTATTTTAAAAAACAAAGATAAAAGAAAAAATTTTTTAAACATTTTGCATAAATGTATACAAATACAATTGTGTCAGTGCTTGGCTTTTTTTTTTTTTTTTTTTTTTTTTTTTTTTTTTTAAGGTTTGATACTCTGCATTAAGGTCTTACTAGTTACAATGAGCAAAAAGTACATGTAAAACAGGAGGTAACCCGGAATTAGTCAACTTTTTCTTGGTGTGTAAGGATTGAGCATGACTTTTGTTTGTTGTTTTTTTTTTTGTTTTGTTTTCTTTTTTTCTTGAACCTCACACAGTCTGTGAGTTGTTTCTGGGGCAGTCTGAGTCTCTGGGGTTAGCATCCCAATATCAGTGACTGCCTATTATGTCTGTTCTTTTGTTACTGGGTTATCTCACTCAGGATGATATTCTCTAGATACAACCATTTTCTTAAGAATTTGGTTAAGTCATTGTTTCTGATAGCTGAGTAGTACTCCATTGTGTAAATGTACCACAATTTTTGTATTCATTCATCTACTGAAGGACATCTGGGTTCTTTCCAGCTTCTGGCTATTATAAATAGAGCTGCTATAAACATAGTGGTGCATGTATCTTTGTTGTATATTGGAGTGTCTCTGGGGTATATGCCAAGAAGTGGAATAGCTGTATCTTCAGGTAGTACTATGTCCAATTTTCTGAGGAATCGCCAGACTGATTTCCAGAGTGGTTGTATCAGTTTACAACCCCACCAACAGTGGAGAAGTGTTCCTCTTTCTTCACAACCTTGCCAGTATCTGCTGTCATCTGAGTTTTGGATCTTGGCCAATCTGACTGGTGTGAGGTGGAATCTCAGGGTTGTTTTGATTTGCAAATATTGTAATTATAATATTTAAGTATTGTTGCATAAATTCCAAACAAGAATATATGTTCTCTTTCTCAGCATGCATTTTAACTTGCTTTTATTATATTACAAGTAGAAAATAAATGATTTTAAATAGAATTTAAAAATAAATGATAGAAATTTATGTTTCTTATATCCAAGAAAGTAATTTTCCTTAAAGGTAAAATATGTTGTAAAATAAGAACTTTGCATGTAACCCTCAGATTTTAGCATCAGTGAGTCTATAAAGGTTTTATGTGAACACTAATTGCAGGGTTGTGGGGATCTCTTTTGTCAGTGAAGTATTACATTTGCAAAAAACAAACCACACCAATCGTGTTACCTGAAAAGACCCTTAGTCTGATTATACTTAAAACTAAAAATGTTCCAAGACAGTCTCTTCATGCCACTTTCTTAGGAACATCTAGCTCTTGGCAAAGCAGGCTATATATGTTTATACACATTCATGTCATACACACGACATTCAAGTGATTCTATGTTAGCATTGTACAAGGGTCAGATCAAAGCGTTAGTTTTAATTCCAGGTGAGATTGCTGATGTATGTACACCTGGGAGTCTCCCAGCATCCCTTGACTTTTCTTCCTCGAGAGCAATCCGAACTGTCTTCAGTCCATCTTCACATGGCCTCATGGTCTTCTCCTACTTGTCTGCTTCACTCTAATGACTGCTCTGATATTTTTCTTGCAGATCAACAATTCTGACTGTAATTTCTTTTTCCATATCTGGTTCTTCCTTTGTCTCATATCAAAGTCAAATTACTTTTGCAAAGCTGTCTCATGGGGTTTTTTTTTTTCTTGATATCTTATGATACACACTATTTATATCATGATTGTAACATACAAATATTTTTAGTTGGTAGAATCATTTGTAAAAGCCATTATACATGGTAGTATTTTAGTCATATATAGAAATATGTCTTAAAAAGAACCTCAAGGAAAGGGCTATGCTTAATTTAATGTTTTGTGTGCATATATATATATATATATATATATATATATATATATATATATATATATATAATATTAGCAATGCATGTAGATATAGTCTCATAACACACTTACATATTCAGAGGAGAATATGAGGGTTCAATACACATAAATACTAAATGTGTTATTTTACAATATGAGAAGGCATTATCCTTTCTATTTTATTGAAAAATGAAGTACTATTTTAGTAAACTTTTGAGGCAGTAGATTGATATTTTCCATGAAATTATCCCATGCTGTAAAAATGGGAAGTGTGATTTTATAAATTATGCATTGACAATCCCAAGTATTTTAAACAGACAAACACATTTCTGGAACCTGTGACTAGTTGAATAAAGGTAAGTTATTTTAATCTTACACTAGAGTTTTGCAGGAACTTGAAGGGAACAGAAGCCTGAAATCCTAATCTCTGCCAATTTTTCTCTGATATGAAGCAGGGAGTAAAAGGGGTTTCATCAGCTAATATCATTGATCTTTCTTTATAGAAAGGTTCCTCTGAAGAACATGAGGAGGATGAGTCTACATGAATAGAGATCCTGGAAAGGAGTCTAGAAGCCAGAAGGGCTGGGCGGTGGAAGAATCTGGAAGATTCTTGCTTCAGTGTACAAACATCTAATGATTTCCCCAACATGGGAAAGACACAGTTTTAGCTTTCAGAAATGCATTTGTAAACAGAAAAAAAAAAAAAAAAAAAAAACCCTGTAACTTGTGTGGTATTCTAGTAGACAGGTAAGTAGAGATGGTGACATTTTGAGCAGCTTGGGAATGATAAAGGGCTTTTAAGAACTGAGAGTTCAATGTTAGGTTCATTGCAGTCATGTAAACCCACAATGCCCCTAAACTTCCAGAGAAGATACAACAGTGTTGTGCTTCAGAAAGTAGTTAGAGCCTTGTGAAAGGAGGCATTTCTTCACAGAAAGAGTAGTTAGGGCACTGGGAGGAGAGGCATATCCCCACAGAGAGAGTTTAAGGCTTTCATCCTGGTCTTTCAGAAGAACACTCTTTACCACAAGTTTCATAATTCAAAATAAAGCAAAAGGGCACCCCGGGACCCAAACCAGTCACAAAGCTAAAGGGTAAACTGATATTAGTAAACAGAGTGACCCATTCCTTTTTGGATCAAAACTATGAGAAACCTAAAAGGAAAATTTTCTCTTCTGTCCTGGAACAAAACTAAAAATAATTTAAAAATAAACATGGTTGGGTCTCTCCTGTTGCAAATAGCCATCATGAAATTTGGGCCATACAGAACAGCCTTTGACTGATTGCAAAGTTAAAAGCAATGGTAACGAGAGACTTTATCCTTTCTTTCTTGATGGGCTCCAAAAGGAGCAGTGAGTCTTTTGCCCTCAAATCTTTTTTCTTCTTGGTCAAAATGTGACTTTCTTGCTCTTTGCAAGACAAACTTTAACAGACAAGACCTGCAGTGACTAATTCTTAGCTCCTTTCCCAGCCTACCTGCCTTGCCTTCTTGTAAGGCTGTCTGCTGGCTTCACTAAATGCTTTCTCTGGTCTTCATTTGGGGTGCTTAGAAGATGCTTTTATGTGAGTCGCCTGTAACCTTAGGCTGCATCAATCAAGGACTGAGGTCATTTGCCAGCTCCCTGGTAACAGTGTTCATAGTTACAGTTTGGTTGAGACAAACCTCTTTGAAGAAAAAAAATCCCAGAACAGGTAGTTCTTCCAACATCCCTACAGCCAGTACTTGCTACCATGTCGATAACATCTTGCTATAGTTCTGAGCTGACTTAACACTATGTGCATCATGTGTCTCAGAAGGAAGGAACAACTCCATTTTTCTTTCACACTCTATTCTGAGACATAGATGCCCGTATGCTACCTTATGAATTCAATGATGTGTTTCAAGGCTTTGCCAAAACACAACTATTTCAAATTAAGTTTGTGATCACTGCTCTTTATACCCTCTGTCTAAAACTCTTTGTTTTTATGAAACAGGTCACAATACTCTCAAAAGGTGTAAGACCCACATACACTAGTGCCCAGCCACCATCACATTGTGTTACTGGATCTAAGGATGTCTGATGAGCGCATGGGAGTTTGCCCAATGGAATCCCTGTATTGACAATCCTGAGTCCTTCTTGGCTTAATAGCATTTTGTTCCATGACTGGATAACATTGCTGTGACTTTCCCTCTGAGATGCCCTTCAGTCCTTTTGTGCTGTTTTCATAATGTTGAGTTTGTAACTTATAAACAGAATTTTATGTTGCAGAATTCTGGGGCATGGGGGCAACCCAAATTAACCTGTTGGCAGATTATTATCTGTTGATGGCTTCCCCCCTTCTTTAAGGACCCTGATTGGTTGCTGTGTCTTTACATATATGAAGGAGCAAGAGACCACCATGAAACCTCACTTATAAGTACACATACATAGGACCCTTTAGGTCAGGTAAAGGGGCAGGAACTAGTTATTTTGTATACCTCCTTCTTTTCTGCATTTAAAGTACTCTGTATCCTGGCAAAATTTTCTATTATGGAATGGGAAATACTCCTAGAAGGAAATACTCCTAGAAGGAAATACTAAAAAGGTTGTAGATTTCTATCTGGTTTTTTGGACTTAAGAGTGAAGTCTTTCGTGTCATACATCTGTGCATATTCAGAGCCCCTGACTCCAGATGTGAATGATGACAAATGAATGCCAAATCAGCACATGAAAGAATTATTCACACTCTGTGTCACTAGGGAACCAAACAAGATAAAGTACAGTGAGATGCCAGGAGGACATGTTAGCAGGCCAGAACACTTAGGATTGATCCCAAATGGTGTTGAGAATCTGGAACAAGAGAAACTCCTATTTGCTGCTGGTCAGAAGGAAAACTTGGCAGAAGTAATTAGGAGGCAGGTTGTCGGTTTCATTAAAAAAATGGAACAAACTTATGGTGTGTGGTCTAATAATCCTGGTTCTTGCTATTTACAGAAAGATATTGAAAATGATACACATACAGAAAACTGCACAGAGTTGAGAGCAGCTTTCGTTATTCATGGTTGCCAAGACTTGGAAACAAAGAATGTGGCTTGGAGCACATGAATGAACAATTAAACTGTGATGCATTCAGACAATGTAGGACCCAGAACAAAAAAAAAAAAAAAAAAAAAAAAAAAAACAATGAATCAATCCAATAAGCTATGGAGAGGCATGGGAGAAACATGAGAGGGATAGTGATACATGAAAGAAACCATTGGGTAAAAGCTACATGACTCCGATTCTATGGCATTTTAGAAAACCAATGACTCCTAGAGGTGAGAGTCTTCCAGGGATAAATAGGAAGGTCATTATGGTTTTTAGGATACTGAAGTTTTTCATTATGATACCAGAAAAGCTAACACATTATTATTCATTTGGCCAAGTCTGTAGAATATGCTGTACAAAGACTATTCTAATGTTAACTGGACTTTAGGGAGAGTGATGGATCCATGTAGGTTCACTGGGACAAGTGTGCTACTGTGGTGAGGTACTGGCAGTGTGGGAGACGACAGCACAGAAGATGGTAACTTTAGAATGTCCTGATTTCTGCTTGGTTCCGCTGTGATCATAAAATTGCCTCCCAAATCACGATAGTTAGTTACACAGCTTTTCGGTGGTCAAAAATACCTGCACAACCGCTGGGTAGTTTTGTTGTTGTTGTTGTTTGTTTTTTGTGTTTTGTTTGTTTGTTTGGATTATTTTCTTTTTTTACTGTTCTTCAGAGGTAACAAAAAACTCTTTTGTTTTTCTGTGTGATAAGGATTTAGCTCAGTGCTCATGCATGTTAAGCACATGCTGTACCATCAAGCTTTATCTCTTGGGGTGGCAACTGCAATTTGGTTTGGGGATTTGGCACTTTTAGTTTGTGGGTAAAAATGACTTATATTCTGTTAAGGCCTTGAGCTGTGTAAGCTTTGCTGTTTCCTTTAGTTACCGCATTTCTGCCAAATTCTGCTACTTAGTCGGATACATGCTGTTCTGTTCCTTCCAGAGCTGACTGCAACTGACAAACCCTGCTCCTCTCCGTTCAGCCTGGTTTCTCAGCTCTGCCTCTGCCATCCTTGTGGTGATTCACACAGCTTCTTTTATCTTTATTCTACATGTTGCCATTCCACGTTCTTTAAGACAGCTAGCTGTCATTTCTACTAAGGCTCTGGCCTTGACATTTCTCTGCTTCTCCTCAAGGGCTGTGGAAACCTTTGGGACGTGAGAGGAAACAACTGTAGAATAAGGCACCTCAGATTCACACTGGGGGAACTGCCTCTGAATTCTGGGAGCTCTCTGTTACAGCACACACTGGCATCCATGCCGGGCTCTAATTTAAAGGCAACAGGTGCTGTCAAGTAGCTCAGGGTATACACAGTCAATCATTTTTACTGCCACACAAATTGGGACAAAGTATTGGCTCTGGTTGCCAGAGTTGATTGGGTTTCAATAAACACATCCATTTTTACTCCACCTCTTTGGGATATTTGGGCCATGTTAAACTGAACAATTCAATGTATGAATTTAACTCGACTTTATTTCTCTTGTATGGCGTCTTTCCTGGAACAATTAGCATCTGAAAGAAAAATATCTAGAAAGTCACATGCTTCTTCCTCTCCTTTTCAGAAATGGATCATAAAACCTGTTCTGGAAAACAACCTGAAAGAATCACACACTACATCTGCTTGAGGTCATACAAAAATTCTCTCTCCTTGTTGGCTATCCCTGTTGTTATGACAACACTTCTTTAACAGGTGCCACAGTGCATTTGGTGAGCCAAGATGGAGCCACTATTTATGAAAATTGTTATTTAGTCACTAACATAGGACTCATTGTCAAACATCAGGAAACACTGCTTCATATCATATCAAGAAACGGTTAGAAGAATAATAGTAAGGCATTTGGGCACACCGAGCATTTTGTGGGCTAGCCCCATCATTGAAACTTAGCTCTGTAGGACTTGAGAAATAATCTAGTGTAAACCTTAAAACATAGTGTAAAGTTTTCGTAATGGCAACACGCCTATTCCATTCATCATGAAGTTATACATATAATTTCTTGCAGAGACATAATAAACACTAGAAATTTGTTGCCCTCGTGAGAAATGGAGATGTAATCTAAGTGAACAACATTTTTTTTTCTCATTCACAACCTTGTTAATGAAACAAATATATTTTCTTATAATAAGCTTCTGGCTGGACTACACAATTTTATGGCAATGCACAATTACATCTAGGGAGAAAATCCTAATTGAGCAAAGTAATTGCGTTTTTAATACAATTGTTTACTTGGCACATGTAAGATAATTAATTACTTACCAATGAAGATGAAAGTGAAGTTGAATTAAATAATTCTTAGCCTTGAAGGTATAAAGAAGGACTTCAAACTGAGGAGTACTTGCTGATGCTTCTCTAGGCTTTCTTATTCACTCTTAGAAATCTCAAATAAAATTCATCTTTTGGAGTTACTTGAAAATAAATGGGCAAAGGAAGGGCCTTCCCCTTTAAAGAGAACTGGACATCTAGGTGAAGTGCTAATGAATAGTTTGTGAGCCAGCCACAGTGAGTCTGCACATGGCTGTAATAATACCTCTGAGCTCCCTTGACACCTCTCCCCTCACAATGAGATTATTGTTAAGGCTCCACTCTCCACCATGGCCCAGAGGTGAAGTTCTTCCCTCCTCAGTATGTGGAAGGCATTTCTCAACTTCTCAAGCACCATTAGAGTTGCCCGTTTCAGCAAGAACGTGACTCTTTGCTGTTGATTGCAGTTGAAGAATCCTATCAGCCAGTGGAGTCTTGCCGCTATTTCCAAGAATGTGTACAATTTCATTTATTGACATTCTTACCCATGGACTGTAGGATCAGATTAATCTTTTACACATTGATAAGTGAGCCCTGTTTTCAAAATGTAGAAATGAATAGCAAAGTATGGTTTATAGAATTAAAGAATGGTTTTGGATCAATGGAAGTAATTTAAAATAGATTTACTTAGTATAAAGAACAGGGGCATTAACTGGCAATTTACAGTGGATAGTAGAGTTGATGCAAAAAGTGGACATCATTGGATTGTGGTACTGTGCTGGTTTTTGTTTGTTTGTTTTTGTGTTTTTGTCAACTTAACACATAACTAGACATACATGGAAAGAGGGAATCTCCATCAATTTGGTCTACAAGCAAGATTGTGGAACATTTTTATTAATTAACTATTGATGTAGGGTTGTTAATCTCAATCTGAGGGTGTCATCCCTGGCTAGGTGGTTCTGGATTGTACAAGAAAGCAACTGAACATGCTGTATCAAGGTATACATTTCTGCCAACGGTGCCCAGGCCAGCAAGCCAGCCTGGAGGAAGCACGGCAAAAGCCAGAAGGAAGAATCCACAACCTGTGTTTCCCATCAGGGCATCTGATGCTACTACATGGTGCAACATAAGGGGAAACAGCAGGGTCTGTGAGGAATGTTGTGGTATTCAATCTCCTCTTGGGTACCCAAGCAAACACCAGTATACGCCAGGAGAGCAAGTCAGAAAGTGGGTTGTGGGGTTGTACATGGTCCACTTTTTCTCTCAGGGCACCTATATGCCAGGCAGAAAGGGGACGTGCAATTGGCGAGCAAGTGCCTAGTACATGAAGGGCTGGAGGAGAGAACGCTGTCTTCAGGAGTCTTAGGCACAGCTTTTTTAGGTCTTCCTATGGCGATCATTAATGAAGTAGCTCTCTGAGACAATCTGTTTGTTCAGATTGCTTTATTTGGTGGTGGATAGGAATATATACATTTTATTTGGGGTGAACCAGGGATTAAATAGCATGGAACTCCAGAAGGTTACCTGATCAGGGGTAGACTTTGACCTTAATTAGCAAAGTTTTCCCACATGAATAAGCCAGGATGGAGCATTCCTTTCCCATCTCTGCTTCAGTTCCTGCTCCCAGGTTCTTGCTGGAGTTGTTGCTTTGAGTTTCTTCAGATGTGAGCTGTTACCTGTAGATGCAAGAAAAATAAACCCTTTCCTTTCTGAGTTGCTATTGGTGCTCATGACTTTTGTTACAGCAATAGAAATCAAGATTAGATCAAATATTTAATTGATAATTGAAATATAACTCATAACTCAATTTAGCAGAAACTTTCAAAAAGCCATCCGCATATAACTCAAGTTTTTGCCACTACCATATTAATAGTTATCATGTTTTAAACAACTTTATTTTACAAAACAAAGATAAATGTACAGATTTTAAACATTTTTTGCATAAAATTATACAATACATTTTTGTCAGTACTTTTTTCATATTTTAAAATAATTTTTACATAAAACTGTATGAATATATTTGTTAGTCAGTACTTGATTTTTTTAAAGGTTTGATAGTATGCATTGAAAACTTAATAGTTACAATGAGCATAAAGTACATGTAAAACAAAATGTAACATGGAAATAGTCAAAGTTTTCTTGTTGTATAAAGATTTTTTTGTTTTGTTTTGTTTTGTTTTCTTTATTTCTTGAACTTCATACAGTCTGTGAGTTGTTTCTGGGGCAGTGCGAGCCTCTGGGGTTAGCATCCCATTATCAGTGACTGCATATTATGTCTGTTCTTTTGTGACTGGGTTATCTCACTCAGAATGATATTCTCTAGATGCAGCCATTTTTTTAAGAATTTGGTCAAGTCATTGTTTCTGGTGGCTGAGTAGTATTCCATTGTGTAAATATACCACAATTTTTGTATCCATTCAGTTGGTTCTTTGAGAAAATCAACAAGATTGATAAACCCCTAGCCAGACTAACTAGAGGGCAAAGAGAGAGTATACAAATTAACAAAATCAGAAAGGAAAGTGGAAACATAACAACTGAAACTGAGGAAATTCAAGAAATCATCTGATCCTACTGCAGAAACTTATACTCCACAAAATTGGAAAATCTGGGGGAAATGGATGAATTCCTAGACAGATACAAGATCCCAAAGTTAAACCAGGACCAAGTAAACCATCTAAATAACCCTGTAACACCTAAAGAAATAGAAGAAGTCATCAAAAACCTCCCAATCAGAAAAAGCCCAGGTCCAGACGGGTTCAGTGCAGAATTTTATCAGACATTTATTGCGGATATAACACCAATACTCTCCAAACTATTCCAAAAGATAGAATCAGATGGAATACTACCCAACTCATTTTTTGAGGCTACAATAACCCTCGTACCTAAACCACACAAAGACCCTACAAGGAAAGAGAACTTCAGACCAATCTCACTTATGAACATTGACGCAAAAATACTCAACAAAATCCTTGCAAACTGAATCCAAGAACACATCAAAACGATCATTCATCATGACCAAGTAGGCTCCATCCCTGGGATGCATGGATGGTTTAATATAAGGAAATCCATCAAAGTAATCCACCATATAAACAAACTCAAAGAACAAAATCACATGGTCATCTCACTAGATGCTGAGAAAGCATTTGACAAAATTCAACACCCCTTCATGTTAAAAGTCCTGGAAAGATCAGGAATCCAAGGTCCATACTTAAACATAATAAAAGCAATATACAGCAAACCAACAGCCAACATCAAACTTAATGGTGGGAAACTTGAAGCAATCCCACTAAAATCAGGAACTCGACAAGGCTGCCCACTCTCCTCTTACCTATTCAACATAGTACTGGAAGTCCTGGCTGGAGCAATTAGACAGCAAAAGGAGATTAATAGTTATCATATTTAGCTTGGTAAACTCTTCTGGAATTTTCAGAGGGTGCCAGGAAACACCCAGATGTGAATGTATGCATGGGAACTATGTAAAATCTCGTACACCAGGAATGACAGTTGGATGTAGGATTCCAATCACAGCTGGGATTCTTCCCTGTTCTGAAACATGAAGTTATAATATGGTTAACATATCTTGCGTATACAGGAAATTTAAGGACATTGTCATACATTTTATAGGTTTAATGAATCTGTGAGGTGAAGGTCTGATTTCATCACTCATTTTGACTTTATCCACATTATTTATTTATTTATTTATTTATTTATTTATTTATTTATTTATTTATTCATTTATTTGAGATGAGGTGTCTTGTAGCCTAGGCCAAATGTTTGGATTTCTATAGTTACTGTAACATAAATATTTACCATATATTTTTTACTGTCTGATAAATCTTAAGATGTTAGATGTAATTGAGTATGGTCAGTAGATTCTCAGTTATTTCAGATGAAGCCAACAGACTGGCCTAGGGTCAAGTTAGTACTCCAGTGCAGTGTGGACAAGCCATGTCTGTGATAATGAGTGACAGGTTTTGGGGATGTTTCTCTTGTTCTACAGTAGAATCTCTCCTTTACTTCATATATACTTGTAATTGGTGGTTATATGCTAAGAAATCACAATGAAAGAACCTATTTTTTTCATGTAAATACTCATATCATGGCTGGTGTCAGCGAATTGCACATACACCATCTTGCTGACTCTACTGACAGATCTCAAGTTGACCTCTTTGGATGCACTACTCTTATCCACCGTCATCAAATTGTTATCTCACCTTGCCTGCTAGATGTGAGAGACAGACTTGGTGTGCTGTGTGGGTTGCAATTTGAAAGTACATTTAATTTTTATTTTCAAGTTTAAGGTCTGTGGAAAGAATTAATAAAATTTCTTCTAATGAAACGTGTCTGCAAACAGTTGGCATAGACAAAATAAAAACCAAAGGAAAGGTCAACCGATTCTGTCTCTAATACAAATGACTATTTGCATCTATGAAAGCTCAAAAGGCAGAGATAGCATTATATATGTTTTCCCCTGTGAGTGATTTTAATTTTGAAGAGTAAGCTGTTAATTTGTATAAACTAGCTGTTTCTCTAACCTGTCTATCTATCATTCCCCCATCTGTCACCTGTTTACATCTATTTTCTTTCTCCACAATGTCCTTAATAATAACTGTATTAACTATAAAGGTCCAGCCAAGCAATTAGATATGTCTGGGATCATTACATTTATAATATCATTAAGTAATTCTTAGTGTATTATATAATTTTGGTTAAAGTATTATAATTGATGCTATTTTGAGGATCAAATTAGTACTAAATTGCAGATAATCTGATTGAAAAAGAATGTTCATTTAAAAAAATATAAAAGATAACAATTGAAACTTTTATCATAGTTACGTATCCCTCTTGTCTCTCCTTAGCAGTAATGTTACATGACAGTAATAATTTATTTTATACTTTGTAGATTTATCAAATATTTTTATATTCTAGGCAGAGCATTTTAAAACTCCAATTCCTTTTAAGCCCCCAAATTGTCTTTTATCTTATTTGTTTAAATATTTTAAATTGTTATTATTTCATTTTATGGGTGTTTTGCTAGCATTTATTTCTGGAGATCATATGTCAGCCTAGTGTCTAAGAAGCCCAGAAAAAGATTTGGGACCCCTGGAGCTGGCATTATGAATCACTATTTGCTGCAATGTGGGAATTGAACTTAGGTGTCATAAACTACGGAGCTATCTTTCCAGAGCTAGAGTTGAGTTTAGATAGAACTTTCTTTTTTCCTAGGTGGGATAGTGGGATAGTAGAAATGTGAAGGTGAATCAGTGTTAGAGACGAGTAACAGTCTGTGCTTAATATGCAGGCACAGAATTGGGAGTTATGTAATTACATTCATAAACCTTTATGATACATCTTTAGGATGAGAATTTGGTGGTGGAAACACTAATGGTGCTTGGTGATTCTTCTGCCTCAGGAAATCTCCCAGTCCCAGTAGGAAAGCTTTGCCCTAGTCCAGAGCACCTTTTGTCTGCTAATCTTAGCCGAGAGAAGTTATTTTAAAAACTGGATTGGTGATTGATAGAAGAATGTGTTGAAAAATCTTTAGGGAAGTTTTTTTGTTGTTGTTTGTTTTTATTTTTGTCTAGGAACTTGTCCCAGGTACAGAAAGAAAAAAAAGAGGTAAACAAAATTGTGCCAATGTGCAAGGTGTGTGGAGTGTTCTTTCTATGCTCTCCTAAATCAGCTTTCTTATCTTCACAACGATGCAAAGAGACTATAGCTTTAAAGGAGGAAAGTGGATGTTAGAAATATAAAGCATCAGGCAGCCAGAACAGAGTTAAGACTTCAACATAGAATTCAGGTTAACCTCCCCTGGGAAAGAGCAATTTCTGCAAGTTGGTGCAAGTCTCAATGTGAGCTGAGGAAACAAAGCATTGCAAAAACTCATGCAGGGGAGACTGGTGATGGGTTTCCTCTGGCAGTTAATAGCTAGGGCAGATGAGCTTCCTTTGTGGCAAGAGGCTGTGCTGTGGGAAGGGAAGGCAGCTTCTCTGAAAATAGAGGCGAGAAGGATTCCAGAAGGCAAAGAAGAAGGAAAAGCTAGGGCATTCTTAATTTGTGTTAGGGGAGCCTAGACATATGTTACTGCTGTAGAGAGAGACTAACTTAGGTCACAGTAAAGAAACAGAAGGAAACTGGAAGTGGATCATGAAACACTGTATAACCACTGAAATTTCTTTCTTATGGCATTCTTCTTTGGCTTATAGATTTTTATGGCTTCATGTTTTGCCAAGGGTATGGCAGTGAATGAATTACAATGCAACATTATAGTCCAGAGCTTAACATTATAGAAGAATTTTAAGATGAGATAAGTTGTTTTTCCAAAGACATCCGAGATTTCAACTCAGATGTGCTAATTCACAAGGCAAACAACAACAAAACAAAATGAACAACAATAAAACCCAATCCAAATCAAACAACACAGACAATCCTAATGTTTTTAACTCTCTGTTCAAGACTTAAGGGGCTCAGCACATGCTTGCTAGGCTAGTCACTGGAATGTTTTCAAGACCACTGCTGGGGTCTAGGGAGAGGTACTCGCATCACCGTGTGCACATACCAGAATGTAGATATTGCAGTAAACATCAGAAAGTCTGAACAACACTGTAAATGAGGGCTGCAAAATCCCAGCTGGAGAGAGTAGAAATTAATGCTGGAGAAGAGAAATAGAACACACAGCTTGCATTGCTAATAATGGCAAATCCAGACGGTCCTACTGCAAATGTCAGTGCTGTCCACTGGGGATGCTACAGGTGTGAGTTAATGAAGTGACAAGTCTCTTTGAAACACTATTTCATTAGGTTCTTATGACAATTCTAGGGCACGAATGTTGGTAGTTTCATTTAATTTTGAGCACGTGTGTGTGTGTGTGTGTGTGTGTGTGTGTGTGAGTGTGTATTCATGTGTGTTCATGTGTATGTAGTGCATGAGTGTGTATGTATTGAATGTACATGAGTTGGACACAAGTATGGCAATGCATACTTATATACACACATATATACACACACATACATACATGAACACACATACACACACATGGCTATGCATACATGTGCACATGAGCATACATTCATGAGCACACATACACATGAATGTGCAAACACACCCCACATAGTTTTAGGCAATTATAAAATATTATGACTTCATCAAGCAACTTTGGTATTATTTGTCCCTCCTGCTTCTTTACTGACTTCTCTCCACACTCCTTTCCAGGGTTTGTTTTCTATTTTATATAACCTTGTTTGTTCATCCACACAGAGTTTAGTATTTCTTTGCAATTGGCTTTAGGTCCACTAGCTATGCATGAATATACTGCTTTTTAGCATCTTGAAGACTGACAAGGACTTATGAATGCTCCAGGTCTTTCAAATGTCACAAATGTCCTACTGTTTACCCATTATGGTCCCTTTTTCTTCATCTCTAAAGTGCTGCTGTTATGTTGAATGAACCTAAATGTCTACCAGTTGTCAGAAAACTCTGCTATGCTCAGATGTATTTTTCCAAAAGCACAGGTGCTAACAGCATGGTGGCCTCAAGGAAAGGGTCATGTCCTGAGGCCACTGCTTCCTGAGTGAGCCTGACACCTTGCCTAAGAACTCAACTGCCTCACCTGGAGAACCAACTAAACCATATGCAGCCATCAAACCCAAGCACTATTGCTGATGCCAAGGAGTGTTTACTGGCAGGAATCAGATGTCTCCTCAGAGGCTCTGCCAGAGTCATATACATACAGATGAGGATGCATGCAGCTAACTATCGGACTGAACATGCGGGCCTCAATGAAAGAGCTAGAGAAAGCACTGAAGGATATGAAAAGGTTTGCAACCTCATGGGAAGAACAGCATCATCATCAGCCAAGGCACTGAGATGGAGAAGGTTTTTGGGAGAGCGAGTACCTTCATGGAAGCAAGTTGAGGGACAGGAGTGAGGGGAGTGGTGTGGAGAGTGTATAACATCTGAAATGTAAATACAGATAGTATCCAATAAAATTGAAAAAAAAAAAAAAACTCAACAAGGATGATCATCTGCACTGCCTTTCCTTCGCCTATCACAGGAGGACACAGGACAGACACTCCTCTCACCTGAGTGATGCAGCCTTTACTCAGCAAACAGATTTCTCAGTGGATTGGTCCTGAATTCCTATCCTAGTTTGCAGATGCATTTTTCAGCTGAGGTTCCTTTTCCCCAAATGATGCTAGCTCTATCGAGCTAACCAATCATGAGTGAGCAGACTTTCTCCTTTATTTTTATCTACAACATTTGTTCAGTTGACTTTACCCACGGTTAATCTTAATTTTGTACCTCTTCCTCCATTTTCCTTTATTTTGTTCTAAAGTTGATGTTAGAAATTTTCTACTTTAAGACATGATTGCTAAAACTTTTCTTTAAATTAAAGTTCAGCATCCTAGCATATTTAAGTCTTGGAGTCATTCATTACTGAAGACTCAGAACTGCTCTTTCCTGGTTTGGAAAAACTTGATCCCATTGAAGAGATATGCTGAGACTCTAAGCACAAAGCCAGGGAGCATACAAGGCCTCATTCTCACAGTGTACCCTTTCCCATTTAACTATTTTATAAGGCTGTATTTTCTTCATCTTCTTCCAGAAAAATATTATACCACAACAGGCTGAATTCTGAAGGCCATATACCTTCTGCTAAGCCATGTATCAAAATCAAATTAGAATGCTATTTTTTTTATATTTGTTTCTGTTTAAAAAAACATTTATTGCCATTTTAAACAAATATCAATGTTATTTTATGTAACATATAATTATATTAAATGTAATTTAAAATATTTTATTAAAAAAGTAAATGTGTACATGTGTGTCTTTGTGTAGATTTGTGCACATGAGCACCATGTCTCTGAAAGCCAGGAGAGGTGATTAGATCCCTTGGAGACTATGTTATAGGCAGCTATGGGGTGCCCCATGTGGTGCTGGGAAATAAACCTAGGTCCTATGCAAGAGTAGTCTTAACTACTGAGCCATCTCTCTAGCCACTCAAACAAAAATTTAATGATAAATGTTAAAGTAAGCATTTAAAAAGTTTTAATTTTACTTTCCCATTAGATAGGTGTTAAAAAGCAGAGTTCATATAACAAAACCTTTTTGAGATCTTCAATTAATTGATTTGATTAATTGATCTGAAATTAACAAAGAAATGTGTTATTTATTGTTATAGATGGGCATGGCGCACATGCAGGCAACAGAAGACAACTTTGTGGAGTTGTTACTCACTTTTTATCTTCTACATAGGTTCCAGAGATCAGACTTAGCTTTTCAAACTTGAGGGTCAAATGCTTTTGACCTGCTGTGGTATCTCAACATACACACTATTTTTAAAATATAAAATTCATAAAGTTCACTGCCTGAACCTACTATGATATTACACTCCTAATCCTATTAACTCCATTATGCAAACATTATATAATGGATATATGTCACCTTATCTGTTTTATGTGATGCTAGGCATCAAACCCAGAGCTCCGTGCATGCTGGAAGATTTCATTTTTCATTTTTTTATTTGTATGTATGTGCATTATGGTCTGTGTGGAGGTCAGAGAATAACATTCAGGAAGTGTTTTTTATTCTGTCTACTCTGTGGGTCCTAGGGACCCAGCTCAGGTTGTGAGTCTTGGCAGCAATTGCCTTTACTCACTAAGTAATCTTGTTTGTCCTCAATTTTTTATTATATTTATATTTTGTTTGTTTACTGTAGTGTGTGTGTGTGTGTGTGTGTGTGTGTGTGTGTGTGTGTTTGTGTGTTGGAGTACATGTGAAGGTCAGAAGACAGCCTACAGAAGTCATTTCTCTCCTTCCACTGTGGATCCTGGAGATCAAACACACATTGGAAGCTTCCTTTACCAATAGAGTCATCATTGTCTTGCCAGCCAGGGAACCTAAAAAGTTTTTAGAGTTTTTATAAGTAATCATGAAAAACACTGTGACATTGAGATTTTGTTGTAAGGTGATAGGATATATGACAAACACAGTTGATGAGAGGTAAAACAGGTTTTGCAGTGACTGTTACAGTTTAGAGTTTCATCAATGATTAAAAAACCAATTTCGTTTTCATCAGTGACTCATATGGTCTAATTTTTGTCCCATTTATCAGACTTGCAAATCCTCCAAAGATGAAAATAACAAGTCAAGAAATTTTAGAAATCTCAAATTCCCCAACTAATCTAATCAAATAAAATCTACTTCCAAAAGTAATCAGAGAAAAATGTGAGGTGTTAATTTTAGCTGTTTAATTTGGGCAATTTCTTTTAAGTATGTGTAACCTTCATGTTATTAGTTTGGTCCCTATAAATTAGGTCACAGATCTCATTTAAAATCAAGTCTAAAATTTATTATTTATGTATGATGTTAATATTCTGGATCTATCTTCTTTCTTGTTAAAGTATACATAACTATTATTCCAGCTAGTAATTAATAACTTTATAATTAAATTCACAAATTGAGAACAAAGTTGTGAAATATCTTATAAAGAGGGTTTATGATAAATTTTGGGTGTTACTTTCTTTATATCTTTTCTGCAGATATGGTTGCATGTTCACAGATTATACATGGAATAAAAAGCCAGGTCCACATCACTAACTTTATATCCTATGACATTGTGGAGAACCAGATAACAGTCAGGAAGGGTAACTTCAAATTAAAATATAACAAGCAACTTGACCCAAATAATATATTATAGTACCTTATCCTTTATACTAACTGTTCTAGTCTTTGGTACTTTGAATGATAACGGTTCCCATTGGTTCATATATTTGAATTCTTAGTTCTCAGTTAGCAGACCTGTTTGAGAAGGATTAGGAGGTGTGGCTTTCTTGGAGAAGTTATGCCATTCCTATTTAGTTCTGTCTGACTTGTATTTGTGGATGAAGATGTAAGCTCTTAAGTACTGCTTCAGTACCGTGCCTCCCTGCCTACTGCCATGCTGTCCTCTATGATATTTGTGGATTAACCCTCTGAAACTATTAAGTCCTACTAAATGTTTTTTTGTATAAGTTGCTTTGGTCACAGTGTCTCATCACAACAATAGAAGAGTAATGACAAAATTCAATGTAAAAATATTAGATTTCAATGTAACATCGAAACTGTCCAATTAAAAATGGTCAGCCTTGAAAATACAGACATACAACAGCAAAAGAAATTTAGAACATTGTGTGTGTGTGTGCATGTATGTATACCTATATGTGTATATACATAGACATGTATGTGTACATGCATGTACATATAAATACACATTTGAACACACACATATATAGATACACACATACATAGATACACATACAAAAATAATAATCAAATAAAAAGAAGCTATCAACCTAATAATATGGGGGGAGTTTAAGGGTGGTTAAATAGGAGGGGCTGGAGGGAAATGAAAAGAAGGGGAAATGATTTAAGTCTATTTCCATTAAAATCACATTAAAGTAAATTAAAATATAAGTAAAACAAAGAGTTAGAATGTATATATATATATATATATATATATATATATATATATATATATACACACACACACACACATAAAAGTATTAGTAATTACAAATGTGTCCACTCAGTGTTATATAGAAATGGTTATTTAGCAGATAAATGCTTTACAAACATGTAAAATTGAATTTACTTCTCCTTGCCTTCTATGTTTCTTTAATTCACCTTAAGAATAAAACCTTGGGTAAAAATTTCCTTTAGTACTCCTGTGCGACTTTCATTCCAATACATGTACAGAGACAGATTCCTGCCCTTTAAGATTGTTAAAGATTCATTCTGCTAGTGGCTTCTTATTCTTTTGCAATATCCTGCTGCTTTTGAGCTTATTTTTCCATGGACAAGAACCTTTATGATAAGGGTCAGCAGCAGGAAGATTGTAATCTGTACTAATTGAAAACTAGATAAGTTCAAATTGGGAGTTTTGGGCCAACCAGGGTCATATAACAAGACTCTCCCACAAAAACAAAACTCAGTACCTCAACCTGAGAGTATACTTGACAGCCTCGTGCTTGGATGCCCCATGAGGTTACTGGTCAGTATCACTTCTTGAGTATTAATTCATCCTTTCTTATGAAAGTACATTGTGAGTGAGAAGCTCTTACTAATCAGTAGTGTGATACATATTATAGAATTTAGTCCTTTTATTACCTGTTGGCTCTCAGTCACTTTCCTGTATTTATTAACTATGGGAATAATATGTTGCCAATAATAAGTTTAGGAGTTCAGACTAGAAGATATTAGAATATCATGTATCAGTAAAAATTCATTCCCAATAAATTGATTCTAAGTATTAGCACAATATTGTAGTCAAAACTCATTATAACTGCAGATTATGCAAAATATCTACCATAATACAAAGGACAAACTATTATGTTCTTTAACACAATGATCTTTTACTTCAAGTCTAGAGTGACAGACTCTTTCAAATTGTTATTGGTGTGGTATAAAATAAATAACTTGGGCCTAGGCAGCAGCTGAGTGATCAGAAATACACATGCCTAGTATGCTGACCTCTGGGCTGACTCCCTGTCCCACCAAAACTTAGACAAAGGCTGATAAATTTCCACATGCCTGCAATGCAAGCAGTTGAGAGGCGGAGGTAGTAAATTGAAAATTTAATGAGCTACTCTAGCTGGTGTCTCATAAACCAAAATTAAACAAACTGACAAAAATAATTAAGTGACTTAAAGCAGGAAGCTTCAGAGGTAGCATTAGTAAAGGATCTGGTGTCATAGGGACTATGGATTTTCAAGAAATCTATAATGTTTATACATAACATCAGTGTTTTTTTCTTAATTAACATCAATGGTCAGTTAATGGAAACAAAGTTACACTCAACTCAAAGCAAGGTGTTTTGTGGTTTCTCTTGCTAATAGGGTGACTTTGAACTATGATATGCATTCATATACTACACATAGCTAGATGAACCAGTGAGAGGCAACTGAGATTTGCATAATGTATATATTAGAACATCACGTGTTCTTTCATGTGATAATTTTATGGTTATTTCACCTGTATAATTTTATGTAAGACTTTATGTCTTTTAAAAAATGTACTTGTATGCATCTGACACACATACATAAGCAAGGAGGGTAAAGTTACTTCAGTGAAACTATTCCAGATGGGGCCTAGTTTTTGATTCCACAGCACTTTGTATTTTTTGATTCCTCACAAATATCATGACAGCCACAATTTCTTTAAGTTTTCTTTTCTTCCTTCATCCCTTAGTTCCATCAGATATGTGATTTGAGATATAGATCGCAGGCTCCTCTCTCTTCCCAGCATTTAGCACAATGAGTGTTCCATAGGAAATACTTAATTGGATAAGTTGAAGTGATCAGATTTAGGCCCTCAATAAACACCTCTTGGATGATTAAAACTCAACTATCTTAGAGAGAACTCATTATTTAATAAAATAACGACAAGGCTTATATTGAAAACAGTCATTTCAGCTGTACTTCAGTGGGATGTTTGATATCTTCCCATGGTCTTTCCCACACGGTGCCCAGACTTGTGTGTTCATTTTCTGTTTTTTCTACTTGCTTGGAGTAGCAAGTGTGTGTTTTTGTTTCTGCATGTGTAAAGCCACAGAAGTCGGCTAAGCTAGTCATAAATTTCCTTACATTCAGTTTCTTTTTTTTAAACTTAACACTTCTTGTGACTGTGGGGTGAGCACTGTCGGTCCCTGGTGTTTGTGTTGTTCATCTCTGATCAACGTCTCTGATCAGCTGCATCTGGCAAGGATGTGGCTTCTTCCGGGGCTCCAGTCTCTCCATGTTCAGTTTGGTGACATGTCCACTCAACTTACTGTCCTCACTCTTGGCTCAGCTTATGCTGAGCACCACCTTGCAGGGTTCAGGTGAGTCAGAAGGTTTTCTTACAGGTAACCGCCTTGATTTTTCTCAGTACCATCTAGACACCCTCAAACAACAGTGAAACAGCAGCAGCAACACTAAACAAAACCAGCAAACAAAACAAAACAAAAAAAACACTTGGGATTTCAACTATCTCTTTCCTACCTATCTCTTTCTTCTCTTGCTGAATCTGAATCACATTATTTTACTTTGCCTTCCCATCACTAGGAGAGGCTTTTTTTTTATTCTTTTATTGATGTCCTTGGATCCCTGCTGCTCTCATCAAAGGGTCTCTTGTCCTACTAGGCACTGCATGCATACCCACTGCTGCCCTTGCTGTATATGCTGGTGCTCTCTGCTCCTTCAATATTCACCGCTGCTTCTCTCAGGATCTTTCTAGCTCCTTTTCAACCCCTTCTAAAATTTTAATATTATCTCTTTCAAAATTCACGAGATGCTGATCTGATGGTATCAGAGTTTTAAGATGATGAGGACATGGTGGCTCTTCCCCTTATTAGGAGAAACAAGGCTTTTGGGCAACATTTAGCTAACTTGCTCTTTTGTCTTTCCAACATCAGTCCACAATGTTCTCCTCCAGAGGCTACAGGCCTCCCCACACACTCAAATTGCTAGTTCCTTGCTTTTAGATTCCATGACCTTAAGAACAGTGAGAAAATAACTTTGTCATCTGTTCAAATATTTGATATATTTACTGTTTTACTATGTATGTATGTAATTATCTATCATCTATCTAATTATCTATTGATTGATCATTTATCTATTATCAATCAATTAATCTATCTATCTATCTATCATCTATCTATCTACTGTCTATGCTAAGATCAAACTGAAGGCTTTGTGAATGGTAGGCAAGTATGCTGAAGTTCAGTACATTATTTTTTTAATTATTGGATATTTTATTTATTTTTATTTCAAATGTTATACTCTTTCTTAGTTTCCCCCCTAGAAACTTCCCATCCCATCCTCCCTCCCCCTACTTCTATGAGGGTGCTCCCCCAACCACCTACACACTCTCATCTCCTTACCTTGGAATTTACTTACATTGGGGCAAGTCTTCCCAGGACCAAGGGCTTCTCCTCCCACTGATGTCCAATAAGGCTATCCTTTGCTACATATATGACTGCAACTATAGACCCTTTCATATGTACTCTTTTGTTGGTGGTTTAGTCCCTGAGAGCTCTGAGGAGGGTCTGATTAGTTGATGTTGTTGTTCTTCTTGTGAGTTGTAAACCCTTTCAGCTCTTTCAATCCTTTCTCTAACTCCTCCATTGGGAACCCTGTTATCAGTTCAATGGTTGGCTGTGAGCATCTTCCTCTGTATTTGTCGGACTCTAACAAAGCCTCTCAGGAGAAAGCTATATCAGGTTCCTGTCAGTATGCTATATTGTCTGGGTTTGGCAGCTGTATATGGGATGTGTCCCCAGATGGGGCAGACTCTGGATGGGCTTTTCTCCCATCTCAGCTCTACACTTTGTTTCTATATTTATTTGATTGAGTATTTTCCTCAGTTGAGAACTCTTTGTCTATCTCTGTGTTCCATTATTAATAAGGTTATTTGGTTCTCTGTAGTCTATTCTTGAATTCTTTGTATATATTGGATATTAGCCCTCTATCAGATGTAGGATTGGTAAAGATCGTTTCCCAATCTGTTGGTTGCCATTTTGTCCTGTTGACAGTATCTTCTGCTTTACAGAAGCTTTACAATTTTATGAGGTTCCATTTGTTGATTGTTGATCTTAGAGCATAAGCCATTGGTGTTCTGTTCAGAAAAATTTTCTCTGTGCCCATGCATTCAAGGCTCTTTCCTGTAGCAGTAAATAAAGACACATTGCTCTGGGCACCAAGGCACACTACTTTCTGCTACTCTCTGTCCATGACTAGCCCCATGCAGCAGCTGCCCTATCTCAGCTCTCTGCTGCAGACTCTGCTCTCTGCCCAGCCTCTACCTTCTGTGGTTATTTATAGTCATAATTCCCAGTAGCTCAACAAAATCAATATTCTTGAGGCTTGATCAGAAGTGTTCAGACTCTGATAGAGGCTGGGTTGGAGGTAGTGTTAGAGAATTAAACAGATAGTCATAATATAGACAGCTAAGTAAATTTGGAGGCTAGGGAAGCTGGGTTTGACAGGGGTCATTGGAACCACTGTCCTTTAGGATCATATGTAAAAATCAAACTACAAAGGATTTGAGGAGCAGATAGTTTTGATCCTTAGTCTTAGCCGCATGAGACAAATACCTGTTTTTAACAGTAAAGGAACCATGGTCAGACCTTCAAAGGTTCCAAATTTCAAAACAGTTTTCATTCTTTGCCTTATATAATTCAAAATAAATGGAGTTCTAAGCTAAAATAATGTAATAAAGTTCAATAAGGTTTTTTTTTTTTTCAACCTGGAAAAAAAGTAGAGTGTTGTTCAGCTTCCATGTTTATGTGAGTTTCTGTCGTTTTGATATTATTGAAGACCAGCATTAGTCCCTTGTGTTCTAACAAGATAGATGCATGAGAGTGTCTCAATCTTCCTATATCTGTTGTGGCCTGTTTTGTGACCAATTATATGGTCAGTTTTGGAGAAGGTACCATGAGGCGCTGTGAAGAAGGTATATTTTTTTGTTTTAGGATGAAATGTTCTATAGATGTCTGTTAAATCCAGTTGGTTCATAACTTCTGTTAGTTAACTGTATCTCTGTTTAGTTCTGATTTCTACAATCTGTCCATTGATGAGAGTGGGGTGTTGAAGTGTCCCACTATTATTGTGTGAGGTACAATATGTGCTTTGAGCTTTAATAAAATTTCTTTTATGAATGTGAATGCCCTTGCATTTGGAGCATAGATGTTAATAATTGAGAGTTCATCTTTGTAGACTTTTTTTTGATGAATATGAAGGGTCCTTCCCTATATTTTTGATAACCTTTGGTTGAAAGTCTATTTTATTAAATATTAGAACAAAATCTAGCTTTTTTTCTTGGGACCATTTTTTGGAATTTTTTTTCCAGCATTTTATTCTGAGGTAGTGTCTGTCTTTGTCATTGAGGCATGTTTGCTCTATGCAGCAAAATGCAGAGTACTGTTTATATATCCAGACTGTTAGTCTATGTATTTATATTGGGGAACTTAGTCCACTGATGTTAAAAGATATTTAAATAAGTGAATATTGCTTCCCGTTATTTTTGTTGGTGGAGGAGGAATTATATTTACATGGGTATCTTCTTTCGTATTTGTAGAAAGAAGATTACTTCCTTGCTTTTTCTAGGGTGTAGTTTCTCTCCTTGTGTTGGAGGTTTCCATCTATTATGCTTTGTAGTGCTGGATTTGTGAAAATATATTCTGTAAATTTGGTTTTGTCATGGAATATTTTGCTTTCTCCATCTATGTTAATTGAGAGTTTTGCTGGATATAGTAGTCTGGGCGGTCATTTGTCTTTTCCTAGGATCTGTATGACATATGGCAAGAATCTTTTAGTTTTCATAGTCTCTTTGAGAGGTCTGGTGTGATTCTGAAAGATCTGCCTTTATAGGTTACTTGACTGTTTTCCCTTACTGCTTTTAATATTCTTCCTTTGTTTTGTGCATTTAGTGTTTTCACTATTAAGTGATGGGAGGAATTTCTTTTCTGGCCTAATCTAATTGGAGCTCTGTAGGCTGCTTATATGTTTATCCTACCTCTTTTGTTAGGTTAGAAAAGTTTTTTTTTAATTTTTTATTTTTTATTTTTATAATTCTGTTGAAAATATTTACTGGGGCTTTGAGTTGGGAATCTTCATTTCTTTCTATAACCAATAATCCTCAGGTTTGATATTCTCATTGTGTTTTGGATTTCCTGTATGTTTTGGGTTAGGAGCTTTTTGCATTTTGTATTTTCTTTCACTGTTGTGTCAGTGTTTTCTATGGTATTTTCTGCTCCTGATATTCTTTTTCTCTTCTATCTTTTGTATTCTGTTGGTGATGCTTGTGTATACAACGAATGATCTCTTTCCTAGGTTTTCTATCTCCAGATTTGTCTCACTTTGTGGTTTCTTTATTGTTTCTATTTCCATTTTTCAATTCTGGATGGTTTTGTTAAATTCCTTCAGCTGTTTGGTTGTGTTTTCCTGTAATTCTTTAAGGGATTTTTCTGTTGTCTCTCTTAAGAACACCTGTTTACACGTGTTCTCCTGTATTTCTTAAGGGAGTTTATCATGTCTTTCTTAGAGTCCTCTATCATCATCATCATGAAATGTGATTTTTTTTTGAAATGTCAAAATAAGACTTTATTACTCTCTAAAACAAATATCAATTTTATACAACCAACAATTCTAGGGTTCTTTTTTTTTTTTTTTTAAACGACTTTATTTTGCAAAACAAAGATACATGTAAAGATGTTAAACATTTTTTGCTTAAAATTATACATTTTTGTCAGTACTGTTTTTTCAGACATTAAAATAAATTTTACATAAAACCATGTGAATATGTTTTTTAGTCAGTACTTGATTTTTTTCAAGGGCTTGACAGTATGCATTGAAAACGTACTAGTTGCAATAAGCGTAAAGTACATGCAAAACAAAACACAACATGGAAATAGTCAAAGTCTTCTTGTTTTGTGAATATATGTATATTTTTTTGTTTTCTTTAATTCTTGGACTTCATACAGTCTGTGAGTTGTTTCTGGGGGAGTGCAAGCCTCAGGGGTTAGCATCCCACTATCAGTGACTGCATATTATGTCTGTTCTTTTGTGACTGGGTTATCTCACTCAGGATGATCTTCTCTAGATGCAGCCATTTTCTTAAGAATTTGGTTAAGTCATTGTTTCTGGTGGCTGAGTAGTATTCCATTGTGTATATGTACCACAATTTTTGTATCCATTCGTCTTCTGAAGGACATCTGGGTTCCTTCCAGCTTCTGGCTATTATAAATAGAGCCGCTATGAACATTGTGGTGCATATATCTTTGTTGTGTATTAAAGTGTCTCTGGGGTATATGCCCAGAAGTGGAATAGCTGGGTCTTCAGGTAGTACTATATCCAATTTTCTGAGGTATCGCCAGACAGATTTCCAGAGTGGTTGTATTAGCTTGCAACCCCACCAACAGTGGAGAAGTGTTCCTATTTTCCGCAGCATCGCCAGCATCTGCTGTCATCTGAGTTTTGGATCTTGGCCAATCTGACTGGTGTGAGGTGGAATCTTAGGGTTGTTTTGATTTGCATTTCCCTGATGGCTAAGGATGTTGAGCACTTCCTCAGATGTTTTTCGGCCATTCGGTGTTCCTCAACTGAAAATGATTTGTTTAGCTCTGTACCCCATTTTTTAATAGGGTTATTTGATTCTCTGGTGTCTAGCTTTTTGAGTTCTTTGTACACCTTGGATATTAGGCCTCTATCTGATGTGGTGTTGGTAAAGATCTTTTCCCATTCTGTTGGTTGCCGTTTTGTTTTCTTGACGATGTCCTTAGACTTACAGAAACTTTGCAATCTCATTAAGTCCCATTTGTTAATCTTTGATCTTAGAGCTTGAGCCATTGGTGTTTTGTTCAGAAAATTTTCTCCTGTGCCTATGTGTTCTAAGGTTTTCCCTACTTTCTCATCTAATAGTTCCAGTGTATCTGGTTTAATGTGGAGATCTTTAATCCACTTACACTTGAGCTTTGTACAAGGAGATAAGAACGGGTCTATTTTCATTCTTTTGCCTGTTGAGTGCCAGTTGGACCAGCACCATTTGTTGAATAGGCTGTCCTTTTTCCATTGAATGTTTACTGCTCCTTTGTCAAAAATCAGGTGACCATATACATGAGGGCTCATTTCTGGATCTTCTATTCTATTCCATTGATCCACTTGCCTATTTCTGTACCAGTACCATGCAGTTTTCAGCACAATTGCCTTGTAATATAGCTTGAGGTCAGGGATAGTGATTCCCGCAGATGTTTTTTTGTTGTTGAGGATGGATTTTGCTATTCTAGGTATTTTGTTATTCCATATGAAATTGCACATTGATCTTTCCAATTCCATGAAGAACTGGGTTGGAATTTTGATGGGGATTGCATTGAATCTGTAGATTGCTTTTGGTAGGATGGCCATTTTTAAGATGTTGATCTTTCCAATCCATGAGCATGGGAGATCTTTCCATTTTCTGAGATCCTCCTCAATTTCTTTCTTTAGAGGTTTGAAGTTCTTGTCATACAGGTCCTTCACTTTCTTAGTTAGAGTCACACCAAGGTATTTCATAGTTTTTGTAACGATTGTGAAGGGTACCTTTTCCCTAATTTCTTTCTCCACATGTTTGTCCTTTGAGTATAGGAAGGCTACTGATTTGTTTGAGTTAATTTTGTATCCGGCCACTTTGCTGAACTTGTTTATCAGCGGTAGGAGTTCTCTGGTGGAATTTTTGGGGTCACTCAAGTACACTATCATGTCATTGGCAAAGAGTGATGTTTTTATCTCTTCCTTTCTGATTTGTATCCCCTTGATCTCCTTTTGCTGTCTAATTGCTCCAGCCAGGACTTCCAGGACTATGTTAAATATGTAGGGAGAGAGTGGGCAGCCTTGTCGAGTCCCTGATTTTAGTGGGATTGTTTCAAGTTTCTCGCCATTAAGTTTGATGTTGGCTGTTGGTTTGCTGTATATTGCTTTTATTATGTTTAAATATGGGCCTTGGATTCCTGTTTTTTCCAGGACTTTTAACATGAAGGGGTGTTGGATTTTGTCGAATGCTTTCTCAGCGTCTAGTGAGATGACCATGTGATTTTGGTCTTTAAGTTTGTTTATATGGTGGATTACATTGATGGATTTCCTTATGTTAAACCATCCCTGCATCCCAGGGATGAAGCCTACTTGGTCATGATGAATGATGGTTTTGATGTGTTCTTGGATTCGGTTTGCAAGGATTTTGTTGAGTATTTTTGCATCAATGTTCATAAGTGAGATTGGTCTGAAGTTCTCTTTCCTTGTAGGGTCTTTGTGTGGCTTAGGTACGAGGGTTATTGTAGCCTCAAAAAATGAGTTGGGTAATATTCCATCTGATTCTATCTTTTGGAATAGCTTGGCGAATATTGGTGTTATATCCCCAATAACTGTCTGATAAAATTCTGCACTGAACCTGTTTGGACCTGGGCTTTTTTTGGTTGGGAGGCTTTTGATGACTTCTTCTATTTCTTTAGGTGTTATAGGGTTATTTAGATGGTTTACTTGGTCCTGGTTCAACTTTGGGACCTTGTATCTGTCTAGGAATTTGTCCATTTCCTCCAGATTTTCCAATTTTGTGGAGTATAAGTTTTTGTAGTAAGATCTGATGATTTCTTGAATTTCCTTAGTTTCAGTTGTTATGTCCCCACTTTCCTTTCTGATTTTGTTAATTTGGATACTCTCTCTTTGCCCTTTAGTTAGTCTGGCTAGGGGTTTATCAATCTTGTTGATTTTCTCAAAGAACCAACTCTTTGTTTTGTTGATTTTTTCAATGGTTTTTTTTGTTTCTATTTGGTCTATTTCTGCCCTAATTTTGATTATTTCTTGCCGTCTACTCTTTTTGGGTATATCTGCTACATTTTTTCTAGGGCTTTTAGCTGTGCTGTCAGGTTGCTGATGTGAGCTCTCTCCAGTTTCTTCTTGGAAGCACTTAGGGCAATGAGTTTTCCTCTCAATACTGCTTTCATTGCATCCCATAGGTTTGGGTATGTTGTGTTATCATTTTCGTTGAATTCTAGAAAGTCCTTAATTTCTTTCTTTATTTCTTCTTTGACCCTGCTATCCTTTAACAGAGCGTTGTTTAGTTTCCATGTGTATGTGGGCATTTTGTTGTCTTTGTTGTTGTTAAAGACCATGAAATATGATTTTAAATCCGAATTTTGCTCTTTCAGTGTGTTGGGGCATCCAGCATTTGCTGTTTTGGAAGAACTGGGTTCTGATGATGCCATGTAGCCTTGGTTTCTGTTGCTTATGTTCTTGTGCTTGCCTCTCGACATCTGTTTGTTTGTTTCTTTGTTCATTTTTTGTTTCTGGTGTTAGCTGTTCTTGCTGTATCTGACTGTTGCTTGTCCCTCCTGTCAGCCTTTGTGTCAGCACTCCTGGGAGACCAGCTCTCTACAGGTAGAATTTGGGTCAGGAGGGCTGTGCCTAAGGGTTAACTCTGAGGTGTAGTTAGATACAGGAAGGATCCTGTCCCCACTTGCTTCACCATTCCCGAGCCCTGTGGTTTTCTGGCAGGTCCCTATTTGGTCAGTTTTTGGAGTAAAAGTGTATGTCTTACCTGTGAACTTATGAGTACAGTACTCCCTCAGGGTATGATTTGTGTCTGGAGACCTTTACCACAGGATTAACTCTGGGGCTTGGATGGAGACTAGAAGCATTCAGTGTTTTCTTATTGCAGGTCAAATGAACTAATACAACTCTTAGATGGAAAACTTCACTTTGCCTGTTTCCACTGTGGTAACAACCCTAGTGAGTTGACCAGCTACCCCATGGAGATGGAAATTCCAGATACTTCTCTTCTTTGCTGACAACTGCCCTCCAGTCAAGGTTACTCCAGTATGGAACCCTTACATTAACTCAGGGTGAGTGGGAAATTTGTCTCCCAGTAACAAATGAATCATGAAGTGTGCCTGTTGTGATAAGCAGTGGCAACGAATAAAGAAAAATATGACTAAAACTGGCTGTAAGCTGTAATGGAGGGTAAACAGAAAAGCATCAAGTGGAGGATCTTGTCAGCGGAATTTGACTTTCAAGAAGGGAGAGTATGTTGTCAACACCTTTCTTATTTCCTGTTATCTGTGACCCTCCTCTGCAACCAGGGTGGTCTGTGCTTTATTTAAGCATAATTAGTAAATAATTAGTATCCTACTATATGCCATATAGACCCTGTTTCACATTTAACTTGTTTTAACATGAGCTCTAAAAATGATGTAAATGAAATGAATCACATTGTAAAAAAGTCTCTTTACATGTATGCTGCTTTATTTTGCTAACAAGTGTTATTTTTTAAATCACATTCCACTCCCAAATTCCTGATAGCCAAATAGCTCACAACTTAAACGGAATAACATGGACTACATGTGTGAACTCAGAAAGAGATGGACTCAAGGGAAATTAAGAAAAAGCTGACAATACCTGTAGAATGAACTTCGGATGGGGTTTCCTAGCAGCTGTGGAAGTGAGTGGTTAGTATTTGCTGAGAGATACCCTGTTTCATATATGTACTCTTATTCTTTATTGGGAAATCACTTTACTAAACAGATTGAATTTTTTGTGGGGAAGAAGAATCTTTATTTGCCTTGATGGTCAGGTGAGCTTTTGTCTAAATTTTAGGTTTGATGTGCACCAGTACTGACAGCTGCCCATAGGGGAATACCTACAATAAATAAATTTTTTTTTGTATAAAAATTTTGGCAGCAAAATTTTTTAAAAACTCAAGTAATTAGATTTAGGAATAACAAAATCTGGAATAATTTTTGAGATGTTTGAGAAATCTTATTTAGAACAGGAAATAAAGCAAGGAGAAAACCATTGGCTTTGTTTTATGGAACAGCAAAGCTATGAAAGCATTTTAAATTACTGTTTTCACTATTTAGGTAATGAGATGAAAACATGACCAACAAGAAGTCTAAAGTAATTGTTTTATTAAGTCATAAAAATTCTAAAATTAAATTTTAACTTTGGGTATAGTATATTATGTAAATAGTGCTGAATTAAACACATCCAATATATTAATTAATTTTATAACCCAAGACTACTTTAAACAGCTTGTGTGTCTTACAAACTAAGGAGTACCCATGCTTTATCCTCTCCTGTCTTCCCAGGAACTCAGGCAAAAGCTTGTGTCCACTGAAGCTACAGCTTGATGAAGGTAGCAGTAGGTTTATTGGAAGTGAAGCAGGACAAAGAACATCTGTCATTGTTATGAAGGGATAAGAGGAAGACATCTACTGAGGATGAAGGAGACTAGACCTAAAGATAAGAGGCTCCTTATGCTTTTCTTTTATAAATTTTGCTGGCTTTTAAGAAAACAAAAGCTTTTGTCCTTAGCATTCTTTGGACCTCAGATTTTGAATCAGCCCTATTCACTGCTTTTTACAAAAGGGGATTATGTCCTAAGGTAGTAGCATTTTAGGTGATAGTACTTAGATATGCAAGTACTAGAGATGTCAATTGGGCAACAGTGCCAAAAGCACAAGTGGGAAGGGATGGTGTCTTTAATGGGTAATGCAAGGCAAACTGGACATCCGCATTCAACAGAGTGAAACTTGGACCTCTCTTATACGAGACAAGAAGTCAGCAGACCTGGAGAAAGGTAAGAACATCAGATCTGAGTTGCTAAATCTCACAAAAGAAAACACAGGAATAAATCTTTTAGTGTCCATATTGACTTATTGAGTAAAATCCCCCAAATCCAGACATCAAGGAAAAATAGGACAGGACTACGTAAAACTAAATCTCCACTCATCAATGAAAACAGCCAAGGTAAAAGGCAAGTTAAAATATTAGAGGAAATGTCTGTCAGCCATATGCCTGATGAATGAATAAATTCCAATGCATGTAGCGTATTACTCAAAAGAATAAAAACTAAGAAAAAACCATGAAACTAATCACAATCCGATTAACACATAGACAATGGATTTGAACACGTATCTGACAGAGGCTGGATTGCAGAAAAAACTGTTAAATTGCGTTAACTGGTCGAGTTTAAAAACCATTTAATATCAGAATGGAAGTCAGGGAATGCAAGTTACTTTTACATCTGGCATACAATGTATTTGAAGAAGAAGAAAGCCTGCAAATATTGCAGAAAGCAGAGGACACCTAACAGAAATGTTGCAGAGGACAGGAGACTGCTGATAGAAAGCCACAGAGGAGAAAGTTGCTCCAAAGGAAGCATCTTTTTTTTCTTTTCTTTTCTTTTTTTCTCTTTTCAGTTTGGCTGGAGACTTGGAAGCTTGGAGGTTGAACCAAGGAATGGTGCAGGAGCCTCTAAGACATCAAATTACAATATGCCTCCCCAGACCAAAATTTTAATTATACAGGCAGACTTTTTCTTCATTTATAAAACAGGAAACTGCACTTTAGATTCTTAATGCCAAGGTTAGGAATTGGGATAGAAATGCTACCAGAAAAAGCCATCACAGTATTTATTCCAACTGGGACCACTGGAGTAAAGCCTTCCCTAATTTCCATTGCAATTTTTATACATTTACTCTCAAAAAAGTTTGAAAGAAATATTTGTACAGCAAGAAAAAGTAGCTGTGATAGAACAAAGGCTGGAGAGACAAAAGACAAAAGAAGTAAAGAGACAGAAAGTACTTAATTGTAAACCTATGTTACCAAATGAAATTGAGGATCAAGATAGACAGCCCATTGAACCTACAGAATGACTTCTTAATGAAATTGAGAAGCGTGAAAACCTCCACTAGCTTCCCTAGTTACCTGGGAGCAAATACCAGAAAATAGTGAAAACTCAAAAAAAAAAAAAAACAAAAAAAAACCCCCAAAAAAAAAACCCCAACCCCCCCCCAAAAAAAACCAAATAAACAACTGGTCTGGAATCCTACTAAATATAGGTTCTTAAACATTTTAAACAATCAATAATAACTTATGAAATGCACTCCCCCTATGTGATACAAATGTTAAATACCTTGGCTACTCTAAAGAGGATTATTTCTCAAGACTGGAGAGACTTTGCAGCAGCTGTAGTGGAGTGGAAGCTACATGGCTGACATGGTGTTGAGAAGAAACTGCAATTATGGAAAATCATAATAGTTCTATAGGTGTTTCTATCATGAAAGACCAACTGTTAGGAGAAGGTCAATTTGTTAACTTAATAGAGTAGATGTAATTTGATGAGTCTATTATTATATAATGTACTTTAGTAGCTGTACAAGCCTGGGATGAGGTAGAGGAATGAGTAAAATGGTCTATATCATTCACAACGATTATGCAAAGCCCCAGAGAAACATTTACTGACTTCTTACATAGGTTAATGTGAGCTATAAACAGGGCAATATTAGATCCACATATGAGAAAGGTACTAATTGAAACTTTAACTTTTGAAAATGCAAATGCAGAGCATAAAACAGTTCTTAGACCTTTAAAAGCTTGATCAGCACCCATGGATGGATGAATAGAATTACTGCTGATATTGACCCTAATGACTACGTAATTGGACAAGCAATAGCTCATAATTTTAGATATAAATGTCCATTGGTTTGTTGGGCTGTGGGAGATGAAGAAAGTTGTAGGCAAAGTATTCCTAGAGACTTCTCCAGAAAACCACAGCCTGTGCCGAAGGTGTGGTAGGAATAGGTGTTGGACCAATAAATGCAGATCAGCAAGAGATTTGTACATCACTTAGGGATTTTAAAAGAAATCCCTTAAGGGGGTTAGCTCTACCCTGACAACAAACAACATGTACCAGGCATTTTCTGTCATCTATCCACAAAGTAACTAGAGAAAACTAAACTAGGTATTGGGGACACTGCATAGTGACATCTTGTATAATATGGTTAGATTATTTCTGTGTTTAAATGGGTGAGAAACCCAGTGTGTGGCATGGAGCTGGGCATGGAATGTGAGTGCCTACATGTCTAGTTTATGTATGAATTGGTAAAAACCTAATCATACCCTGATAAACAGAATGGTGTAATAAGATTAGCTGAATGATGCTGGATTATAGAAAAACTGCTAAATTAGACCAGTCCATATACTTTAAAAATATTTTCATATCAAAATGAAAGTCAGGGGATGTATTATACTGGGGAAGTGCTTTTTGTCTGTATTTACACAGGAGAGGGAAGACTATGGGTTCCATCAAAATGATAAAGATGCAGTCCAATGGCAGACTGGGAAACTTTGATGTTGAAAAGGACATTTGCTGAAGAACAAAGGATCACAGTTATGAAGGATCATCACTTCAACAGACCTTCATAAGGACATTCTGACTGTTACTTTTGTGGGGTTGATAATTGTTTTTATTATAAAAGCTGAGCTATGTACAATTTTTAGCTTAAGCAGAAAAGAAAAATATGGAGGAATTTTGGTACAGCAACATGGCTCTTCTGGCTGGAATGCAAATATATTCTTAGTATACATCTTTAATACCAAATAATGTAGGTAAGGTTACTTTGTAGAAGGAAGCAGCCATGTTTGAAAGTGATATCTAATTGAGGGGCAGACAAAGTGACCAATCAGAAAGAGTCAGATAGATATTTAAGAAAGGAAAGAATAGGGAAGGGGGGACGCAGTTTTACCTGGGCAGTATTATAAAGATTGGTTGCAGGTAAAAACAGAATGAGCCAGAGTTAGTTTGAGGCAAGCAGAGTAACACAATCAGAAGCTATGAGAAGCCAGTTGAATCAGTTAGCTTGGAGAGGAGTTTGGGCAAGAACAGTTAAGCCAGCCAGCCAGATTTCAGAAAGAACAAGAAAGGGTGAGCTTATTCAACAGTGAACCTCCAAGACTAAAATTATATCAGGTGAGTAAAAGTTACATTTGCAATGTAACATACAACTCAAAAGAAAAAAAAGAGGAAGTAAAGTAAAACTGATTTCAACCTAATTAACGCATAGGCAAAGGAAGTGAACATGTACTGTATTTCCCTCATACATACAAATGGTCAACAGACCTTTGGCTCAACATCATTGGTAACCAAGGAAACATTAATCAAGTTGGCAATAAGCTACTACCTCACACTTACTAAGGAAGATATAAAATACCTGAAGATAGCATTATTGAAAATATAGAAAAATTAAATTATTTTTACATTGTGTGAGTTCCAAATGGTGCAACTCTTATCAAAATGATGCTATACATTCCTCAAAAATGAAAACCAGAACTTCTACATGATCAGCAATTTAAAACTTGGTCACTTAAGCAAAAAATTCAAAATTATGAACTTGAAGAGATATTTGCTTTTCTGTGTTGTAGCATGTTCTCAGCCTGGCAAACTGTCTGACCTTGAGCTCTGAAATATCTCCACCTGGCTTGCTAAATTCCTATTGCAGGTCGCTGCAACGCCAGCCCCATGCTTCCAAATTCCCACAGCTTTTTGGGGTACACTTCTCGAAAACCCATGATTTGCTGCCATACCTTTCTTTCTGGAACCCAGTTGAGTCGCCATGAGAAGGAAAATACTACATAAACTTAATTTAGAATCAAGAGGTATCTTGATCACTGGGGGACCACAACTAGCATCCTAATTTTGTAAGCTATTCTAAATATAACACCTCCAGTTGCGAATCCTGGCACATCCACCATTTAAACCAGGGGCCTCTTGCTAGCTGCATTTTGTCCTCTAAGCTCTCCCCATCCAAAAGCAAGTCACCTTTTTCTGCCTCTCCTCTTTCCCTCTCCAACCTGGAAGTCCCATCTACTCTTCGCCCAGTGACTAGTTCTATGAAATCGTTATTCATTAGGGGAAGGTTCACATGAAGACACTTGAGTGATTCACTCATTGTCCCAGGCAGCCCCTTTTGGGGAAGCAGAATTAACACGAAAATATAAACAGCCCCAGGGCTATGCACACCATGGTATTGACTGCAGCATTACTCACAGTAATGGGTTTTATATCCTACGTATATTGTCCCTTGGTTTATGATTGGTGTGCCTCAGTAAGAGAAAGGCCTGAGATGTTGATTCACAGATGTGTACCTATAACTATGTATTTTCATTCATATGAATCAAGATGACTTCAGGGGCCACAGGGTGGTAGGAAATGGATTCCAATTGTGTTCAAGTATGAAAGAAATGAAGAAAGACCTATCCTAGTATGCAGAGGCATTTCTAACCTTTGAGAAGTCACTTCACATGTAATGTTAGGTCTAGCTCCCTTCAATAAGCCCAAGTATAGGAAGGTTATTATCTTTCTAAGGGTTAGTGGGAAGTTTTATATCTGAAGGATTATCTTGATAAAATTAGTAGATGTGGGAAAACATTCTAACCCTGGCCAGGACCATTACTTGGGCAGGGATCCTGGGCTCTAATATCTAAGAATGGAGACTGTATCTGCTCATTGCTCTTTGCTCATTGCTTCATGCTGCTGTTGCCTCGATTTCTCTGCTATGATACACTGTGCTTTGAACCTGTGAGCCAACATGGGCCATTCTCCTGGATGTTACTTTATCAGAGTATTTCATCACAGCAACAGGTATAGAAACTAAGACAGCTAGTATGTGCAGCATCACAGTCGTAACTCTTGATGGGTGGTTGATAGACTCTGATCCAGATAAAGCCTCTGGCTTCATTGGATTGTATTCATCTGCCCAGTAGAGCTTTCAGGGAGTCAGTGTTATGCATTTAGCAGAGTAGAGTGCAATTCTAAACTTCAAGCATAGATTTAATATGATACACAGGAGGTAACAAAGGAAGCAAAGAGCCCCAGAGGGATCAGGGCCAGAAAAGACGGTGCCATTAGGAGAACTGCCTTTGGAGGTGATATTTGCTGAGATATATGAGGTGGGGGTATTTTCCAGCAGAGAAAAGAAACTTAGGGGATGGAGTGAGTCTCGGAGCCATGACTCTGCCTGTGTGCAAGTTGTCTGTAGTACAGACTCTATACTCTGAAACTCAGTTTACGTTTCACAGGTGGGAGTCGGGAGGAAAATTTATTCAAATATACTTTATACATCATCCTAGGAAATTATAATCATACAATTATTATTATCACATCTCAGAACTTTATTATGAGACTCGGAATGTTGCAAATGATTACCTCTCCCTTGGGTCTTAGGGAACAAGACAGTGAAGGTCATGCAACTTATCCAGTTCTAACATAACCGTGGTCCTGTGTGAAAATGACACAGAGGCAAATAGTTCTTTCCAGGGTGGAGGAGTAAAGGAAATTAAAAAATAAAATAAAAATGAAAAAAAAAAAAACAGTTAATTTAAGCTATCAAATACGGAAGTGAAGAACCTGTGTGTCCCACAGACCTGTGTTACTCCATAGAGTTTCTCACAGGAGAGCTACATATTAACACATGAATCCTTCCCTGTGCCTCACTGAGAACCTAATACTTGAGAGAACAAATTTCAAGGATGAAAGCTCTACTCAGTCTCATGGTGCAAAGACTTTTGTTTGAGATGTCTGGCTTCTTGCCCTCAAATAGGGCATTATGGATGTAGGAGCATGTGGTTTGAGGAGCATCAAGGGGACTGGGGACCAAGATGTCATGTTCAATGTCACCCCTCTTAGTGATCTACTACTTCCAAACAGGCATCATTTCCTGAGGTTTCCAGACCTGCTAAAATTGTGTCACATGAGCCCATGGAGGACTTCTCGCCAGTGCTGCCGTTCTTAGGAAGAAAGGGCTGATGTTGGTACAGAGAGCTGATCAAATAATCTTGTATTGGGGGAAGACTCTTTTCCCATTATTTGCCTTGTTTGCTGTTTAACTGCGGAAGTGAGCAATCATTCTTTAATTCATAAAGCAAACAAAAGCCAAGACAAAACAACAACAGCAACAACAGCCAAAAACAAAAGGAATGAACTCTCTCTCTTTTTTTATTATAATTTTTTCACATTACATCCCAATCACAGTCTCCCCCTCTTCCTCTCCTCCCAATCCTGCCTTTGCAAACCACTCCCCCATTAGTTCCTCCCCTTCTTCTCAGAAGAGGGGGAGACCGCCTTCTGTACCACCCAACCCTGGGACATCTAGTCCAGGTAGGGGAACCAATGGCAGGCAACAGGCAGAGACAGTCCCTGCTCCAATTGTTAGGGAACCATATAAAGACTAATTTTCAATTCTATGTATGTGTAGGGAGCCTAAGTCCAGACCCTGCATGTTTTCTTTCTTCTTATTCTTTTTTTTTTTTTTTTTTTTTTTTTTTTTTTTGGTTGGTGGTTTAGTCTCTGTGAGCCTTCATGAGCCCAGGTTAGATGACCTTATAATTTTTTTTCTGGTGTTCTTGACCTCTCTGGCTCAATCAAGTACATCTCCTACTTTCCCACAAGATTCCCTGAGCTCCACCTGATGTCTGGCTGTGGGTCTCTGCATCTGTTTTCATTAACTACTGGATGAAGTATCTCAGGAGACAGTTATGCTAGGTTCCTATCTGCAAGCATAGCAGAGTATCATTAATAGTAGCAGGAGTTAGCATTCTGCTTCGTCTTTATCCCTATCCTCTTGTAGGCAGCACTCATTTTTGGTTGAAAGTTTTGTGATTGGGTTGATGTTCCACTCTTTCCATTGGAAGTCCTGCCTGGATACAGGAAGTGGCCACTTCAATCTCTTGATGCCTTGATGTTAGGAGTCTCATCTAGGTTCACCTCCACAGGCTCTCCATCACCTCCCCCATCCCAAGTCTTAACCTGGTCCCAGAGATGCCCCCACAAATTTCTGTTCTTATTCTCAATTGGACTTGAGGTACAAAGTTCAGGGTTACTATACTACAATCTACAGACCATATCCTCTCGATTCACATATCCTCTCAAGGGAGAGGATATGTGAATCGACTCAGAAGGAGAAACAAAATAGTCACCAGAGGACAATGGAGAGGGAACTGGGTAGGAGAGGAGTGAGGAGGAGGATGGGGATGGTGATTAGGTGTGGAAGAAGGAATGGTAGTCTTAAGAACTGTAGAACTGTGGAGATGGGTAAAGTGCTTACGATGCAAGTATGGGGACCTGAGTTTATATCCCAAGTACCCACATACAAACTGCACTGTGGTTCATGTCTGTCATGTCAACACTGCAGGGGTAGAGAGGCAAGCAAATCCTGGGGCCTCCCTGACTAGCCAGTATAGCTAAAGTGTTGAGCTCCTGGTTCAGTGAGAGTCCTAGTCTTAAAAAAATAAAGTAGACAGCCACTGAGAAAGATGTCTGACCTTGATCTCTGCATATGACCCTTCACATACACACATGCATGCAACTCACACACATACACACATACACACATGTACACACACATGTGCATGTGGCAGTATTTTATATTTTCCAGTGAATAGCTTGAATAACTGATGTTGTTTTAGAAGTTATTCTTGTACTCTGCAAGTACATTCCTGTTAATAAGTATTTTATAAAAAAGTAAATTACTAAATTGCTAAAATTGAGTCCCATTCATAAGGCTAAGTCAGATAAACTGGAAGTATTTCTTAGAGGGAACACGTGAGTACGAGAATTGAATGGATTCAGCAACTGTTCTCCTTAAGGAAATTGCCTTGAATTCTTAAGTTTTATCATTATTAAGAATTTAAAATTGTTCAAAACACAATGCAAAGACTCCTTTCTTCCCTAAAATATTCTACTTACATCATTCTTCTATAATATTAACTTTGATAAAGGATGGCACAAAGCATGTCTCCCCTGAAGCTTAGCGTAAGACACATAAAAAACAGAGGAAGTCACCAAAGCAGGTATGAAGCCCAAATGACCAGAAAATCTGTCCGTTGACTCTACATTTAATGAGAAGGCAATGATCATAAAGACGGAGGCCAGTAGCAATCCGGGGATGGGCAACAGGTGACGATGAAAAGCGTTTGCACACAGGCTTGTCACAAATGACTTTAGAACTCACTGGGTAGTACAGTCTTAGATTCAGGCCTTCAGGGGACTTTCTGGGGGCTCATGTAGGAGATGGTTTTTATCAAATCAAGTAGTCAATCTTACTTCCAAAATTTCCAAAGACCTCAGCAGGACCAAGATATGGATAGGTATCATCCAGGATCTCTCTTTGGAACTTACTTTGCCCTTTCGCTACACAGCTATTTTTTTTTTCTTTTACTAATTTTACATTTTTAAAATTTTTTACCGACTTTTAGGCTTATGAAATTGTATTTGCCTTGATGATTTCTTTCACTTGTATGTTAATGCATCAATATGGCCTCAAGATGAAGCAGATCCCAGATATTTCTGGAAGCTCTTTTCCTTTCCCAGTATCCCAGCATTTAGCCTCTGTTTTTAACAGTTCTTTCTAGCACTTCTCACCAGAGTTCTTCTAGTTGGCTCCTAATCTATTCTGACCAATAGGAACTGAAATGGTAAATTGTGGGCACGAGTCAAGCCTGATGTTGTAGGATGCCCTTGATAAGCAATGGACACAGATGGCATTGGTATCTTGGTGCTCATGCTGTTCCACTTGATATTCCTTTTCTTCAAAAGGACTGGAGAAGAGCAACCAAGAAACAAACGACTCTTCACATATTGACTTTTAACTCTCAATGCTCTGAATCTGGAACTGAGCAATCATTCCTGTCTAAAGTCGGCCTGGCACCAGAGTTATAATGTGGCTCAGGAGACAAATAACTGGGTGAAATTATCTATTTGAGTTCTTTTTATTTAACTTTTAAGAGATGAGAATTATTCAGATGGAAGAACTTAATGAAAAATAGCTAAAGATATGCACAAATATTATAAACATATTTGTTATAAATTAAACTGTAATGATTTATAACTTTTGAGTTCTTAGTAGTCTGTCTCTCCCTCCCTCCCTCCTTCCCTCCCTCCCTCCCTCCCCACCCCTCTCTCTCTGTACATGTGTGTGTGTGCATGTGTGTTAACTTGCTGAAGGTCTTAGTTAAAACCATTAGTTTTTCTCTTCTAATACTAAAATTTCTGGAAAGCATAGACTTAATGCTGTCTTCCACAAAACAACTAAATTTTCACCCACTCCAGTCCAATTATACAATAAAATTCTTGAGCGAATATTTTGGGGCTCTCCCGTGTTTTGTTGATTAAGTTTCTCATTGTGTTTTTTTTTAACAACTTTATTTTACAAAACAAAGATAAATGTACAGATTTTAAGCATTGTTTGCATAAAATTATACAATACATTTCTGTCAGTACTTTTTTCATATTTTAAAATAATTTTTACATAAAACTGTATGAATATATTTTTTAGTCAGTACTTGATTTTTTTAAAATTTGATAGTATGCATTGAAAACTTAATGGTTGCAATGAGCATAAAATACATGTAAAACAAAATGTAACATGGAAATAGTCAACGTTTTCTTGTTGTATAGAGATTTTTTTGTTTTGTTTGGTTTTGTTTTCTTTATTTCTTGGACTTCTTACAGACTGTGAGTTGTTTCTGGGGCAGTGCAAGCCTCTGGGGTTAGCATCCCATTATCAGTGACTGCATATTATGTCTGTTCTTTTGTGACTGGGTTATCTCACTCAGAATGATATTCTCTAGATGCAGCCATTTTCTTAAGAATTTGGTCAAGTCATTGTTTCTGGTGGCTGAGTAGTATTCCATTGTGTAAATGTACCAAAATTTTTGTATCCATTCATCTTCTAAAGGACATCTGGGTTCTTTCCAGCTTCTGGCTATTATAAATAGAGCTGTTATGAACATTGTGGTGCATATATCTTTGTTGTGTACTAAGGTGTCTCTGGGGTATATGCCCAGAAGTGGAATAGCTGGGTCTTTAGGTAGTATTATGTCCAATTTTCTGAGGTATTGCCAGACTGATTTCCAGAGTGGTTGTATTAGTTTGCAACCCCACCAACAGTGGAGAAGGGTTCCTCTTTCTCTGCAACCTCGCCAGCATCTGTTGTCATCTGAGATTTGGATCTTGGCCAATCTGACTGGTGTGAGGTGGAGTCTCAGGGTTGTTTTCATTTGCCTTTCCCTGATGGCTAAGGATGTCGAGCACTTCCTCAGATATTTCTCAGCCATTCCATATTCCTCAACTGAGAATGTTTTGTTTAGCTCTGTACCCCATTTTTTAAGAGGGTTATTTGATTCTCTGGTGTCTAGCTTTTTGAGTTCTTTGTATACCTTAGATATTAGGCCTGTATCTGATGTGGAGTTGGTAAAAATCTTTTCCCATTCTGTTGGCTGCCGTTTTGTTTTCTTGACAATGTCCTTAGCCTTACAGAAACTTTGCAATCTCATTAAGTCCCATTTGTTAATCTTTGACCTTAGAGCTTGAGCCATTGATGTGTTGTTCAGAAAATTTTCTCCTGTCCCTATATGTTCTAAAGTTTTCCCTACTTTCTCATCTAATAGTTTCAGTGTATCTGGTTTAATGTGGAGATCTTTGATCCACTTACACTTGAGCTTTGTACAAAGAGACAAGAAAGGGTCTATTTTCATTCTTTTGCATATTGAGTGCCAGTTGGACCAGCACCATTTGTTGAATAGGCTGTCCTTTTTTCATTGAATGTTTACTGCTCCTTTGTCAAAAATCAGGTGACTATATATGTGAGGGCTCATTTCTGGATCTTCTATTCTATTCCTTTGATCCACATGCCTATTTCTGTACCAGTACCATGCAGTTTTAAGCACAATTGCCTTATAATATAGCTTGAGGTCAGGGAAAGAGATTCCCGCAGATGTTTTCTTGTTGTTGAGGATAGATTTCGCTATTCTAGGTCTTTTGTTGTTCCATATGAAATTGCACATTGATCTTTCCAATTCCATGAAGAACTGTGTTGGAATTTTGATGGGGATTGTGTTGAATCTGTAGATTGCTTTTGGTAGGATGGCCATTTTTAAAATGTTGATCTTTCCAATCCATGAGCATGGGAGATCATTCCATTTTCTGAGATCCTCCTCAATTTCCTTCTTTAGAGGTTTGAAGTTCTTGTTGTACAGGTCCTTCACTTGCTTAGTTAGAGTCACACCAAGGTATTTCATAGTTTTTGTGACAATTGTGAAGGGTATCTTTTCCCTAATTTCTTTCTCCACGTGTTTGTCCTTTGAGTATAGGAAGGCTACTGATTTGTTTGAGTTGATTTTGTGTCCAGCCACTTTGCTGAACTTGTTTATCAACAGTAGGAGTTCTCTGGTGGAGTTTTTGGGGTCACTTAAGTACACTATCATGTCATCGGCAAAGAGTGATGTTTTTATCTCTTCCTTTCCGATTTGTATCCCCTTGATCTCCTTTTGCTGTCTGATTTCTCCAGCCAGGACTTTCAGTACTATGTTGAATAGGTAGGAATAGAGTGGGCAGCCTTGTCTAGTCCCTGATTTTAGCGGAATTGCTTCAAGTTTCCCGCCATTAAGTTTGATGTTGGCTGTTGGTTTTGATGTATATTGCTTTTATTATGTTTAAGTTCTCATTGTGTTTTCATATAGTGATTCTGAATGTTCTTTCCTATTTACAAATACATTTTTTTTAAAAAGTAGATATCTTTTTTTATATGTGAAATATATATAAATTCATTAGACAAAGCATTAAATGACAAAAATTACGGCTGAAAACAATATTTCACTTTTTGGTTAATGGTACTGGCTTTGAGTGGCTTGAGAAGTCTTTAATGAAGATAGACCTTTATCATGAAATCTGCTGAACTTGAGTGGAGAAAATATACTTCATGCAGGACCAAGGAGGGAAGGAGCAAGAACGTGTACCAGCTGTTGGGGGAATACAGAAGACAATGCGGGGATGGTGAATTGAAGCTGTGCTTTGATGACCTTCAAAGGCTGGGAGGAAAAAATTGAGTTTATGGTCGCCTTAGCTTTTCTATTCTGGTTGCTTAACAAAAAATATAATACTAGGGAGTAGGTGGCTAAGAAATGACTTAATCCTTTTTTAAAAAGATCTTGTTTTATGAATAAGAAGATGAATTTTGAGTTACTTAAGAAACTCAAGATAAGAATGTTTTTCCTAAAGCTTAAAGTCCCAGAGAGAATAAGTCAGGTGTTCAGGGTGTCGAGTCAGCTGTGGAGGCTGCTTCCTGCTCCTCTGCAGGTTTGGTTTGCATTCCAACTTCTCACAATTCTGTCTGCAGAATCCTCTTGAAATGTATAGGGTCTTAAGCATTTACAAAGTCACTAACATTATCAACAAGGTCCTTATGCCTCACATCTACAGTCTGGCATTCTCTTGGATAGCTTAAAATTTAAGCTACCGAAAAATGCCAGTTGTGGAATTTAATAAAAACTTGGCAGCTTCTGCTTTACTGAAATAGTGAAGAAAAACATTTCAAAGTTGTTTGTCTAAAATGTAGTGATAAAATAACAGAGCACTTTCGAATATGCTATTCCATTTGATTCCTATCATGATTTTCTGAGGCAGTGAGGCAATTACTAGTGTTTCTGGGAGAAATGGAAACCCGGAGTTAATGTTTTCTTTAGTTGTTATGAAAAGGATTGTGAGTAGTTCCCATCACTCTCCAGTCTGTATGTATCTGGATCTGTCACACTTGGCTATCACCTTCAAGCTGTTCATGTGTTTTCCTTCTTTCTCATGAGATGGAGACTCTAGTCGTTTTTTTTAGATTTAAAGTATATATATGAAGTATATATATATATATTAGTCAAGAATGAAATGTAGCAGTTCTCTACAGGTAAGTCTCACTAGCCTAGCTATCCTGGATTCAAATAATTTTTGAAAGGTAGACCTCAAGGAGACTTGCTTGATATTAGAAGCTTCTGAGAGAAAAAAAAAGGCTTCCTTGGGAGTTTCTCATGTAGTCAAAACACATCAAAAAGACTCTTCAGAATAAGAGGAGCTACAATCAGGAACCATTTGAAAGTGCAAAATCAATTTTAGAAATTACTTTACCAAAAACGTTTAAAAAGACATTACTTACAGTTCTTGAATCATGTTGCAAAGTCTTTACTGAGTTTTATTTAGATAAGGGAGAAAGCAGTTGTTTCATTCACATTGTAGTGGACCTCACACATAGCCAACTGAGAATTTCTACCACAGCTTCCTTTGTCCTTTAAAAGTTATTTTCCTCCATGATTAAAAATGTAAACAGGCATGTGAACACACAGACATATACACTTAATGTCTGGGTATTTGATCTGCTTTTTTCTTGCTTATCTGTCTATCCAGCCTCCATCTGTTTTTCTGTAACACGGCATTATAGGTTTAAAGGTTATTTAAATGCAATAAAATATTTAAATAAAAGGTTATTTAGATACAAATTAACATATTTAAGTTATTTTGAGCTGATAGCTTATATGTATATTTTATCACAAACGTTTAAACTACCACAAAATAACAATATGCTAGTCATATGGCAAAAATTAAGAGTAAAGAAAATATTATCAGTCATAACAGACCACATACACTGTTATCAGAAATGTAAGATAGCATAATCATCATTTTGTTGCTTCCAGTAAAGAGTGGTTGCTGCTAAGATATCATCTAAAATAGTAAGACACATACTTCTGTATTTATACCCAAATAAGAATGAATCCCTTGTCAAAAATAATAAGTTTTAAATGCACAATTCATAGTAGCCCCAGTCTAGATATTGCCCAAGTCCCTAGTATCCATGTTCATCTCATAATGAAACACTCTCGAGCAGTAATAGTGAACACTGCTATGACTCCTCTTTACATGTATTTAAGGCAAAGGAAGCAAATCAAGTATACTCTTTTGAGGTGGTTCTGTAGAAGGGTGCCATGGAGTGCCATAGTTATCCTGCTTTTTCTTTTCCTTTCTTTAATTTTTCTGTTGATTCTTTGAAAATTTCATACTCTATGTTTTGATATTCTTTTCCCAACTTTTTCCAGGTCCTCCCTATCCACCTAACTTTATATTTTCTTTTTTTCTCTCCCCCACCCTGCCAATGGGTTCAGTTTTTGTGGGCTGACTATTCCTGGGTGTGGGGCATGTCCTGGAGTGTGGTACATAACCCCTTCTCCCAGGAGCCATCAAATGTCAATATCACCAGGATTTCATGCCGACCTTCCTTCCTCATACTGGAATGTTGTCTCTCTTGAACCTTACAAGTCCTGCACATGCAGTCACAATCTGCATGAGCTCCTGTGTCATCTGCTCTTTTGTGCCTGAAAAACAAACATGATTTCTTTGAAGTCATTCATAACCTCTGGCTCTTACCATGTTTCTTAAACCCTTCTTCTGAAATGATCCCTGAGCCTTGAGGAGAGGCATAGGCTATAGAGATCTCATTTAGGGCTGAGCACTCCATAGTCTCTTATTCTCTGAACAGTAAACAGCTGTGGGTCTCCAAATTAATTGTCTACTTCAAGAAGCAGATTCTTTGATGAGGACCAGTTTGTCACTGACCCAAGGGGATATCAATAAGTCATTAGGAGTTGTTTGGATGCTCTGTCCATCTAGCAGAATAATAGTAGTAGTAGTTTGTTTTTGTCTGGACCCATGATTAATGTAGCCATGCCATTTTCAATCTTATTTATAGAGCCAGGTGTAAAGCTCCTCTTGTGGTGTGGGTTTTAAAGACTAAAAAAATGGTTGGTTAATTTCATTCATGTTATCATTACACCAGTGTGTATATTTTCCCAGGGCAGTAGAATGGAACTCACAGGTTTACAGCTGGGTGTGAATAATGATAATAATAATAATAATAATAATAATAATAATAATAATAATAATAATAATAATTCTACTACAGAAGAAAGCGTAGTACCTTCTAGCCTTAGGAAAGCTAACCTATGGAGATGAAGTTTACAGGTCAGTATCAGTTAGATTTATTCATATTCTATGACTTAAGAAGTTGAGTATTAACAATCAAGTTCTTCTGGGTAACCAACAGCACTGGCAATCATTTGAATTTGTGGTTGGATGGAAGTGGCTATGAGACCCTGGACAACAATTCAGAAAGAGGTAACTCATTCATACTTCTGGCATTTTTATTTGGTAGCATGTAATATCTAGTTGGGGTATTGCCCCTCTTCACAATTAGGTAACTACATTTAACCTCTGTACATTGGTGTGTGTGTGTGTGTGTGTGTGTGTGTGTGTGTGTGTGTGTGTGTGTGTATGTATTAGGAAGCATCTATAGCAGTTGTTTTTCATGTATCTTTTTTTATAAGGTCTTTAGTGTCAGTTATGCTGCACATATTCTCTCCATGCTGTGTTATCATCTATATAATAAGAATGATGAATGGATGCATGTTTCATTTATATGAAACATGTTATAATCACAGAGGTGTTGAAAGGTGTGAAAGGAGCTGTGGTTGAAAGACATGTTCAGAAATTTTGGGAAGAGGTATGTGTGTGTGTATGTGTATGTTTGTATGTATACGTAAGTGTGTGTGTGTATCTGTGTGTGTATTTTTGTGTGTGACAGTGTGTATCTCTGTTTGTGACTGTGTGTGTATCTGTGTGTATCTCTGTGTGAGTCTGTGTATCTGTGTGTGAGTGCAAATGCATCTCTCTCTGTCTCTCTGTCTCTGTCTCTCTCTCGTTCTGTGTGTGTATGTGTTTAGGTTTCTTGATAAAAAAGCATGGTAACAGCAAGCATGGAGGGAGAAGACAGCCAAGGCAAGGTAGAAGGAGGAGAAAATATATGGGAAGTTAAACCTCAGTTTGTCCTCAATGTTATCTATCCATGCTTTTAATATCTTTAGAATTAGAATCCAGTGGTCAGCCTATCATTTAAGTGTTAGGACCTTGGCCATCACTGAAAGCAGATGATCCCTGATGCAAGCCTATAATCACCAACTATGCAGAGGATTAATTCATTTCTTCAAACATGGACATGTCTATGTCTTTATTATTCAGACTTTATAGAAAAATAAGCATACACAAGAAGTATCCAGCTTGACAACTTAGCCATCAGATCAAGGCTGTGGCTTAAAGTAAGAATAGAGAAAATGTGCCAAGTTTTGGAAAATAAGTAATGTGCCTGTTTTCAGAAGCTATAAAAGTTGAGGAATAATGCCACCCCTTGAGAAAAGAGGTGATCTGAGAAGAAATCAAGACTTTCTCCTTCCTTTTTTGAAAGTTTCTAGCTGGTTTTAAGTGATCCATAGATTTTTGGAAGGTGTCTGCTGACCTTGATAAATATAACTTCTGTAGGGATTTTGTCAGAAATGTATGCTTCTATTTCACATTTTGTCTTTATTAGCTGGAACCTTGAAGTATATCTTGCTCCAATCTGCTCAGTTTCACCTTAGTATTACCCAAGTCCTATTTTAGCTCATTTTCCCTCAAAGTTACACAGCCATTAGTCAATCAAAATGCACTTACTTTTTGGTTTCATACAGAGAGACATGAACTTGAAATTTTTTGACCTGAAAAGTGATTTCCCAGAGGTGTGAATTTTATCCCAATTAGGAAGCAAGAATATAATGTGATCTAAGGACTTTATTGTAAAGGCAAGAATTTTTGGGGCCTCTTATAAACATGTCTTCTACTTGTGTGCTAGTTCAGTTTCACAGAAACACTTTCTCATGTCACATGTTTTTATTAGCACACAAACTATCACCCCAGAGACCTGCTTTCTCTGCTATGGTGCCTGAAGTTCAGACAGGGTGTCTTGCGCCTCCTCTTCATCCCTTGAAATGCCTGCCAAGTAAGGTTATGATAACAAAATTCCTTTCAGGTCAGGTGTTACATGTTAGGTACTTCACAAATATTAGGAAGTCAAACAAAATTAAGAATTTGGGTTAAAGGAAGATTTTTACAGGGAGCTGGTTAGGGAATGAGTACTTCTTCCATCTGCAGTTGGGTCACATGGGGAGCTAGGTCTCTTAAGAAAGGTCTCTACTTAATGACTTGTGTGGATGTTGTCCTTGGCAATGGGGCCCACTTGTAAGTTTGTGGAGAGCAACCCTTTGACTTAACATCAGTCTGGGTTATTTGGAGATTTCCATGGTACTTCCTTGATCAAAAACTTAAACCCCTCTTCTTTACCTAACCTCTCTGGGTCTATGGATGGCAGCTTGACTATTATTTACCTAATAGTTAATACCCACTTATAAGTTAATATATATCATACTAGACACTTTGGGTCTGATTTACTTTACCAAGGATGATGCTTTCTAGTTCCATTCATTTGCCTACAAATTTAATGATGTCATTTTTTAAAAACAGCTGATCAATAGTGTTTAAATACACCACATTTCCTTGATATAGTCTCCTGTTGTGGGATATTTAGACTGTTCTGGGTCTTGAGGTGCATTGATTGTTGACACTCTGAGGAACCACCATACTGATTTCCATAGTGACTGTACAAATTTGCACTCCAACCTTAAATGGACAAGTTCCCTTTGCTCCAAATTCTCACCACCATGAGAGGTCACTTGTATTATTGATCTTAACTATTCTGACAGGTAGGTGTAAGAGGGAATCTCAGTGTAGTTTTGATTTGCATTTCTTTGATGGCTAAGCATATTAAATATTTTAAAAGTGTTTCTCAGCCATTTGAGCATGGAGAAGTTAAGCTGGTGTCTACATGATGCCTTCATCCCTATATTCTAATCTCTTTGGTATATGAAGGTAATCTGCAGGCTGCCAAGAGAGAAACATAGGTGCTAATACAACCCAAAATCTTTTGACCCACAATCTATTTTGACTGTAAAATATCCTAGGGAAATGGTGGCACAGAACTTGTGGGAGTGGCCAATCAGTGTCTGACTTGACTTAACACCCATTTCATGAGAGGGAACTCATATCAAACACTGCCTGGGTGTACTGGCTGGTTTTGTGTCAACTCGATACAAGCTGGAATTATCACAGAGAAAGAAGTCACACTTGGGGAAATGCCTCCATGAGATCTAGCTGTAAGGCATTTTCTCAACTAGTGATCAAGAGGGGAGGACCCAGCCCCTTGTAGGTGGTGCCATCCTTGGACTGGTAGACCTGGGCTCTATAAGAAAGCAAGTCGAGCAAGCCATGGGAAGCAAGCCAGTAAATAACATCTCTCCATGGCATCTGCATTAGTTTTTGCTTCCTGACCTGCTTGAGTTCCAGTCCTGACTTCCTTTGGCGATAAACAGCAATGTGGAAGTGTAAGCTGAATATGCTCCCCCCCAACTTGCTTCTTGGTCATGATGTTTGTGTAGGAATAGAAACCCCAAATGAGATACTGTGTAACCAAGAACCAATGAGTAGATAGCTCAGAGACATGTGGTAAAACCAAATAAAACTGCTCTAAAAATCAAGAAAGTGATTACAAATGATATTCTGCTATACTTATAGATCAGCACCTTATCTAGTCATCATCAGAGAGGCTTCCCCCAGCAGCAGATGGTAACAGATAGAGACCTACAGCCATACATTATGGAGGGGTGTGAGAAGGAGAGAGGGGGGGATGGGGAGACTAAATTGAATGTCTCCATCAAATCCTTTACCTCAGGGAGTTCAGAGAACCCCGAGGAAGAGGAGCCAGAAAGGATGTAAGAGCCTGAGGGGTAGAAGACACCATGAGAACAATGTCTTCTGGATCAATTAAGCAAGGCACATATGAGTTCACAGAGACTGAAGCTGAAACCACAGAGCCTACATGGGTCTATACCAGGTCCTATGCATATATTTTACCTTTTAGGTTACTATTTTTATGGGACTTTTGACTATGAGAGCAAGTAGATAGATCTCTGACCCTTGTCTGCCTTTTGGATTCTTTTCCTCCTGTTGGATAGTCATGTCCAATTTTGATGTGATTAGTTATTGCTTCATCTTATTATAGATTTTATTTTGTCATGTTTGGTTGTCTATCTCTTAGAAGCCTGTTCTTCTTTAGTGAGAGACAGAAGGATAGTGGATCTTGACAGGAGGGAAGATGGAGAGGAACTGAAGGAAATAAAGGGAGGAGAAACGACAGTCAAGATGCATTGTATTAAAAAAGGATCTATTTTCAATAAAGGAAAAGAGAAAAATCAGATGTTTCTGGATCCAACACTGACCAACCTAATCTCAGGGTCAGGAACAGAGAGAGCTGAGGGCAGCTTGGGGAGCATGTGTGGCGTGAGAATGTGGTTTGCTGGGCAGTCCCTTCACTGTACTGTCTTCAGTTTAGTCTTCACTCGGGCAGGAAATGATGAGCACTGGCTTTAGTGACTTGTTTTCTTATCAAGTATTTTGAAACTTAATACTGTTCAAAATTATTGAAATCTTAGAGTGTTATTTGATACCGACTCTTGATGAAATCAGCTAATGTTATGTGAAAATATAGCCCATGTGTTTAGAGGTTTCCTAGATCAAGATTATTGCTGGTGATTTTAATTATCAGAGATTTTATTTCTAAATTTAAAACATATAGCTTAAAGTATCACTAGCCACCAATAAGCTATGGTTTTTAAAATTAGCAGGTAATTGTCCTTTGTGGATACAAAAGTATGTGTCGGGATCAGATTTATACTTACTGTGAATAAATGAGATGCACCAGACATAGAGCGACACGTACCCAATGAGCAGGTTTGTACTTGGAGTCTAAAGTCCAAGAACAAGCAGTGCTTAAAGCTTAGAGCAGCAGCTGTCAGAGACTTCGAAGGCTGTGAGTTTGGAGAGATGCTACTCCAGATGTTACAAAACATTAGTAAGGAAGAAAGATCAGAAGGGCTATCAAAGTACAGAGACTCTGGCAAAATTAATTGTTGAAAGTGGCTAATATCATAGAGTGTATATACCATATATTAAATCATAGATTTTATATCTCAATAGACTATGTGTGTGTGCGTCACTACAAAAACAGCATTACCATAAGCTATTAGCTTCATCTCGCTAACAGTAATGTACATATACCAAAATATTTTGTAATATATTTTATCAGTAAGTTAAGACATATAAGGAAAGAAACGGAAACAAATTTATTTTCATTAGAAAACTAACAGTGATTTTGTTTCAACATGGCCCTGGGCATGAATTATTACCTTCACAACTCAATAAAGCCAGTGACCCAGGCTTTGTATTTTCCAGGACAATGAGAGATTGGTTCTTTCAGATAAGACATGATTAAATGAGCAAAGGAAGATCTTTTACAGAATGCCATGCCATGTTCTTCAAAAAACTGAAACATGCTGAACGTTTGGTTGTTTTTGCTTAAACTCAGCAAAGATAAAACACTTACCATTCACCAGAGGCCAAACAATACTTCATTAGTAATCTAGAATAAACACGCCGAGGCCAGTCAGAAGCAGAAATTGACTGAAAGACTCAGGCTGGTTTGTTACACCGTGTGGAAGGAGGGGCAGTCATGCTGGAATAGAGAATCGTTCATAATGAGGAATTTCTGAAGGCTTTGTAGGAATGTGCCAGGCTTTGGCTTTCTGTATAAACAGAAGACACAGAGAGACAAAAGAGGCAGGGTTCAATCCAGATCTACAAGGATGAGAAGCTCTGAAGCCCCGAAGTAATACAGTAGAAGTGAGCACGGGAGGGGGAAGTGGGTGAGAGAGCTGCAGCTAAGACAAAGTGAGTATTGATTTCATGTTGGCAATCAAGGGCAAGTGAAGTGTGGAAAGTGCAAAAATGCTTTCAGCCTAGGGACTCAGGAGGACTGCGTCCCCACGAAACATACCCCGTTTACTTAAAGATGAGAGGCTGACCTTTGGTGGCGAATAAGAGTCCTAAGTATGGGAACTGTCAATATCTGGGGCCGATATGGAAAGTTATGAACATAGATGAGATTTAAAGGGGGGTAATTAAAGTAGGAGAAAAATCCATAGACTGTGTTTAGGATGGTGCCAGGGGACAGAGAAAATACGTGGGGACGAGAGCAGAAGAGGTTTTACTGAGCAAAACCCTCGAGAGCTTTGATGTAAGAAGCTGTTGAAAAATCGAGTGCTGCTGTGCCGGAAGACCGAGACTAGAGTAAAAGCAATTAATTGATTTGTTGGCATGAAGATCATTGCTCACCTTGAGATGACACTTAGTGGTGTGTGCAAGAATGTCTGTTGAGTCTTAGAGAAGAGGATCGGCAAGTACCAGAAGTACTAGGTGTATTGTATTTGTAAGAGTTGGCAGTAAAAAGAAGCAGATACAAACGCCAAGAAGATGTGCTGCTTAAGACTGGCACTGTTATTACCGCCAGACTGGGGAGAGCCCAGTGGGGCACTGAGACTCAGGAAGCAAGAGGATGACTGAGTCCAGCTTACAACTCAGCTAAGAATAAAGGAATTTCAGATTGCTTTTGTCAGACAAATCTTACGATTTATAATAAAGTAGTCCATAGATAAAGATCGATCATGTCTATTATTTTACCCTTTAAAACATGAGTTCTTTGAGAATTTTGTATGTTTTGATCCGATTCTTACCCTAACATTTCAGGGATCTCCTCTGATTCCCTGCTTGTTTAAATTGGTTCTCTTTTTCGTCTTCTTTCATACAGTATGCTCCAAAAGCAGTGTCCCCTCCTTCTTCTCCTCCCATCCCTACCTCTCCTCTTCCCCCAGATGCAATCTTCCTCCTCTTTTTCCATCAGAAAAGAGCAGGTCTCCCAGGAATATCAAACAAACACAAGTGATAGTAGTAATAATACTAGGCTTAAACTCTCATGTCAGGGTTAGGTGAGGCCACCTAGTAAGAGGAAAAGTTTCCTAAGAGCAGGCAAAAATTCAGAGATACCCCAACTCCCACTGTTATGAGCACTACAAAACCACCAAGCTAATAACCAGATCATATGTACAGAGGACCTAGCACAGACAGGTTCTGTGATTGTGACTGTGGCTTCAATCTCTGTGAACCCCTATGATCCCTGCTTAGTTGATTCTGTGGGTCACGTTCTTCTGGTGCCCTTGAATCCTTTGTCTCTCACAATTATTCCCCCTCCCTTTTCCGTGGGGGTTCTCTGAGCTTCAAGTGGAGAACCTGATGGAGATCTTGAGTCTTTGTTTCTTAGCCCTTCAAGACCAGTTTGTGGTACTCGGATGCTCTTGAGTGTGTGGTCCTCCACTGGAGCTGGGTTGACTTAGCAGGGGCTGCACTCATGAAGAGAACTGTTTCCCTCTCCCAGCGGCTCCATGACTAGGTATGGGATTGTGTACCCAACTCCTTTCTTCTTCCTAGATTTGGTCTACCTTGGGCTGGCACAGGTTTTGTGCACAGTCACAACTGCTGTGTGCACATATGTGCAGTCACCTTGCTGTTTCCAGAAGATACCGCCCTGCAGTGTCCACCAACTCTGCCTCTTACACTCTTTCCATCCTTTCTTCCACAATGGTCCCCCAGCCTTGGGAGGATGGGGGAGTTAAGGTATATGTGTTCTTTTTAGGGCTGAGCATGCTTTAGCTTCACTCTCCGCACCTTGGCCAGTAGTGGACCTCTTCTTTAACCATCCATCTATTGCAAACAGATTGTCAGATGAGGATTGAGAGATGCATTGACTTGCAAACTTCATAACTTCCTTCCTAATTTTTGTCACATCAAATTTACTCATAAAATAGTTCCAGCACACACACACACACACACACACACACACACACACACACAATTTCCCCTTTGGAAGCTGTGTGGTGAAATGCCTCTCCAAACAAATGGTTGGCATTTATGATTCAAAATCATGATAGCACAATATTATAGGTTTATAAAATCATATCATTTAAAGTATTTATGTAGTTACATGCAAATCTGAAGAACTGACAGAAGAATGACTCAGCAATGGGAGAATGTTTCTTTATTCCTGAAAGAACAAAGGAAGCTGTGAAGGTCTCAGTCTGTACTAATGATACTCATGTTTGACCTGCACAGTTGACCCAAATGGAAATCTCGACATAGTTCATTCAAGGATAGGCTGGGGACACTCACTTAGTTTTGATCTGGACTTTTAGCTTCCACCAATATTTGTAGGCTTTTCTAGAATATTGTGAAGTGTTGAATAAGTTCAGCACTTACTAGTCAGAAGCTTAGCTCCTTCACCGCTCATGACTTTTTGTGATAGATGCCTGACTCTATGGGAGTCAGAACATTTTAGAAAGGACAGTTGACCCTGCTGAAGTTCCCCATGACCATCCCCAGGAACAAGGTTGAGCAAGGACTGGTATTCCCTTATAATCTTTGAGATTTTGGCATTAATAACTAGTTATCAAACTGAGAAACTAGCAAGAAACCACAACCAAAAGGCAGAGAGATGTAACATTTTTTGTCCAACAGAGCAGACATATCTTCTTGGGCAGGATGTACAGGCCACAGGTTTTCTGTCATGGGGAATGTTACACCCTGTGGAAAAAGCTGACACCATGAACTCTTTAGCATGTAGAGTGAGGTATACTGAGTTGTCTCCCAGTAAAGAACTAGATCTTTAACCATGGAATAAAATACAGACAATACTAGCTACTCTTTTAACAAGAAGATTCTCACCATCATTTTATCTTTTGGTCATTTGGAAATGATCCATGACATGCTTTTCAATTTTCAGTATTTACTATGGAAGAAAAACTAAAATTAACATAGGAAATTAAAAAATGATTAAAAAATATCAAGGAGAAAGAGTTGTCCCCCAAGCCATGTTTTACTTCTTCTTATACATTTGAGTATTTTTCACTGTTGCTGAAAATCACAGCATAGGCTAAGTTACTTAGTATATGAGGGACTTTGTAGACTGGATGCTCAATGCTATACCGCCTGGTTGGCCCAGCTTAAAATCAGTTTCAGGAAATACAGGGAAGGCTGGCGTGATGTCTCTTAATGTATAATAATTCTAGTAGGCTTATTGATATTGGTTGCTTTTGGAGAGACATTCACCAAAATCACCCCTATGAACATTTTATTCAGTGCAGGGTCTGTAAAGGAGAGTTTGTCTGAACTGACAATTGACACTTCTGTGCAGTGAGTACCATGTTTATGTCTCACAATCCCTGAGGACTTTGTTTGGAGATACTACATCACCCAAGCACTCACAGAGAACTCTGATGGCTAAGGCCATGTCAGAATATGTTTACAATTCTGAGGGGAAGTTTCTGTTTCAATTTTTTGCTATCTTTAACTTTAACTTCCAATATTTATCATGATAATTGGAAAGATAGCAATAAATATTATCATTCCTGTATACTGACCACCAAAACAAAAATACAAATATGATATATCTTTTGCTATTAAACAGTTTTCAACAATTTCACTGCCTTGAAATAAGACTTATTTAAAATATTTATTCATTCACAAATGAAGTTTGGCTTTCAGCACAATTCTAGGTCATTGTATTGGCCTTCAGAATATTAAAATTGTAAATATAAATGCATATTCAACATCTTTATTAACATAATAGGTGAAATTGCAGCCTGGTTCTCTGCACACAAAGTTGTTATTGTTATGTCATATTTCATAGTGTTTGTGAGAGTTCAACAGAACATCCCCTACCAGCTCTTACAGACCATCATTGCTTCAGAACTGCCTGGGACACTATGTGCCATGAACAGAAAACACAGAAGCTTGTCAAGTCTGCATTATGCAGAAATAAAACTCAACTGAAGAAATACAACAAAACTCTGTCAAGTGCCTTTAATAAAGAATTCACTTACTTTATGTCTTGATTTGTACACAAGGTAGAATCTCCATTTCAAAATCTGAAACTTTGCAGCACGATGCCACTAATCCTAGTATATGTTTTGAGTTTTGACTTACAGCTACATTATCTTTTTGGTAAAGTTTATTGTCCCTTTTATAGGATGATTTAACATTTTGACCTTTTTTCCTCCGTAAACCCACAACTGGAAAACAGAGTCAGCTTTGAGTTTACAAAGGCCCATGCCATTAGTGAGCTATCTCTATCTCGTGCTTGTAGCTCAAGATGCAAACTCTCAGCTACTACCCCAGGACCATGCTTGACGCCTGATGTCATGCTACCTGCAATGAGTGTTATGGATTCTATAAGCTGCAAATAAATATTTTCTTCTCTAAGTTATTTTGGTCATGTTTTGACTACAACAGTAGAAAAGTAGCAAAGACAACCTTCAGTGTCATTTTTTACTACACAGCCCACTGTCCTCTGTTCTATGCATGGATCCTTCATGTGTTGGCAACAAAATCAAACAAATTCTTGTTGTGGGATCTTCATTCTAAAAATGCCCAGTTGAAACCACACTTATTCAATCACCTGCTGTCAATATCATGATTTCCCTTTTTCTTTTCACATAACAATTTACAAAAGATGCCTTTTTTGGAAAAGTAACTTTTGCCAGATGTAGTTGTCATCTTGGAGGGTTACTGATGAATAAGATCATTCTTTCTAGATTTTTCTGAATTCTGGTTGACTGGTTCAATTCAGCTGTTTGGTCTAAAACTCCTCTCCAAGCTGACTAATTCAAACTGTTTTCTCACAACTTCTCCCTGAACTGCTCTGCTTGGCCTTATACTAACTCTGGCAATCTTTTCTAATATTTTGGCTCCTTGTCATTCTCTGGATGGTTCTGTCTCTGTAAAACTGTTTTGGTAAAATTTCTGGGTTTATACTTAAATACAATTAATTTAGTATATGAAGAGACACCTTTATCTCTATGTTCATGGCAATGCTATAAATAACAACTAAGTTATGGAATAATCAGTGCACATGTAGATAAATAAAACATTGTATATGTACATATTAAATAAATTTTTGAAAAAATCCTGTTATTTAAAAACAAAAGACAAATACTGTAAGTTTTCATTAAAATAGGAATGTTAGATTTTTGTTCACATAGGTGCTACTCATCTAGGAAAAGAATTATTTTAAGAGGTAAGGAAAAGAAACAATAATGGAATATATACAGCATGGAAAAGGGACTATGTAGAAGTGTAAGAGTGAGAGGGTGGTAGAGAAGATGCCTGAGAGGAACCTACTACATAATATGTCAATTAAAAACAGAAAAATAAAAAGAGATACATTATAAACATTTTCACTAGAAAAATGGAAAGTACACAGACTAAAACACATGAAAATTAGCTTGATTTAGTCATTCCACAGTGCGATAATATTTTAAAGTATTATGTATGATTAACACATACAGTTTTGTTTGTCAATTACAATAGATGGCTAAAAGTCTAAAATGTTCAAAAATTTTGCACACTTTCTTATACATACATATATACATGACGTATGCTTTTCAGAGTTACAAGACTGCTAGCTATGGGCTTGCAGTTATTTTAAGAAATAAAACATCTCTTGCTCATTAATAAAAAATACCTATTGTGATAAGTTAATATCCAGTAAATGACTAATAAAAATTACTTTACTAAGTATTTATTTACAAGTAATCCAGTTTTATGGGGAATTGGTATGGGGTTAATTGTAAATGACAATGTTGAAATTGATGTTCCATTTGAGAGTGAAGAACATTGAGTAACTGGACTAATACTATAAAGTGACATTTTCCATCAGGCTGCTAATTTGCACATTCTAAATTGTACTGGGGTAATTTACACCATGAGCTATTAAAGCTCCATTACACAGGTATTTTTTTATAGAAAATAAATTTTAGAAGTAAAAATTATCTTTGTCTTTACATGTTTCTAAGATGTTCAATATTCTATTTGAAAATTTACTGCAAATATTATTATATTGCATGGATAATGGCAATAAATCATTAGTCCATAGTCCATTTGCCTTCTTTTCATTATGAGATGAGGTTTAATAAGGACTTTATGTTTTTTAGAAGAAAATCATTATTACTATTAAGTTTGTGATGATAACGATTATCAAAATGTTTTTAGCATTTTATTCCCTTCAAAGATAAATACCTAGTGAATATATCTATTCTGTTCTCTCTCTCTCTCTCTCTCTCTCTCTCTCTCTGTGTGTGTGTGTGTGTGTGTGTGTGTGTCTGGGTCAAATAAGTTTCTGTAGAGTTGAGGTTGACATTGAACTTTTTTTATTCAACATTCTTAGCTTTAGGATTTCAATAGAACAGCCTGGGGGACAATAGGACTCTTTCATAAAAATTTGAAATGTGGCAGTTATGACTTTTTATAACTTAAGGAACAGGAAGTGTGTTGGTATTTACATTGTATAGCTCACACTCATCTAAGGCTTACCACATTCCAGACATTAGTCAAATTAGTTTACATTTTGCACATACAGGCACTGTTCTGCTTTGCATGAGTAATCACTATGCTGTTTTGTTTTCCATATAGATGAATGACTCTGTTTTACATATACAGACTCTAACACATTATTTATCAGTTATAAGCAGTATTCTCCTTTCCATACACAGTCACTATTCTGTAGGTTACTTCATTATTATATAGACTACTGCACTTAAAATCTATGCCAATCTTATGAAATACATAAATATTTCAAGGGCAAAAGCACTACAGTTGGGAATTCTGCCATAAACCTGTGATCTGTTTAATTCTGTAATTTCTTCTGGCTGGAAAAAGTTGCATTGGTTTCCATGTTCTGTTGCTCTTGCCTTGAAAGTTTGAATAGTTTTAAGCCAGTAACTATGTATGAGGGCCTAGGAGGTGAGTATTATGTTCTCACATGGTGAAAAGAAGAGGAGAAAAAGGAGAGATAGCATTAAATCCAGCAAATTATGTAGCTGATGGAGACACTGAGAACTTAGATTTTTTTCATCGTCTACGGCAAGTGGTCTGACCATGAACTTCCTATCATTCACCCCAAACTATGTAGCTTATGCATTATGGTGATTCAATTTTAAAAACAGCTCAATGTCAGCTGAGTACATTAATGTTTGACACAAGTAATTCTTGGAGGCAAATTTGTTCCATTGAACAGATAAGGAAACTAAAGAGCCTGAAGTTAAGAAACACAAAGATCAAACTTCCATTCTACTGCTCTAAGAAAGATTGTCTTTCTTATTATTGTTTATACTTTCCTGGAAGCCCAGATTAAGATTCAGTGTTGTAGCTGAAGGTTAACAGGAGAAAGAAAAATAGATGTAATGACAATATTATCTCCTTTACTTAGGGAAATTAAATTTTATAATAGAATATCTTTTAAAGTAATTATCTATTTTTGTTATTGTTTCAGTGAACATGATTATCATTTTGCAGTGCATGTTTTTTTTAAACTTTAAGAAATTTTTGTTACTTTATGTTACAATTTCAGATTTGAGTATTGAACACATTAAAATAAAATTTATTTGTAAGAAATTTGGGGCATATGTTTTATTTTCTTTAGCATTTTGACAAACCTAAACATGCTTTGATTTTTACTCTGTGGTTAGAATTGCACTGTGGACTAGGATAGTATACAGCTTATGTTTCTTAACCTAATAGAGCAAACCCTGCTCCCCCTATAAATGCCCCTTCAACATTGCTAAAATAACTATTTCTAGCAAAAATTTCCACTATTTCAAAGTATTAGTTAGTTTATCTATTTCTAATAGAATAACTCAGTTTTTCCTTCATGCCCTATATTAAGATTGGCAGATTTAACTCTATTATACAGATTTCTATTTCTCTACATGACAGGCTTTATGTCTCGACTTATCGATAAATCTAGACCCTGCATTTTGTAAGATCACAGGAACATCAACATATAATCAGAGAAAGAAAGAGAGAGAGAGAGAGAGAGAGAGAGAGAGAGAGAGAGAGAGAGAGAGAGAGAGAGAGAGAGAGAGAGAGGAAGAGATCCCATGGGAGAACACAGATGTTTCCTAGGGAAGCAGAGGAGTAATCTACATATAGTCAGTGACATTTGGAAGCCAAAAGAAAATTAGTTAGTGGAAAGAAGTGTTAGTAGAACCTAGGCCCAGGCACTGAAGCAGGGGCATAGAGTGCCATCATCCCTAAATCATGTTGTGTGGGTGGGTATGGAAAGGAGCTGGAGAAACATTCAGGCATAAATTTATTTTACCTGGTAGGAGATGGTGGAGTCAGCAAGATTTGAGTCAAGGGAAACTAGGCTGCAGATGCTTTCTTTGATGGTACAGATGTTATAGGTCTATAGTAAGCATCTATGAATATTCTTATGACATCACAAACCATATGAGAATCGCATGAACAAAAGCAAAATATTGCTACATCCTCAGATAGAATCTTTTATTTAAATGAAAGTACAAGGAGGCATAAAAGCAAGCTTTTTATTTTAATCTTAATTTATTCTCCAAACTATTAGATTACAGATGAGGAAAGCTGGTTACCAAATAAAAAATGAGAAAAATTAGACATGAAAGTATTTATGCTGGCCTGGGTTAAATCTATTCAACATTAGAGGATCTTAGTGTTCTTCCTGAGCAGAGACAGGCCCATTTTTTACTGACTTATTTTATCCAGTGCCATGGCTTTATGTGTTCTATACCCATGCTTGGAATTCTGCATTCATATCTGATCCAGAACTCACTCTTGGGTTGCCAGATGAGTGTCAACAATCTCCATTTGGATGCTCATGCACTCAGTAAACAAGTTCAGAATCTAGCTCCAAGAAATCCTCTTCTCAAGCTTTCCTTAGGCACACATGGCCTTGGCAGCCTGCATAGCTGCTCATTTTCACACCTTATCCTTGACATTCAGCACTCCCTTCTGCTCTACTTAAAGTCTGATATGTCTTTGATTCTCTCCTTAGTTTTAGCCATATTTCTTTGGCTGTAAATTCACACCGAACTGCCAAGGACCAGCTTCAGCTTGAAGAGGGGTTCTAAGAGAAGTAGTGTCTAGGAGCCCCAAAAATCAAAACATAAATTCAAACTGATGACTTATGTTTTGCTTGAAACTCCTTTTCAGATGGTTTCCTCCCATGCCCCTCCCCTATTCTTCTATGTTTGAGGTAGCTTCCTCTTGTTATTCTAAAAACTCTCTGCAAAACTCCTCTCTTGCAGAGCAAAATGCCCAGTCTTTTATTTTACATATCAATATAGTCTTTACCTCAGATTCCCTTTTGATTAACTCATGAATCAGCAATACAATACTCCAGCCTCTAGATTCATAGAAAGAGGTAGGATAAGCACAGAATATAAGATAGCTTGGTGGGACCCGGCCCTGAAGTTACCTGAATTAGCACTATTCTAAAATGACCTTGAACACAGGAATCCACCTGTCTTTGTAAGTTTAAACAAAAAACCTTTGCCTTGCAATCACCACTCTAAAAATCTCCTTATCTGCTTATTCAGTATCTTCCTGGCAAGCAGGCTCACAGTACAACTGCTTTTGTCTCATTACATTTGTGAAGCTTCTTATACAATTCATATTGCATCCTTCTATTTTGCATAGTTGAGAAATTATATATTTTGAACTCATATTTTCAGTGTTCTTTCTTACAGCCTTAATTGCTGTCCTGAAGGTCACGTCATTCTACCCTTTTGCTGACACAAAGACACACCCTCAGATTTTAGACTTATGCTATCTGAGATAATCATAGAATCACTTTTTTTGGCAGAAAAGACTATACTTGAAGGAGGAATATGAAAATATGCACACTATTATACAAACAAGCTTTATGCCCACAGCATCCATTGACACTCCTTGAGATACATGCCCTGCTGGCTATGTTTTAGGGGCAGGAGCCATATCATGCCCTTCTTCACACATAGCCAAGCAGGATTTAGCACATAAACACCATTTTTTACCAAAGATTGCTTTAAGTTTTCTAGTGACCTTTCCCTGATTTTCTTACCTCCTTTTGAGTTTTTCTCGATTCCACTCACAGTGACCTGATTAAGATAAACTAATTTTAATCTTCATTTCTTTCAGATCAATTAAAATGATTTCCGAATTCCCTTAGAAGATGGAATGGGTCTGTCTCTAGCATGTCTTCAGCTTTACCTCAGCCTTGACTTGGGCTGAAGCACATGCTGAGTCCCATACCTAAATGAATTTCTGTAGATCCTATGTAATATCTGTTCCTCTTCCAGGACTCTGAATATTATTTCTCTAGTGAAGTCATTCTTACGAGGCTTCTTTGTCTAAGAAACCTGTTAGTTTTAATTACTGTTTACTTCTTCACTGTCTGCCTTTCCATATGCTATAGACTTCTTGAGAACCATGTTGTACTTGCCATTCATCTCTATGTCTACTTCCTTGTACAATGCTTGATGTTTAATGCCTCTTTAATATGTGAGCTAATCAAGGCTTTAACATTTCCAGTTTGTAGACTTTGCACCTTGAAGCTAGCATTTGCTAGATGCACCCAGAGCCATTATTTTGCTTCACCTGACTTGTTTCTTCCAATTCCTATTCTGACACTCAATTCCTACAACATTCTACTCTTAGTACTTCCACTCAATTCTGATGATCTGCTCTCTGCTCAAGGTCTGAGGTGGTTTCCATTGAAGCATCACTCACTAAGAGGGGTGAAGTTTTGGGAGCATGCATCTGAATTGCTTATGCTCTGTTGCTTGCTGCACATAGAATTTTTGAATCTTTTGCCTTAAATTTAAAGTAGATTTGTCACTTTACATAGACTCTGTATTTAATTTACAATTAAAAGTATACGCTAGATGTCATTTTGTAACTTGCTCTGATGTGGATATATTTAAATTTGAACAAGATACCTTATTTGAGTCATCTCAGATTGATATGCAGTTTTTTCTTTCCTCATAATAAAGGTTTCCTAAACATCACAATGTGTTTACCTCCTCAACTTTCCCTTGGTTTGCTCTGATTGACAGTGCTTCTTGGTTTCTTATACCCATCCCAATTTCACTTCTAGAAGTCCTAGCATTTATTTACATTTTGCATGAAAAAAATTTTTTTTGTTCTATACTGTGCTGTAAATGTCTCCTTTTCTTCCTTTTATTTTGTGACGTGTCTAGCATCTCTGGACCATTCACTCTTGTTGCTTGTAGTAGAATTGTCATAAAAAGAAACACACTCCTGATTATTTCTTTCCTAATACCCTTAGGTGACGATCCTTCTTCTAGTGGAAAATGAGTTTGTTAGAACTTGCTGTTCCATAATAATAGGTTTAGAAGTAAATAATTCTTTGTGTTCACTGATAGCTCTATTTATTGGAGGCCTCTGTATGCCCCGTAGTATTCTATCTGATTGAGATTCAATGATGAACAGATCAATCCTTTGAAATCTATAGTGCTTTATTTTTCCTCTCACCTCACTTGTTTTTCATGCAAGCTTTTGAGGGAAACAATGTTATTCTCAATGCACCATTAAATTGTCCCCAGAATGATGTGATTCTTTCTTATTCAAAAATTATAAGGGCATTGCTGTTTATTCCACAGTAATAAGGAACAAAAATTTGTATATGAATGCATAGTTGAAAAGATTGACTGAAATAATATGAATATATTTTAATTTTTTTTCTGAAATATGAGCAACCAGGAAAAAATATTAGCAAAATACTAAAATCTAGAGGAGTGACTTGGCTAGTGCTGGTGAGTGTAGATCTGGAGAAAGAATAAAGGGGTTTTAGGGCAGACATTGGGAAGAAAATCTGTTGGGATGAAAGTCTTTCTAATCATTGTAGAAGGAAGTTACAGGAGATTAGACCTGTGGTCCTTATGAGATTTGGGGAGCAGTCATGAAAAATTTGCAAAAAGATTGGTCTCTAGGAAGCAGGGAACACTAAGAATAAGTGAACTAGATCTGGCCAAAATTTTGTGAATTTGTAAGAAGAGAACAGAATCCAGATGTCCTGGAGATGAAGTTTCAGATCCTACTTCCTCCTACTACAGCTTTGCCTTCTTTGTTTGTAAAATAAGAGATAATAAAAATTTAATAAGGGAAAAAATGAAGGGGGAACTCTATTTACTTTATAATTGCACAATTTTCCTGGGACCACTACAATCACTATGTTCTTTTGGTTTGTTCATGTTTCATTCATGCGTATCTATATCATACTTAAAGAAGCTGCTGAATGCTACCAGTACCCAAAACAGTTCTTCCAAATTTGCAAATGATGCAGGTGGACAAAGATAGGTAGAGGAGGGTTTACTGTTCAGTCCTATGCTGCAGGAAAACAAATGCATAGATTTTTAAAAGAAAGATATTTGACATAACCAAGCCATCTCAGTCAGTTAATTAGAGTCTCAAGGGAGAAAGTTAGGATTGAAAGAAAAAAGGCAATTAGACAACATTATAACATGACTCCAACCAGTGCTGAGGCTGGAATGGCTTTATTTTTCTCCAGTCTGCTTCTATACCATTCTAAGTACATGCAAAGAATAAAGTCAGTTCTAGGTCAAGGAAAAAACAAGGCAATAAACAAAAATGGTCAAGAAACAAACAAGGCAATAAACAAAGTCCCCTGGTACTATCAAGATTATCAAGATCTTGAGCCTACTTATTTGTCCTGTCCTAATGTCAAATTCCTGCCCCATTCCTAGAAAGTTTCCTCCAAAGCTCTCCATAGTGACACAGTGTCTGGGATTAGCATAAAATGATAGTTTGTCTTCTTTCCCACAAATGTGCAAATATTACTTCCAATGACTAGAAATATGTGTAACATCCTCATAAAATCTGTGCATGTTCCCTTAATTTTCACAATAAACATGACATCATCATCATCATCATTATGATTGTCATTGTCATCTCTACTTCCAAATGAAGACACTGACGCACTAGAGAAGATGAATTGAAGAGTTAATACATTTCTGTTCTAGTAACCAAGCTCTGTTTTTGTTTGTATTTTTTCTTTTATCTGATCAACTGCCTGATGAACTCAATAGTGTCAAAGTTATGCAGTTTTCCAGGTTTTTAAGATTTTATTTTTAGTTGTGTTTATGTATAAGTATGCATGTAAGTGCAGATGGCTGTGAAGGGCAGAGATGTTAAATTCCCTTGGAGCTGGACTTGAGTGTGATTGTGAGCCACACTCTGAGTGCTGGGAAGCAAATGCACGTCCTCTACAAGAGCAATATGTTCTCTTAACTGTCATGTCATCGTTTAGCCCTTTGGTTTTCCATTTTAACAATAGGTACTTAACATGTTAAAAAAATCCAACTTTAATATAGTTACTTTAACTTTGACACATTTGATGAGTAGGTTTCCTGACAGATTTCCTCAGTTCCAACACAAACTTATTATCTTACTTTTAAAGATACTTTAAAAATTATTAATATTGCATGAAGGTGTGTGCATGGTTGTGTTGAGGTCAGAAAACAGCTGTGGGAATTTGTTCTCTCCTTCTATGCACTGAGTTCTGGAGATCTAGTTAAGGTTATCAGATATAGTAGCAAGCATGATTACTACTCAGCCATCTTCCTGGTACTGAAATTTTTACTTTTGAAGAAATTTTTTCATTGACTACTGAAACACAAAAAAAAGTAGATACTTGTTACTTAACATGTTTGAGAACTGAGCATGAACATGTTAAAAAATGCACAATTGTTTCGAACTTTTAAATCAATGCTCAGGCTGTCACCCAAAGTATCCTGAGATATTCCTAGATATTGTTGTCATAGTTTTAAAAACTCAATGTCACTGATATATGGACTAATATAGTCAAATTAAAATGGACCCATGAAGAACTATGACAATTCCTGTTTGATGCTAAATGGGCATGAGCCATCCTTCTTTGCGAAATGTTTCTTTTTGTCTCTTAAATTTAAATTGCATTTCTCTGCCTTGTATTCCTGTATTTCTCTCTCTCTCACCCCATGTGTGTGTATGTGTGTGTGTGTGTCTCTGTGTGTGTGTGTGTATTGGAGGGGGGTGAATTCTGAATTCGTTCCAATACAATGTTTATATTCTCATTAAAATTCTTATGAGAAATATTATTATTTTTTATATCACTGTGACCTAATTAGTGTGACAGAAACAACTTAAAAGCAGTTCTGTTTTGTTTTTCAGTTTTAGAGAACCTAGTCCATCATGGTGGTGGTAAAAGAAAGTATTGTGGAATAGATCACCATGGCAGTAACTCCTCACATGGTTACAGACTTGGAAGCAAAGAGTGTGTAGAACCAGAAGCCTGCCCATGGAGATCTATTTCTGCCTACTAGATGCCAGAAGAAAGTTCTGAACCCCAGAGACTGGAATTATAAGTGGTTATAAGCTGCCATGTGCCGGCTGAGGATTGAACCTAGGTCTTTTGGAAGGGTTAGCTGCTGAATCTGACTTGGTCATGGCAGGAATCATAAGACTCCTGGCCCTCAGTCAGTGGTACTTACTTTGAGACTTCCCTGAGTGAGACACTGAGATGCAGATCGACGCAAATGCAAGAGGTTTATTTTCCTGCTCTTTGGGGTCCACCCTCAATCAGTCCCTGAGGTGAATGGGTAGAAGGTGATCCCAAATGGCTATTACAAGTGGTTTATATACTTTTAGGGGTATAAGTTACATCAGCAAGGTTGTAGTAGTTCAAACCTATTGGCTAAGCATCATTCAGTACATTCCGAGAATTTCTACTCAAGAATGTTCCTGTGAGTAGAGAATGGAACTTAGCTTAGCCTTTACCTGAGGTGGGAAGCTAGAATCTGGCCTAGCCTTGACCCAATGCAGGTGGGTACAAGGCTGGCAAAAATCACTAGCAATCTTTATTTTCCTCTTTTCTTGTCAAGCTCCAAACTTGGAGCTATGTTCACAGGTTTCTGGTGACTAACTCATATTCTGCAGGTCCTGTCCTCAGGGTCTCATATTGTTGGTGCAGGACCATCAGCTGTACTGCACCTATTTTCTCTTTTGTGAAGGCCATAAGCTTGTTCAAAGGGCGCAAAGGCCAACAATAGCAGAACAATTAAGGGTCCTAGCAATGTGAATATGAGGGTGGTTAGCAAAGGGGAGGAGTTAAACCAAGACTCACACCAGTCCTGATTCTGTTCTCTTTCCATTTGGCTAGCTCTTCTGTCGCTTTGGCCATCATCATACCCAGTTTGTACAAGTTCTTCCCTTTAGCCATCCCATTGCTCCTTTGCGTTTTTGAGTGATTATTATTGGGTTACAGGTGGCATTTGCACAGGGGGTGTCCCAACACACTTGTTCCCCTTTGTAGTGCTTCCCCAAGTCGTGTAATTTCATTTTACTGTGATCAAATCCCAAGAGGAGGAGAGGTTCCAGTAGGTGTCTTCTGTAATCTCCCATCCCGCAGTGGCACAATAAAACTGGTCTGGGCTCTTGCATTGGTGAACTTCTGCCTAGCTTCTTCTGTCCCGAGCAACTGTCTCGCCAGCAAGAACGACGCAGCACACGAAATAGGATTCTTCTGCAGTATAGCTTTAATGCTCTCGAGAGGCAGAGCATAAGCTTGCAACATGTGAAGATGAAGAACTATCTAGCCCATCCCCTTATATAGGAATCAGTCCTCGCCTTGGACGTGGAGCCCCCTGATTGGTTGAAACTCATCAGGCCCTATGACATCACGGGAGAGGCAGAGCTCAAGGAGTGGAAAGTTACCCAGTGCGTGCACACATGACTTGTTTACTGCTAACTCCAGCCGGATGTCAGCACCATCTTGTAATGGAGAATGTGCAGGCAGCGCCCCACATTCTTCCATCTCCAGGGCAAATGTAAGTGGGGGTCTTTTGTAGGTGATACCTCCATGCAGGGAATGCTCATTCTATTATCCCTTCCCCATTCTTTCCTAATGATGAGTCTCTTTGAAATTATATGTGCATTTATACAGGAATTTATATATTCCTAAATACCACCTCTACAGTTTCCATATTGTTACTCATATCTGTGTTTTCAGAGTTGACCAAAGATATTGGGTACCCAACTGGTATTGCTCCCACAATCAACATTTCTTAGTTGTCTGTTTTCTTATTTTTTATTTTTTTTTGTATATGGTTGAAGTTTCATGAATTTCCTCCTGCCCACTTTGTTATGCTCATGACTACCAATTTCCTTGACACAATGGCCATCTCAAAGGTGTGAAATTATCTGTGCTTGAGATTTTGATTTTCGTTTTTCCAGTGGTTAGTAACACTAAAGATCTTTTCATGCACTGGGAGAGATTTTAATGTCAGGCACTAATTAGAGCTTTACTGACCTTAGCCTTTTGAAATTCAGACTGTCCAATGTTTTCTTGTCTTTATTACATATGCCTTGTTTTGCTTAAACTAACACACTGTGGTTCATGCTGCTTATGAAAAGTGCTTCTTCTGACTTAGCCTGCAATCGGAAACACTGTATTCCCTTTGGTCTTCATAAACTTTGCAATCCACATAAGCATTCTTTTTAAAATCTACTGTCTTTATAAAGACATACTTTATACATTCCTATTGTTTTCTCTGGGTTTTCCTATGACTAGAAGAAATGAGGTATAACAGAAGAATGTACAAAATACTCCTGCTTAGTTGAGCGTATGTAATAAACACAAAGCTTCCCTCTTCATCGTCTCCAAGATACAATGTTTTAAAGGTCCTTTATAGTGTAAGCTCTTCCAGGATGTCAGGGTCACAGAACTCCTAGGGTAGGAAACACTCACTGGGGGCAGAGCAAAGCAAAGTGTAGAATATGTAGGTAAGTGAAGAACAAAGAGAGCCCAGCTTGTTTGGGACTGCACATCTCTAGCTGTACCCGTCTATTTGCCTTTCCATTTTAAGGCTTTGTAAGACAGAGGGAGAATGAAATGCCACCATTTCCATACAGCATGTGAGGCACTGCTTAGTACTTAGCAAGATCTCACAAAGGATTAACCTTCTCTTCTCAAAGGGACATTTTTATGTTTAAAAATGTGAATCTCTTTTAGTTTTACTGTGCATTTCTCCCAGCTGGTATTTAAAGAACATGAGATATAGACATTTCATTTCTTTTCTAAATTAATGCCTGTATGTAATAGAATAAGGTAGCTTTCTAATTGTGAAGCAATTAAACTTAAACCAATGCCACAACAGAACAGGGTATTGACCATGCTGTCATTGAAATGTGAACTGAGCATAAGATGGAAGCTTGGTGCTCTATGGTCATTGTGCAGATCATAGAAGAGGCTGATTTCTTTACATTTCCTCTTGGGGATCCTGAAACAATGAGGAACTAAAAATAAAGTCATAAGAAATTAAAAGTAAAAGTCAGTGCATTTCACTGACAACTCTGTAGATCTGAGTTAATATTCGTAAAGGATCTATAGAGTTTTCCTAACAAACAGTGCAGTACAATTAAAATGGAAATTGCTGTAATAATCTTTCTCTGAGCCAGGCTCCTTTGTCTGGTCTGTCTCTGCCTCATCCTTTATTTTTCTGTTAGTAGAGTGATCTTTCAATCATTTCTCACTCTTATGGTTAATTACAGGCATCAAGGCTTGCTGTCTACTCCCTTCTCAGTAACATGGATTTATCCTTGACCAGATCCTGAAATTCCAACAACAAAGGAGTATCTGTGAGGCTCATCATTCCCCACTTGTCCTCTGGGTTTGGAAGAGAAGTATCTTAAAGGGATTAAATTTTCATCAGCTGAAGAAATCACCAGATTTAGGAAACCTTTAGACTCACATCTTTTCTTTATACCCCATTTTACCCTGTCATTTGTCCGAACCACCAGTATAGATCCAGAAACTGTGGTGTTGCCCTCTGCCAGTGGGAATGACAGAGCTCAGGGCACTCGGGGCTCTCAGGGAACTGTCAGACATAATCACAGTGGCTGTTTATAACCATTTAGTTTCCTGACTATGGCCCTCTGTGCCATCTCTGTTTGAAGAATGTAATCTCTATTAGTTTACCGCCAGGGAGAAGGCAGTTAACCCATGAGGAGGCAGCCACTACTCAGGGCTTCTTGTGTCTGTGTCTATTCCCAAACACATGCAAACCTTCTGCTTAGAGCTGTTATGGTGGCACCAGCCAATCTTTGTGCAGTACCTAGGGCATGCTACCACTCTAGAGTCTGCTTTGGAGGTTTGATGAAGTGTGGTTTTAGTCGGCTGGGCAACAGGTGGCCATTTCTAGCCTGCACATGTTCTCAGCAGTGCAGAAGGCGTGATAGATTTATTTGTTTTTGAGATAAGGATTTGCTGTGTCTGTCTTAGGCTGGCCTCAAATCCTCCATCCTCAAGCTTCAGCTTTTCAAGCCCTGATACTGTATGAAAGCAGCACCATGACTGGCTTATGTGTCACTTAATCAAGAAAATACTATTCCACAGTTAGACTCAGACTTCAGTTACCACCCAGAGCAAATATTGTCTCTGTTGGAAGGGGATGATTTCTGGACATCAGCCTTAGAAACTATTGTGGACCAACGACAGGATGCTCAAAAGCCTTGCACTACAATTGCACCACCCTAAGAACATCTTCTAAAAACGAAAAGTCAATGGCCTTGATACCTCATTTTAGGTTTTGTTTCTCAAAACACTGTATTGTTACACCTCGAAGTTTTGGCAGATTTCCATAGCAGCATCATTATTCCGTAACACTTAATTTTTTTGGAAGAAAAAAAAAATGTAGGAATGCTCTTTGGATGGGAGAGTAAGCCTTATTAGTCTGTGTTTCTGTAGCATGCTGTGCAAATCCTGACCCATGGAGGAGTTCACTCAACAGATGCAGAGTGAAGAGTTTCCTGTTATTTCGTGTCTTGTTAAGGCTTGCACTTACTATTCAGGCACGGGATGACATTTGACATTTTGTTATACTATTTTTGTTAGCACTTGAAGTTGTGGCTTGATCTAAGAGGCAAATCAGGATGTTAGTACTAGGGGGTAAAATGGCTATTTAATTGGAAAACACACAGGAGGCCTCAAAAGGTAAACAAAGGTTGTGGAGAAGGGAGTTGGATATCAAAGGGTCACATGAGAAGTGAAAGCAGAGAGAGGGATGCCTGAGGTGAAGGGGCACACATGGGAGATGGGGACTAAGAGGGGGATAAAAAGCAGCAAAGTCAAATTTTGTTGGCTGGGGGATATTTTTCATAATTCTTCATAAGTAATAAAATTTGTATTTAAAATATTGCCAGGCTTTTGTTCAATTAAAAAACATCCTCATCATGGTTGGAAATCCCCAAGTTGTAGGAGATACTGTTTCTACACATTTCTTCTTTCCTGCCCATCCATCCCACCTACACATCTCAAAGAGTCGTAATATTTTTGTGTCCCAAGATCAACTCCCTTCTTTTTTAACTATGGAGAACAGAGTGGGATATCATTTTGCTCCTTTTATTAATAGAATCATACCTCAGATTTTAATATGTTTTTCAGTGACTCGATATTAGGCTCAACTGCCTACTTTTCCTTTATTGCTAACTCATAACTTCTAATCTAAAGATGAAACCCAACATTTCTACCTCCTCTGCATCAACTTAAAAGACCCTCTGCATTCTCGACAGCTACTTGTTTCACTGTATCATCTGGGCTTTTCTCACTCCCCACTTCTACTTATTCCTTCTTATGAATAAATCCTGAAGCAAACTTTAAAAATTTTTACTTTACCAAAATGTGTTTTTATGTCTATATATCCTTGCATGTATGTATGTACATAAAATATAAAATATACTATGTCTGCAGAGGCCAGATGAGGGTCTGGGATCTCCTGGAGCTGGGTTCCTAGGCAGTTTTGAGCTACCATACGTTGGTGCAGGGAACAGAAACAGGGTCCATCTTTAAACCCCTTGAGGCACTCATTTTATCATGTCATCCAGCCCTTTACTGCTTGTGCTGACCACCTCCAAACCCAACCTCTGGTAGCTACTGGTTCTACACCAGCACTGTTCAGTACATAAATGTAAGTTTTAGTTTGGGAAATATCATACTCAGCAAAAGATTTATAAAATCTAGTATGTCATTAATATATGGATGGAGTTTGTAAAAGTCATGGGTCTGGGGTGGGATGGCTGATACAGTGTTCTAGGCCAGGTGGTAGAGAAATTTTAAAGCTCAATCACGTAGCATGGTGGTTACATGCAGTATTTACGTATTATAATGTATTATATACTTTAAAATCGTTAAATATATTTTAAATGTTCTCAAATTAACGAGAAAACATGTGAAGTGATGGACCATTGTTTTTATTTTATCTATCTATCGATCATCTATCTATCAAATGTATATTTGGCAAATAAAAAAATGGATACACTTTAAATGTTAAAACCATTTAAAAAATAAAAAGGACAATACAATATTATCAAATCAGCATATTATTACAGAGGATAAAATGTAGCTTTATTCTTTATATGCATTTGTGACGTCTCCTTGCTCAAGGCATACATTTTAAAAATACAAGGTCAAGGACTTACTTAATTGCATAACTTATGATGATGATATTTATAAAAGCTCATAGAAGTAATCCTTATAGTGGAATGAGAAATGATTGAAACTAATCAAAACAAAAAAGAGATTTACCCATAATTGTATTTATTTTTCTACATATTTGGCAATTAAAACGAATTGCTTATCAACAATGACATCTTCGCATGTCTTAGTTAAAGAATTTAGAGGGATGTGTTTTCATTTTAAGAGCTGCTAAGAGAACACTTTCTCTAGTTACTTTATGATCACCTTGATGAGTCCTTTGAAAATAGATGCTGCAGGAGGCTGATTGTATTTTAATTATTGGCTCTTTGAGGAGACTGCCAAGCATGGGAATGATCTTCCACCTCTCCTGACCTCTCACTTGGCCATAAAACCATCCTTTCTCTTTAGTCTATTTCCCATTCTCATTTCAAGGTGATTGAATCTGGCAATTGCCTGTCTCTGAGGAAACTTGATATTGCTGAGGAGGCTCAGATGTAATTCTTTCCTAATGGTGAGTCCCTTTAAAATTTCCCCGGACTGATATTCACCACTATACATTTTTCTATCTCCCAAGCCTAAAACTTCATAACTGTGGCAACAGGAACATGACAAATTTTTATACTCCAACCCATCCTCTTTTGGCATTTGTGAAATTGCTTTGGTCAATAGAGTATAGCAAATGTTGTCAATGTTTCATGTGCATCTGCTGTACTCTTCCTGCCATCTTATCTGCTCTATTCTGACTGTCAATATCTAGGTTCTCTGCACAGTCCAAGGAAGGTGAATGCTTCCATGAGTATCAGCTAACCAGTGACTAAAGGCAAATGTTCTTCAGTTTCTTTAACCTTTGACTGACTGGTAACCTCTACAGGTCAAGGGAATTTCCTATTTGCCCATTTTCATAGTGTATCATGACTGCTGGTTTGATAATACATTTTTAATTTTAAATTTCTTGCCTCCCTTCTTTTCCATCTTATGGTTGCCCACTCCAAACCTTCATGCATTTAGACTTCAATTCAGCATCAGCTTCCAGGAGGTGCCAGTTAAGATGATAAGCTGATCAAGACTTAAAGCCATCAGGTATCAAGACAGAATATATTCTTGTTAGTCCTATTCCTCTCCCCATTCTTTAATCCTTCCTCCACTCTTTCCTACAATTTTTCTTTTTCTCTTCCTAATATGGCTATTGTGGAGTGTCTGCTATTATCAACCACTGACTAATAGAGATAAAAGAAAATTTCCAGGCTAAGCAAAGACAGAACAGAATAAAACAAAGACAAAACAACAACAACAACAAAAAAGTCATAATACAGTGTCGTGCTCTGGATATTGGTTGAGCAGTCCTCCAAAGGTTCATGTGATAGAAGCTTCTTAAGCACAGTATCATTGTACAGGTGGGAGAACCATTAGGAAGTAGGAGGTAGGGCCAGCAAGATAGCTCAGCAGAAAGAAGTGTTTTATAGCAAGCCAGACAACCTGGGTTTGATGCCTGAAACCACAGAGAGGAAGGAGAGAACTGAATACTGCAAATTTTTCTCTGATATACATAGCTTACTATGGCAAATATACATGCATGCACACTCAAAATAAATGAGTAAACAGATAAATGTAAGGTAGTTAGCTTTTTAGGGCTGATGTCTCCATTAGATACTAACATATTTTTCACATATGCCTTGCCTGTTTTCTTGTAAACTGGTCTCGGTACCATGCAGTCCAAGGCCTTCATGTTTGTGACAGGACTTTTTCTGGAGAAACAGAGTACAGATATCCACTAATCTTTGATATGGAGATTATGGCAGATAGCATCTGTGGGGAGACTATCTTGTGTATCTTATGGATGAATCACCTGTCAACTACAAAGCTTATGGACTAATATTTAGACAGAAAATGGTAGGTGGGACATCTGGGAAAATGAAGAATTTGGGATAACGTCAGGTTGGGAATGTGATGGGGAAGATGGGATGAGATGGACACACGATACCTGAGCACAGGTAAGAGCCATGTGGCAGAATGTAGGTTAAAATAAATGGGATATTTCAAGTTAGATTTAGTCCAGAGAAAAGCTATATGACCAAAGGTATTTGTAAATATATTTTTAGTCTAAATCTTCTTTTTTTTCTGGGAGCATGGGGCTGGGAGGAAGAATTGGACCTAACTATGACAGCCACCAAAGCCCAATTTGTTATAGCAATGAGTTTTTACTGGGTTCCTTACAGAAGTATGGAGGAAGAGTTATTACCAGAAGTAGACATGACTCAAAGACAGCTGCATCACCAAAGCCCACCCCATTATGAGCAAGAGCTCACATATACTGGGGACCAGGAGCACACTGCACAACATTAAGCCTGGTCAATGTTACTATGCAGTGGTGCTGGTGATGTTTGTCATTGATTTGAGAATCTTGTCTGTGACAGTTTGTTTTTTATCAAAATTATGTTTTTTTAAAAAACATAAGCAAACTTTCCCTTCTCTGTACTATAAAATCTGACTTGAAAACGAGCAAGAAGTATATTGTGAATTATGTTCTGTTACTCAGAATGTCATGTAATACAATTTTCCAGTGAGATATACCTGGACTTTACAAAATGCCTTTGACAAGGTGCTTTTTCTAGGAAGTGGCAAAACACAATGCTGTGTGACAGCAGACCTACGCCAGGGACACCCTGACATCAATTAGGTACTGGATCATGATCAATACTCCTTTCTGAAAATATTTTGGAGGAGAGTTGAGAGTCGCAGTCACCTTAACACATAGCCAGACTCTATAACTTATCCACATCATTTATTTAATTTGATCAGGTAAGCTCTAAGTAGTATTTGGGTGTGTATTACTCAAGGAAGGTTCTGGAATTCCGAGGCAAATGAACTATTTAAGTTATATACTGAAAAGAAAAAGCGATTGCTATATAAGATGAAGCAATGGTCTGTGATGTTCTTTAATGTCACCGATTTTCATTGAGTGAATTCTTAGGGGAAAAAAATGCATCACTTGGCTTCCTGCCAGGAATGGAAGCTGGCTTGCAGAAGTCATTAGGGGGCTCCCTCCAGGTTGACAGATGGAGCTAAGCTGTCAGATCACGTCTCAGGGCAACCACACACTTCATTGTTTCCAGTAACCAAATTAAACCTGACTTTTTTTTTTTTTTTTTAATCCCAGGCGTCTTCATATAAAACCAATACATTCTCTGCAAAAGTGCACTTTGCAGTGACTGATGAATGGTTAAACAGTTTGCAGAAATTCTCTGGAGTTGGGGCACACAGACTTCCTGGAGACCTTGTAGTAGAAACTCTGCATCAGAGGACAGGTGACACTGTAGGGTGTGCGCGGATGTAATTAGTCATAATGTAGAAAGCAACAGCAGATGGCAGTGCAGAGTTCACGATGTCAGTAGCTGTCCAGTTACAGGATACAGGCTTATAAACCTACCCAGTAACTCTAAGAGGCAGAGGCCTCATTTGGCTGTTTTCTTGTTCATGTAGGGATAATAAACATAGTATCTTTCTCATAGTCATAAAAACTAAATATGAAGGTGATAAATGTTAGGTACCATGTTTACTCTATACAGTAGGTCTTGTTTTCTTAGGTGTTTCACAAAACAAATTCCAAACTACAAAACATTTATTTTATTATTATTATTATTATTATTATTATTATTATTATTATTATTATTAATCATGTATTTAAAAATTTCATTCATTTTTTTAGGTCTTCAGAGTACTTGATATATTCAAGTTATTTATTAGAAGCCTTTATATCATATATGTTAATTAAAAAAACAGAGAAGCAAATAAAATCTTATTAATGCAAAATGTTAGGTTATATATTTGTACTGAGAAATAGAACTAGAGATACCTAAATATCCAGAGCAGAAGTGTGCAATAATCATATGAATTTGGGTTAAAAATCTGGGAATCAGTGTCAAGGAAATAATGATCGAATTAAACAAAATTGCTTATTCCTTTCCTTTCCCTACTCACATTCCGTGGCAGACAGAAGCCTAAGAAACATCAGTGGTTCCCAGAAAATGAGACTGCAAAACAGCTCTGAAGAACTGTTCAGATTAGGGAGAGGGAGTCCTGGGACCAGAGTAGTTCCTGTAATTAGAGGTGGTAGTGATGCTAAACATAGCAGCAAGGTCAGGGATACAGGAGCTGAGAGGTGTTATTGGATATGTCAAGAGGCCGGTCCTGGCATGCATGACTCACATGAGATCCGGGTTGAGATGTGTCCGTGTGTGGAGGATGCAGGGAGGAAGTGCAGGTGAATATATACACAGGTGGTCAGATTATTGTATTCCTACTGACATGAGCGTAGTTTTTTATATTAATGTGAGTATTCGGTTGAGGGCAGATCAGGTCCAAATCTTATTCTCAACAATAATCTAGATGTTAGAAAAAATCGGTGATAGTAAGTTACTAGCAAGTAAAGGTAGGGATTTTGTGAGTGTTGTCAAAGGTGGCCAGTGGCCTGGCTGTGTTTGTTAATTTTCTGAGGAAAGCAAGCAATTTTAAACAGTTAGTCTATGATGGTGATTTAATGTCAGGCTCTCAGAAACAAAGCAAGGCTACAGAAGTGTGTGTGTGTGTGTGTGTGTGTGTGTGTGTGTGTGTTTGTGTGTGTGTGTGTTCTCTAGAGTCAAATTCCATTGTGCTTTTCTTTAGAAGGTCACCTTAAGGTCCTTTATCCGCTAACCTTTTATCACTCCATCACCTTCTTCCCTATTAGTTCTGATCAGGCTACCCCGTACAAACTTTATCCTTGAGTGTCAGCACTTTTCAGTCACATACACTAAACTCTGAGATCCCCTGTTGGGGATCAGCTTGCTTCCAACTAAATCTCTCTCCAGGAAGGGAAGGGAGAGTTATGAGTCCCAGGAGAGAAACACATGCTGATACATTTGGGAAAGGAGAAACTTGGGATTCTCTAAGACCTTTCTCCAGCTTTGAGCTTCAGAGAGATTATCAGATTTCCAACCTACCTTCATGGAAACTTTTGGGAGTAATAATCCATGTTGGGGATGGGAGGGGGCCCAGCGGGGCAATGTTTTGACTGCAAATAAGCAAAATGACATTGCCTCCCTGGGTCTCCTCCCACAGTTCCTCATCCCATTCCTTCTTCCCCCTGTCTCTGAGAGTGTAGTTCCCCCAACCCTAGACCTGCCCCTTCCCTGGGGCCTCAAGTCTTTCAAGGATCAGGCACATTTCTCTCACTGAGGCCAGATCAGGAAGCCCTCTGCTTGGGTCCTCAAACCAGCTTGTGTTTGCTTTCTAGTTGGTGGCTCAGTGTTATATCCAGAGTAGCCTGTCGAGTTGGGTACTGGAAATTTAACCAGGAGTGAGGGGGGGATTAAGAAAGACAGTCAGAAATTACAAAAAGTTAAGATCAGGTAGGCCTTGAGTTTAGAGAGTGGTAACCAACATGTTTATTATATGAGAGAGGAGGTGGTTTAGCTAATCATGGTAGTGGGTCTCTGTGTGGAGAGGAGCCTTAAGTGGCCTTTTCTAGAGGAGGAAACTGTGGTCCTACCTTTTGCAAGTTCAGGCTTATCTAATAGTCAATTGTTTACCAGTCCATGTAATTCGACCTGTGGAAGCTCTTACCATTCCCATGAGGATGTGGTGCTGAGATTCTTGACATGGCCATGCTCATGTCAAAAATACACATTCCCTAAGGATTTAATCTGCTGTCTGCCACCCCTGCATTTCTGTTGATAACTCCAATCACAGTTTATTGTCACCAAGCTGGCTTTGACTACATTCCTTATTTTGGTCTATTCTGAGTTCCCTATCTATGACAAACAGATTGTGTGTGTGTGTGTGTGTGTGTGTGTGTGTGTGTGTGTGTGTGTGTATGGCTGTCTTTCAAGGGGAAGTCTCTCATATAACAGTAGTTTAGTCCACATGGATGGTTTTTGAAGATGCTGTCAAGGACCTAACTTCCAGGTTTTGATGGGAGTGGGAGAATCATTTCTTTTCCCTTAGGGAGTTTCAAGGAAGCTGAAGTATATTCGTGTAGACTATGAGAGAGCGATGCACTCTAGCTTCAGAAATGTACTCCAAATGGGATATGGAGGACAAAGATCAGGCCTGGGCTGAACTGGAAGGAATGACGCACATGAACATGTAGCTTATGTCATTCCTCAATTTCTTTTAAATTGCATGTTCCCGAAAGTCATTTCCCATCCTCAGCTGGACTGCGCAGTGTCCTTGGGGACTTAGACCTGGGGCTCCTGCTTCTTCAGAAACCTCCTGTTCTCAAAGTGGGTACAGTGGGGTTTGGAGCCTACATTCTTCTTTGAAATACATTTAATTATATATATATATATATATTCCATTAATGACATTACCTATTTTAAATAAACTATCATCATAAGTGCCCTATCTGGGAGTTCTCAGTCTTGCACCTGATTTGCACACAGTGAAGTAACAAAATTGATCTCAGTAGGGGTTAATATGATAGAGCAAAATTAGAGAAAGTACTATGGGTATTTGGTGACTCAAGAGCTTCTTTTTAGAGCATTTTGAGATGTGTCGATTTTATTTGTTACAAAAGGCTTCTTTTCAAGCAGTGTTATGTATCCAGACTGGTTTGTTTCATACTCTTTGATTTCCTTTTGAAGACTCCTGGGATTGACGCACGCCTGAGAGAAGTGAGGGTAGACATGGTTTCAGAGGAACCCACAGAAGGAAGGATATTAGGAGAAAATTTTGAATTAGTGTTATCATCTCAGATTCTGGATCAAGTTATTTTCTCTGCCAGCTAAAGAATTAAAAAGCTAGAAAAAAATCTGTAGTATAAAAGATAGCAGCAAGGGGAATCTCAGACACAGTAGATGGCAACAACTGGTGAAGAGGGTCTTTTATTAGGGGTGAAGAAACTTACATGGGGTGATGGTTTGTATATGCTCGACCCAGAGAATAGCACTATTAGGTGTAGTCCTGTTGGAGTAGGTCCCTGTGGGGATGGGCTTTAAGACCCTTCTCCTGGCTGCCCGGAAGTCAGTATTCTGCTAGCAGACTCCAGATGAAGGTGTAGAACTCAGCTCCTCCTGCACCATGGCTGCCGGCATGCTGCCATGTTCCTGCCTTGATGATAATGGACTGAAACTCTGAACCTGTAAGCCAGCCCCAATGAAATGTTGTCTTTATAGGAGTTGCCTTGGTCATGTTCATAGCAGTAAAACCCTTACTAAGACACATGACAAGCTCACAGAAAGATTCTCTGCCAATCAGCAAGGTGACTCAGAAAGAGCTGGAGTTTTAAGGCTCTTTAGTGGGCTGAAATGGGATTCCCTTCTCCTAATTTAGGATTGGTTAGGTCAGACAAAAAAAAAAAAAAAAAAAAAAAGGAAAGCAGAAGGGTCTACAGTTTGGTCTAATGTGTCCTGGTCTGGCCTTGAACTTTTTGGCGAGTTCCCACTAGCAGGTGTGTGTCTTACTGGTGGAAAGAAAATACCCCAGAGGCTGATCAGGAGGAAGAGGATGAACACAGAAGATTTCCATTTTATTAAAAGATTTATTTATTTTAGAACATCCGCCACCAGGAACAGCGGAGATCCAGAGACACAGGTCTGGTGAGAAGGCGTTCTGACTAGCCGGGGTGCAGAGAGATTTCTGTAGACAGATCTCTGCCAAGTGTACAGAAACTGCGCCCCCTCCCTCCACCCCCGCTAGGTTCAGGGAACCAGTAACCCGGCCTTTGAGTGCAGAACGGGTGCTCGGATCATCTGCCACCAGGAACAGCTGAGATCCAGGGACACAGGCCTGGTGAGGTGTTCCAAGTAGCCAGGGAACAGGAGATCCAGGGACACAGGCCAGGTACAAGGAAGAGGCAAGAACCAATCACTGACAAGAAGTCCACATATAATCACAGAAAACAAGAAGGCAAGAGGAAAGCAAAAGAGTGTACCCCAGGGAAACCAAGACAACCTGGCAACACCACAGCCCAGCTCTCCCATTACAGCAAACAGCAGAATGCCAAACACTCCAGAAAAAGAAGACTCTGACCAGAAATCAAACCTCAAGATGATGATAGAGATCCTTAAAGAAGAACGGGAGGAAAAGCATAAAGAACTAAAATCTTTTAAAGAAGAAACAAGAAAAACACTCAAAGAACTCAAAGAACTAGAGGAAAACAGAACCAAAGAGATGAAGGAATGGAAGAAGGAATTTAAAATGGAAGTGGACACAATAAAGAAAATACTAAAAGAGACAATTCTTCAGGTAGAAAACCTAAAAATGAAATGAGGAGTCACAGATGCAAGCATCTCCAACAGACTACAAGAGATGGAAGAGAGAATCACGGGGGCCGAAGACAACATTGAAAACATAGACAAAACAGTCAGAGAAGATGCAAAAACCAAAATGTTCATAACCCAAAATGTCCAGGAGATCCAGGACACAATAAGAAGACCAAATGTAGGGATGATAGGAATAGAAAAGGGCGAAGAATATCAACTAAGAGGCACAGTAAATATCTTCAACAAAATTGTAGAAGAAAACTTCCGTACCCTTAAGAATGAGATGACCATGAGCATAAAACAAGCCTACAGAACTCCAAATAGGTTGGACTAGAAAAGAAATTTCTCCCAACACATAATAGTTAAAACACAAAGTGCGCAAAGCAACAACAACAAAAAAAAAATACTAAAAGCAGTAAGTGAAAAAGGTCAGGTAACATATAAAGGCAGATCAATCAGTATCATACCTGACTTCTCAACAGAGACTATAAAAGCTAGAAGAAACTGGTCAGACATCATGCAGACCCTAAGAGAGCACAGGTGCCAGCCCAACCTGCTATACCCAGAAAACTATCAATCACCATAGATGGAGAGACTAAGATATTCCAAGACAAAACTAAATTTACACAGTATCTGACCACAAACCCAGCACTACAATGAATTATATGTGGAAAACCCATACAAGGAGGTGAACTGTAGTTTATTTATTTCCTAATAAAAACACAAAACTCCTAAGCAAGAAAACCAAAAGAAGAAAGACATACAGACACAATTCAACCTTCACAAGCAAAAATAGCAGGAAACAGCAACCACTATTCCTTCATATCTGTTAACATAAATGGACTCAATTCGCCAATAAAAAATATAGGCTATCAGACTTGATACATAAACAAAACCCAATATTTTGCTGCATATAGGAAACTCATCTCAGAGACAAAGACAGACACTATCTCAAAGAAAAAGGTTAGGGAAAAAGCTTCCAAGCAAACGGCCCCAAGAAGCAAGCTGGAGTGGCCATTCTAATATCAAATAAAATAGATTTTCAACCAAAAGTTATTAAAAAAGATAAGGAAGGACACTTTTTACTCATTACAGGGTAAATCTGTCAGGAGGAACTCTCAATCCTTAACATATATGATCCAAAGAAAAGAGCAGCCATATTCTTAAAAGAAACCCTACTAAAGCTCAAAAAACACATTTTACCCCACACAATAATAGTGGGAGACCTCAATACCCCACTTTCACCAATGGACAGATCATGGAAACAGAAGCTGAACAAGGACACAGTAAAACTAGCAGAGGTTATGAATCAACTAGAATTAATAGATATCTACAGAACATATCATCCTAAAACAAAAGAATACACCTTTATCTCAGCACCTCAAGGCACCTTCTCAAAAATTGACCACATAATTGGTCACAAAACAAGCCTCAGTAGATATAAGATTGAAATAGTCCCATGCATCATTTTAGATCACCATGGTCTAAGGCTGAACTTTAATAACAACAAAGACAACATGGAAGCTAAACAATGCTCTATTAAATGACAGCAGGGTCAAAGAAGAAATAAAGAAATTAGAAATTTTCTAGAATTCAGTGAAAATGAAAACACAACATACCCAAACATATGGGATGCAATGAAAGCAGTACTGAGAGGAAAACTCATAGCGCTGAGTGCTTCCAAAAAGAAAGTGGAGAAAGCATACACCAGCAACTTGACAGCACAGCTGAAAGCTCTAGAACAAAAGGAAGAAGACACACCCAAGAGGGCTAGATGGCAAGAAATAATCAAACTTAGGGCAGAAATAGACCAAATAGAAACAAAAAGAACCATTCAAAGAATCAACAAAACAAGAGCTGGTTCTTTGAGAAAGTTAACAAGATTGATAAACCCTTAGCCAGACTAACTAGACAGCAAAGAGAGTATCCAAATTAACAAAATCAGAAAGCAAAGTGAAGAAATAACAACTGAAACTGAGGAAATTCAAGAAATCATCAGATACTATTACAAAAGCCTATACTCAACAAAGCCTGAGAATCTGGAGGAAATGGATGAATTCCTAGACGGATATAAGAAAAAGGAAATCAAAGGAATACAAATTGGAAAGGAAGAAGTAAAAATATCACTATTTGCAGATGACATGTTAGTGTACTTAAGCAACCCCACAAATTCCATCAGAGAACTCCTTCAGCTGATAAACAAGTTCAGCAAAGTGGCTGGATATAAAATTAACTCAAACAAATCATTAGCCTTCCTCTACTCAAAGGACAAACGTAGAGAAAGAAATTAGGGAAAAGATACCCTTCACAATATTCACAAAAAAAATATGAAATACCTTGGTGTGACTCTAACTAAGCAAGTGAAGTACCTGTATGACAAGAACTTCAAACCTCTAAAGAAGGAAATCGAGGAAGATCTCAGAAAATGGATTGGAAGGATCAACAGTGTAAAAATGGCCATCTTACCAAAAGCAATCTACAGATTCAATGTAATCCCCATCAAAATACCAATCCAGTTCTTCATTGAGTTGGAAAGAGCAATGTGTAATTTAATCTGAAATAACAAAAGACCTAGAATAGCGAAATCCATCCTCAACAACAGGAAAGCATCTTTGGGAATCACTATCCCTGACCTCAAGCTATATTATAAGGCAATTGTGCTAAAAACTGCATGGTACTGGTACAGAAACAGGCATGTGGACCAATGGAAATAGAATAGAAGATCCAGAAATGAGCCCTCACATATATGGTCACCTGATTTTTGACAAAGGATCTGTGAACATTCAATGGAAAAAGGACAACCTCTTCAACAAATGGTGTTGGTCCAACTGGCACTCAGCATGCAGAGGAATTAAAATAGACCCTTTCTTATCTCCTTGTATAAAGCTCAAGCACAAGTTGATCAAAGATCTCTAGATTGAACCAGGTATATTATTAGATGAGAAAGTCGGGGAAACCTTAGAACACATTGGCACAGGAGAAAATTTCCTAAACAGAACACCAATGGCTTGTGCTCTAAGGTCAAAGATTGACAAATGGGACTTAATGAGATTGCAAATTTTCGGTAATTCTAAGGACACTGTCAAGAAAACAAAACAGCAGCCAACAGAATAGGAAAAGATATTTACCAACCCCACATCAGATAGAGGCCTAATATCCAAGGTATTCAAAGAACTCCAGAACCTAGAAACTAGAGAATCACACAACCCTATTAAAATGGGGTGCAGAGTTAAACAAAACGTTCTCAATTGAGGAATATCAAATGGCTGAGAAGCATCTAAGGAAGTGCTCGACATTATTAGCCATCAGGGAAATGCAAATCAAAACAACCCTGAGATTCCACATCACACCAGTCAGATTGCCCAAGATCAAAAACTCAGATGACAGCAGATGCTGGCGAGGATGTAGAGAAAGAGGAACACTTCTCCACTGTTGGTGGGGTTGTAAACTTGTACAACCAACTCTGGAAATCAGTCTGGTGATTCCTCAGAAAATTGGACATAGTACTACCTGAAGACAGTTATTCCACTTCTAGGCATTTACCCCAGAGATGCTCCAACATACAACCAAGATACATGCACCACAATGTTCATAGCAGCTCTATTTATAACAGCCAGAAGCTGGAAAAATCCCAGATGTCCTTCAGTAGATGAATGGATACAAAAATTGTGATACATTTACACAATGAAGTACTATTCAGCTATCAGAAACTATGTCCTTATGAAATTCTTAAGAAAATGGATGCATCTAGAGAATATCATCCTGAGTGAGATATACCAGTCACAAAAGAACAGACATAATATGCAGTCACTGATAATGGGATACTAACCCGAGAAAGCTCTCAACACCCCAGCAACATCTCACAGACTGTGTGACGTTCAAGAGAAAAAAAAAAAGGAAAAAAGGAAAACAACCATTATGTTTACTCCTTATGCAGCAAGAAAACATTACCTACTTCCAGGTTACATCCCGTTATACATGTACTTTATGCTCACTGTAATTAGTAAGATCTTAATGCACACTATCAAACCTTTAAAAAAAGCCAAGCAATGAAAAAAACCTATTTGTATACTTTTATGCAAAAATGATTAAAATTTGTACATTTATCTTTGTTTCTTAAAAATAAAGTTCTTCAATAAAAAATTTTTTTAAAATTTATTTTATGTATGTGAGTATGCTACTTCAGACACACCAGAAGAAGGCATCAGATCCCATTCTAGATGGTTGTGAACCACCATGTTGTTGCTGTTAATTGAACTCAGGACCTCTGGAAGAACAGGAAGTGTTCTTAACCACTGAGCCATCTCTCCAATACCCCCCCTTAAAAAAAAAAGACTTATTTATTTTATTTATTTGAGTAGCTGTCAGACACACCAGTTGAAATATGACATCGGATTCTATTACAGATGGTTGTCAGCCACTATTTGGTTGCAGCGAATTGAATTCAGGACCCCTGGAAGAGCACTCAGTGCTCTTAATTGCTGAGCCATCTCTTCAACCCTGAAATTTTCCATTTTTATTGTTTATCTGTAGCCTCTTTTTCTGTCTGCCTGTGAGGGATATAACTTATAGTCCCTCAGTAGGATTGAGAAGGCTTTTTCTCTAAATGCAGATTGTATGGTGTTAGACATAATGGTCTTTAGAAAATGACTACGAACAATCAAGTGACACTATTCTACGTGGCTTAGTGATGATATTTTATGAATGGTTATATAAACCCTTAGCAGTGAGGGGCCGTTTCTCTCTAGAGTGATTAACAAACTTCTCTTCATTCGAGCAGTGGACAGGTTGAAGTTTGAAAAGACTTGGAGATGAGAAGTCTGAAGTCGACCCATTGGGATTATAATTTTAGTATGATACTGAATTAACTCTTTGGCAATATTGTTGATTAATATACAAATTCAGAAACCTGGCAGAAGCCTGGTCAGTCAAATTGTTGATATTTACAGGTTTAAATTTTTGTTCATCTAAGTTTTAGAGGAGTTTCAAGAAATTTATTTCATAATGCCTACTGTGACATCCTGACAATAATTACTGTATTCTTAAGGCATCAAAGGCATAAACTACATTATTACCTTGTTTAGTCCCCAACATGCTATTTATAATTATTTCAAGTAATTGGTGATTTTAAACTTGCTTGTGGGCTATATTTGATCCCCTCTGTTAATTATATATCTTTTCTTAAAAGTCCTGTAATATTACAATGAGGCAGGATAGATCATTTCTACAGGCTATATCCACATGTCTGGACTCATCTTACCTATCTTTGGTCATACCACATGTAGGACTAGTATTTAAAATCTGCTGATGTCATCCTCCAGTATCTTTGGTGAATTGACCTTCAACCTGTCTAACCTTTATATATTGACATAATCAGCATTTTTAATTAAAGATAATCACAGAGATACCATTAAATTATAAATTACAACAAAATACCAACACTTCATCATCAAACACATTGTGTTTGCTTGGTGCTGAAATCATAAATTTTTAATGAAAATTATGTGTAGTGTTCTAAAAAGTGCAGAGTGTGCCGCTCAATGACCTTTCTCGCTTCATCTGTTTTCAGACATATGAGTGGAAGGATTTCTATGGAGAAGGAAATGAAGCCACTTTGGAGAAAACTGCCAAGTTTATTTCCAGAGTATACTTAAATCAGAATGACAGAAATGTAACTTGTTATTTATCTAGATGAAGAAAATAAAGAGAAAAATTTAAAATTAGCTAAACTTTAACCCCTGTACTTTTCTTGTAAGTGTGTGTTATGTGAATGTGTGTGTGTGCATGTGTATGTGTGTGTCTGTTTGTGTGTGGGCTATATGTGCATATTTTTGTGTATGTGTGTGGTATACACGTTTGTGTGGGTGTATTTGTGTTTGTATGTTTTTGTGTGTGGTATATATGTGTGTATGTGTGTGTGTATGTGTGGTAAATATGTCTGTGTGCACATTTGCACAGTGTGTTAGAGCACATATATGTATGCTTATGGAGTCCAGAGGCTGATAGGACTTTTCCAGTATCACTCTCTACCCGAACTTTTGAGATCAGATGTTAAGGTCACTGATTAGCTAAACTGGTTGATCAGCAAGCTCCGAGAACCCACCTGTCCCTTCCCTTTCTAGTGTGAGAATCACAGACATTATGGAGATGTCTGGATTATACACGGGTGCTAAGGATCTGAGTTCATGCCTTCATTCTGGTGCGGCAGGCATATTTATAGACAAAGCCACCTCCCCAGCCCTTTAGGATAGTTCTTAAAAATATTTTTAATTAAAAGCTTTTATTAGTTTTTTGAGAATTTCATATGTGTTTTAATTATACTCAAGTCTCATCCCAGCTCTTCCCAGATCCATCCTCCTAACTTCTACACTTAAAAAACAAAGCAAACCAAATGAACACAAGAGGAAGAAGAAGAAGAAGTAGTAGAAGAAGAAGAAGAAGAAGAAGAACAACAACAACAACAACAACAACAAAAACAAAAAACTTATCACCATGATAAATTTGTGCTGCTCAAATATTCTTGGATGCATCATTTTTTTCTGAAGCTTTGCCAGCTTACTAGGGGTTACACTCTTAGAGAAAACTGTTTCTCCCTCTCACAGCAACTAACAATTGTCAAACATGCCTCTAAGGCCTGAAGTGTGACTTCTTGCCAGAATCCCATTTATGCTCTGGGATTGGGTCTGGGTTGGGTTTGAAAAGGCATTCTGTATTGTTGAGCACCAAGCTGATCCAAAACTTTCTCAAAAACCCCAATGAAAAGACTAAGAGAACTTGGTTCTGTTTCTATGCCCAAGGGTAAACTTGGCAAGGTCCAGTCTGGGGATTAGGCTGTTGGACTTTAGGAACTAATGTTTAGTTCCTGGGAACTCGAGTCCCCTCCACCCAGACTGGAATTAATAGTTTCACGACTTCTGTGTGATCAGTCTCTGATGACATTGTTTCCTATTGTTCAGTGTTGCTTGATTAGCTGTCTGCTGACTGTACTTCGTTTCTCCCCAACTAACTATATTTAAGATGCTATCCTTTGGCCTACAATTTGTCCTGCCTGCAAGATGTGCCTGGGGAATAGTGGTCCAGAACTCTGTGTGTGAGAGTGGCCAACCAATACCTGGTTTAGCTTGAGACCGATGCCCAGCACTGCCTGGGTAGCTAGGAAACAAAGACTACATAGCTCAGAGACCTAGGGTAGAACCAAACACAACTGGCTCAAACAAAGCAAAACCATGATATTAATTCCTAATGATATTCTACTGTACTCATAGATTAGTGTCTTGTCTAGTTCTCATCAAAGAGGCTTCCTGCAGATGGGAATGGGTGCAGAGACTCACATCTATACATTATAAAGAGAGAAATACAGAAGGAGGGAGAGAGAGGGGGGAGGGAGGGAGAGAGAGGGAGAGAGAGGGAGAGAGAAATGAGAAATGAGAAACTTTATGGAGAATGAAGACTGTAGACTTCAGGGGGCATGGAGGACACCAGGAGAACATGCCCCCCCTCAATCAACTCATCAGGGTTTATATAAGCTCACTGAGACTGACTCAGAGGCACAGGGTCTGAAATGGTCTTTACTGCGTCCTCTGCATATATGTTCTGGCTGTTAGCTTGGTGTTTTTGTGAGACTTTGGTGTGTCTCTGACTTTTTGTCTATACTTGGGATTCTTGTCCTCCTGTTTGTGGCCCTGTCTAGCTTATATATGAAGATTTTTTGCCTTGTCTTATTGGATCTTCTTTTGTCATGTTCGGTTGTTATTTCTTGGAGGCCTGCTCTTTTCTGAAGGAAAATGGAGAAAATATGGATCTGAGATAGGTGGTTGGGAGCTAAAAGTAGTGGAGGGAGGGAAAAGTATGATTGGGATATGTTGTATGAAAGAAGAATTGAATTTTAGTTGAAAAATGCTGTACTCCTTAGTACAACTGCTTGCCAAAAGACATATTTTTTACAAGACTCACTGAGCACAACCTGTTATATATTGTTCATCCTCTCTTCTCCTGGCAACCTTCCCCCATCACTGAAGAATAACCTACTAATCCAGGTCAATGCATGCCATTGAAACCACTGTCCAGAAGACACTATTTCCTTGTAGTCATCTACTGCTTCTCAGGCTCAACACTCTTTTTATTGTCTTTTCCAAAATGATCTTTACATCTTAGGAAGAGGGGTTACAGTATACATGTTCCATTTAGGGCTGAACATTCTATAGTTTGTTAATCTCTGCACATTAGCCAGTTGTGTGTCTTTATATTAATTAGCACATACCATAAGGAAGCTTCTCAGATGTGAGTTGAAAGATGCATGGATATATGGATACAAAAATAAGTCATTAGGAATCATTTTATATTCTCATTTAGCTATATACTAGTAGTAATTGTGCTCTAGGGCTTATAACCTGTCTAACCATAGGTTCTTGGCCTAATAATGATGTCAGGTATGGGTTTCATGTGTCATAGGACTTCAACTCAATTAGAAATTTGTTAGTCACTATTATGCTGTCTATGTCACTATTACACAAGTGGGCATGTCTTGTTTGCATATTTCATACCTGGGTATGATTAATGATTCGATTTCTCTACTGGGAGTGTGCATTACACCTTCCAGCATTATGCAAACTCGCAAGGAGGGATGGTGCTTTAAGGCGTACTAAATTAATTTTCCAATAGTCTGTGATTTTTCAGTAATACCATTAACTTCCAAAGAGTAACAAACAGCATTAGTAATAGCGTGTACAGTTTGGGAGTCTGCAGGACCTCAGTGGTCAATACCTTCTATGAGAAAACACATTCTGGAGACTGACACTTTTATATGTTAGCTTCTGGTGTCTAGTTGAGGGCATTATTACCTTCTTCTTCTATGGTATAAATAGATTCTTTTCACTTAAAATCAGTGATCTACAGAAAGAAAATTTCCTAGATATTCTTGTGCAAGTTATTAGAAATGGGGTACTTCCCATAGTACATAGGATGGTTTACAGCACAGAGGAAAACACAAGTGACTTATCACCCTTAGATTATGGTAGCCACCTTCTCCCACCAGTCTTAAGAAATTCTATACTTGTGTCCATCATAGAGTAATACATTTATCCTTGTGGAAAAATCATGTGTAATACACAGAGGAAGATAACACTTTAACATTACCCTTATTTTAGTCCCCAAATACATACCTCTTATCACAAAGGGAACTAGTAAATTTCTATGTATCAGGAGTTGTCAGAGGTGGCCTTCTGGTCTCCAACTGCACTAAGAGCTAGGGCAGTCCTACTGTCATAGGGATACAAAACCTCTCTACAGGGAGCTGATCTCCCAGAAGCATTCTTACTCCTAAGCCCACAAGTGAGACCTCATTTCTGTCCAAGGAGATAATCCTCAGGAGCCCAGAGGCCACAGAAATTGTGTGGTGGCCTGAGAATGGAGCCTTCTGATCTCCATCTGTTCACAGAGCAAGGGCAATCTCAATGCTATCAGGATACAAAACCTGCCTGAAGAGAGCTGATCATCCAGGAGCATTCTCACCCCTAAGCACACAGGTTTAAAGGCCTACAGGAGGTACAAGCTCCTGTCAGAGACAGCAAGACCAACTAACATTACAGTAAACAAAATGGCAAGAGGCAAACCCAAGAAGGTAAGCAGCAAAAACCAAGACAACCTGGGAATATCAGAACCCAGTTCTTCTACCACAGCTAGTAGTGGATATTTCAACACACCAGAAATACAAGATTTGGATTTAAAAATTATATGTCATGATGATGATAAAGGACTTTAAGAAGGGCATGAATCCCTTAAAGAGATACAGAAAAACACAATTAAACAGGTGAAGAAACTGAACAAAACCATCTAGGATGTAAAAATGGAAATAGAAACAATAAAGAAATCCCAAACGTATACAACCCTGGAGATAGAAAACCTAGGAAACAGATCAGAAGTCATAAATTCAAGCATCACTAGCAGATTACAAGAAATGAAAGAGAATCTCTCAAGCAGATGACACCATAAAAAATATTGACAAAACAGTCAAAGAAAATGTAAAAAGCAAAGATCTCCTAACCCAAAACAATCATGAAATCCATGACACAATGAGAAGACCTAACCTAAGGATAATAGGTATACAAGAGAGCAAAGATTCCCAACTTAGAGAATCAGAAAATACCTTCAACAACATTGTAGAAAAAAACTTTCCTAACCTAAAGAAAGAGATGGTTATGAATATAAAAGAAGCCTACAGAACTTTGAATAGATTGGACCAGAAAAGAAATTTCTCATGTCACATAACAGTAAAATACCAAATGCACAAAGCAAAAAAAAAAAAAAAAAAAAAAAAAAAAAAAAAAAAAAAAAAAAAAAAAAATGGTAAGGAGAAAAGGTCAAATAACATATAAAGGCAGACCTGTTAAGTTACACCAGACTTCTGAACAGAGACTATAAAGGCTAGAAGACAATGGACAGATATTATACAGACCCCAAAAGAACACAAATGATAGCCTAGGCCACAATATCCAGCACAATTCTTAATGACCATAGATAAAAACCCAGGAGATTCAGCACAAATACAAATTTACACAATATCTGTCCACAAATCCAGCCATACAAAGGATAATAGATGGAAAACGCCAATACAAGGAGGAAAACTACACCATAAGAAAAGCACGAAAGTAATCTTCTTGCAACAAACACAAAAGAAGATATCCACATAAACATAATTTTACCTCTAACAACAACAATGACAACAATAACGAAAACCAAACCAGAAAGTAACAATCACTATTCCTTAATATCTCTTAACATCAATGGACTCAATTCCACAATAAAAAGACATAGACTAAACAGGAACCAGCATTTTTTTTCATATAGGAAACTTATCTCAGTGACAAAGACAAACATTTCTTCAGAGAAAAAGGCTGGAAAAATATTTCCAAGCGAATGGTTCCAAGAAACAAGCTGGAGTAGTCATTTTAATATTGAATAAAATCGACTTTCAACCAAAAGTTATCAGAAAAGAAAGGGATGGACAATTCATACATATCAAAAGAATAATCTATCAAGATGAACTCTCAATCCTGAACATCTATTTCCCAAATGCAAGGGAATCCACATTAATAAAAGAAACTTTACTAAAGCTCAAAGCATATGTTGCACCACACACAATAATAGTGGGAGACTTAAACACCCCAGTCTCATCACTGGACCGATTATGGAAACAGAAACTGAGCAGAGACACAGTGACTAATAGAAATTATGAACCAAATGAATTTAACAAATATCTATAGAACATTTAATTCTAAAACAAAAGAATATATCTTCTACTCAGTACCTCTGGATACCCACTCTAAAATGACCATATAATCAGTCACAAAACAGGTCTCAACAGATAAAAGAATATTGAAATAATCAATACATTCTACCAGATCACCATGGACTAAGGCTTGTCTTCAATAACAAGAAAAACAAAAAAAAAAAAAAAAAAAAAAAAAAAACCCACATACATGGAAGCTGAACAATTTGGTCAAGGAAGAAATACAGAAAGGCATTAAAGATGTTTTAGAATGCAATGAAAATGAAGGTACAGCATACCAAAACTTATGGAACACAATGAAGGCAGTGCTAAGAGGAAAACTCATAGTTCTGAGTGCCTCCAAAGAGAAACTGAGGAGAGCATACACTACCAGCTTGACAGCACACCTGAAAGCTCTAAAACTAAAATGAAGTGAATATACTCAAGAGGAATAAATGTCAGGAAACAAAAAGAACTATACAAAGAATCAACAAAACTAGGAGCTGGTTTGTTGAGAAAATCTACAAGATAGATAAACCCTTAGCCAGAGTAACCAGAGGGCACAGAGACAATATTCAAATTAACAAAATTAGAAATGAAAAAAAAAAGATAACAGAAACAAAGGGAAAAAAATTATCAGATCCTACTATAAAAGCCCATAGACAACAAAACTGAAAAATCTGGAAGTAATGGACCATTTTCTAGACAGAAACCAGATACCAAATTTAAATAAGGATCATATAAATGATCTAAACAATCCCTTAAACCATAAAAAAATAGAAGCAGCCATCAAAATCTCCTAACAAAAAAAAATACAGGACCAGATGCGTTTAGGGTAGAATTCTATCAGAGTTTCATAGAAGACCTAATACCAATACTCTCCAAACTATTCCACAAAATATAAATGGACCGAAGAGTATCAAATTCATTCTTCAAACCACAATTAGGCTCATATCTAAACCAGACAAAGACCATACCAAGAAAGAGAACTTCAGACCAATTTTCCTCATGAACGTCGATGCAAAAATACTCAATAAAATTATTGCAAACCAAATCCAAGAACACATCAAAACAATCATTCACCATGATCAAATAGGTTTTATCCCAAGGATGCAGGGATGGTACAATATACAGAAACCCATCAAAGTAATCCATGATATGCACAACCGCCCCCCAAAAAACTGCATAATCATGTTGAGGTAAATATTCAAAGCAGAATTGGCTTATCTCTTTATTTGCCCCATAGCCTCATTCTGTGGCGCTGCTTCTAGTATGAATTCTGGGAGCACAGACTCTGTCACTTGGCCCGCAAACTGTATTTTCCACATGGCTCCCATCTCTGGCAGTTTACTTCGCTTGCACTACTGCCTCCATCCCTGGTGCAATTACCCCTCAGGCATATTTCTTTACCCCACCATTCACATACACATGACCCTAAGGCCTGATAGCCTTTTATATAGATTTATATATCAAACTCTCAATACAGAAACCCTCTACAATAGGTTACATCAAATAGACAAAGATACAAACTTCCTTTCTACATGAGATAAAAGACCTATAAAATCCTTAAAATATTTATAGCCACCTAATGCCAATTTAGTCCATTTGAATCCAGTTCATCCTTTTTGATCTCCATCTTGGTCCTTTTTGTCTCCCCCTAGCTCTCTCTTTTCCTCACCTATGATGTTCTTTCTCCACCTCCCTTTCCCTGCCCAATCACCAGCTCTCACCTTTATTTTACTAATTAACCTGGGAAGATTCAAGATGAAGTCACCTTGGTAATTGACTAGGCAGCCTTTCTTGGGGAAGTAAAATTAACATCAAAATACAAATGGCTGCAAGATTATCTCATTAGATGCAGAGAAAGCAATTGACAAAATTCAGCATCCATTCATGTTAAAAGTCTTGGAAATATCAGGAATTCAATGCCCATACCTAAACATAGTAAAAGCAATAGACAGCAAACCAGTACCCAACAACAAACTAAATGGTGAGAAACTCAAAGCAATTTCACTTAAATCATGGACTAGACAAGGCTGCCTACTCTCTTCCTACCTATTGGAATTACTAGCCAGAGCAATCAGACAACAAAAGGAAGTCAAAGGGATACAAATGAGGAAAGAAGAGGTCATAATATTACTATTTGCAGAAGATATGATAGTATACTTAAGTGACCCCAAAACTCTACCAGAGAACTCTTACAGCTAATAAAAAATTTCTGCAAAGTGGCAGGATATAAAATTAACTCAAACAAATCAGTAGCCTTTCTCTACTCAAACATAAATAGGCAGAGAAAGAAATTAGGGAATCATCACCCTTCACAATAGTCACAAATAATATAGCATACATTGGTGTGACCCTGTCAAAACAAGTAAAAGACCAATATGACAAGAACTTCAAGTCTCTAAGAAGGCAATTGAAGGTCTCAGAAAATAAAAGATCTGCCATGCTCATGGATTGAAAGGAACAACATAGTGAAAATGGTCACTGTACCAAAAGGAATCTACATATTCAATGCAATTCCCATCAAAATTTTATTTCAGTTCTTCAAAGAGTTAGAAAGAGTAATTTGAAAATTCATCTGGAATAACAAAAAACCCAGGATACCAAAACTATTCTTAACGATAAAAGAACTTCTGGGGGAATCACCATCCCTGACCTCAAGCTGTATTACAGATAAGAACTGCATGGTATTGGTACAGGGACAGGCAGAGAAATCAATGAAACAGAATTGAAGACCCAGAAATGAACCCACATATCTATGGTTACTTGATCATTGACAAAGGAGCTAAGAACATTCAATGAAAAAAAGAGCAATTTCAACAAATGGTGCTGGTTCAACTGGCAGTCAGCATGTAGAAGAATGCAAATCAACCCGAGCCAGGCCGGGTTCATGGACTCTCTCACTCAGTGTGCAAGCAGGACACTTTGCATGGATTGCTCTCTTCCTATAAGCATTCAGAGGTGACATATGAAGATGGTTGACTACTCTCGTTGTTGGGATTCTGTAAATCCCACCCCTCCCTTACCTGGCAGTAGCCAGGTATGCTCTGCCCCAGTGACCTGACACTATAAAAGGGGCTGCTTGTCCCCTCCTCTCTCCCTTGGCCTCTCTTGCCTCCTGGCTCTATTGCTTTCTCACCCCTACCCTTCCTCTTCCCTTTCCCTTCCCTCCTCTCTTTCCACGTGCTCATGGCTGGCCTCTACTCCTCTATTCCTCTCTCTCTCTCTCTCTCTCTCTCTCTCTCTCTCTCTCTCTCTCTGACTCTACTACACTCTTAACTCTCCCATGACCCGAATAAACTGTATTCTGTACTATACCGTTGTGTGGCTGGTCCCTCAGGGGGAAAGGATTCCTAGCATGGACCCCCAGAGGCATCTCCCTTGCTCCCAGGCCTTGCTGCACCTCTATGGGCCATACTCCCCCACTCTCTTCATCCTTCCCCCAACATTGGTGCGGAAACCCGGGACATCATCTTTTCACAACATTGGTGCCCTGTGACTTTTCCTTTCAGTGACTTTTCCTTTCATTGGTGCCCAGTCATCTTTTTCTTACAATCTTGACCCAGAAAACACCACAAAATCATCCAAATACAGCAGTTCAAACCTTCGTGTTCATTTTAAGAACACCCAGGAAACTGCCGAGGCCACCAAATATCTGAAGGATGTCACTTTAAAGAAGCAATGTGTGCCATTCAGGCATTATAATAGTGAAGTTCATAGGTGTGTGTTACAGTAAGTATTAAAAAATAAAGAAATATAAAATGGTTTATCTCTTTACTGGCTCTGAGGTCTCACTCCTCAGGCCTGACACTGATACTGAGCCACGCGCACCTCTGGCATCCGGACTGAGCCAAAACCCTGGCCCAACTTGTCTGTGCAACTCCCTTCCCTTGGCGGATTACTACGGCCTGTTCTCTGCCTCTGTCCTGGGGTATTTCTGTACCCTAAAATCCCACAAACACAACTCTACAGCTCAATAGCTTTTCATACAGGTTTATATTTTCAACTCTCAATTTACAAACCTTCTACACAACAAGATTGCATTAAATGGATGAAGATACAAACTGCCCTTCTATATGAGATATTAGACTGTAACACCAATCAATCCCATCCGGGTCTAGCTGGTCCTTGGGAAGCTCCATGTTGCCATAATTTTCCCCCTCCATTGTCCCAAACTCTCAGTCCTCCCTACTTTCCTCTCCCCGCCCAGTCACTGGCTTTCCTTTATTTTACTAATTAAAATTGGAAGGTTCAGTTGGAGTCATATGACTAGGCAGCCCTTCTTCAGGAAGTGGAATTAATATTAAAATACTAACAGCTTCAGGACATTCTATGTTTTCTCCTTTTTGTCCAGTTAAATAGTTGTTTTTCAACTATAAGATGAATATAACTGTTACAGTTTTACAATTTATAAAGTATAAGGCAGCCTTAACATCTAGCTTTGGCTTGGCTCCATACTAAAAGCTGTAAAAAATGCAGGGCAGATAAAGAGATAAGCAAACCATTTTTTTAAAAAAAATATTTACTTCAACAGAGAGGCTTTTGGTCCAGTAAAGGCTCCTTTTTACATTGTAGGGAAATGCCAAAGCAATGAGATGAGATTGGGTGGTTGGGAGTGAGAGCATCTTTATGCAGGCAAGGAAGGGGATAGAGTAGGGAGAGAGAAGGAAATAATATTTGAGATGTAAATGCATAGAATATTCAATAAAATGATAAAAAAGAGTTGTCAGAGGTAGGGAAACATAAATAAATGGACCAATTTTACTTAAAATGAATAAAAATGCTATTTTTCCACATTTCAAAAACTGCCAAAGGTATAGATGATTGTTTTATACACATGTTGATACTTCTTAGTTCTCATCAACCCGTATATTTGCTTTTTCAAATTAAAAGTTCAGAGAACAGAATCTATGTCAAGTCTGTAGTTCACTTGTAGATTTAAACCAGAATCTTTATGGATACACAAAAGACCCTTAAGAGCCAAAACAAGTCTAAGAAGAACAAACTACAATGGAAACATCACAATACTTAATCTCAAACTTTGCTACTAAGCATACTTAAAAAAATAAAGAAAATCAGCATGGAGAAAGCACAAAAAACAGGCATGTAGGTCAAAGTTATAGAATAGAAGACAGGGAAGTAAACCTATAGAACTGGGGCCACTCGATTTTTAACAAAATTGTCAAAAACACACCCTGGAAAAAAGCTTCAGCAAAGAGTGCTGTAAAAACTGGGTATTGTCCTGTAGACAAATAAAATTCAATCCATGTCCATAACTCCACACAAAGATCAGTTCAAAATGTATCAAAGACTGGAATGAATGTGAGACTTCAAACCTTGAAACTGCTAGAAAAAGACCATGAAAAACACTTCAAGCAACAGAAAAGGACTTTTAGACAGACCCCAGAAGCACAGGAAATATCCAAGCCAATAGAACTAGTGAGTAGGATTCAATAAAAGGTCAAAGGGTTTGCACAGATAAAGACCAAACAGATCTGACATGTAAACAAAAAGTACAAAAATCAAACACAAAAACATCAAAGTAATCAAAAACTTGTAAATCAACTGAATGTACAGTTCTTAGAAGAAAAATATAACACCATATATATTAAGAAAAGTCATCAGGGAAATGAAAATTAAAAGTGCCTTAAGATTCCTACTCAGTCTAGTCAGAATTCCTAGGATGGAAAAAACATAAAGCAGGTACAAGCACTTTAGAAACCAGAGTAGTAGTTCCTCAAAAATCTATAGAAACCAACTGCCCTACTTAGGTATATTCAACTTACTATAGAGATCTTCACACACCCGTGTTTATTCTTGTACTATATTCACAATGACTAAGAAATGGAACCAGCTTGGATATCATTCATTTATTTAATCTGTCTGTCTATCTATCTGTCTGTCTGTCTATATGTAATCATATGCTATATGTGATATACCATATATATTTACAATGGAATTGTATTCAACTATAAAGTACTATAAAATAATGATATTTGGAAGAAAGTAGAAAAATTTTGAAATCATTATGTTAAAAAACAGATTAAAAATAAAATTTTACACATTTTTCTCATATGCAGACTCTGATTTATGTATACACACACACACACACACACACACACACACACACACACATATAAGAGCAAAGATGGGGCTATACAAGAACAGAAAGTCATCTTAATTGAGAGGGGAAGAAAATTATGAATACAAAGAGAATAATGGAAAACATGTGCTGGGAAAGCATTATTCTGGAGTGGATGGAGATCCACAAGAGGAACTGGGTGGGGGGGGCTATAAAGAGATAGTAAGCATGAAAATGTCATATTGAAGCACATTACTTTGCATGTAAATTAAAAAGTAAAATAAAACTCAAGACTGCTGAACACTATCGTTTATGGTCTTCATTGCATTAGCTTCCTTTAAGAGTGTTAAATAAGGGCATATCCCCAAAAGATGCTCTAACATATAAGAAGGACACATGCTCCTCCATGCTCATAGCAGCCTTATTTATAATAACCAGAAGCTGGAAAGAACCCAGATGTCCTTCAACAGAGAAATGGATACAGAATGTGTGGTACATATACACAATAGAGTACTACTCAGCTGTTAGAAACAATGACTTCATGAAATTCCTAGGCACATGGAAGGAACTAGAAGCCATCATTCTGAGTTAGGTAACCTAGTCACAAAAGAACACTCATGGTATTTACTCACTCATAAGCAGATACTAGTCCCCCAAAGTTCTGCATACCCAAGAAACAATTCACAGACCTTATGAAGCTCAAAAAGAAGTAAGGCCAGAATGTGGAGGCCTCAGTCTTTCTTAGAAGGAAGAACAAAACACTCATGTGAGGAAATACAGGGACAAATAGAGGAGCAGAGACTGAAGAAAAGATCATCCAGAGGCTGCCTTACGTGGTAATACATTCCATATGCAGCCACCAAACCCAAGCACTATTACTGATGCCAAGAAGTGCTTACTAGCAGGAGCCCGGCATGGATGCTTCTTTAGAGGCTTTGCCAGAGTCATACAGATACAGTTGAGGATGCTTGAAGCCAACAGACTAAACATGGGAACCCTAATGAAAGAGCTAGAGAAAGGACTGAAGGGGCTGAAAGTGTTTGCAACCCCAGGAGAAGAACAACATCATCAACCAAGCAAACCCTCCAGAACTTTCATGAACCAACCAATGTACACACATGGAGAGACCTATGATTATGTAGTCGAGGATGGCATTGTTTGGCATCAATGGGAGAAGAGGCCTTTGGTTCATTGAAGGTGTATATTCCCAGTGTAGGGGAATGCCAAGTCACTGAGGTGGAGAGGGTGGTTGAAAGAGAGGGCACCTTCATGGAAGCAAGGGGAGAGAGAAATGGTAGTGGGAGGGAAGGGGAGAACATTTGAAATGTAAATACTGAGAATATCTAATAAAATATAAAAGACTGTTAAATAGAACATTACCAATTGTGTCATCCCCTAGAAGTTTTTACCTGTTAAAACTGAGAACATCTGTAATAGTGTGATATTTTAATTTGGTTGAATCAGAATGACCAGAACATTTTCTTATGGAATCTTTTCTTTATAGATTATATTTTGTAGCATTAATACTTTTCCACATGAGTTTTTAACTGTGATCCTCTGTTTATAAGAGCTTGGAATTATTTCCATTTTAATGCTGAGGAGGGCATGGATTCCTTTCACATTTCATGTTAATTAATAAATTCCAAGTGTCTATGGATTCTGCTGTGGTAGATTAGAAATATAGTGGTAAAGTCTTTGTAGCTTTTTTTTATTAAAAGTGAAAAACCATTTTCCCATTGCTCAAATATGGGCTAGCTTGAAGATATCCTATATAAAATGGAATGTGGTTAACGTAACACCATGTCAAGCCTTGTTCCCATTTTGAATTTTAAAGGTGGTCCATCATAGAAGGAATTTCATATCACTCATTAACGTATAAGTGGCTACCTGGAAGGAAATTGAGTTATCTTCTCTCCTAGCACCCACCAACTGGGTGACATAGGACTGAACCCATATTAAAACCTTCAGCACATTCAGGACTTCCTATTAACACATCGCTGTGAAGAAGTCTGCAGAGCTGAAAACTTGGGGAAGAAGACAGTGGGTTTCCTTTTTTTCAGTTGTCAAATTTTAGGTTGATTTGATTATCAGAGTTAAGTACTACACATACACATAGAAAGCACACCTAGTCATTCACGAGCATCGCTCTACCCAGGTTTAAGTGATTTCCATGTTGTGAGAATTGCATGTTTTTATATTTGGAGTTATCTATTTTTATTTATCTATTTTGAGAATTTCATATGACATATTTTAGTCATAGTCACCCTCCATCCTTTCTCTACTGTCCCCAGATCTACTCTCTACTCTCTACCTCCCCTCCAAGTAACATTTTGTTATCACTACAATTTTTAGAAGATAATCCAGCAGCAGTTGTCCTGGCGCTCTGGCTCTTACAATCTTTATGCTTCCCTTTCTGCAACATTCCCTGAGAGTTAGCTGTAGAAGTTGCATTTTAAATATACCAATTAGGGCCAGATGACCCACCAGAAGCTGTTTTTTTGCATTTTGAACAGTTGTGGCTTCCTGTAATGGTCTCAGTCAATGGCATAAAGAAGCTTCTTTGATGACAGGTGAGAACTATACTTACTTGTGAAAATAAGGTTTTGTAGTTAGAATGTAGTCAGAGATTAGGTTGGTTTAAGTGAGTAGCATGAGTTGGTTCTCATTTGGGTTTCATGGCCCTAGCAACCATAGGTAGCTGGCTAAGTTTAGAGTACCAGGTATGCATTTGATACTATTGAGCCTTGAATGCAACTAGGTGGCTGTTGTGCATATATTTCTGATTCTATATTTATTCTTACAACATTTTGTGTATTGTGTGTGCTGCTTGTTGGACAGCTATTCCTGGGTCTCCTGTGTTTCAGCATGGACCTTGAGTACTATGCCTTTTGCTTTAAAGACCTGTCAAATGTGTTTGCATATTTAGTATTTTGAAAAAAGAGAAGTAATATTTCCCTGTGGGATATGCTTTTGCCTAGGACAATAAAATAATGCTCTCATTTGAGGTGAAAATTTGCTTAGAAAGAATTTTTCAGTTCAGAATTGCCTCATTTCAAGTTTCACAGTTGTTCTGGGAACCCACTTTGTGAGCAACATTTACCTTGTTTTATCCAATATCTCTAAGCATTTCCAGGACTTAAGAACTGTAGAGATTCAATGCCAGTCTGGAAACCAGGCTGCCTGTGTCCAGGAGTGGAAGTTCTTGTCTGTGACCCAAGTATCTCATTGTCTTCTGCTGCTATCAGTGAAACTGAACCAGACTAATGTATTGGCTTTAGCTCTTAGAATTTCAGCCTTCATAATTATCGACATCTACTTTGAACTTAATACAAATTATCTTAACACAAGATACTTTGTAAAAGTCTTTTTCAGGAACAGATTTATTCAAGTCTGCTTACTCCTTCATAAATGTGTAATTTTTATAAGAAGATATACGAGGGTTTCTCCAGAATTCAATTATTTGACTCATTAGAAATTTCATGCAAATTAATGAGATTATGTTTTATTATTGACTATTAATTCAGAAAACTGGATATTTTGCTAGCTATGTCTTGCTTTCAGTAAGTATTTAATTTTTACTTGTCTCTCAGTATATTATTTGTACATTTCAGCCCTTCTTTATCAGTCCCTTTCAGCTGTTTCTCTTTTATTTTAATTCTAGCTTTATGTTCAGATAAAATGCTTGATTTGTACATTTTTACTCTTTTGAGGAGATTAGTCTTATAAATTTTGCTCTATATTAAAGGGTCAAATGTACATTATTTTTTAGTTATTAAAATTCTGTCTATAATTTTTTATAGTAAAGAGTTATGCAGATATTTTTCACCTTTTCTGACAGTGTTTTTTTCTTTTTGTTTTGTTTTTATACATCTGGAGACAATTCCCTATGACCAGGCAGTTCAGTTGTCTTTGTTATGAAGTTTTGTACATTTTGGAGACTTTCTTTTTATGTAATATATGATCGACATTTGAAACTATTCTAGAGATTTTTAAGAATCAGTATTTTCGCTGTGTTCTCTGTGAAGTTTCTTAATGCAGAGTTTCACACAGAATAGGCTTTAGATCTAGAATTAAAGGATGATCCATTTTGAAGTAAACTGCCGTTTCAGTTTGAATGTTGAAGTTCAATCACCTCATGAGGTAGTAGATCGGAGCAGATGGGATCACCAAGCAATGACTGTGTCATAAAGGTTTATGCTCCTGTCCCTGTCTATCCATTTGTGAGTTAATCATTAACAGCTTAATGAGTTGACAAGAGTTCCTGTGTAATGGAAGCTACGCTGCCTCCTGTCTCTTATGTATATCCCCTCTTGCTCTATATGGTTCCTTATGATCATGGAGAGTCTCTGCCAGGAAGAAGGTCAAACGTTAGGGCATGCAGACTTTGGTCCTGGTATCATCTAGAACTAGGCTAACTAAACCTTTCTTTTGTATAGGTTATCTTGCTTCAGTTACTTATAACAGTAGCAGTGGAATTTAAGCCAAACTCCTACTAAATTTCTGTGCACACAGTGAGATGTACAAAGTGGCAAGGCAGACCTTTTAAGCCTTCTCTTGAACAGCTTTAGTACAACTTGTTTAAACAACGTAACCTGTGGAGGTGTAGCATTATACCAGTGCTTCTGTTTCCCATTTAGAATGCAAACTGAGATGAGAGAAACCTTTAAAACATTCAGCTTATTTTCTGGTAACAAATAATTTGCTAGCTAATCATGGAATCACATTCATTACCTAATTGGATCTCTGCAGCCTTTATTGTTTAAATTGTCCACATGGGAATGTGGGTAGCATATTGGGCAGTTCTATGGGGTGAGAAGATACTGGTGCTTTTTTGGTTTGTTTGTATTGATTTCATTTTTTAGATAGGGCCTCTTTATGTTGCCCTGGCTGTCCTAAAACTTCATGTGAAAGCCAGGCTGTCTTCAAACGTGTAGCAATCTGCCTGCCTCTGCTTCTCTAGAGCTGGGGTTCTAGTGCTGTTCTAACTGTTCACTTGTATAGTGTTGGGTGTTGGCTGAAGTGTCTCTCTATGTCTTGCCGTACTTTAAAATTGGAATATTAACATCATGGCCTCTGGGACTACTGTGAGGGCAGCTTCAGTAGGCACAGAGGTGAGTAGTGAGCGCCGGGCAGGCATGTACCTGAATGCTTTGCTTGCAATAAGATCTGCAAACATTCATCATTAAAGGTTAAAATAGTGTTTGGATTTTACGAAAGAAATATTGCTGGAGGGACTAAAAACATTTTTTTTTTTTGGATTTTGATGATTGTTGTTTTAGTTAAAATGTATAAATGAAGCATCTAATTACACTGCCACACAGATCTTGTAGCCTGACACTGAGCCTTTACTCTGGCAGTGGTGGCTCTCTCGGGATTGAAACGCAGAGTTTTGTTCTGAGAAATCCCAGTGTTTGCAGGAAAGGCTAAAAATGACATGGGAAACATTGGGAAAATGCAAAAAACAAGCTTCACCCCATTTATAGCTGTTGGTGAGTCACAGGGCAGCTTCTGAATGCTGCTGACTGGTGCTGAGTTACCCCTCAGCAAGCTGCAGAGACCTGTGGCTCGAATTAGCGTGGGCAAATGCCAGGCTAAGTGACTTCCCTCCAAGAGGTCTTCAGATTCCAGCTGTTAAACTATCAGGAAGCCTCAGGCTACTTGAAAGACACAACATAGGAGGTAGTCCCCTTTTCTGAAGATTACAAAAAGTCGCCTGTTTCTTAAATAGATATTGCAGATTTATGTGAAGCTACTAATCAAAACCTCCTTGAGCACGAGCCCCAGGGACACCCTGTGACAGGGACACAGTGAAAATACCCTGCAGATGCTTCAAGATCAAAGTCCCCATTCACAGCTACACTTTGCAGAATGACCCAGATCCCCTGCTCCATGTCTTTCCACCTGTTAGGTCATACATGTGAAAATTGAGAGTAATGTAATCCTCCACCCTAGAATGCAGAACCCGAGTCTAATTTTATCACTCAAAGGAATACATACACCTTGTGTTTTATTTAAAGGTGAGATTCTAAACCAGTGGTTGATGGCTGAAATAAAATGTTTTTTTTTTCCTTTTTTGAGTAAGGGTGATACTGAGAGTTTTTGGTATTTCTGTCATGATTGGATTCTTTTACATACAAGCATTGTCAGAGAATCAGACAAGCATTAATAACTTGTTTAAAGTCAACTTCTTTCTTGCTTTGTGTTGTCTTTTTTTTTAACAACTTTATTTTAAGAAACAGATAAATGTACAGATTTTAAAAGCATTTTTGCATAAAACCATATGAATATATTTTTGTCAGTACTTGATTTTTTTAAAGGTTTGATAGTATTAATTGAAAACTTAATAGTTTTAATGAGCATAAAGTACATATAAAACAAAATGTAGCATGGAAATAGTCAAAATTCTCTCGATGTGTAAAGATTAAACATAATGCTTTTTAAATACCAAGAATTACCACAAGGCTGCATTCTTAACTCTTGAATTACTAATGATTCAAGATCTATGTGTACCCCACTCTGAGTTGTCTTGTTTTGCTTAGAAAAACAATTGTAAGTATGAAACTTTCTGTGAGTTAGTTTTCTTCCCATAAATCAGTCTACCAATGAGCTCTTGGTTTACAAAGAGTTCATTGTTACAAGAATGAACTTGTAATCAAAGGTTACAAGATCTGCTTAGTGCTGCAGGTCTTGAACTCCACTCCACTGGGCAAATCTGCTGATGTTCATAGAGTGGACTGTACAAAGCTGATGTTGGGGGTTTCATTTCAAAGAGAACATAGTCTTGGGCCATGGCTATGGGGACATGAAATGTAATTCCCATTTTGAGCTACATAGCCCATTCATAGCTACCAGCTACCATGAGCATCTTTATAAGGCCAACATTAAAAACAAAACATTATCAAAAGTAAAGTTAAGGAGCAGTGGCAGAGGCTAGGGATAAATCTCAGTGGCACAGCACTTGTATCAGGTTGTCAAGGCCCTGGGTTTAACTGAGATAAAACTATTACAGTGATTGATTGTTAGGTCCTAAAACTGCAGTAGTAGGCACCCATCACTCAAAGAATCTGGGATTGTGCTCTTATGAACTATGGAAAGTTGTTGAAGAGTTTTAACTGATATGCTAACATGGTTTTGCTCCTCTAGTATGAGCACAGTGTGTAGACTAAGTCAGATAAAAGAGATATAGTAGAAAAATGAGAGAAATTTAAACCAGACTTTTCTGTCTCGAACATCTTAGCAGCACTTGTGAACAGTTGGTGGCCAGTGTCTTTGCTGCCACATCTAAGATGGTACTGCTGATCCTTAGATGCTTTTGACAGTCTGCCTCTTCTCTTTCAGCTATATTCATTAAGGCTTCAAGTCAATATTTTCTATCAATTTTTGCAAACATCACTTACTTTTGCTTTTTAACTTTTAACATTTTAGTTTGCTAAGTGCATAAAGCTGGAAGCCAATGACTATGTAGTTCTAAGAGCAGACTGTGAGGGAGAGGAATCCACTTGGCCACACATTGAGCTTTCATGGCTTAGCCTAGGAGACAAGCCTGCTGAGTGCTGCAGGTCTTGAACCCCACTCCAACTTAGACTGTTATCTTCCCCTGGTGTGAGATTGACTGTTGTAGAGTTACTAGCTGTGCAATTCAGAAACAAAATGTGCCCTAGGTGGTAATTTTCCTTCTCCTGCTCCTCCTGCTCTTGCTTCTGCTACTCCTCTCCTCCCCCTCTCTCCTTTTCTTCTCTCTTTGTCTTTTCTTCCTTTTTTTATATTGGCAGTTGTTTGTTTATTTTGTTTTATTTTTTTAATTAAAAATTCTTTTGGATATTATCTGTATTTACATTTCACATGTTATCCCCTTTCTCCCCGTCTCATCCCCCTCCTTCTCAATTTACTTCCATGAAGGTGCTCCCTCTCCTAACCATCATCTCCATCACAGTGCCTTGGCATTTACCTACACTGGGAAAACGCACTTTTACTGGAACAAAGGCCTCTTCTCTCATTGATGCCAGACAAGGCTATCCTCTGCTACATATGCAGCTGGAGCCATGGGTTTCTCTATGTGTGCTGCCTGGGAACAGTCTGTTCCAGCCCAGAGACAGAGCCTGGCCACTGCCATCAAGAGTCACTGCCTACCTGCATATTGCTGAGTTCCTAGAAGAGCCTCAGGATGCTCTCTATCCTGAATCCACAAGTGGTCCCCATGTCCTCCCCACTTACTATCCAGGGAGAGACCAGCAAGAGCTCTCAGGGTCAAGTAGCATAGTGTTGACTGGGAACTGACTATTCTGGCACTCATCTGTGCCCAGAGCCAGTCCACTGCCATCAAAACTCACAGCCTACCCACAGGGAGATGAACACTCAGGAGCAATCTCTCTCCTGAGCCCATGGGCCCACAGATCCACAGAAGAGACAAAGTCCTGTCAGAGACAACAAGATCACCTAGCAGCACCAATAAAAGATGGTAAAAGGCAAGCTCAGGAACCTAAGCAATGAAAACCAACACAACCTGGCAACATCAGAATCCAGTTCTTGCACCATAGTAAGTAGTGGATATCCTGACACATCAGAAAAACAAGATTTGGACTTAAAATCATACTTCATAATGATGAAGGAGGTCCTAGAGAAGCACATGAATAACTCCCTTAAAGAATTACAGGAAAACCAGGAGAACACACGTAAACAAGTAGAAGCCCTTAAAGAGGTAACACAAAAACCACTTAAAGAGCTACAGGAAAACACAACAAAACAGGTTAAGGATTTGAAAATAAAAATAAACAAAATAAAAAAATCACAAAGGGAGACAACCCTGGAGATCGAAAACCTAAGAAAGGGATAGGAGTCATAGGTGCAAGCATCACCAACAGAATACAAGAGATGGAAGAGAGAATCTCAGAGGCAGAAGATACCACAGAAAACATTGACACAATAGTCAGAGAAAATACAAAAAGCAAAAACTTCTAATCCAAAACATGCAGGAAATCCAGGAAAATGAGAAGACCAAACCTGAGGATAATAGGTGTAGAAGAGAGGGAAGACTCCCGACTGAAAGGACACGAAAATATTTTCAACAAGACCATAGAAGAAAACTTCCTTAACCTAAAGAAAGAGATGACCATGAACATACAAGAAGCCTACAGAACTCCAAATAGATTTTACCAGAAAAGAAATTCCTCCTGACACATCATAGTTAAGCCACAAAATGTTCAAAACAAAGAAAGAATCCTAAAAGCAGTAAGGCAAAAAGGACAAGTAACATATGAAGACAGAATGATCAGAATTACACCAGTTTTCTCCACAGAGACTATGAAAGCTAGAAGATCCTGAACAAATGTCATACAGATCCTAAGAGAACACCAATGCTATCCAAGGTTACTATATCCAGCAAAAGTCTCAATTATCTCTCTTTTCTTCTTTTCTTGGGGGAGGGTGCTTGTTGTGCATACATGTCTAGAACTGAGGCAGTTTAAAAAAGATTTATCAAAATCCCAAAAGCATAAACTGAGTACCAGCACTACTTTTTGAAAGCCACAAAAATAATTGCAGAAACTTGATAACCTTGTCCCTGTTAGAAGTAAGTCTAAAAGATATCATTGATAGATGACTGAAATTAATGATTTATTGAGCAATGTTTTACATATTTGGCTATATATTTGATCTAGATATTTTAAGGTTTCACAATTAGTAACATAAGAGAAGTATTCTTGTTTCTACTTTTCAAATGAAGTCAAAAACATTTTAAAAAATGTATTCAGGAGAACAAATATTTGCTTGTAGAAGGCTTTTTTATTTACTATTTTATTTATTTATTTTTCAAAGGTTGTCCCCTTTCACTTTCCTCTTCACAAAACCGCATCCCATCTCCCTTCTTTTTGCCTCTAAGAGGGTACTCCCTCACCCACTACTCACTCCTGCTTCCTCCCTCTAGCATCCCCCTAAACTGGGGCATTCATCCTTCATAGGACCAAAGGCCCCTACTCCCTTTGATGCCAGATAAGGCAAACCTCTCTTACATATGCAGCTTGAGCCATGGATCCATCCATGCCCACTCTTTGGTTGGTGATTTAGTCCCTGGGAGTTCTGCGATGTCCTGTTAGTTGATAATGTTGTTCTTCCTATGGGATTGCAATCTCCTTCATTTCCTTCAGCTGGTAGACATTTTAAAAGTTATCATTTTGTATCTTAACTGGTATGAGAAATTAAAAACAACAATTTAAATTATGATATAAAATAAAATAAAATCTTCAAAGACAATGGACTGCACTTCAATTATAATTGTGTATAATATCACATGAAGTAATATAGTGTCTCTCATTGGACAAAGGCCATGTACACAAGAGATGGAATATTATTTGCATGACAAAATGGAAATTATTGGACTAGACCAGACCAGCATTAATAAACAAGATGAAAACAGTATTTTTTTTTTTTTTTGACATGGCATCCTGTCTCCTGATTCATGCTCCAGTCCCCGGACATCTTCAAGGATGCTGCTGCCTCTTCTAGAGCCTAAGGTTTCAGAGTAGTTTTTCAACCTCCATACCTCTGTTGTTGAAAGGCCTTCATTTTAGTTACTGATGTTATAGTGTTTCTAGGCCTTCCTTTTGGAATTTAGGCAAAATTATTGCATATGTTACTGAGGCAAATGCTAAGTGTTTTACATCATTAGAGCCATCATTCTTTAGATGCTTTTCTCCCAGGAGTATAGAAGATATTTTTTATTTGCTAGTTTATAGACTTGAACCAAGCAACTGGAGGTCACAGGATGCAAAGATACTAAGACTTTCAGACCCATTGCTTACAAGATTGGCAAATAATACTAATTTGTAGTGATTTCAGCATATTAATCAACCTCAGCATTCTACTTTAAAAGAATTCCTGAAAAGAAAATGACTTGATAAATGACAGCACATGTCTGTCTTAGTTGGACTGCATTAATGAAAATGCTACAGCTCGGTGACATAAATAGTGAACTCTGATCTCCCAAATCTTTTGGGAGACATGTGTTATACACACACTAGTATGTCTTCTGCCTTCTGAGGGCAGCCTCCTGGTTTGCAGACAGTCACTTTCCTGTGTTCTTCTATAGTAAAGCCAAAACACTGTAGATTCTTCATCCTATTAAAAATGTATTTGTCTCATTTATGAGGCTTCCAATGTCATAAATGCACAAAGATCCCACTTCTAATCATTTTTTCATAAGAGTTTTAGCTTTCAACACAGGAATTTTAGGAAGGACACAAGGATACAGCCCAAAACAATTATCATCATACTTTTGATATTATGGAGTCAGTAATTGCTATTCACACATTAAAACATTTAATATATTAAGCGGTGCAGTAGAGATTTTATATAATGAAACAGTTGTAATTTGCACAAAAACCTTGGTTTACGTACTGAAAAGAGTGGTAAGTAACTATCCTATGTAAATATTTTATGAACAATATACTGTTTTAAGTTCTTAAATCATGATAAGTAATGCTTCAGATGTGCAGCAGTATCAACAGTAGCATTGTTGGAGTATCTGTTTATATACCTTCTCGAGTCCAGGTTTATAACGTGCTTCAGAATATATTCATATAAGGACAGCTAATAATTTTTGAAATTAATGTATTTGGAATAGGCTTAATCCTTTTGAAGACCCTCCACTGACATGTTGTGATTTGATGTCTTTCTTTTAGTACTGTTTTCAAACTAGGTTTGGCAGCACTAACAGCTCAAATGAAAGGAACCCATCATTGACTATAATCTCCATCAGCATTAGTTCTGCCCCCAGCTCTGTAGACACTTTGTTAAAACCTTACTAGCAAAGTAAAATCTCTTTTAATATCAAGGTTGTTTTTACAAAAAAAAAAAGTAAAGTGGATTGCTGTACATGCATAAATGAGTAGAAACCACCACCTTCTCCTCATCTTTTCCCTCCTTTTCCTTTATACATACATATTGAAAATAAGAAAGCAGTTACCTAGTAGATAGACCACTGTAGTCTTGTAGGAGTACATGCATTAACATGCATGATATAGTTTCTTTTTTTAATACAGGGAAAAGCCTAAATAAAGAATTCAATAAAAGAAGTCAGTTGATGATATTCTCTATATAATGCAATTACACGAAGCCATCATATTATGTTAAAATAATAGTTATGTTTACATTTACTGAATTGTCACTATATTCCATTTACTGCACTGAAAATATGTTTAATTTTAACCATTATAACAGACCAATACCTTCCACACCATACCTGAATGCCACATGTTGAGTTGATGACTGAAGTCAGATTCAGTCGGACCCAGGTGTGACACACTACTCGTTCAAGGCTATCAGAATTTATACATATTTAACTGCATAGGAAATGCATAGAATTTATTAAGAGAAATCACAGAAGGTTCTATACATAATATTATCATGCTAGACATCTTTATACGTGTGAGGAAAAAACGAGAAAGACCTCACAAAGTGAGAACACTTAGGGATGCTGAGAAAAATCTATATTTATAATTAATGGTTTATGTTGTTTCCTGACTTTTGTGCAGTGAACATTTAATAATTTTATAGTACAAAAATAAAGTTTCTTTTCTTTAGGTCCTATGACCGAAATGCTAATTGTAACATTATTTTTAATATAATAGGGAATATTTTGAATGTCAAGTGATAGATGAATTGTTTCAGTGAAACACAGCTCATCAATCCAGGAAAACAATTTAAAATAAGTGATGTCTGTTAAGCGTACCTAACAAATAGATATCAAGTTAAAGTGATAATCTTTGAAACAAAGTAGAGCAGTAAACGTTACTCTAAAAACCACGTTGGCTTATACTATGGTTATGATGTAAATCCTTGTGTTCAGTGAAAGGCCAGTGTGTGGAATAAAAATGAGTAAAATATTTGCAGGTTGGGGTGTGATAAGACATTTTGTTGTGTGTTTTACATGTGAAAAATATTTTCAAGTACACAATTTCTGTGTGATAAACGGCTGGATTTATAAAAGCAGAGGTATCTACATGAAATGCTTGGTCTCCTTTAAAGGATTCAAAGATGTGAACCTCTCAGGCATTCAGATGGGTGTGGTTCAACGTTCAAATTTTAATTCTCAGTATCTTCAGCATCCTTAGAAGTTATTGCGATATGGTGGGCATACGGCTGCTGGTATCCTTCATCCGGATTGCTGCCATCTCAAATTAGAAAGCAATCTGCGTAAAAGGTTCCCAGATAGATTGTCTCGGCCGTTTTGACAAACACTGCATATTCTGTCCCTGGGGTCATGGAAAATGACAGGACATGAAAAGTGACTAGAAAATGCTTCTCTGGTGCTGTCCCTTCCCTAGTTTGCTGAGTAAAGCAAAGGAGTGCAGAAAACCTGCTGCTTCAAGTGACACAGTTCCAGAGGGCGTCCACAAAGGCAAAGTCTGTCTCCCGCCCAGAGATAGATGTGCCAACTCAGCATGTGTCATGCCTTTGGGGCCGCGGAAGGAAGGCTGGCTACTTGCCTAGTTTTCTTTCAGAGCCCAGGTACAGAGGAGGCCAAATATCAAACTGCCTGTTTCTGAACCAAGTGGCTTACCTGTCTCTTTTCTTCCCTCACCGATCTCTGATCCAATGCAGAGTTTGTTACTGGTAGATAAAAACACATCACCGCTGTTACTCAGTTGGGCTCTGTGAGAACGACCTTAGCATGTCATTCAATGTCAGCCAGTACTGTTTAGTTTGTCCATATGCGTCTACAAATTTTAGCATGCTACTGCCCCATTTTTTTTGTAAATTATAATTGAATCATAGAGATGTTAACTTCTTTTGCATCTGTGACAAGTCAAGGAAGGATTTTGATGATTTTATGTCTCCTACAGCAAAAAAGAAGCGTACTACATGTGCCAGGTGTAGCTTACTGAGAAGCAGAGATTTAAAAGTTCAAGCCATTTTCATAAGCAGATCTTAACCAGGTGATCATGATTTCCCATGCCCAGAGTGTCACATGTTTGAAGTGGAAATATGATTGCCATAAATATTTTACTGGCCTCTGATCTAAGGATATGGATTTGGCATGGTATCT